>NC_057806.1:29311306-30511306 GCF_018294505.1 Triticum aestivum | reverse complement strand
GGTATCTCTGGGCCCACTCGGTAGGACATCATCATAATGTGCAGAATGTGATCAAGGAGTTGATCACGGGATGATGTGTTACGGAACGAGTAAAAGAGACTTACTAGTAACGCGATTGAACAAGGTATCGGGATACCGACGATCGAATCTCGGGCAAGTATCGTACCGCTAGACAAAGGGAATTGTATACAGGATTGATTAAGTCCATGACATCGTGGTTCATCCGATGAGATCATCGTGGAGCATGTGGGAGCCAACATGGGTATCCAGATCCCGCTGTTGGTTATTGACCAGAGAGTTATCTCGGTCATGTCTGCATGTTTTCCGAACCCGTAGGGTCTACACACTTAAGGTTCGATGACACTAGGGTTATAGGGAATAGATATACGTGGTTACCGAATATTGTTTGGAGTCCCGGATGAGATCCCGGACGTCACGAGGAGTTCCGGAATGGTCCGGAGTTAAAGATTTATATATGGGAAGTCATCATACGGTCACCGGAATAATTCGGGGGTTACCGGTATTGTACCAGGACCACCGGAGGGGTTCCGGGGGTCCACCGGGAGGGTCCACCTGCCCCAGAGGGCCCTATGGGCTGTATGTGGAGAGGGACCAGCCCCTTAGTGGGCTGGGCGCCTCCCCCCTTAGGGCCCATGCGCCTAGGTTTTGGGGGAACCCTAAAGGGGGGCGCCCCCCTTGCCTTGGGGGGCAAGGCAACCCCCCTTGGCCGTCGCCCCTCCTCAGATTGGATCTGAGGGGGCCGGCCCCCCTCTCCCTTGCCCCTATATATATGTGGGGGGTGGGAGGGCAGCCGCACCCAAGTCTTGGCGCAGCCCTTCCCCTCTCCCAAGTCCTCCTCTTCTCCCGTGGTGCTTGGCGAAGCCCTGCAGGATTGCCATGCTCCTCCACCACCACCACGCCGTCGTGCTGCTGCTGGATGGAGTCTTCCCCAACCTCTCCTTCTCCCCTTGCTGGATCAAGGCGTAGGAGACGTCACCGGGCTGTACGTGTGTTGAACGCGGAGGTGCCGTCCGTTCGACACTAGGATCTCTGATGATTTGGATCACGACAAGTACGACTCCTTCAACCCCGTTCTCTTGAATGCTTCCGCATAGCGATCTACAAGGGTATGTAGATGCACTCTCCTTCCCCTCGTTGCTGGTTTCTCCATAGATAGATCTTGGTGACACGTAGGAAAATTTTGAATTTCTGCTACGTTCCCCAACAGTCGGCATTCCGAAGTAGCGACATAGCACGGCCAATGTGGCGAGGTAGAACCCCCAGTCCGACTGAGGCTACGGACCAGGCAGGCAGTATGACGTCGAAGTCCCCGATGTGGGTTAATGAAGTGATGACGAAGCCCCGGTCCAGCCGAGGTGACGTGGTACGTCGGTACGCCGAGGTGACAGCGCTGTCCAACCCAGATCATTTACATGTGCACAAAAAATAGTGCAAGCCAGAGATAATAGTAATAATAATAATATAAAAATTCGTTGCATAATTAATATTTTATGCAAAGCGAGTAATAGAGGAAATATGGCTCATGTGCCGAACACTCGATGAGGTAGAGTTCTCCAAGCGATGCTGAGATCCCCGAGGCAACCGAACATGTCGGTGTGACAATTCGACCAACAAGGTGATCACGCGAGCCGATTTATGCCGATTAGGACGACATCGTCGGCTTGCCGAAGTGACCGCGTGAAGCAGTCGAAGTCGATTACCTACACATGTAAAATAGTGCAGTCCAAAAAATAATAATATAAATATATAAAAAATCCTCGTATAATTAATTTACACAAAAAAATTTAAAGATATGTGGCCTTGCGTCGAAGCCAATGTCGATGCGGGGCATCGACGTGAAAAAGCGTGAATTCACAGGATGGTCCTAGTTCCTGATGTGGCGTTCACCAAATTGCGGACGGGAAAATGACCGAGCCATTTTTAATGCGGCCAGCATTTGATAGTCCTATGTGTACAGAGGATGGAACAAACCAGAGTAATATTCCTCGGGAAAAATAAGCCTATGCAAGCAAAAAATTAGTAGGAATAATAACACCTGGTTTATTTGTCGTAGCAATTCAAAAAGACACACACGGGCATTCATGGATTTGCATCTAGTAATAGTACTAGTGCCATCGCTAGCTTGATGTTGTGTGCGTGTGCTTGGCCGGGATGCGGCGAAGCGAAGCCCCTGGTCCGGCTAACGTGACGAAGCTGGTTGGCTGGTGACACCGAAGTTTCCGGAGTAGATTGATGAAGAGATAGCGAAGCTCCCGCTCCAGCCGAGGTGATGGAGCGGGTCGGTAAGGTGATATTGTAGCCGCTGTGCCAGCCGAGGTGTTGAAGCAGTTTGGCGTGGCAGACATCGGTTTGAAGAAGTTACGGCTCGGCCATGCCGACGCTGGTCATAACTTGTGTCGCGGTCAATGCCGGATTGATGAAGTGACCGAGCGGCGATGTCGGCGTGCCTGACCCGTGCAATCTGTGGGGTGATGGTGTTGGTGATGATTTAGCCTTTGCGATGCCGAGCTCTTGTTCGGCTTGCCGAGCTGATGATCCGATAAGGTTAGGCTCGGGTCGATGAAGCGACGATCTGTCTAGCGCAGGTCGGCAGACGTGGAGTAAGGGCTGGTTTGACACCGGCACGATGGTGAAGATTACCTCTGAAAAGGAGCAAAATTTGTGAGCATTTGTTCGGGAACAAAACACAATACCATAGAAAGAGATTCTTCCAAAAAGGTTGTCCAATATCCCGTTCATGAAGAAAGATGAACTCAGGTCGGATTTGTATTCGCGCAGAAAACATATCTGAAAAGTGATGCACTAATAGGAAGGTTCCCGGAGTTTGAACAGCCGGATCAAACTGAAATTTTAAGAGGTGGTAGACATGGAAATTCTGCAGAAGATGAACGGTTGGATCTTCCAAATAACCTCTGAGCTAGGTTCTGGAGACCACGCCCTAAACTCGTCCAGATTCCTGTCTAGACTCGACACGCCTCCGGTATATCATGCATCGCCGGAGATTCCTCCATCGAAAGGCGACGAGATTTTACAGGGTTGTTGTATACTCAATTCCGCACAATTCCACCAAAGGGTTCATAAATCGACTCCCGAGGAGACAGTGGCAGCAAAAACAAGTATGTTGTACAGGAAAAAAACTATGCGATCGCACGAGGGCAATGTTGACGATGAGCCCCAGGCTCAATGGATGAATTTTCCATGGTCTCGGTTGAGATTTGAGCCGATGATGATGAAAGTACCCGTATGATCTTGATGATCTGACGTGGAGCATGGTCCTCGGTCCAGACGAGGTGACCAGTCGAGCCGGCAACAAAGATGTCGACATCGACCATAAAGCTTGGTTCCGATGTGTAGATCGCGCCGGAGACGATCCGAATTCCCATCGCACCATGGCGACTGCCAGTAGGCTCCAAATGAAAGCACCAATGTCGGTTCTATATCTGGCATATCTCGTAGTAGAGGTCCTAAGCTAGGCGTCTTGGAGCGATGGTAACATGGACACATGATTTTACCCAGGTTCCGGCCCTCTTGATGGGGGTCTTCGGCCCGATCCACCTGATCGGGGGATGACATGGTGAGTACCCCGTAGTCCAGGACACCGTCAGGAGGCAAGGCAGCCCACAAGGGGTGGCACCCCCTCCCCCAGGGAAGGAGTCTGAATTGGACTAGGGGAGGGGGCGCGCCCCCCTTTCCTTTTCCTCCTCCCTCTGCTTCCCCTTTCCCTTTCCGTTAAAAGGAAGGGGGGAGAATTGGACTAGGGGTCCAAGTGGGACTCCTCCCACTTGGCGCGCCCTAGGCCGGCGTCCTCCCCTATCCCTCTTTTATATACGGGGCCGGGGGGGGGGGCACCTCTAAGATAGATCAATTGTTATTAGCCGTGTGCAGTGCCCCCCTCCACGGTTTACTCTTCCGTTCATATTGTCGTAGTGCTTAGGCGAAGCCCTGGGCGGATCACTTCACCATCACCGTCACCACGCCGTCGTGTTGACGAAACTCTCCTTCGACACTTTGCTAGATCAAGAGTTCGAGGGACGTCATCGAGCTGAACATGTGCAGAACTCGGAGGTGCTGTATGTTCGGCACTTGATCGGTTGAATCGAGAAGATGTTCGACTATATTAACCGCGTTAAACTATCGCTTCCGCTTTCGGTCTACAAGGGTACGTGGACACACTCTCCCCCTCTTGTTGCTATGCATCTCCGAGGTAGATCTTGTGTGATCGTATGAATTTTTTTGAAATTGCATGCTACGTTTCCCAACAGTTATCCCTTCCGATTTGATCCTACGACATGAAGATCGGGCCACCCTCGGCCCTCGGGCATGAACTCGTTAATCGGGTTCCCACCTATCAAGTAGTGCAGTGACCAGGAAGCTTTCTAACTAGAGAATTCTTCAGTTACATGAATAAAAGAGTCCCACAGGAAGCAATCAGAAATCAACACTACCACTGATCAATTTAGCAAACCCAGGAACATAGCTATAGAACTAGAGCATCTATGTCGGTGTACTAGATTAGGGGTACCCTAGTACCCCGAACTTGTGCACGGGTAGTTGCAGCACCCCGCGGCAAAGGCTTGCCGGGTGATCACCAAGATCCCCCAAGGTTCCCTTGGAGCCATCCAAGAACAAAGTATTTAGGCTAAGGAGACAAGACCCCGGCAAGAGGAGCTTGCCGGGAAGGCCAACCAGGGCGCTCCAATGAACTTGCCGCGACGCGCCACGCGCTCCGACAAGGCAACAAGGCCCCGGCAAGAGGAGCTTGCCGGGAAGACAAACCAAGGTACCTTGAAGCCCGGTGAGCGACAAGCTTCCGGACCCGACAAGATAACAACAGCGGCAAGGCGCTTGCCGCGGCAGGCAGCCACTCTGCGCCCACGCTCCAGCGCATCCACCAACGTGTCGCTCTGGGGGCCTCTCCGGGCGTACGTGGCGGGAGGCTGTGCAGCCAGCGGTGCCAGTGGCATGCGAAGCTGACAAGATTGCCATCGTGGCGAACGGTGGCGCCCCTAACGGTCCTTTTCTGCACTGTTTGGGCGACTCAGTCGGGCATTTAATGCCCTTGTCCCCTGCCATCAGGATTAGGTAGAGTGCACTGTGCAAGCAACTGTATCAACTACCTCGCTTTTTACGTTTTTACCCTCCTCTACGTTGCCACCTGTCGGTGACCCCTTTAGAGTATAAAAGGAGGCCCATGCGCAACATGAAAGGGGGTTCGGCTCATAGGTTCGGGGCCTCAGGCAGTTTGCTTCGATCCATCCGTAGCCCAGAGAACATCACACTCTCGCTTTGGAGAGCAAGAACACCAGATAATACAACCAGACAAGCAGCAGTAGGAGTGTTATCTCTCCGGAGAGCTCCGAAGCTGGGTAAACTGCTCGTGTGCCTCGCCTCGATCTGCTCTTCGTGCGATCTCCGCCCCCCGCCGAACCGAAAGGGGCCCGGTCCGCCGGCCCCATAGGTGTTTGAGGATCAGTTTCCCCGACATCTTTGGCGCGCCAGGTAGGGGGCGTCGAGATTGCGTGAACCTGATCCGGCGTTCACACGAGCTCGATCCTTATTCCCTTCATCAACATGCCATCGAAGAAGAAGACTTCGGCGGCGGCCGCTCCATCCACGTCACTTCCGCCACCGTTGGAGCAAACGAGTGGTGGGATGGACGCCGGCGGAAGAAAGGACGTCGACGAGGAAGTCCATGATGCCGCCAGGTCCAAGAACAAGGCTGCACAAACCTCGGCGACTGTACATGTTCCACGCCACTCTCAGGAGGTGCAAGATCAACAGCGTCATGGCGCTAGCAATGCCATACGCATGATAGCCCAAGACCAAGCTGGTGGATCTCGGAGCGCTCAAGACCAGTATGCACGCCAGCGCGCTGGTACGAGCGGGGCACGGTCGCCTGGACGGGATACTGCTCCTTCTAACATAGTTAGAAGTTCGAGCACGTCCCGCTCCTCGCGCCGTCCGCCAGTACCACCCACTACCCCAGTAGAAGCTTTGGCGCGAGCTCAACTTCTCCTAGATTACCCTCCGACGTCAGACAAGATCGACGAATGGAGAGCCACCATTCAGAGTCTCATCGGCTACGCCAACGGCGACACTCCACGGCGGCCGAGCGCATCGCCGCCGCGGCAGGACCGCCGGACGCGAGCTGGTGGCGACGAAACGGGCGGAGGTGCAACTACCATGCAATCACCGCCCCGAAGGCCAAGATCGCCGACTCGTCGGATCCACCTCGACAGCGACTCCACTGCATCGTCGGATCCACGAGCTCGTCGTGATCAGCGCCAAGTTCTTCATGATCGACAACAAGAAGACGCTTGAACCCGCATCGAGCGCCAAAGAGAAGCGCGACGTCAATCCGACAAGCGCGCTGGGCCCTCTGTTGACATGCATGCGCCAGGGGAACCAGGCGATCTGCCGTATGCGGTAGGTTGTCCTGCGTTCACTCGTGAGCTGCGGCAAGTCCAGTGGCCCAGTACAAAGAACTTCAAGCCAGCCATACCAGAGAAGTACGACGGCAAGACGCATCCGTCAGAGTTCCTCAGCATCTACACCATTGCGGTGCAAGCTGCCGGGGGACGAGATGACAAGATCCTTGCCAACTACTTCCCGCTGGTGCTCAAGCCCAATGTCAGGTCCTGGCTCATGCACTTGCCGGACAACTCCATATCCTCTTGGGCTGATCTGTGCCATCAGTTTGTCGGCGCCTTTACCGGCGGACACAAGCCTCATGGCCAGGAGAGTGATCTTCATTTGCTCGCCCAGAAGGAAGGAGAGCCCCTGCGCAAGTACATTCCGAGATTCAGTAGCGTGCAGCACAACATCCCAGACGTCCACCCTGCCGTGGTGATCAGCGCGTTCCATCAGAACGTGCGGAACCGCAGGATGCGGGAGGAAATGGCGATGTGCAAGATCAGGGACATCAGTGAGTTATATGCACTGGCCGACAAGTGCGTGCGTGCTGAGGAAGGGAGGAGACTCCCCGGAGAAAATATAGGAGCGGGAGGATCTGACAGCGAAGATGCCGCCCCGACAAGGAAAACCCGGCGGTGGAACAACAGAAGGAGGAAAGGCAAAGAAGTGCTAGTTGTTGAGCAGTCCGGCAACGGTGGCGGCGCCAAGCAAGCCAAAGCTGGTGACTCCGGCAAGGAAGTTGCCGCGGAGGTGGCGGTCGCCGACAAGCAAGACGGCACCAACAAGCAGTATTGCAAGATTCACCGCACCAAAGGCCATGATCTTCAGAACTGCAAGAGGGTCGAGCAGCTTGTTGAGCAATAGAAAGCTGAATACGAGCGGCGCAACAAGGAGAAAGCCCAGGAAGGAGCTGGTGGATCCGGCAAGAAACGTCCCGGCCGAGGAGGATGCCGCGGCAAGGCCAAGCAGCGGCAAGGTGACAGACCTCCTCGCGGCCGCGACAAGGATGAAGATGATGGCGACGATGAAGATATGGATGATGAGGAGACTGATGAGCAGGAGTTCCAGAAACCTACAGAGGTCCTGTGCATTGACGGTGGTGCTTCTCTGCATGCCTCGCACCGCCAGCTCAAGCAGTGGATGCGAGAAGTTAATGCAGCAGAACCGCCCGTCGAGTCACGCAAGCCTCTAAAATGGTCCAGCACGCCTATCATCTTTGATATTGAGGACCACCCGGATCGCATAACTGCGGTCGGGTGCTTGCCGATGTTGGTTTCACCAACAATCCGCAACCTCAAGGTCACTAAGATGCTAGTTGATGGCGGGGCCGGTTTGAAATTGATCTCCTCCATGGTGCTCCAGAAGCTCCAGATCCCTGACAGCGAGCTCGAAGAGACCGACACATTTCAAGGAATCAACCCGGGAAGGAGCAAGCCAAAGGGAAAGATCACGTTGCCGGTAACATTTGGCAGTGAGCTGAACTTCAGGACTGAGAGGGTCACGTTTGACGTTGCCGATTTTCCATTACCTTACAATGGAACCCTTGGCCGTCCGGCACTCGCCAAGTTCATGGCAGCCTCTCACTATGTGTACAACGTACTGAAAATGCCAGGCCCAATAAGTGTCATATCTGTCCCTGGCGACAAGAAGGATGCTCTTATCTGTGCCGACAAGATCTACCGGGAAGCAGCAGCCACAGCAGAACGAAGGATACTTGCCGCTGAAGCTCCCGGGAAGAAGAAGAAGACCAAGTCCGACAAGAGCTCTGATGCCCACTCCGGCAAGCGCACCTCTTCGGAGTCCTGCGCTACCATCGAGGACGCACCATCGAGCTCCACCGGCAAGTACAAGAAGGCAATGGCAGCTCCACCTGAGACTAAGAAGGTGTCCGCCAAAGAGGATGGCACTGGTGGTACCTTCACCATCAGCGCCACTCTTGACCCCAAATAGGAAAGCACGCTCGTTGCTTTCCTGCGGGCGAATATCGACGTGTTTGCGTGGCAACCGTCTGATATCCCCGGTGTTCCCAGGAAAGTGATTGAGCACCACCTTGCCGTCTGTCCTCATGCGTGGCCCGTCAAACAGAGAGTCAGGAAGCAGGCAGTAGAGCGCCAAGAATTTATCGCAGAAGAAATCAAGAAGTTGGAAGCAGCAGGCCTTGTCAGAGGAGTACTCCATCCCACGTGGTTGGCCAATCCTGTTGTTGTGCGCAAAGCTAATGGGAAATGGAGACTTTGTATTGACTTCACTGATGTTAATAAAGCTTGTCCCAAAGACCCATTTCCCTTGCCGCATATTGACTAGATTGTTGACTCCACAGCCGGATGTGATTTGCTTTCATTTCTTGATGCATACTCAGGATACCATCAGTTCTTCATGGCAGAAGAAGATGAAGAGAAAACCGCATTTATCATCCCGTGTGGCACATACTGCTTCGTACGGATGCCTTTCGGTTTGAAGAATGCTGGTTCAACATTCGCAAGGGTAGTTCACCATGCTTTTGAGCCACAAATACACAGAAATGTGGAAGCTTACATGGATGACATAGTGGTCAAGAGCAAGGACAAAGCGACCTTGATTCAAGATTTAGATGAGACATTTGCAAACCTGCGCAAGATCAACCTCAAGCTTAACCCCGAGAAGTGCGTGTTTGGAGTCCCTTCCGGCAAGCTTCTCGGGTTCTTCGTGTCTCAGCGGGGAATTGAAGCCAATCCCGACAAGATCAAAGCCATCGAGCAGATCGAAGCACCAAAGCGCGTCAAGGATGTACGAAGGCTTGCCGGTTGCGTGGCTGCTCTCAGCAGGTTTATCTCTAGATCTGCTGAGCGCGCCCTGCCATTTTTCAAAATTTTGAGAAAGGCAGGTCCAATGAAATGGACTCCGGAAGCGGAGGCTGCGCTGCAGGACTTGAAGAGATACCTGTCCTCCACTCCAACGCTTGTCGCACCTAAGTCGCAAGAGAAGTTGCTGCTATATATAGTAGCAACCAATCAAGTGGTTAGTGCTGCGTTAGTGGCGGAGAGGGAGGCAGATGATGAGCTAGCAACCACGGCAGATCCATCCAGCGACAAGCAGGGGACTTCGTCGACAAGCTCTGGTCCCGACAAACATGGGTTTGCGCAGGAACATGATGAGATGCCAAGGAGAATGGTGCAGCGCCCAGTTTACTTTGTCAGTTCTCTTCTGCAGGGGGCTAGATCAAGGTACTCTAGTGTACAGAAGTTGCTTTTCGGCCTCCTTATGGCCTCGAGAAAGCTGGGCCATTACTTCCAAGCACATGAGATCACAGTCGTCACTCGCTTTCCGCTGAAGAGGATACTGCAAAATCCAGAAGCAACAGGCAGGATTGTCGAGTGGGCGCTGGAGCTGTCAAGCTTTGGCCTCAAGTTTGAGAGCACCTCAACTATCCAAAGCAGAGCATTGGCAGAGTTCATAGCAGAGTGGACGCCAACCCCAGATGAAGAAATTCCAGAAACGAGCATCCCCGTCAAAGAGGCAAGCAAAGAGTGGCTGATGTACTTCGATGGAGCCTTCTCGCTGCAAGGCGCCGGTGCAGGTGTGCTGCTTGTCGCACCCACCGGAGAGCACCTCAAGTACGTAGTCCAGATGCACTTTCCCAAAGAGCAAGCAACCAACAATACTGCAGAGTATGAAGGATTGCTTGCCGGTCTCAGAATCGCAGCAGACCTTGGGATTAAGAAGCTCATTGTCAGGGGTGACTCACAGCTTGTCGTCCGACAAGTGAACAAGAACTACCAGAGTCCGTTGATGGAAGCGTATGTCGATGAAGTGAGAAAGCTAGAGGAGCACTTTGACGGCCTACAAATGGAGCATATCCCAAGAGCTCAGAATGATATTGCTGATGGCCTGTCAAAGTGCGCCGCACTAAAGTTACCTGTGGAACCAAGGATCTTTGTGCTTAAGTTGACTCAACCATCCGTAACACCATCAACTGGACAAAGCAAAAAGAGGAAGTTGGTTTCTGGTGACTACTTTCCGGCAGAGCTCCCTGAAGCCGCCGCCAAGAAAGTCCCCAAGATCAACACTAAGGATGCTGAGGGGCAGTCTGCTCCGGCAAGCCTAATGGTTTGTTCCGTTGAAGCAGACGCTCCTGACAAGTTTTGCTCCGGCAAGCTTGCCGGGGAACATCAAGCTCCGGCAGGGCCGCAAATCCCTGCCGTAGAAGCAGATGTTCCCGCAACAGAAGATGTGCCTTTAGTCCTTGTTGTCGAGCCACAGGCTCCAGCATGGGCACAACAGATTGTCCATTTCCTTCAGACAGGAGAACTTCCCGAAGAGCAAGAAGAAGCGGAAAGAGTAGCCCGGCAGTCAAGTATGTACCAGTTTGTCGATAGCATACTGTATAGAAGAAGACTCAACGGTGTGAAATTGAAATGTATTCGCCGGGAAGATGGACAAAAGCTGTTGGCGGAGATACATGGAGGCATATGTGGCCACCACATCGGCGCAAGAGGCTGTGCAGCCAGCGGTGCGCAGTGGCATGCGAAGCTGACAAGATTGCCATCGTGGCGAACGGTGGCGCCCCTAACGGTCCTTTTCTACACTGTTCGGGCGACTCAGACGGGCATTTAATGCCCTTGTCCCCTGCCGTCAGGATTAGGTAGAGTGCACTGTGCAAGCAACTGTATCAACTACCTCGCTTTTTACGTTTTTACCCTCCTCTGCGTTGCCACCTGTCGGTGACCCCTTTAGCGTATAAAAGGAGGCCCATGCGCAACGTGAAAGGGGGTTCGGCTCATAGGTTCGGGGCCTCAGGCAGTTTGCTTCGATCCATCCGTAGCCCAGAGAACATCACACTCTCGCTTTGGAGAGCAAGAACACCAGATAATACAACCAGACAAGCAGTAGTAGGAGTGTTATCTCTCTGGAGAGCTCCGAAGCTGGGTAAACTGCTCGTGTGCCTCGCCTCGATCTGCTCTTCGTGCGATCTCCGCCCCTCGCCGAACCGAAAGGGGCCCGGTCCGCCGGCCCCATAGGTGTTCGAGGATCAGTTTCCCCGACAATCTATATGTAAACCAGAGCATGACAGGAGCTCACATGATAGCAACGAAACATGAACTAGATTATAACAACAACAACAACATTTACCACTTGAAGAAATCTTCAAGTATATGCACAACAGAGCCAACACTAGAGCTAAACATGTGAGAGAGACAACCCTGGCCAATTTAGCAAATCCAGGAGGTGTATAACCTAACCAGGGCACTAACCATGGCCGCCATCACTAAAATAGAAAGATAGAGGAGATGGAGATGATCTCACCGAGGAGCACCACCACCACGCCGCCTCACCGTGCGCCATGAGCACCACGGGCACATGGAACCTTCCAGGGGGCATGACCACATTGGAGCGCCATCCCAGGGGAACCCTGCACGATAGTAATGCCACACACAGCGAGGGAAACCGAGCAGGAGTGCCCGAGCACGCCGGTGAAGCCACCACCAAAACCCTACACACAAAACCCCCATGGGATCCACGAGTAGAGGAAGTAATCGAAGGAACCAGTCGGATAGAAGGGTAGAGCAGAGCAAGGGGAGCAGATGGATAGCCAACGCGATGACGGAAGCCGCCGGAGCACATCAAAATCGACGCCGGCGCCGTCACGACGGAAGGGGATCGAGAGAGAGAGAGAGAGAGAGAGAGAGTAACATCCCAAAATTCTAAATTTTGGAATGTTATAATAAATAGATAGATTTGATTGATTGTTTGATTGATTGTCTGAAAGTGTTGATTGATTCGTAAGGTGCTAGCGCTTCTGAAAGACTGTGTCTCGGTCATCCGTTTCTCAAACACCATGTAGTGCGAGAAATCCAAAGGAGGCGATTGAGTCTTGTGGGGAAAAGTGCGCAAACCTCTGCAGAGTGTATAAACTAATCATGATTAGCCGTGTCCCCGATTATGGACATCTTGAGTATCTAGTTCTTGGATTATCCTGTGATCTCATCACGTTACTTTAAATGAATATTGTTGGGTTTTAATGATGTTACTTAATTGGGATTGAGAATGCTGTCAACCATTCTCAATGATTAACAACCACCATGATAGTTAAATAAAATTTATTCCTTTGCAGTAGGAAAAAATTGGCTTTACGCAAAACTATAACCATAGAGCTTTTCCACCAGCCAAATATGCATGTAGTTATAGCCATTGTTCATGATTCTCTATGGTGTGAATTTGCCAGTACATTCAATGTACTGACCCTTTGTGGCTGCAATGTCTCATGTTGCAGGATATCTTACGACGAGTAAGTGATACGTTAGGGTTATGATTTCTACACTCAACTTTGCCGTTGGTGTTGATGGGAATCCACAACCTTGTTACTTCCGCTATTTTGGATTTGAGGTAATAGTATTTACGTTACTTTTACATGTGATTTACCTCTGTTATAAATCCTCGAGTACTGTGTGTGTCAGCATACCGATCCAGGGATGACACTTAAGCACAGAGACTTGACCCATTCAGGTCGGGTCGCTACAAGATGGTATCAGAGCACATGTTGACTATAGGACGTGACCCTAGAGACTGGCAAGCCCATAGCAAAGATTTTTCTCTACAACTTTCCCTTTCAAAAAGATCTTTTACCTCTCTTCTCTTCTGAGCTTATTCAAAAATTCTCTTTAGTGAGACCATACCCCTTTCCCCTTTTGACCACTCGAAGATTCCACTGATGAGAGCACTCCAAGAAGTACAAGATATCGGACAACTAAGACCACTTCGAAATGAAGAGTATTTTCCGTGCATCTGAATAATGGAAACTATAGCTGTTGAAGACTCTGAAGACTAGGAGAATTGGAGGCTCCGAAGAATCCCCAGATTTGTATGACCTAGGAATGCTACCCTTATGGAACTTGGCAGACTATGGAAGTTGTCCATACCCGAGATCAAGGTGTATCGGAGAAAGACCAGAGCATGGAGAGTTAAAAAACTCAAAGTTGTCCAGGAAACCCCAATGTAGGAGATATCAACTATGGAGAGATAGCTCATGGAAATGACAAAGGGAAGAAACATGGCTATCCATGAGGTTATCGCCCGCTTATGCTATTGTCACCGTGCTAAGTTAAGCATGCTTATGCATGGAAGGATTGGATGGTAGAAGGCTGATGGATCACCTATCAGCAAGATGAAGTTTTAACCTTAGCAGGTGTATCACCAGGATCTGGAGTGTTACATCAAGAAGTTAAGATGGACCTACAAGAAGCAGTATTTGATAAAGAAGCGTTTCGTGAAGAACTTAGGACCCAGAAGCTGAAAGTAGCCAAGCTGGAGGAGCAAAACCTCGACATACAGGAGAACCGTCAGGAACTGAAGGACAGTAGGACCATGGTTCATGCCAAGGATGTTGAAACCCAGAAGTTTGGAATGCAACTCCAGGAATATTAAAGGACGTCATGAGAGACTTCGCGACAATAGAGTTGATTTGGCAAAAGAACTTAAGAAGGACAGGTACGATGGGAAGAAGCCATCGGAGACATGACCAAGACTTGAAGAGATTGGTGACGTTGACCTTAGCAGACCAAACCCCTATTTTATACCTACGTTAGATGCGACGTTTGTGAGCTGTCATTTGTTTGATGTTTTTTTTCCAACAGCCACAATAAAATCTGTCTTTTCAAAACTTTTGTTTGTATTGTGTGTATCCCTCTCTATATCTCTCATCTCACCCAAAACCCATGGACCCAATAGAGGACGAATGGAGATGAACTCATGTTTTCCTGGACCGATAAGTCAATTGGAGACGGACCGATGGATTCAGAACATGGAGGATCACATGGAGAATAACCCTATAGTTGGAAATGATATGACCCAGCATGCTCTTTAGTGCTTTGAAGGAGGTGCTGCTACTTGGTGGAGAATGTACCAAACCATGAATGGATGGCAAGGAGTAACCACTTGGAGAGAATTAAAGTTGACTTTGCCAAAGTCTCGGCTTGTGTCCCAGAAGTTGAAGCCTTATGGAAAGGATATGAGGAAACCTTGTGCATGCAAGATTTGTGGAGAAATAGGACACACTCATAAAGAACACAAGGATGAATGCCCTAATTGTGAAGGAAGTCACCCAGTTGAAGAATGCCCCACTAGGAAGATTACTTGTTTCTTGTGTGCAGGGACTACCCACTATCCTGCTCAGTGCCACATCTACCCCATGGTACAACGAACCATCCAGCAGAAGAAAGAAGAAATGAAAGGAGCCCTCATGGAAATTTTAGAAGAAGCTATGATGGAGGACACACCTAAAGAAGACCCGAGTAAACCCTGCACTAAGTCTTGCTATTCATGTGGAGAAGAAGGACACATCTCCCAAAATTGTTTGAATGGGGATCTAGTAGAATTCCCAACAGAGGAAGTAGTATATGACCCAGAGAAATAGAAGCCATGATTGGCATGGTAAGGTCCAGGAAGAGAAGCAGATTGGATTCCAGGAAGAATCTGAGTCATATCACCTGTTACAGGTGCAAGGAGTCAGGACACTACCTCAACAATTGCCCAAAAAGGAAACCTCGATACTTGTCAGAAGTAATATGTTTTAGTTGTAATGGAGAAGGGCACTTTGCCAGAGAATGCCCCAAGGAGAAGGAGACTTGTGCTAGATAGTTGAGTTTGCAACAAAAGAAATGGAGTAGTAGAAGTGAGGACATTTTCTTTTATATTGAGGTGTTGAGTTGAGACATGTAATGGAAAAGCAAAAGATAGTAATCATTGGAGAATCAATAAAGTTAGCATCGTTGGTAAAGATTTGGGTTTTATGAGTTGTTACTCTATGAAGAAGAATTTTGGCCATTCTGAGGATATGAGAAATATGGTCTATGGAAGATTTGTGCATTTTAAGGGTGGTAGTACCCTGTAAGAACCGTTGACCCCTGGAAAAGATAAGGATACTCCACTGAGTGGATTTCGGACAAAATGCATACGAGTTTTGTCACGATATGTGTGATACCTCAAAAGTATGTAGGATGAAGTTGGAGACGTCAGTTGTTTGGACCAAATGTGATCAAGGAGTCAGAAGAGAGTGTTAAGTTGATTCGAGATAGACTGAAGGTAGCTCAGTCCAAGCAGAAGAGTTATGCAGACTTAAAAATGCAAGGAGGTAGTCTATGAAATTGGAGACAGAGTATGTCTTCGTGTGACCCCTCTGCGAGGAGTTAAACTAATTGGAGTTAAGGTAAAGTTAACCCCGAGATTTGTAGGACCATACCAAGTTTTGGAGCGTATGAGAGAAGTGGTCTACAAGTTGGAGTTACCCGAAGGACTGTCAAGAGTTCATGATGTGTTTCACGTTTCCCAGTTGAAGAAGTGCCATGCAGAGATGGCCAATACTCCCCTGTAAGGACGCTTGACCCCTGGAAAGGATAATGATGTTCCACGGAGTGGACTTCATAGGTACGAGTTTTATCTCGATATGTTGGATACCCCAAGAATATGAAGAGATGAAGTACTATTGGATATAAAGGAGGTATGATGTCGGAAATATCGATCAATGGAAACTCCATGATGTGTCTGAGTAATCATGTCCTAGTTTGGTGCCAATAGAAGGAAGAAGACAATACAATTGGATGGATTCTAAGTATGCTAGGAAGCTGGAAGTTGGATGTTGGAATAACGATAAGTTGCGCGATGATAAGTTCAAGGACTACAAGTGATGAAGTGTGCCATAACCCACAGGCCCCAGGACCTGCCAAGAAGCAAGCACATTCTTGCTGAAGGAAGAACCTTGGAAGAGGATATACCTTTGTCGACAGACAATCTTATAGGAGTAACGCAAAACCCGAGAGTTGTGAAGGAACGATAGATGTTTGTTTGGCTTGCAGAATCCATGGAATTTTCCGAACTTAGTTCATTGACAAGAGAAATTCTGCAATGCTTGTGAGGATGACCGAGTGTTAGAATGCGAGATTCACTAAAGCATATACAGGGTAATGATTTGGGTGAGGGATGGATTGATCATCATACCAACTTACTCTTATTATTCGCCTTGCTATATGGGATGGTAAATCTGAGTGACTTGCCTATAGTAGAGAGACGACGATATTAAACCTTGTTAAACCTTAGAATGGTATAAGAATTTTTCCCTTGTACACGGCAGCTTTTTGCCAACCGTAGGTTATACGGTGAGGATCAACCCTGACCCATTTCCTGCAGGAGAAACCATAAATTGTTGACCACCATGAGATGTTGATAGTTGATTAGTATTGGCGCCAGACCCGTCCGCTAAGAAGACCCAGTCTCAGAATAACCTTACCTAGATGAAAGACAGAAGAATTGAGGAAAAGGTTATGCCACTACCGGAAGAGCTCAGAGAAGGAATTTTCTCGAGGATCTGAGAAGACCGACAATGTCAAGAATAAGGATGGAGTATATGAGTTTTGATGGAACAGTAACCATGCTTCTAAGGGTGGTAGCACCCCAGACCCCTGGGATGATCGATGGATTTTGAGAAGACCCCAAACCCTAACCTATTTCTTTCTAGCCTCTCCGAATCTCGAGGACGAGATTCCTTTTAAGGGTGGTAGGTTTGTAACATACCAAAATTCTAAATTTTGGAATGTTATAATAAATAGATAGATTTGATTGATTGTTTGATTGATTGTCTGAAAGTGAGTGAATTCAAAACTTTTGAAAGTTAAATGAGAGGGAATAAAAGGACTTTCCCAAACTTTCATATTTGCTTTCTGATCTCCATGAATTCAAATTCTTTTCAACACAAAACCCTAGAGAGAAGATGACATGACTTCTTCCATTTAAAATGAAAAGGGTGTTTGAAAAATATTTGAATTCCATTGGGAAATATTTTCCAATTCAGAAACTTTATGCAACTCAATGATTTTCATCAGAGAAGATAAAATGACTTCTTCAAATTATGAAATATGAGTTGTGAGTTTCAAAGGATCAATTTCAAGTCCTTTTGGAATTAATTTTCAATTTGGATTTATTTGAGTTTTATTCAAATTATTTTTCTCCAAAAATAAAATATATGGAAAATAGGGTAACATGATTCCCTACATCAGAAAATTGGAGAAAAATTAATTTGAAATCATTTTGGTATTTTTAAAATGATTTTAGTTGGATTTTAATAGACCAGTAGCACTCTTTGTTTTATCTGAATTTGTGTGGATTTTATTTGAAGTTATAAAAATGGTCGTAGAAAATCTTTTTCTGAAAATTTTGATATATAATATGCCTATATAATATTTTTAGTTATCTCGTTTTATTATTTTTATTTGTCTGGAAATGTATTTTTTTTAAAAAAATCTTCCCGCCGTAACTGGGCCGGCCCAGCTCCCAGCCGAGGCCCAGCCCAGCTCGCCCGACCGCTCCCATCTCCCTCCTGTGCGTGAGTCCGCCGCCCGCACGCCTCGCCGGCGCCGCCGTGACCGGGCGGGAGTCCGCAGCTCCGCCCCGGCCCCTCGCGCAAGGAATCGCCTCGCGCCCCCTCTTAAAGGGCACGCCCGGTCCCGTTTCCCTCGGAGCCCGAGCCGCCAGAAGCCGCGCCGCCGCCGCCTGAAGCAGCAGCGGCCGCCCTCATCGCCGTCGACCGCCGCCGACGCTACCACTGCAACCGCCGCTCCACGCCGCCCCTCCCCGTGCTCTTCGCTGCCTCCCGCGACGCCCGAAGCCGCCGCTCCGGCCGAGACCGAAGCCGCCGCCGTCGTCCTCCCCGACTCTGGTGATCGCCGCGGTAACCGCCGCCTCCCGTCCGTTGGATCTGGATCCAACGATCCAGATCTTTCTGTTTTTTTTTGCTTCGTTTTGTTTTTTTAGAGAACGTTCGCTGGTTAGAGTTAGAAAGTGAGCGTTCTCTCAGTAGGTTTTTTTCCTGCTTATTTTACGTCAAGGACCTATCCGTGAATATAATTATTTACAGATTGGCCCCTAGTTTTCAAACGACCACAACTCTTTGCTCGTTTATCCAAATCCAACGAAACCAACGCCCACGTCTTCGTTATGATCTCCTCTATCCAGTAATCCAACTCAAACATGTTTTTGAAAAGTTTAAAATTTGAATTAGATCAGATCTGAATTCAAACTTCGTTTGATCATAACTTGAGTTTCGTAACTCCATTTAAGTTGATTCTTTTTGCAAATTGAAGCTCTTGACCTAAACTTTCTGATAAGGCCAAATTCACATAATTTTGGTACTGTTAGAAATTGTTTTACGTTGCAAGAGTTATTTGCTTGGTTTTGATGTTTTCCGAATCGTCTTCTTTGTTCTTTCTGATCTTTTGAGTGATTGCTCATGTGTGGTTACTATTGCTTGCTTACGATAGATTGACCGGAGTGTGACGAGTAGAACTATCAAGAGTTATGAGTGCGAATCATCTTCATCAACATTGCAGGCAAGTTCACACCTTGATCATACCTCTCTCATACCCAGTTTTGTTGCATTAGATCAAACCTCAAACATTGCATGATTAGGATCTAATTAAATTGGGGGTATTGGGAAGTAGTTGATGAGGTAGGAACCTATTGCCCTGCATTCAAACCTTGGGAGTTACTTTTACGTTATGCTTACATGGCCATGCTATGCTTGTAGACGTGGATTGGGTTTTGAGAGTATCCATGACAGATGTGAGATTGTTAATTAATGGTTTACTTAAGGTGGCAACTTAAACACACATCTGGGTGGATTGAGGCACCTGGTTATTCTAGGATTGCCTGTCTTGGCACCTGGGTAATCCAGGACTTGCCTGTTTTCTTTTGGACTGCCACCCAGGCTCAAAGGGATCATGAGATTTTTCAAACTAGAAACTTCCGTGTGCAGCCACAAGCCATTATGGGCTCTGGCATAGTTGATTAAGTCGTGCGAACTCTTACAGGGTAGACTAGCAGATGTAGGGGAAAGTAGGTGTACCGGTCTATCCATCGTAAGGTGCTAGCGCTTCTGAAAGACTATGTCTCGGTCATCCGTTTCTCAAACACCATGTAGTGCGAGAAATCCAACGGAGGCGATCGAGTCTGGTGGGGAAAAGTGCGCAAACCTCTGCAGAGTGTATAAACTAATCATGATTAGCCATGTCCCCGGTTATGGACATTTTGAGTATCTAGTTCTTGGATTATCCTGTGATCTCATCACGTTACTTTAAATGAATATTGTTGGGTTTTAATGATGTTACTTAATTGGTATTGAGAATGCTGTCAACCATTCTCAATGATTAACAACCACCATGATAGTTAAATAAAATGTATTCCTTTGCAGTAGGGAAAAATTGGCTTTACGCAAAACTATAACCATAGAGCTTTTCCACCAGCCAAATATGCATGTAGTTATAGCCATTGTTCATGATTCTCTATGGTGTGAATTTGCCAGTACATTCAATGTACTGACCCTTTGTGGCTGCAACGTCTCATGTTGCAGGATATCTTACGACGAGTAAGTGATACGTTAGGGTTATGATTTCTACACTCAACTTTGCCGTTGGTGTTGATGGGAATCCACAACCTTGTTACTTCCGCTATTTTGGATTTGAGGTAATAGTATTTACGTTACTTTTACATGTGATTTACCTCTGTTATAAATCCTCGAGTACTGTGTGTGTCAGCATACTGACCCAGGGATGACACTTAAGCACAGAGACTTGACCCATTCGGGTCGGGTCGCTACAGAGAGAGAGAGAGAGAGAGAGAGAGAGAGTGGCCGCGACTGGGAGTTGTCTCTCCAGCTAGTGAGCCAGTGGGCCAAACGGGCCACGCCATCCCAGCAACTTAAGTAAATCGGCCCAGTCACTTTCCAGTTTAACTAATAAAATAAAAATAAGATTATAGAAAACAAAAAATACTTAGGTAATTCCTAAAATCATGTAAAAATAACAAATATTATCAGAATAATATTTATTACTTAATCAAACTAATTACTTAATTTTTAGACTTAATATAATAATTTAAGAAATATCTACATAGTCTAAAAATAAATTAAAAATGTTCACTAATTAAAAAATAATGTAGTTAGTCTAATAAAAATAATAACACAAATTTCAAACAAAAGCAATCATGTTAACTTTAGGAAACTCATTTTGGGCAATCGAAAAATGGAAAATTACTTTTTCATGCAAAGAAAGTGAAAACGTCATTAAGCAACATTGTTTGTCTTTCCAAAATGCACCATTTTGCACAATATGAGATAATTTTAACAAACTATGCCATGAATGTGGCCATAAGATTGATCATTTGGTTTGAAAGCCATGAATCTTGACACTTGATAGCTCATTTCCGAGAACACTTTTTTAAATAAATTGCCGCATTACAAGTTTAGTATTTTTCCTCATAACTTGGTCACATATAATGACACAACGCGAAGGTTTTCCAATTATTTGATTTTTTTGAATTTTCTATGCCCGTTCAAAATGCGGTCAAACCGGCTGGTATGGCCGTTCCTAGCTAGCGATTGAATCCTAGAATTTTGTTGGTGTTTCTCTGATTAAATAGATACTTATGTACCTACAAATGTTTTTTGGAAAAAATAAAGAGCAAACTATGAGGCAGGTGTAGTTCAAATTTGACCTGCTTCCTACTGAATCGACGAAAATTTGTCTTTTTCACGACAGGTGGATAAAAAGCTTTTGAAACCAAACCACTTGGTCAATTGTACATTAAATATGGACTATTATTTTAGAAAAATTTATTTGGTCCTATTTTGTAACAAACATTTGGTAGTCCTTCACAAAAAAACTCATTTTGGGCAATCAAAAATGGAAAATTATTTTTTCGTGCAAAGAAAATGAAAACTTCCTTAAGCAACATTGTTTGTTATTCCAAAATGCAACATTTTTCACAATATGAGATCATTTTAACAAATTATGCCATGGATGTGGCCATATGATTGATCATTTGGCTTGAAAGCCATGAATCTTCACACTTGATATCTCATTTCTGAGAACATTTTTTAAACAATTTGCTGTATTACAAGTTTATTATTTTTCCTCATAACTTGGTCACATATAATGAAACAATGCGAAGGTTTTCCAATTATTTGATTTTTTGAATTTTCTATGCCCGTTTCAAAATGCGATCAAAACGGCGGGCATGGCTGTTCCTAGCTAGAGGTTGAATCCTAGAATTTTTTTGGTGTTTCTCTGATTTAATAGATACTTATGTACCTAGAAATGATTTTTGAAAAAATTATGAGCAAACTATGAGGCAGCTGCAGTTCAAACTTGACCCACTTGCTACTGAATCGGCAGAAATCTGTCTTTTTCATGAGAGGTGGATCAAAACTTTTGAAACCCAACCATTCAGTAAATTGTACATTAAATATGGCCTATTATTTTAGAAAATTAATGGAGTCCAATTTTTCAACAAATATATGGTAGGTCCTTCACAAAAAAACACATTTTAGGCACTTGGAAAATGAAAAATGAATTTTTCGTCCAAAAAAAATGAAAACTTCCTTACGCAACATTGTTTGTCATTCCAATGCACCCTTTTGCACAATATGAGATCATTTTAACAAACTATTCCATGAAGGTGGCCGCAAGATTGATCATTTGGCTTGAAAGCCTTGAATCTTCACACTTGATAGCTCATTTATGAGAATAGTTTTTTTTTTAAAAAAAATCCATATTACAAGTTTATTATTTTTCTTCATAACTTGGTCACATATAATGACACAATGTGAAGGTTCTCCAATTATTTGATTTTTTTATTTTCTATGCCCGTTTCAAAATGCGGTCAAAACGGCGGGCATGGCCGTTCCTAGCTAGCGGTTGAATCCTAGAATTTTTTTGGTGTTTCTCTGATTTAATAGATACTGATGTACAAAGAAATAATTTTTGGAAAAAAATCAAGAGCAAACTATGAGTCAGCTGCAGTTCAAACTATGAGGCAGCTGAAGTTCAATCGATGGTAATTTGTCTTTTTCACGACAGGTGGATCAAAGCTTTTGAAACCCAACCATTTGGTTAATTGTACATTAAATATGTCTAGTATTTTATAAAATTGATTTGATACAATTTTGCAACAAATATATGGTAGATCCTTCACAACAAACCTCATTTTGGGCACTCGAAAAATGGAAAATGAAATTTTTGTGCAAAGAAAACGAAAACTTCCTTAGGAAACATTGTTTGCCAATCCAAGATGCACCCTTGTGCACAATATTAGATCATTTGAACAAACTACGTCATGAATGTGGCCATAAGATTGATCATTTAGCTTAAAAGCCATGAATCTTCACACATGATAGCTCATATCTAGGAACGCTTTTCTAAAGAATATCCGTAGTACAAGTTTATTATTTTCCCTGGTAACTTGGTCACATATAATGATACAATGCGAAGGTTTTCCAATTTTTTGATTTTTTTTTAAATTTTCATGCCCGTTTCAAAATCCTGTCAAGATGGCGGGCATGACCGTTCCTAGCTAGTGGTTGAATTTTGGAAAACTTTTGATGTTTCTCTGATTAAATAGGTACTTATGTACCTAGAAATGATTTTTGGAAAAAATAAAGAGCAAACTATGAGGCAGTTGTAGTTTAAATTTGACATGTTTACTACTAAATTGATGGTAATTTATCTTTTTCACCACAGGTGTATCAAAACTTTTGACACCCAATAATTTGGTCAATTGTGCATTAAATATGTCCTAGTATTTTAGAAAATTGATTTGATCCAATTTTGCAACAAATATATGGTAGGTCGTTCACAAAAAAACTTATTTTGGGCACTCGAAAAATGGAAAATTGATTTTTCGTACAAAGCAAATAAAAAATCACTTTGTCAATATTGTTTACCAATCCAAGATGTAAACTTGTGCAAAGTATGATATCATTTGAACAAATATTTGGTAGGTATTTTAGGAAAAAAACTCATTTTGAGCACTAAAAAATGGAAAATGAATTTTTTGTGGACAAATTTATCTTTAATCGATTACGACCAATTTAGATGGTCATAAGGTCATCAAATTGTTATTGCATTCTGACTGGTCCATAGGGATATCACGCGGAGTCGGATGCTACCGGATTCAATGACGGCCCTCATCCCCTCATCCTCTCACCCACGTAGCCCTCTCACCATCTCACCCACACAGCCCCCATGCCACCCACTCCCCACCGTTCCAATCCCTTCTCTCCCACACATGCACCCGCTCGCCAAACCCTAGCCGCCGCCCCCGCCCCCACCATGGCCGTCGATGGCGAGGAGCCCGAGTCCCCACGCCTCCCCGCCCTCAAGTGGCTCATGTCCCCCGCCACAACCACATCGGGCCTTCCGGATCTGTGCCATCGTCGAGATGGATTCGCGCCTCCTTGCGCGGCCGCCGTCTCCCCGATCCAGATCGCCGCCACCACCCTCTCATCCTCGTCTGCCGAGCGCCGCCACCACCCTCGCCGATCCTGCCCTCGCCTTCTTCCGTGACCACCTCCCCCCCCCCGCCGCCGCCGCCGCATCTGCCAAGCCCATCCCCTTCCTCCCCTCGGTCCAGATCCTCCTCCTATCCCGATTCCCTCTCCCCCAACACTACCGCCGCCTCCCACGCATGCCGTCCATCCACCACTGCTGCACTCACCCTCTTCCTTCCGGACCTCGATCCGGTCAGGCGCGTGCAGATCCGCCACTACCTACTCCTCCACCCAACCTACCGCCACCGACCACCCACCGTTGTCCTCGACCTAGGTCCTCATCCATGCCCACACAGTAGCAAAGGAGGAGTGGCACGGAATGAATCTCGCATCCCCTTCTCTTTCGTCCTCCTGTTTTCTTCATTTAATTCCAAATCTGATGCGTGCGTCCCATTTGATTGTGTGCAGTAGTACAGTTTGGGGGGTATGGAGGAGAATTTTTTGCTCTTCCGATCTGGGGAAGGAGGATGCCCACCACCACCAAGCTGCTCAACCTCACCACCATGGATGACATCAACGACCGGGAGGGGGGGAGGGTGAGGATGACCAGGACATGCGTGACCCCACCCCGCAACCTGACCAGGTCGTATTTTATTGGGAGTGCTAATCCGCTTGTGCCTGAAATTATGTGCATTGCATGTTTCACACGGTCTTGACTGTGTTTGCTGCTGCTTGACAATGTTGGATCAGTCATGACTCATGAGTGGATACTCTTTTCTGCAGCAGGATTATAGCTTGTTTCTGCAGCAGGATGATAGCTTAAATTTTGTGATAATTTTGGAATAGCTTCAGCACCTACTGTTAATTTTGCACATAAAGCTTCAGTGATTTTGCACATGAAGCTTTAGTATTTTCTCACATGAAGCTTCTGCTATGATACGTCCATTTTGCATCATGCTTTTATATTGATATTTATTGCATTATGGAATGTTATTAGACATTATGTCACAATACTTATGCCTATTCTCCCTTATTTTACAAGGTTTACATGAAGAGGGGGAATGCCGGCAGCTGGAATTCTGGGTTGGAAAAGGAGAAAATATTAGAGACCTATTCTGCACAGCTCCAAAAGTCCCGAAACTTCATGGAAGTTATTTTCAGATTATATAAAAAATACTGAGCAAAGAAAGCACCAGAAGGCCACCACCAGCCACGAGGATGGGGGGCGCGCCCTACCCCCATGGGCGCGCCCCCTACCTCGTGGGCCCCCTGGTGGCCCTCCGATGCCCATCTTCTGCTATATGAGGTCTTTCGTCCAAGAAAAAAAAATCAGAAGCAAGCTCACGGGACGAAACTCTGCCGCCACGAGGCGGAACCTTGGCGGAACCAATCTAGGGCTCCGGCGGAGCTGTTCTGCCGGGGAAACTTCCCTCCGGGAGGGGGAAATCATCGCCATCGTCACCACCAACGATCCTCTCATCGGGAGGGGGGTCAATCTCCATCAACATCTTCACCAGCACCATCTCATCTCAAACCCTAGTTCATCTCTTGTATCTAATGTTTTTATCCATACCTTAGATTGGTACCTGTGGGTTGCTAGTAGTGTTAATTACTCCTTTTAGTTGATGCTAGTTGGTTTACTTGGTGGAAGATCATATGTTCAGATCCATTATGCATATTAATACCCCTCTGATTATGAACATGAATATGCTTTGTGAGTAGTTACGTTTGTTCCTGAGGACATGGGAGAAGTCTTGCTTTTAGTAGTCATGTGAATTTGGTATTCGTTCGGTATTTTGATGAGATGTATGTTGTCATCCCTCTAGTGGTGTCATGTGAACATTGACTACATGACACTTCACCATTGTTTGGACCTAGAGGAAGGCATTGGGAAGTAATAAGTAGATGATGGATTGCTAGAGTGACATAAGCTTAAACCCTAGTTTATGCGTTGCTTAGTAAGGGGCTGATTTGGATCCATGTGTTTCATGCTATGGTTAGGTTTACCTTAATACTTATGTTGTAGTTGCGGATGCTTGCAATGGGGGTTAATCGTAAGTGGGATGCTTGTCCAAGTAAGGACATCACCCAAGCACTGGTCCACCCACATAACAAATTATCAAAGTACCGAACATGAATCATATGAGCGTGATGAAAACTAGCTTGACGATAATTCCCATGTGTCCTCGGGAGCGCTTTTCTCTATATAAGAGTTTGTCCAGGCTTGTCCTTCACTACAAAAAGGATTGGGCCATATTGCTGCACCTTATTTACTTTTATTACTTGTTGCTCGTTACAATTTATCTTATCACAAAACTATCTGTTACCGATAATTTCAGTGCTTGCAGAGAATACCTTGCTGAAAACCGCTTATCATTTCCTTCCGCTCCTTGTTGGGTTCGACACTCTTACTTATCGAAAGGAATACGATAGATCCCCTATACTTGTGGGTCATCAAGACTCTTTTCTGGCGCCGTTGCCGGGGGGTGAAGCGCCTTTGGTAGGTGGATTTGGTAAGGAAAAATTTATATAGTGTGCTGAAATTTACCGTCACTTGTTACTATGGAACATAATCCTTTGAGGGGTTTGTTCAGGGTATCTTCACCTCGTCCGGAACCACAATTAGCTACCCCTCAACATACTGAACCTACTGGAAATGTTTACTTTGAAATTCCTTCGGGTATGATAGAGAAACTGCTAGCTAATCCTTTTTGCAGGAGATGGAACATTGCATCCTGATTTACACTTAATCTACGTGGATGAAGTTTGTGGATTATTTGAGCTTGCAGGTATGCCTGAGGATGTTATCAATAAGAAGCTCTTCCCTTTATCTTTGAAGGGAGAGGCATTGACATGGTATAGGCTATGTGATGATATGGGATCATGGGACTACAAATGATTGAAATTGGAATTTCACCAGAAGTTTTATCCTATGCATCTAGTTCATCATGATCGTAATTATATATATATATATATATATATATATATATATATATATAATTTTTGGCCTAGTGAAGGAGAAAGCATCGCTCAAGCTTGGGCGAGGCTTAAGTCAATGTTATATTCATGCCCCAATCATGAGCTCTCAAGAGAAATGATTATTCAAAAATTTTATGCTCGGCTTTCTCTCAGTAATCGCTCCATGCTCGATACTTCTTGTACTGGATCTTTTGTGATGAAGACTATTGAATTCAAATGGGATTTATTGGAGAGAATTAAACACAACTCTGAAGATTGGGACCTCGACGAAGGTAAGGAGTCAGGTATAACACCTAAGTTTGATTTTGTTAAATCTTTTATGGATACCGATGCTTTCCGTGAATTTAGCACTAAATTGGGACTTGACTCTAAGATAGTAGCTTCTTTCTGTGAATCCTTTGATACTCATGTTGATCTCCCTAAGGATAAGTGGTTTCAATATAATCCTCCCATTGAAGTAAAAGTAGTTGCACCTATTAAAGTTGAAGAAAAGACTATCACTTATGATGATCATGTTGTTCCTGCTGCTTATGTTGAGAAACCACCTTTCCTTGTTAGAATAAAGAATCATGCTAAAGCTTCAACTATAGTCAACAAGAGTAATATTAAGACACCCAAACCCCCTGAGCAAATTAAAGTTGAACCGAGTATTGCTATAGCTAAGCATCTCTTGGTTGATAATATTGATGGGCATGTTATTTACTTCTGTGATGAGACTGCTAGAATTGCTAGACCTGATACTAAAAATAAACATAGACCTGTTGTAGGCATGTATGTCATTTCTGTTAAAATAGGAGATCATTTCTATCATGGCTTATGTGATATGGGTGCTAGTGCAAGTGCAATACCCCATTCCTTATACAAAGAAATTATGCATGATATTGCACCTGCTGAGATAGAAGATATCGATGTTACCATTAAGCTTGCCAATAGAGATACTATTTCACCAATTGGGATTGTTAGAGATGTTGAAGTCTTGTGTGGGAAGGTTAAATATCCTGCTGATTTTCTTGTTCTTGGTTTCCCACAAGATAGCTTTTGTCCCATTATATTTGGTAGACCCTTCCTGAATACTGTTAATGCTAAGATACACTGCAATAAGGATATTGTTTCTATTGGTTTAGGGGATATGTCTCATGAGTTTAATTTCGCTAAGTTTCATAGACAACCCCATGATAAGGAATTGCCTAGTAAGGATGAAATTATTGGGCTTGCTTCTATTGACGTGCCTCCTAATGATCCTTTAGAACAATATTTGCTTGATCATGAAAATGATATGTTTATGAATGAAAGAAGGGAAATAGATGACGTATTCTTTAAACATGGACCTATTCTGAAACACAACTTGCCTATTGAAATCCTAGGGGACCCTCCTCCACCCAAGGTTGACCCCGTGTTTGAGCTTAAACCTTTACCTGATACTCTTAAATATTCTTATCTTGATGAAAAGAAGATATATCCTGTTATTATTAGTGCTAACCTTTCAGAGAAGGAGGAAGAGAAATTATTGAAAACTCGGAAGAAACATCGTGCTGCTATTGGATATACTCTTGATGATCTTAAGGGCATCAGTCCCACTCTATGTCAATAGAAAATAAATTTGGAGAAAGATGCCAAGCCAGTTATTGATCACCAACGACGGCTAAATCCTAAGATGAAAGAAGTGGTAAGAAAGGAAATATTAAAGCTCCTTGAGGCAGGTATAATTTATCCCGTTGCTGATAGTCAGTGGGTATGTCCTGTCCATTGTGTCCCTAAGAAGGGAGGTATTACTGTTGTTCCTAATGATAAAGATGAATTGATCCTGCAAAAAATTATTACAGGTTATATGATGGTAATTGATTTCCGCAAACTAAATAAAGCTACTAGAAAGGATCATTACCCTTTGCCTTTTATTGATCAAATGCTAGAAAGATTATCCAAACATACACACTTTTGCTTTTTAGATGGTTACTCTGGCTTCTCTCAAATACCCGTGTCAGCTGATGATCAAGCAAAGA
The DNA here is from genome assembly GCF_018294505.1 of Triticum aestivum. Classification (NCBI taxonomy): domain Eukaryota; kingdom Viridiplantae; phylum Streptophyta; class Magnoliopsida; order Poales; family Poaceae; genus Triticum; species Triticum aestivum. The sequence goes on along the minus strand of NC_057806.1, from coordinate 30,482,605 downwards.
CCACTTTTACTTGCCCTTTAGGTACCTTTGCTTATAGACGTATGCCTTTTGGTTTATGTAATGCACCTGCTACCTTTCAAAGATGCATGATGGCTATATTCTCTGACTTTTGTGAAAAGATTTGTGAGGTTTTCATGGATGATTTATCCATTTATGGATCTTCTTTTGATTATTACTTGAGCAACCTTGATCGAGTTTTACAGAGATGTGAAGAAACTAATCTCGTTTTGAATTGGGAGAAGTGCCACTTTATGGTTAATGAAGGTATTGTCTTGGGGCATAAAATTTATGAAAGATGTATTGAAGTTGACAAAGGTAAAGTTGATGCTATTGAAAAGATGACGTGTCCCAAGGACATCAAAGGTATAAGAAGTTTTCTGGGTCATGCCAGCTTTTATAGGAGGTTCATTAAGGACTTCTCAAAAATTTCTCGGCCTCTGACTAACCTATTACAAAAATATAATCCTTTTGTCTTTGATGATGATTGTGTAGAAGCATTTGAAATAATTAAGAAAGCTCTGATTTCTGCACCTATTGTTCAGCCACCTGATTGGAGTTTACCCTTTGAAATTATGTATGATGCTAGTGATTATGTTGTAGGTGCTGTTCTAGAGCAAAGAGTTGATAAGAAATTAAATGTCATTCAATATGCTAGTAAAACTCTAGACAATGCCCAGAGAAATTATGCTACTACTGAAAAAGAATTTTTAGCAGTTGTTTTTGCTTGTGATAAGTTCAGACCTTTTATTGTTGATTCTAAAGTAACTATTCACACTGATCATGCTGCTATTAAATACCTTATGGAAAATAAAGATGCTAAACCTAGACTTATTAGATGGGTTCTCCTACTACAAGAATTTGATTTGCATATTATTGATAGAAAGGGAGCTGAGAACCCCGTTGCAGACAACTTGTCTAGGTTAGAGAATGTTCTTGATGACCCACTACCTATTGATGATAGCTTTCCTAATGAACAATTAGCTGTCATAAATGCTTCTCGTACTACTCCATGGTATGCTGATTATGCTAATTATATTGTTGATAAGTTTATACCACCTAGTTTCACATACTAGCAAAAGAAAAAGTTCTTCTATGATTTAAGGCATTATTTTTGGGATGACCCACATCTTTATAAAGAAGGAGTAGATGGTATTATTAGACGTTGTGTACCTGAGCATGAATAGGAACAGATCCTACGCAAGTGTCACTCCGAAGCCTATGGAGGGCACCATGCTGGAGATAGAACTGCACACAAGGTATTGCAATCCAGTTTTTATTGGCCTCCTCTCTTCAAGGATGCCCGTAAGTTTGTCTTGTCTTGTGATGAATGTCAAAGAATTACTAATATTGGTAGACGTCAAGAAATGCCTATGAATTATTCACTTGTTATTGAACCATTTGATGTTTGTGGTTTGATTACATGGGACCATTTCCTTCCTCTAAAGGGTATACATATATTCTAGTTGCTGTTGATTATGTTACTAAGTGGGTAGAAGCTATTCCAACTAGTAGTGCTGATCATAACACCTCTATTAAGATGCTTAAAGAAGTTATTTTTTCGAGGTTTCGAGTCCCTAGATATTTAATGACTGATGATGGTTCACATTTTATTCATGGCGCCTTTCGTAAAATGCTCGCTAAGTATGATGTTAATCATAGAATTGCATCCCCATATCACCCGCAATCTAGTGGTCAAGTAGAATTGAGTAATAGAGAGATCAAATTAATTTTGCAAAAGACTATTAATAGATCTAGAAAGAATTGGTCAAAGAAACTTGATGATGCATTATGGGCTTATAGAACTGCTTATAAGAACCCTATTGGTATGTCTCCGTATAAAATGGTTTATGGTAAAGCATGTCACTTACCTCTTGAACTAGAACATAAGGCATATTGGGCTATTAAAGAGCTCAATTATGATTTCAAACTTGCCAGTGCGAAGAGGCTATTTGACATTAGCTCACTCGATAATGGAGAACCCAGGCCTATGAGAATGCCAAACTGTTTAAAGAAAAAGTTAAAAGATGGCATGACAAAAGGATACAAAAGCGTGAGTTTAATGTAGGTGATTATGTATTACTATACAACTCTCGTTTAAGATTTTTTGCAGGAAAACTTCTCTCTAAATGGGAAGGTCCTTACGTTATCGAGGAGGTCTATCGTTCCAGTGCCATAAAAATCAATAACTTTGAAGGCACAAATTCAAAGGTGGTGAACGGTCAAAGAATCAAACATTATATCTCAGGTAATCCCATAAATGTTGAAACTAATATTATTGGAACCGTAACACCGGAGGAATACATAAGGAACACTTTCCGGAACGTTTCAGACTCCAAAAAGGAATAGGTATGTGGTACGGTAAGTAAACCGACTCCAAAACAGTTCTAATGACAATTTTCTCTGTTTTGGAATATTTAAGAAAATAGGAAAATAAGAAGCAGTCCGGAAAGGACACAAGGCTCCCACAAGGCTGGAGGGCGCGCCCTACCCCTTGGGCACGCCACCTTCCTCGTGGGAACCTCATGCGCTCTCCGGACTCCGTTTTCTTGCACAACACTTCTTTTGGTCGGTAAAAATTCATTATATAATCTCCCGAAGGTTTTGACCACCGTATCATTGATAACCCACAAGTATAGGGGATCGCAACAATTTTCAAGGGTAGAGTATTCAACCCAAATTTATTGATTCGACACAAGGGGAGCCAAAGAATATTCTCAAGTATTAGCAGCTGAGTTGTCAATTCAACCACACCTGGAAACTTAATATCTGTAGAAAATTGTTTAGTAGCAAAGTAATATGATTGTAGTGGTAGCGGTAGCAAAAGGTAATGATAGCAAAAGTAATGTTTTTGGTATTTTGTAGTGATGATAGAAATAGCAATGGAAAAGTATATAAGCGAAGAACAATATATGGAAAGCTCGTAGGCAATGGATCGGCGATAGAGAATTATGCCGGATGCAGTTCATCATGTAACAGTCATAACCTAGGGTGACACAGAACTAGCTCCAATTCATCAATGTAATGTAGGCATGTATTCTGAATATAGTCATACGTGCTTATGGAAAAGAACTTGCATGACATCTTTTGTCCTACCCTCCCGTGGTAGCAGGGTCCTAGCGGAAACTAAGGGATATTAAGGCCTCCTTTTAATAGAGTACCGGACCAAAGCATTAAAACGTAGTGAATACATGAACTCCTCAAACTACGGTCATCACCGGGAGTGGTCCCGATTATTGTCACTTCAGGGTTACCGGATCATAACACATAGTAGGTGACTATAGACTTGCAAGATAGGATCAAGAACTCTCATATATTGATGAAAACATAATAGGTTCAGATCTGAAATCATGGCACTCGGGCCCTAGTGACAAGCATTAAGCATAGCAAAGTCATAGCAACATCAATCTCAGAACATAGTGGATACTAGGGATCAAACCCTAACAAAACTAACTCGATTACATGATAAATCTCATCCAACCCATCACTGTCCAGCAAGCGTACGATGGAATTACTCACGCACGGCGGTGAGCATCATGAAATTGGTGATGGAGGAAGGTTGATGATGACGATGGCGATGGATTCCCCTCTCCGGAGCCCCAAACGGATTCCAGATCAGCCCTCCCGAGAGGTTTCAGGGCTTGGCGGCAGATCCGTATCGTAAAACGCGATGAATCCTTCTCTTTGATTTTTTTCTCCCCGAAAGCAAATATATAGAGTTGGAGTTGAGGTCGGAGGAGCTCCAGGGGGCCCACGAGGTAGGGGGGCGCGCCCAGGGGGCAGGCGCGCCCCCACCCTCGTGGCTAGGGTGTGGTCCCCCTGGTCTTTATCTTTTGCAAGGATTTTTTATTATTTCCAAATAGACGTTTCGTGAAGTTTCAGGTCATTCCGAGAACTTTTGTTTCTGCGCATAAATAACACCATGGCAATTCTGCTGAAAACAGCGTCAGTCCGGGTTAGTTCCATTCAAATCATGCAAGTTAGAGTCCAAAACAAGGGCAAAAGTGTTTGTAAAAGTAGATACGACGGAGACGTATCAACTCCCCAAGCTTAAACCTTTGCTTGTCCTCAGGCAATTCAGTTGATAAACTGAAAGTGATAAAGAAAAACTTTTACAAATTCTGTTTGATCTTGTTGTTGTAAATATGTAAAGCCAGCATTCAAATTTTCAGCAAAGATTATGAACTAACCATATTCACAATAACGCATAGGTATCATGTTTACTCATATCAATGGCATAATAAACTAGCGAGCAATAATAATAAATCTCGGATGACAACACTTTCTCAAAACAATCATAATATGATATAATAAGATGGTATCTCGCTAGCCCTTTCTAAGACCGCAAAACATAAACGCAGAACACCTTTAAAGATTAAGGACTGACTAGACATTGTAACTCATGGTAAAAGAGGTCCAGTCAAGTCATACTCAATGTAAACTAACAGTAATGAATGCAAATGACAGTGGTGCTCTCCAATTGATGCTTTTTAATATGAGGATGATGACTCAACATGAAAGTAAATAGATAGGCCCTTCGCAGAGGGAAGCAGGGATTTGTAGAGGTGCGAGAGCTCGGTTTTGAAATAGAGGTGAATAATATTTTGAGCGGTATACTTTCATTGTCAACATAACAACCAAGAGATGGCGATATCTTCCATGCTACACACATTATAGGCGGTTCCCAAACAGAATGGTAAAGTTTATACTCCCCCTCCACCAACAAGCATCAATCCATGGCTTGCTCGAAACAACGAGTGCCTCCAACTAACAAGAGTCCCAGGGGGAGTTTTGTTTGCAATTATTTTGATTTAGTTTGCATAAAGCATGGGACTGGGCATCCCGGTGACCAGCCACTTTCTCGTGAGTGAGGAGCGGAGTCCACTCCCCTTGAGAATAACCCGCCTAACATGGAAGATACGGACAACCCTAGTTGATACATGAGCTATTTGAGCATACAAAACATGATATTTATTTGAAGGTTTAGAGTTTGGCACATACAAATTTACTTGGAACGGCAGGTAGATACCGTATATAGGTAGGTATGGTGGGCTCATAAGGAATAACTTCGGGGTTTACGGAGTTGGATGCACAAGCAGTATTCCCGCTTAGTACATGTGAAGGCTAGAAAAAGACTGGGAAGCGACCAGCTAGAGAACGACAACAGTCATGAACATGCATTAAAATTAATCAACACCGAATGCAAGCATGAGTAGGATATAATGCACCATGAACATAAATATCGTAGAGGCTATGTTGATTTTGTTTCAACTACATGCGTGAACATGTGCCAAGTCGAGTCACTTAAATCATTCAGAGGAGGATACCACCCTATCATATCACATCACAACCATTTTAATAGCATGTTGGCATGCAAGGTAAACCATTATAAGCTCCTAGCTAATCAAGCATGGCACAAGAAACTATGATCTCTAGTTGTCCTTCCAAACATGTTTATTCATAATAGGCTGAATCAAGAACGATGAACTAATCATATTTACAAAAACAAGAGAGGTCGAGCACCAGCTTTTGTCATCTCAGTCAGTCCATCATATATCGTCATAATTGCCTTTCACTTGCACGACCGAATGATGTGAATAATAATAATAGTGCACGTGCATTGGACTAAGCTGGAATCTACAAGCATTCAATAAACAGGAGAAGACAAGGCAGTATGGGCTCTTTTGTCAGATCAACAATAATGCATATAAGAGCCACTTTAACAATTTAATCATGGTCTTCTCCTATCGACCCCCAAAGAAAAGAAAAGAAATACAACTATATACACGGGAAAGCTCCCAAGAAGCAAAAGAAGAACAAGAAATCTTTTTGGGTTTTCTTTGTAATTACTACTACAAGCATGGAAATTAAAACTAGCTAACTATTTTTTTGGTTTGTCTTAAGATTTATCAAACACACAAGAAGGAAGCATAAAAAGAGAAAATAAACTAGCATGGATATTACAATGAAAAAGTATGAGCACCAACATCTAGCAATGAGTGTGTGAACATGAGTGTAATGTCGGTGAGAAATGCGTACTCCCCCAAGCTTAGGCTTTTGGCCTAATTTGGTCTATGGCCACGGCTGGCCTAGCGGATATCCATAGTAATAGTTGGGGTCGTACTGCGAAGAAGAAGACTCTGATTGCCACTGGTTGGCAATCATCTCCGGATCCCACTGGTAATTAGACTGTCGTGGAGGATCAACTTGTGGCTCCGACTCTAGCTCTGTGGCTGATGTAGGGTTCCGGTAGGCGTGAATAGCCTCTAATGGAACAAGGTACTGGCCTGCAGATAAATTAAACAAGGAAGGCGCAGGCAGGGTAATAGTCTCAGGATGATGTTTATGAAAGAACAATTTGTATTTAAGCTCCGATTCCCTATTCTTAACAATAAAGTCGTGTGCCACCATACTCTTATAATCTAAATAAACAGGAGGCAACAATTTTTCTTCCTTCTCATAATTCCTAATGGGTATGTTAAAATGTGCAGCTAGGCGTGAAGCATAGATGCCTCCAAAGATGGGGCCCTTTGTACGGTTCAGACTTAACGTTTAGCAATAATACCGCCCATACTAACAGAGTTATCACAGAATAAACCGTGGAACAAAATAATAATATCAGGAACACTAAGGTTTCCACAGTTTCCGCGACCAATTAAGCAACAACTAGCAAATATTGCAAAGTAGCATAAAATAGGAAAATGTATGCTAGTGATTCGTGCATCGGAAACCTTCCTCGTTTCCCCTACAGTGATGGTATCAATAAACCCATCCACATCTCCGCGATGTGGTTCCTCTATCGTGCCCTCAAAAGGGATCAAACAAACCCGACAAAAATAATAAAGTGACATCTCCTTATGCTCATAATATAAATAAAACTCCACCATAGGTGGTGAGCTCCTAGCATGGAAATGAAAGTTTTGCACAAAGATATTGGTGAGTAAGAGATACTGTGCACGTTGGTTGTGGAGGAAGGCGGTGAGGCCTGCATTCTCAGCCAATTCATAAAAATCATCATAAATCCCGACTGCTCTCAAGAAATCATCGGAAGGCCATTCACACGGCCGAACCTCCGCGGTGTGAGGAAGATTATATTTGGGCCTCTCTGCTTTTTTTCATTTTGCTTTTCCTTCGAGCTTTGGCTCGATGAGCCCCTCAAAAATCTCTTCATTATTTTCTGAAAAATTCTGAAATTTTTAGTAACTTCAAACAAAAGTGAACCAAGCTCAATAAGATTGATAGCAACTACTCCTACAAGTGCCTAGAGCCTATATCATGCATCAAAACTACTTGGAAGCATATAAATTTAACATGCAAGCTCAAGAACATGGTCACCTAGGCAGCATAAATTTGCAATGAATAAAGCACTAGAACATAAACTAATTGGACCAATGGAGGAGTCACATACCAAGGAACAATCCCCCCAAGCAGTTTTGTGAGAGGTGCTTTGAGCAAGGAGATCGAAAATCACAGCAAAATGAGCTAGAACTTGTGCTTGAGTTGGATATTGGTGTTTGTGGGAGGAAGAAGAAGTGTGTGGGTGCAGGAATAAGTGGAGGAGGGCCACCATGGGCCCACGAGGTAGGGGGGCGTGCCCAGGGGGTAGGGCGCGCCCTCCACCCTCGTGGCCAGTTGGAAGCCCCCCGTGCTGTGTTCTCAGTGCCAAATATTCTCAAATATTGCAGAAAAAAAATCATATTTAAATTTCAGGGCATTTGGAGAACTTTTATTTTCGGGGTATTTTTACATTGCATGGATAATTCAGATAATAGACAGAAAAATACTATTTTTATTTTATTTAATATCTATAACAGAAAGTAAAAGGAGGGTACAGAGAGTTGTGTTTTCTAGTTTCATCCATCTCATGCCCATCAAAAGGAATCCACTAACAAGGTTGATCAAGTCTTGTTAACGAACTCATTCCGAATAACATGGAACCGGAGAAATTTTGAATAACACTATGTTTCCTCAACGGGGATATGCACATCCCCAATAATAAGAATATCATATTTCTTTTTGACAGTAGGTAGAGGAAATTCAAAACCTCCAATAATAATCGATGGAATTTTTCCAATAGAGTTGATACCATGAACTTGAGGTTGTTTCCTTGGAAAGTGTACCGTATGCTCATTACCATTAACATGAAAAGTGACATTGCCTTTGTTGCAATCAATAACAGCCCCTGCAGTATTCAAAAAGGGTCTTCCAAGAATAATAGACATACTATCGTCCTCGGGAATATCAAGAATAACAAAGTCCGTTAAAATAGTAACGTTTGCAACCACAACAGGCACATCCTCACAAATACCGACAGGTATAGCAGTTGATTTATCAGCCATTTGCAAAGATATTTCAGTAGGTGTCAACTTATTCAAATCAAGTCTACGATATAAAGAGAGAGGCATAACGCTAACACCGGCTCCAAGATCACATAAAGCAGTTTTAACATAGTTTCTTTTAATGGAGCATGGTATAGTGGGTACTCCTGGATCTGCAAGTTTCTTTGGTATTCCACCCTTAAAAGTATAATTAGCAAGCATGGTGGAAATTTCAGCTTCCGGTATCTTTCTTTTATTTGTAACAATATCTTTCATGTATTTAGCATAAGGATTCATTTTAAGCATATCAGTTAATTGCATACGCAAAAAGATAGGTCTAATCATTTCAGCAAAGCGCTCAAAATCCTCATCATCCTTTTTCTTGATGGTTTGGGAGGAAAAGTCATGTGTTTCTAAACCCAAGGCTCTCTTTCCTTTCCATGTTTCCTAGCAACAAAGTCTTTCTTATCATAACGTTGATTCTTTGATTGTGGGTTATCAAGATCAACAATAGGTTCAATTTCTATATCATTATCATTGCTAGGTTGAGCATCAACATGAACATTATCATTAACATTATCACTAGTTTCAGGTTCATTACTAGATTGTGTTTCAGCATCAGAAATAGAAATATCATTTGGATTCTCAGGTGTTTCAGCAATAGGTTCACTAGAAGCATGCAAAGTCCTATCATTTTTCTTTTTCTTCCTTTTAGAAGGACTAGGTGCATCTATATTATTTCTTTGAGAATCTTGCTCAATTCTCTTAGGGTGGCCTGCAGGATACAGAGGTTCTTGAGTCATTCTACCAGTTCTAGTAGCCACCCTAACAGCATAATCATTATTCTTACTATCCAGTTCATTGAGCAAATCATTTTGAGCTTTAAGTACTTGTTCTACTTGAGTGGTAACCATAGAAGCATGTTTACTAATAAGTTTAAGTTCACCTTTGACATTATCCATATAATCACCCAAGTGTTCAAGCATATTTGAATTGTATTTCAATTGTCTACCAAAATAAGCATTAAAATCTTCTTGCTTAGCCATAAATTTATCAAACTCATCTAAGCATGGGCTAGCAAACTTAGTAAATGGGATTTTAGCTTTATCATATCTATAGAGAGAATTTACCTTTACTACCTATGTCGGGTTATCAAGACCATGTATTTCTTCAATAGGTAATGGATTAAGATCATATGTTTCTTCAATAGGCGGTAAATTAAGACCGTGTATTTCTTCAATAGGAGGTAAATTCTTAACATCTTCAGCTTTAATACCTTTTTCTTTCATAGATTTCTTTGCCTCTTGCATATCTTCAGGACTGAGAAATAGAACACCTCTTTTCTTCAGAGTTAGTTTAGGAATAGGCTCAGGAACTGGCTCAGGAAGTGTCCAATTATTTTCATTTGTCAACATATTATTCAATAGAATTTCAGCTTCATCCGGTGTTCTTTCCCTGAAAACAGAACCAACACAACTATCCAGGTAATCTCTGGAAGCATCGGTTAGTCCATTATAAAAGATATCAAGTATTTCATTTTTCTTGAGAGGATGATCAGGCAAAGCATTAAGTAACTTGAGAAGCCTCCCCCAAGCTTGTGGGAGACTCTCTTCTTCAATTTGCACAAAATTATATATATCCCTCAAAGCAGCTTGTTTCTTATGAGCAGGGAAATATTAAGCTGAGAAGTAATAAATCATATCCTGGGGAGTACGCACACAACCAGGATCCAGAGAATTAAACCATATCTTATCATCACCCTTTAATGAGAATAGAAATATTTTAAGGATATAAAGGTAGCAAGATTTCTCATCATTAGTGAATAGGGTGGCTATATCATTTAATTTAGTAAGATGTGCCACAATAGTTTGAGATTCATAGCCATGAAAAGGATCAGATTCAACCAAAGTAATTATACCAGGATCAACAGAGAATTCATAATGCTTATCAGTAACACAGATAGGCGAAGTAGCAAAAGCAGGGTCGGGTTTCATTCCAGCATTAAGAGATTGATGCTTCCATTTAGCTAATAACCTCTTGAGCTCGTATCTATCTTTGCAAGCTAAAATAGCTAAAGCAGCTTCCTTTTCAAAAACATAACACTCAGGAATAACATGTGATTCATATTTATTAGGGGGAGAGTCTTCATCATCACTTTCATCAATGTTATCTGTTTCAATAATTTCATTCTCTCTAACCCTAGCAAGTTGTTCATCAAGAAATTCACCAAGTGGCACAGTAGTATCAAGCATAGAAGTAGTTTCATCATAAGTATCATGCATAGCAGAAGTGGCATCATCAATAACATGTGACATATCAGAACGAATAGCAGAAGCAGGTTTAGGTGTCGCAAGCTTACTCAAAACAGAAGGTGAATCAAGTGCAGAGCTAGATGGTAGTTCCTTACCTCCCCTTGTAGTTGAGGGATAAATCTTGGTTTTTGGATCTCTCAAGTTCTTCATAATGATAAGCAGATATAAATCCCAAGTGACTCAAAGAATAGAGCTATATATGTTCCCCGGCAATGGCGCCAGAAAATAGTCTTGATAACCCACAAGTATAGGGGATCGCAACAGTTTTCGAGGGTAGAGTATTCAACCCAAATTTATTGATTCAACACAAGGGGAGCCAAAGAATATTCTCAAGTATTAGCAGTTGAGTTGTCAATTCAACCACACCTGGAAACTTAATATCTGCAGCAAAGTGTTTAGTAGCAAAGTAATATGATAGTAGTGGTAGCGGTAGCAAAAGGTAATGATAGCAAAAGTAATGTTTTTGGTACTTTGTAGTGATGATAGCAATAGCAACGGAAAAGTAAATAAGCGAAGAACAATATATGTAAAGCTCATAGGCAATGGATCGGTGATAGAGAATTATGCTGGATGCGGTTCATCATGTAACAGTCATAACCTAGGGTGACACATAACTAGCTCCAATTCATCAATGTAATGTAGGCATGTATTCCAAATATAGTCATAAGTGCTTATGGAAAAGAACTTGCATGACATCTTTTGTCCTACCCTCCCGTGGCAGCGGGGTCCTAGCGGAAACTAAGGGATATTAAGGCCTCCTTTTAATAGAGTACCGGACGAAAGCATTAACACATAGTGAATACATGAACTCCTCAAACTACGGTCATCACCGGGAGTGGTCCCGATTATTGTCACTTCGGGGTTGCCGGATCATAACACATAGTAGGTGACTATAGACTTGCAAGATAGGATCAAGAACTCTCATATATTGATGAAAACATAGTAGGTTCAGATCTGAAATCATGGCACTCGGGCCCTAGTGACAAGCATTAAGCATAGCAAAGTCATAGCAACATCAATCTCAGAACATAGTGGATACTAGGGATCAAACCCTAACAAAACTAACTCGATTACATGATAAATCTCAACCAACTCATCACCGTCCAGCAAGCCTACGATGGAATTACTCACGCACGGCGGTGAGCATCATGAAATTGGTGATCGAGGAAGGTTGATGATGACGATGGCGACGGATTCCCCTCTCCGGAGCCCTGAATGGACTCCAGATCAGCCCTCCCGAGAGGTTTTATGGCTTGGCGGCGGCTCCATATCGTAAAATGCGATGAATCCTTCTCTTTGATTTTTTTTCTCCCTGAAAGCAAATATATAGAGTTGGAGTTGAGGTCGGAGGAGCTCCAGGGGGCCCACGAGGTAGGGGGGCGCGCCCCCACCCTCATGGCTAGGGTGTGGGCCCCCTGGTCTTCATCTTTTGCAAGGATTTTTTATTATTTCCAAATAGACGTTCCGTGAAGTTTCAGGTCATTCCGAGAACTTTTGTTTCTGAGCATAAATAACACCATGGAAATTCTGCTGAAAACAGCGTCCGTCCGGGTTAGTTCCATTCAAATCATGCAAGTTAGAGTCCAAAACAAGGGCAAAAGTGTTTGGAAAAGTAGATACGATGGAGACGCATCAATCATGCAAATATGTTCTGTTTTTGTTTCGAGCTGTTTTCTGCGAGGGTTGTCAAGGCCAGGCATCATGTCGTCTCCCTCCTCCTCCAACAATGAGGGCAATGATGCTTGGCTAATGAAGATAGAGCTGAAGAGAGAAGAACCCGGAGAGATGAACAAGGATGACGGGATCAAGAAGGCCATGGGGGATCTAGTCCCGACAGTAGCAGAAGAAGACATCCTTCAACCTCACCACAATCTCTTTACCCCAACGGAGATTGAAGCTTTCAAGATGATTGAGTTAGCTCGCATTCAAAACAAGTACCTCACAAGTGAAAATATTTTGTTGAAGGAGCATATCATCGCACTCAAGGGCATAATCCGTAAATTGGAGGATCTCCTACGCTCGATGTGTGACTATCCATCATCGCCAACACCTTCTTCACCAACAAAGAAGAACTGGGCATCGGGTATGGGCACTCCCCTTGGCAACCGCCAAGCTTGGGGGAGTGCCCCGTGCTACCTCTTGAGAACTGCGTTGGTTTTCCCTTGAAGAGGAAAGGGTGATGAAACAAAGTAGCGTAAGTATTTCCCTCAGTTTTTGAGAACCAAGGTATCAATCTAGTAGGAGATGATACGTCCATTTTGCATCATGCTTTTATATCGATATTTATTGCATTATGGACTGTTATTTCACTTTATGTCACAATACTTATGGCTATTCTCTCTTATTTTACAAGGTTTACATAAGGAGGGAGAATGCCGGCAGCTGAAATTCTGGGCTGGAAAAGGAGCAAATATTAGAGACCTATTCCGCGCAACTCCAAAAGTCCTGAAACTCCACGGAACTTCTTAAAATAAATAAAGAAAAATCCTCGCCAAAGATGAAGGCCAGGGGGCCCACACCCTTCTTACGAGGGTGGGGGGCGCCCCCTACCTCGTGGGCCCCCTGGTGGCTCTCCGATGCCCATCTTCTCCTATATGAGGTCTTTCGATGAGAAAAAAATAAGCAGGAACTTTTCAGGATGAGACTCCGCCGCCACGAGGCGGAACCTTGGTGGATCCAATCTAGAGCAGAGCTGTTCTGCCGGGGATACTTCCCTCCCGGAGGGGGAAATCATCACCATCATCATCACCAACGTTCCTCTCATCGGGAGAGGGCAATATCCATCAACATCTTCACCAGCACCATCTCATCTCCAAACCCTAGTTCATCTCTTGTATCCAATTCTTGTCTCAATGTCCGGGATTGGTGCTAGTAGGTTGCTAGTAGTGTTGATTACTCCTTGTAGTTGATGCTAATTGGTTTATTTGGTGGAAGATCATATGTTCAGATCCTATATGCATATTATTACCCCCCTGATTATGAACATGAATATGCTTTGTGAGTAATTACGTTCGTTCCTGAGGACAAGGGAGAAGTCTTGCTATGAGTAGTCATGTGAATTTGGTATTCGTTTGATATTTTGATAAGATGTATGTTGTCTAACCTCTAGTGGTGTTATGTGAACGTCGACTACATAACACTTCACGATTATTTGGCCCTAGAGGAAGGCATTGGGAAGTAATAAGTAGATGATGGGTTGCTAGAGTGACAGAAGCTTAAACCCTAGTTTATGCGTTGCTTCGTAAGGGGCTGATTTGGATCCATATGTTTCATGCTATGGTTAGGTTTACCTTAATACTTTTGTTGTAGTTGCGGATGCTTGCAATAGAGGTTAATCATAAGTGGGATGCTTGTTCAAGTAAGAACAGCACCGGTCCACCCACATATCAAATTATCAAAGTATCGAACGCGAATCATATGAACATGATGAAAACTAGCTTGGCGATATTCCCATGTGTCCTCGGGAGCGCTTTTCCTATTATAAGAGTTTGTTCTGGCTTGTCCTTTGCTACAAAAGGATTGGGCCACCTTGCTGCACTTTATTTACTTTTGTTACTTGTTGCTTGTTACAATCTATCTTACCACAAAACTATCTGTTACCACTTATTTCAGTACTTGCAGAGAATACCTTGCTGAAAACCGCTTATCATTTCCTTCTGCTCCTCGTTGGGTTCGACACTCTTAGTTATCAAAAGGACTACGATAGATCCCCTATACTTGTGGGTCATCAAGACTCTTTTCTGGTGCCGTTGCCGTTGCGGGGGAGTGTAGCGCCTTTGGTAGGTGGAATTTGGCAAGGAAAAATTTATATAGTGTGTTGAAATTTACTGTCACTTGTTACCATGGAAAGTAATTCTCTGAGGGGTTGTTCGTGGTATCTTCACCCCGTCCAGTAGAGCAAAGAGTTGCTTCTCAACCCACTGAACCTATTGAAAATGAAACTCCTTTTGAATTTCCTTCGGGTATGATGGAAAAACTGATAGCTAACCCTTTTACAGGAGATGGAAAAAAGCATCCTGATGAGCACTTAATATATGTGGATGAAGTTTGTGGATTATTTAAGCTTGCAGGTATACCCGATGATGTTGCTAAGAAGAAGGTCTTCCCTTTATCTTCGAAGGGAGACGCATTGATATGGTATAGGCTATGTGATGATATGAGATCACGGGACTATAAAAGATTGAAGCTGGAATTTCATCAAAAGTATTACCCTATGCATCTTGTTCATCGTGATCGCAATTATATATATAATTTCTGGTCTCGCGAAGGAGAAAGCATCGCTCAAGCTTGGGGGAGGCTTAAATCAATGTTATATTCATGCCCCAATCATGAGCTCCTGAGAGAAATAATTATGCAAAGTTTTTATGCTCGGCTTTCCGAAAACAATCGCACCATGCTCGATACTTCTTGTGCTGGCTCTTTTATGATGAAGACTATTCAATTCAGATGGAATTTATTGGATAGAATTAAACGCAACTCTGAAGATTGGGACCTCGACAAAGGTAACGAGTCAGGTATGACACCTAAGTTTGATTGTGTTAAATCTTTTATGGATACCGATATTTTCCGTAAGTTTCGCACTAAATATGGACTTGACTCTGAGATAGTAGCTTCTTTCTGTGAATCTTTTGCTACTTATGTTGATCTCCATAAGGAGAAGTGGTTTAAATATCATCCTCCCATAGAAGTAAAAGTAGCTGCACCTATTAAAGTTGAAGAAAAGACTGTCACTTATAATGATCCTATTGTCCCTACTTCTTATGTTGAGAAACCACCTTTCCCTGTTAGAATAAAGGATCATGCTAAAGCTTCAACTGTTGTTCGTAAAAGCAATATTAGAACTTATACACCTCCTGAGCAAGTTAAAGTAGAACCTAATATTGCTATTGTTAAAGATCTCTTGTCTGATAATATTGATGGGCATGTTATTCAGTTCGAACGTGAAACTGCTAGAATTGCTAAACTTTGTGCTAAAGATAAACATAGACATGTGGTAGGCGTGCCTGTTATTTCTGTTAAAATAGGAGATCATTGTTATCATGGCTTATGTGACATGGGTGCTAGTGCTAGTGTTATACCGCATACTTTATATGAAGAAATTAATAATGAAATTGCACCTGCTGAATTAGAAGATATTGATGTCATAATTAAACTTGCCAATAGAGATACTATTTCAGCAATGGGAATTGTTAGAGATGTTGAAGTCTTGTGTGGGAAAACTAAATATCCTGCTGATTTTCTTGTTCTTGGTTCCCCACAAGATAGCTTTTGTCCCATTATATTTGGTAGGCCCTTCTTAAATACTGTCAATGCTACCATAGATTGCACAAAGAATGTTGTTACTGTTGGCTTGGATGATATGGTTCATGAGTTTAATTTCTCTAAATTTAGTAAACTACATCATGAGGAAGAATTACCTAGTAAGGATGAAATTATTGGTCTTGCTTCTATTGCCGTACCTCCTAGTGATCCTTTAGAACACTATTTGCTAGACTATGAAAATGATATGTTCATGAATGAAAGAAGAGAAATAGATGAAGTATTCTTTAAACAAGAACCTATGCTAAAACACAATTTGCCTGTTGAAATCCTAGAGGATCCTCCTCCACCTAAGGGTGATCCAGTGTTTGAGCTTAAACCGTTGCCTGATAATCTTAAATATGCTTATCTTGATGAAAAAAAGATATATCATGTTATTATTAGTGCTAACCTTTCAAAGCATGAAGAAGAAAGATTATTGAGAACTCTGAAGAAGCATCGTGTTGTTATTGGATATACTCTTGATGATCTTAAGGGAATTAGTCCCACTCTATGTCAACATAAAATAAATTTGGAAGCAGATGCCAAACCAGTTCGTGATCCTCAACGACGTCAGAATCCTAAAATGAAAGAAGTGGTAAGAAAAGAAATACTCAAGCTTCTGGAGGCAGGTATAATTTATCTCGTTGCTGATAGTGAGTGGGTAAGTCCTGTCCATTGTGTCCCCAAGAAGGGAGGTATTACTGTTGTTCCTAATGATAAAGATGAATTGATTCCACAAAGAATTATGACAGGTTATATGATGGTAATTGATTTTTGCAAATTAAATAAGGCTACTAAGAAAGATCATTACCCATTACCTTTTATTGATCAAATGCTAGACAGATTATGCAAACATACACACTATTGCTTTCTAGATGGTTATTCTGGTTTCTCCCAAATACCTGTGTCGGCTAGAGATCAATCAAACACTACTTTTAGATGCCCTTTTGGTACTTTTGCTTATAGACGTATACCTTTTGGTCTATGTAATGCACCTGCTACCTTTCAAAGATGCATGATGGCTATATTCTCTGACTTTTGTGAAAAGATTTGTGAGGTTTTCATGGATGACTTTTCCGTCTATGGTTCCCCTTTTGATGATTGCTTGAGCAATCTTGACTAAGTTTTGCAGAGATGGGAAGAAATTAATCTTGTCTTGAATTGGGAAAAGTGCCACTTTATGGTTAATGAAGGTATTGTCTTGGGGCACAAAGTTTCTGAAAGAGGTATTGAAGTTGATAAAGCCAAGGTTGATGCTATTGAAAAGATGCCATGTCCCAAGGACATCAAAGGTATAAGAAGTTTCCTTGGTCAAGCCGGATTTTACAGGAGGTTCATTAAGGACATCTCAAAAATTTCTCGGCCTCTGAGTAATTTATTGCAAAAAGATATACCATTTGTCTTTGATGATGATTGTGTAGAAGCATTTGAAATACTTAAGAAAGCATTAGTCTCTGCACCTATTGTTCAGCCACCTGATTGGAATTTACCCTTTGAAATTATGTGTGATGCTAGTGATTATGCTGTAGGTGTTGTTCTAGGGCAAGGAGTTGATAAGAAATTAAATGTTATTCATTATGCTAGTAAGACTCTAGACAATGCTCACAGAAATTATGCCACTACTGAAAAAGAGCTGTTAGCAGTTGTATTTGCTTGTGATAAGTTCAGATCTTATATTGTTGATTCTAAAGTAACTATTCACACTGATCATGCTGCTATTAAATACCTTATGGAAAAGAAAGATGCTAAACCTAGACTTATTAGATGGGTTCTCTTGCTACAAGAATTTGATTTGAATGTTGTTGATAGAAAGGGAGCTGAGAACCCCATTGCAGACAACTTATCTAGGTTAGAAAATATTCTTGATGACCCACTACCTATTAATGATGACTTTCCTGATGAACAATTAAATGTTATAAGTACTTCTCGTAGTACTCCATGGTATGCTGATTATGCTAATTATATTGTTGCTAAGTTTATACCACCTAGTTTCACATACCAGCAAAAGAAAAAGGTTTTCTATGACTTGAGACATTACTTTTGGGATGACCCACATCTTTAGAAAGAAGGAGTAGATGGTGTTATTAGATGTTGTGTACCTGAGCATGAACAGGAACATATCCTACGCAAGTGTCATTCCGAGTCTTATGGAGGACACCACGCTGGAGATAGAACTGCACATAAGGTATTGCAATCTGGTTTTTATTGGCCTACTCTCTTCAAGCATGCCCATAAGTTTGTCTTGTCCTGTGATGAATGTCAAAGAATTGGTAATATTAGTAGACGTCAAGAAATGCCTATGAATTATTCACTTGTTATTAAGCCATTTGATGTTTGGGGCTTTGATTATATGGGACCTTTTCCTACCTCTGATGGATACACACATATTCTAGTTGCTGTTGATTACATTACTAAGTGGGTAGAAGCTATTCCAACTAGTAGTGTTGATCATAACACCTCTATTAAAATGCTTAAAGAAGTTATTTTCCCGAGGTTTGGAGTCCTTAGATATTTAATGACTGATGGTGGTTCACACTTTATTCATGGCACTTTCCGTAAAATGCTTGCTAAATATGATGTTAATCATAGAATTGCATCTCCTTATCACCCACAGCCTAGTGGTCAAGTAGAATTGAGCAATAGAGAGCCCAAATTAATTTTGCAAAAGACTGTTAATAGATCTAGAAAGAATTGGTCTAAGAAACTTGATGATGCATTGTGGGCTTATAGAACTGCATACAAAAATCCTATGGTATGTCTCCGTATAAAATGGTCTATGGAAAAGCATGTCACTTACCTCTCGAACTAGAACACAAGGCATATTGGGCTATTAAAGAGCTCAACTATGATTTTAAACTTGCCGGTGAGAAGAGGTTATTTGATATTAGCTCACTTGATGAATGGAGAACCCAAGCTTATGAAAATGCCAAGTTGTTTAAAGAAAAAGTTAAAAGATGGCATGGCAAAAGGATACAAAAGCATGAGTTTAATGTAGGTGATTATGTATTGCTATACAACTCTCGTTTAAGATTTTTTGCAGGAAAACTTCTCTCTAAATGGGAAGGCCCCTACGTCATCGAAGAGGTCTATCGTTCCGGTGCCATAAAGATCAACAACTTCGAGGGCACAAATCCAAAGGTGGTAAATGGTCAAAGAATTAAACATTATATCTCAGGTAATCCCATAAATGTTGAAACCAATATTATTGAAACCACCCCGAAGGAATACATAAGGGACACTTTCTGGAGCGTTTCAGACTCCGAGAAGGAATAGGTATGTGGTACGGTAAGTAAACTAACTCCAAAACAATTTTTAAGGCAATATTTCTCCGTTTTGGAATATTTAGAAAAATAGAAAAATAAGTAGCAGTCCGGGAAGGACACGAGGGTGGTGGGCGCGCCCTACCCCCCTGGGCGCGCCCCTACCTCGTGAGCACCTCGTGTGCCCTCCGGACTCCGTTTTCTTACACGTTACGTATTTTGGTCGGTAAAAATTCATTATATATTCTCCCGAAGGTTTTGACTCCCGTATCACGCAATTATCCTCTGTTTTTGTTTCGAGCTGTCCCATTGCAGATTAAATCAACATGTCTTCCTAGGATTCGGAAGGAGAAAGCTATGTGGATGATTACTTAGCAAATCCCAAGGTCTATGGGGATGTGGAACACGACAGATGGACTATGGAGGAAGAAGAGGACTATGAACCCAAGGGGAAGGAGGAGACGAGCTCAGATGAAGATGAAGCACCATTACCTCAACATGGGGACATGCACGTGGAGTTAAAAAAGTCAAGTCTCCCTGATAGAGTAAAGAAACCCAAGTTCGAGTTTATCCCTTTTCGTCTCTTGCAGGAAAATAAGTAGGACCTATGCAAAAAGATATTAACCCTGGAGTGGGAAATTGATGATCTGACGGATCAAAATGCCTTCCTCAAGCGCAAATTAAGGGAGAAGCCTAAGCCTGCACCATCAACATCACCACCACCTTCTTCACCAACAAAGAAGGAGACATAATCACATGGGTATGGGCACTCCCCTTGGCAACTGCCAAGCTTGGGGGAGGTGCCCCGGTATCGTATCACAATCACAACTCCTATCTTATATCGTTTTTCTTAGTTCGATCCTATTAGTAGTATCTTGATCTAGTAGAATAAAGTTTATGGCATGATCTAGTTTTGAGTTTTGCTTTATGATCTCTCTATGTAATCGAGTCTGTGAGTTATATATAATAAAGATTAGTGTTGAGTCAAGGGCTTGATTATTTTGCCATGATCTTGGGTGAATAAAAGAAAAGAGAAAAAGAATAAAAAGAAACAAAAGGTTCATATTGACCTTATTGAGAGTAATGACTTCACATAGAAAGAGTATGATGATTAAAAGTTGTTGGGAATTGGCAGACATAGCTTTGGTCATGGTTGCAATTAATAGGAAGTAATAAGGAAAGAGAGGTTTTCACATATAGATATATTATCATTGACATCTTTTATGATTGGGAGCACTCATTAAAATATGACATGCTAAAGAGTTGATGTTGGACAAGGAAGACAACGCAATGAGTTATGTCTTTCTTAAATCTGAGATAAAGTATGTTGTCATGGATCCTCTAACTTTTTGAGCTTGCCTTTCCCCCTCATGCTAGCCAAATTCTCAGCACCAAGTAGAAATACTACTTGTGCTTCCAAAATCCCTAAACCAGTTTTGCCATGAGAGTCCACCATATCTACCTATGGATTGAGTAAGATCCTTCAAGTAAGTTGTCATCGGTGCAAAGCAATAAAAATTGCTCTAAATATGTATGATTGATTGGTGTGGGAGAAATAAGATTTATATGATCTTGTGATGTGGAAGTAATAAAAGCGACGGACTGCATAATAAAGGTTCATATCACAAGTGGCAATATAAAGTGACGTTCTTTCGCATTGAGATTTTATATGTCCAACCATAAAAGCGCATGGCAACCTCTGCTTCCCTCTGCGAAGGGCCTATCCTTTATTATTATCTTATGCCTTATGCAAGAGTCATGGTGATCTTCACCTTTTCTTTTTCATTTTATCCTTTGGCAAGCTCAGCATGTTGGAAAGAACATAATATATATATATCTAATTGGATGTAGGGGAGCATGAACCATTATTGTTGACATCACCCTTGAGGTAAAAGGTTGTGGGGCAAAACTATAAAGCCCCTATCTTTCTCTATGTCCGATTAAAACTCCGTAACCACAAGTATTGCGTGAGTGTTAGCAATTATGGAGGACTAAATGATAGTTTAGTATGTGGGCTTGCTTTTTAGCTCTGACATAGACTCTTTCCGATGTTATGATAAATTGCAGTTGCTTCAATGACCGAGATTATAATTTGTCGGAGCCCAATAAGGTTTATGATTTATACTTTTGCATTGTGAATAGATCATCACTTGAACATAAGTAATCATATGACAAAATCTATATATGTTTCTGTTATGAGAATAATCATGATGCCTTCATGTCCGTATTTTATTTTTATCGACGCCTCTACCTCTAAACATGAGGACATATTTATTGTTATCGGCTTTTCGCTTGAGGACAAGCGAGGTCTAAGCTTGGGGGAGTTGATACGTCCATTTTGCATCATGCTTTTATATCGATATTTATTGCATTATGGAATGTTATTTCACTTTATGTCACAATACTTATGGCTATTCTGTCTTATTTTACAAGGTTTACATAAGGAGGGAGAATGCCGGCAGCTGGAATTCTGGGCTGGAAAAGGAGCAAATATTAGAGACCTATTCTGCGCAACTCCAAAAGTCCTAAAACTCCATGGAACGTCTTAAAATAAATAAAGAAAAATCCTCGCCAAAGATGAAGGCCAGGGGGCCCACACCCTTCTCACGAGGGTGGGGGCGCCCCCCCCCCCTAGGGCGTGCCCCCTACCTCGTGGGCCCCCTAGTGGCTCTCTGATGCCCATCTTCTCCTATATGAGGTCTTTCGATGAGAAAAAATTAAGCAGGAACTTTTTGGGACGAGACTCCGCCGCCACGAGGCAGAACCTTGGCGGATCCAATCTAGAGCTCCGGCAGAGCTGTTCTGCTGGGGATACTTCCCTCCCGGAGCCGGAAATCATCACCATCGTCATCACCAACACTCCTCTCATCGGGAGAGGGAATCTCCATCAACATCTTCACTAGCACCATCTCATCTCCAAACCCTAGTTCATCTCTTGTATCCAATTCTTGTCTCAATGTCCGAGATTGGTGCTAGTAGGTTGCTAGTAGTGTTGATTACTCCTTGTAGTTGATGCTAATTGGTTTATTTGGTGGAAGATCATATGTTCAGATCCTATATGCATATTATTACCCCTCTGATTATAAACATGAATATGCTTTGTGAGTAATTACGTTCGTTCCTGAGGACAAGGGAGAAGTCTTGCTATGAGTAGTCATGTGAATTTGGTATTCGTTTGATATTTGGTAAGATGTATGTTGTCTAACCTCTAGTGGTGTTATGTGAACATTGACTACATAACACTTCGCCATTATTTGGGCCTAGAGGAAGGCATTGGGAAGTAATAAGTAGATGATGGGTTGCTAGAGTGACAGAAGCTTAAACCCTACTTTATGCGTTGCTTCGTTAGGGGATGATTTGGATCCATATGTTTCATGCTATGGTTAGGTTTACCTTAATACTTTTGTTGTAGTTGCGGATGCTTGCAATAGAGGTTAATCATAAGTGGGATGCTTGTTCAAGTAAGAACAACACCCAAGCACCGGTCCACCCACATATCAAATTATCAAAGTATCGAACACGAATCATATGAACGTGATGAAAACTAGCTTGACGATATTCCCATGTGTCCTCGGGAGCGCTTTTCCTATTATAAGAGTTTGTTCTGGCTTGTCCTTTGCTACAAAAGAATTGGGCCACCTTGCTGCACTTTATTTACTTTTGTTACTTGTTGCTCATTACAATCTATCTTACCACAAAACTATCTGTTACCACTTATTTCAGTACTTGCAGAGAATACCTTGCTGAAAACCGCTTATCATTTCCTTCTGCTCCTCGTTGGGTTCGACACTCTTACTTATCGAAATGACTACGATAGATCCCCTATACTTGTGGGTCATCAGGAGGCCACGCACGATTCCCTCGCACCTACACAAACAAATAAAATTCTCGCAACCAATGCAATAAAGGGGTTGTCAATCCCTTCACGGTCACTTACGAAAGTGAGATCTGATAGATATGATAAGATAATATTTTTGGTATTTTTATGATAAAGATGCAAAGTAAATAAAGCGAAATAAAAACGGCACCAGAAATAGCTTGTTAACGGGAGATTAATATGATGGAAAATAGACCCGAGGGCCATAGGTTTCACTAGTGGCTTCTCTCGAGAGCATAAGTATTACGGTGGGCAAACAAACTACTGTTGAGCAATTGACAGAATTGAGCATAGTTATGAGAATATCTAGGTATGATCATGTATATAGGCATCGCGTCCAAGAAAAGTAGACCGACTCCTGCCTGCATCTACTACTACTCCTCCACACATCGACCGCTATCCAGCATGCATCTAGAGTATTAAGTTCAAAAGAACAGAGTAACACTTCAAGTAAGATGACATGATGTAGAGGCATAAACTCATGCAATATGATATAAACCCCATCTTGTTATCCTCGATGGCAACAATACAATACGTGCCTTCCTGCCCCTACTGTCACTGGGAAAGGACACCGCAAGATTGAATCCAAAGCTAAGCACTTCTCCCATTGCAAGAAAGATCAATCTAGTAGGCCAAACCAAACTAATAATTCGAAGAGACTTGCAAAGATAACCAATCATACATAAAAGAATTCAGAGAAGATTCAAATATTCTTCATAGATAAACTTGATCATAAACCCACAACTCATCGATCTCAACAAACACACCGCAAAAGAAGATTACATCGAATAGATCTCCACGAGAATCGTGGAGAACTTTGTATTGAGATCCAAAGAGAGAGAAGAAGCCATCTAGCTAATAACTATGGACCCGAAGGTCTAAGCTAAACTACTCACACATCATCGGAGAGGCTATGGTGTTGATGTAGAAGCCCTCCGTGATCGATGGCCCCTCCGACGGAGCTCCGGAAAAGGCCCCAAGATGGGATCTCACGGGTACAAAAGGTTGCGGCGGTGGAATTAGGTTTTTGGCTTCGTATCTGGTAGTTTGGGCATACGTAGGTATATATAGGAGGAAGAAGTACATCGGTGGAGCAACATGGGCCCCATGATGGTGGAGGGCTCTTGGGGGGGGGGAGGGGGGGGGGGGGTAGGCGCGCCCCCCTACCTCGTGCCTTCCTAGTAGCTTGACGTAGGGTCCAAGTCCTCTGGATCATGTTTGTTCCAAAAATCACGTTCCCGAAGGTTTCATTCGGTTTGGACTCCGTTTGATATTCTTTTTCTACGAAACTCTGAAATAGGCAAAAAACAACAATTCTTGGCTGGGCCTCCGGTTAATAGGTTAGTCCCAAAAATAATATAAAAGTGTATAATAAAGCCCAATAATGTCCAGAATAGAATATAATATAGCATGGAACAATAAAAAATTATAGATACATTGGAGACGTATCAAGCATCCCCACGCTTAATTCCTGCTCGTCCTCGAGTAGGTAAATGATAAAAACAGAATTTTTGATGTGGAATGCTACTTGGCATAATTTCAATGTAATTCTCTTAATTGTGGTATGAATATTCAGATCTGAAAGATTCAAGACAAAAGTTTAATATTGACATAGAAATAATAATACTTCAAGCATACTAACTAAGCAATTATGTCTTCTCAAAATAACATGGCCAAAGAAAGTTATCCCTACAAAATCATATAGTCTGGCTATGCTCTATCTTCACCACACAAAGTATTTAAATCATGCACAACCCCGATGACAAGCCAAGCAATTGTTTCATACTTTTGGTGTTCTGAAACTTTTTCAATCTTCACGCAATACATGAGCGTGAGCCATGGACATAACACTATATGTGGAATAGAATGGTGGTTGTGGAGAAGACAAAAAGGAGAAGATAGTCTCACATCAACTAGGCATATCAACGGGCTACGGAGATGCCCATTAATAGATATCAATGTGAGTGAGTAGGGATTGCCATACAACGGATGCACTAGAGCTATAAGTGTATGAAAGCTCAACAAAAGGAACTAAGTGGGTGTGCATCCAACTCGCTTGATCACAAAGACCTAGGGCATTTTGAGGAAGCCCATCATTGGAATATACAAGCCAAGTTCTATAATGAAAAAAATTCTGACTAGTATATGAAAGTGATATCATAGGAGACTCTCTATATGAAGAACATGGTGCTACTTTAAAGCACAAGTGTGGAAAAAGGATAGTAGCATTGTCCCTTCTCTCTTTTTCTCTCATTTTTTATTTGGGCCTTCTTTCTCTTTTTTTGGCCTCTTTTTTTTCTTTTTTTCTTTTTTGTCCGGGTTCTCATCCCGACTTGTGGGGGAATCATAGTCTCCATCATCCTTTCCTCACTGGGACAATGCTCTAATAATGATGATCGTCACACTTTATTTACTTACAACTCAAGAATTACAACTCAATACTTAGAACAAAATATGACTCTATATGGATGCCTCCGGCGGTTTACCAGGATGTGCAATGATGCATGAGTGACATGTATGAAAGAATTATGAATGGTGGCTTTGCCAGAAATACGATGTCAACTACATGATCATGCAAGCAATATGACAATGATGAAGTGTGTCATAATAACGGAACGGTGGAAAGTTGCATGGAAATATATCTCGGAATGGCTATGGAAATGCCATAATAGGTAGGTATGGTGGCTGTTTTGAGGAAGGTATTTTGGTGGGTTTATGGTACCGGCGAAAGTTGCGCGATACTAGAGAGGCTAGCAATGGTGGAAGGGTGAGAGTGTGTATAATCCATGGACTCAACATTACTCATAAAGAACTCACATACTTATTGCAAAAATCTATTAGTTATCAAAGCAAAGTATTACGCGCATGCTCCTAGGGGGATATATTGGTAGGAAAAGACCATCTCTCGTCCCCGACCGCCACTCATAAGGAAGACAATCAATAAATAAATCATGCTCCGATTTGATCACATAACGGTTCACCATACGTGCATGCTACGGGAATCACAAACTTCAACACAAGTATTTCTCAAATTCACAACTACTCAACTAGCATGACTCTAATATCGTCATCTCCATATCTCGAAACAATTATCAAGTATCAAACTTCTCATAGTATTCAACACACTCATAAGATTTTTTTACTAATCTTGAATGCCTATCATAATTAAAGGAAATTACCATGCTGTTTTGTAGGACTCTCAAAATAATCTAAGTGAATCAGGAGAGATCAATTATTTCTATAAACAAATCCACCACCGTGCTCTAAAAGATATAAGTGAAGCACTAGAGCAAAAACTATATAACTCAAAAGATACAAGTGAAGCACATAGAGTATTCTAATAATTTTCAAATCATGTGAGTCTCTATCAAAAGGTGTGTATAGAAAGGATGATTGTGGCAAACTAAAAAGCAAAGACTCAAATAATACAAGACGCTCCAAGCAAAACACATATCATGTGGTGAATAAAAATATAGCTTCAAGTAAAGTTACCGATAGACGAAGACCGAAGAGGGGATGCCTTCTGGGGCATCCCCAAGCTTAGGCTTTTGGGTGTCCTTGAATTTTACCTTGGGGTGCCATGGGAATCCCCAATCTTAGGCTATTTGCACTCCTTGTTCCATAATCCATCCAAACTTAACCCAAAACTTGAAAACTTTACAACACAAAACTCAAAATAGAAAATCTCATGAGCTCCGTTAGCGAAAGAAAACAAAACAGCACTTCAAGGTACTGTAATAAACTCATTATTTATTTATATTGCTGTTAAACCTACTGTATTCCAACTTCTCTATGGTTTATAAACTATTTTACTAGCCATAGATTCATCAAAATAAGCAAACAACACACGAATAACAGAATCTGTCAAAAACAGAACAGTCTGTAGTAATCTGTAGCTAACGTAAACTTATGGAACCCCAAAAATTCTAAAATAAATTTATGGACGTGACTAATGTAGCTATTAATCATCTGAAAAAATAATTAACTAAAAAATGGCAGCAATTCTCATGAGCACTAAAGTTTCTGTCTTTTACAGCAAGATCAAAAAGACTTTCCCCAAGTCTTCCCAACGGTTCTACTTGGCACAAACACTAATTAAACACAAAAAACACAACCAAAACAGAGGCTAGATAAATTATTTATTACTAAACAGGATCAAAAATCAAGGAATAAAAATAAAATTGGGTTGCCTCCCAACAAGCGCTATCGTTTAACGCCCCTAGCTAGGCATAAAAGCGAAGATAGATCTAAGTATTGCCATCTTTGGTAGGCAATCCATAAGTGGCTCTCATAATATATTCATAAGGTAATTTTATTTTATTTCTAGGGAAGTGTTCCATGCCTTTCCTTAACGGAAATTGGAATCTAATATTCCCTTCCTTCATATCAATAATTGCTCCAATCGTTCTAAGGAAAGGTCTACCAAGAATAATAGGACATGAAGGATTGCAATCTATATCAAGAACAATAAAATCTATGGGCACATAATTCCTATTTGCAACAATAAGAACATCATTAATTCTTCCCATAGGTTTCTTAATGGTGGAATCCGTAAGGTGCAAGTTTAAAGAGCAATCATCAAAATCACAGAAACCTAGCAAATCACACAAAGTCTTTGGAATCGTGGAAACACTAGCACCCAAATCACACAAAGCGTAGCATTCATGATCTTTAATTTTAATTTTAATAGTAGGTTCCCACTCATCATAAAGTTTTCTAGGGATAGCAACTTCCCACTCAAGTTTTTCTTCATAAGATTGCATCAAAGCATCAATGATATGTTTGGTAAAGGCTTTATTTTGACTATAAGCATGTGGAGAATTTAGCACGGATTGCAACAAGGAAATACAATCTATCACAAGAAATTATCATAATTAAAATCCTTGAAATCCAAGATAGTGGGTTCATTAATATCTAGGGTTTTGATCTCTTCAATCCCACTTTTACCAATTTTTGCATCAAGATCTAAAAACTCTGAATTTTTGGAACGCCTTCTAGGTAAAGGTGGATCATATTCAGTCCCATTATTATCAAGATTCATATTGAAAAATAAAGATTTAATAGGGGACACATCAATAACTTTTAAATCTTCATCTTTATTATCATGAAAACTAGAAGAACACACTTTTATAAAGCAATCTTTCTTAGCACGCATCCTAGCGGTTCTTTCTTTGCACTCATCAATGGAAATTCTCATGGATTTGAGAGACTCATTGATATCATGCTTAGGTGGAGTAGATCTAAGTTTCAAAGAATCAACATCAAGAGAAACTCTAGCAACGTTCCTAGCCAATTCATCAACTTTAAGCATTTTTTCTTCAAGCAAATTGGTGAAATTCTTTTGCGAATTCATAAACTCCTTAACACTAGTCTCTAATTCAGAGGGCATCTTATTAAAATTCCCATAAGAATTGTTGTAGGAATTACCATAATTATTAGAGGAATTACTAGGATACGGCCTAGGATTAAAGTTTCCTATATACACGTTGTTACCAAAATTATTCCTACTAACAAAATTCACATCCATAGATTCATTATTATTCTCAATCAAAGTAGACAAAGGCATATCATTAGGATCAGAAGAAACACTTTTATTAGCAAATAATTTCATGAGTTCATCCATCTTTCCACTCAAAACATTAATTTGTTCTATCGCATGCACTTTCTTATTAGTAGATATTTCAGTGTGCCATTGAGAATAATTAACCATAATATTATCTAGGAGTTTAGTAGCTTCTCCTAAAGTGATTTCCATAAAAGTGCCTCCCGCGGTCAAATCTAAAAGATTTCTAGAAGCAAAATTCAATCTGGCATAATATTTTTGTATAATCATCCACAAATTCAAACCATGTGTAGGGCAATTACGTATCATTAATTTCATCCTCTCCCAAGCTTGTGCAACATGTTCATGATCAAGTTGCTTAAATTCATGATATCATTTCCAAGAGAGATGATCTTAGCGGGAGGAAAATACTTAGAGATAAAAGCATCTTTGCACTTATTCCAAGAATCAATACTATTTTTAGGCAAAGACGAAAACCGAGCTTTAGCACGATCTCTAAGTGAAAAAGGAAATAGCCTCAATTTAACAATATCATTGTCCACATCTTTCTTATTTTGCATATCACACAAATCAACGAAGCTATTAAGACGGGTAGCGGCATCTTCACTAGGAAGGCCGGCAAATTGATCTTTCATGACAAGATTCAACAAAGCAGCATTAATTTCACAAGATTCAGTATCTGTAAGAGGAGCAATCAGAGTGCTAAGAAAATCATTGTTGCTGGTATTAGTAAAGTCACACAATTTGGTATTATCTTGAGCCATCATGACAAGCAAGCGATCCAACACATGAGCAAACAAGAAGCACGCGAAAAAGAGGCAAACGGAAAAGACAGGGCGAATAAAACAGCAAGGGTGAAGTGGGGGAGAGGAAAACAAGAGGAAAATGGCAAATAATGTAATGCGGGAGATAAGGGTTTGTGATGGGTACTTGGTATGTTGACTTTTGCGTAGACTCCCTGGCAACGGCGCCAGAAATCCTTCTTGCTACCTCTTGAGCACTGCGTTGGTTTTCCCTTGAAGAGGAAAGGGTGATGCAGCAAAGTAGCGTAAGTATTTCCCTTAGTTTTTGAGAACCAAAGTATCAATCCAGTAGGAGGCCACGCACGAGTCCCTCGCACCTACACAAACAAATAAAATCCTCGCAACCAACGCGATAAAGGGGTTGTCAATCCCTTCACGGTCAGTTACGAAAGTGAGATCTGATAGATATGATAAGATAATATTTTTGGTATTTTTATGATAAATATGCAAAGTAAATAAAGCGAAATAAAAACGGCACCAGAAATAGCTTGTTAACGGGAGATTAATATGATGGAAAATAGACCCGGGGGCCATAGGTTTCACTAGTGGATTCTCTCGAGAGCATAAGTATTACGGTGGGTAAACAAATTACGGTTGAGCAATTGACAGAATTGAGCATAGTTATGAGAATATCTAGGTATGATCATGTATATAGGCATCACGTCTGAGGCAAGTAGACTGACTCCTGCCTCCATGTACTACTATTACTCCACACATCGACCGCCATCCAGCATGCATCTAGAGTATTAAGTTCAAAAGAACAGAGTAACGCTTTAAGTAAGATGACATGATGTAGAGGGATAAACTCATCCAATATGATATAAACCCCATCTTGTTATCCTCGATGGCAACAATACAATATGTGCCTTTCTGCCCCTACTGTCACTGGGAAAGGACACCGCAAGATTGAACCCAAAGCTAAGCACTTTTCCTATTGCAAGAAAGATCAATCTAGTAGGCCAAACCAAACTGATAATTCGAAGAGACTTGCAAAGATAACCAATCATACATAAAAGAATTCAGAGAAGATTCAAATAGTGTTCATAGATAAACTTGATCATAAACCCAGAATTCATCGGTCTCAACAAACACACCACAAAAGAAGATTACATCGAATAGATCTCCACGAGAATCGTGGAGAACTTTGTATTGAGATCCAAAGAACTTTGTAAACTACTCACACATCATCGGAGAGGCTATGTTGTTGATGTAGAAGCCCTCCGTGATCGATGCCCCCTCCGGTGGAGCTCCAGAAAAGGCCCCAAGATGGGATCTCACAGGTACAGAAGGTTGCGGCGGTGGAATTAGGTTTTTGGCTCCGTATTTGGTAGTTTGGGGGTACGTAGGTATATATATGAGGAAGAAGTACGTTGGTGGAGCAACGTGGGCCCCACGAGGGTGGAGGGTGCGCCTAGGGGGGTAGGCATGCCCCCCTACCTCTTGCCTTCCTGGTAGCTTTCTTGATGTAGGGTCCAAGTCCTCTGGATCATGTTCGTTCCAAAAATCACGTTCCCAAAGGTTTCATTCCGTTTGGACTCCATTTGATATTCTTTTTCCGCGAAACTATGAAATGGGCAAAAAACAACAATTCTGGGCTGGGCCTCCAGTTAATAGGCTATTCCCAAAAATAATATAAAAGTGTATAATAAAGCCCAATAATGTCCAAAACAGAATGTAATATAGCATGGAACAATCAAAAATTTAGATACGTTGGAGACGTATCACCCCAGTATCGTATCACCATCACAACTTTTATCTTTACCATTTTTCTTAGTTCGATCCTTTTGATAATATCTTGATCTAGTATAATAAAGTTTTAGTATGATCTAGTTGTGAGTTTTGCTTTATGATCCTTCTATGTAATTGAGTCCGTGAGCTATATATAATAAAGATTAGTGTTGAGTCAAGGGCTTGATTATCTTGCTACGATCTTGAGGGAATAAAATAAAAGAGAAAGAATAAAAAGAAATAAAGAGATCATATGGATCTTATGGAGAGTAATGACTTCACATATAAGAGTATGATGAATAAAAGTTGTTGAAAGTTGACAAACATAGTTTTGGTCATCGTTGCAATTAATAGGAAGTAATAAAGAAAGAGAGGTTTTCACATATAAATATACTATCTTGGACATCTTTTACGATTGTGAGCGCTCATTAAAATATGACATGCTAAAGAGTTGACGTTGGACAAGGAAGACAACGTAATGGGTTATGTTTTCTTACATCTGAGACAAATTATATTGGCATGGATCATCCAACATGTTGAGCTTGCCTTTCCCTCTCATGCTAGCCAAGTTCTTTGCACGAAGTAGAAATACTACTTGTGCTTCCAAATATCCTTAAACCCAGTTTTACCATGAGAGTCTACCATACCTACCTATGGATTGAGTAATATCCTTCAAGTAAGTTGTCATCAGTGCATGAAATAAAAATTGCTCTCTAAATATGTATGACTTATTAATGCGGAGAAAATAAGCTTTATACGATCTTGTGATGTGGAAGAAATAAAAGCGACGGACTGCATAATAAAGTTCCATATCACAAGTGGCAATATAAAGTGACGTTCT
Organism: Triticum aestivum; assembly: GCF_018294505.1. NCBI lineage: Eukaryota > Viridiplantae > Streptophyta > Magnoliopsida > Poales > Poaceae > Triticum > Triticum aestivum. The sequence continues at coordinate 30,450,605 of NC_057806.1, read as the reverse complement.
TTTGCATTAAGATTTTGTGCATCCAACCACAAAAGCACATGACAACCTCTGCTTCCCTCTGCGAAGGGCCTATCTTTTACTTTTATCTTCTACCATATATAAGATTCATGGTGATCTTCACCTTTCCTTTTCACATTTTATCCTTTGTCAAGCACAATGTGTTGGAAAGATCCAGGTACATATAGCTAATTGGATGTGATTTTTCATGAACTATTATTGTTGACATTACCCTTGAGGTAAAAAGTTGGGAGGCAAACTAAAAGCCCCTATCTTTCTCTATGTCCGGCTAGAACTTCATAACCATACATATCGTGTGAGCGTTATGTAACACCCTCGAAGCGGCTATATCTCCCACGTGTCGAAGCACGACTTAGAAGCATAACCGCATTGAAGGCAATGTCGCAAGAGAGGTAATCTTCACACAACCCATGTAATGAATAAGGAAAAGGGTACATAGTTGGCTTACAATCGCCACTTCACATAATACATGAATAAAACAGTACATCATCCAGATACAATCCAGGTCCGACTACGGAACCAAAGTAAAAGAAGACTACCCCTAATGCTACAGATCCCCAATCGCCCCAACTGGGCTCCACTACCGATCAACTGGAAAACAGAACAACATAACGAACACGGTCTTCATCGAGCTCCTCCTTGAGCTCGGTTGCGTCACCTGCACGTTATCATTGACACCTGCAAACTGGTTTTGGAAGTAATATGTGAGTCACGGGGACTCAACAATCTCACACCCTCGCGATCAAGACTATTTAAGCTTATAGGTAGGGTAAAAGGTATGAGGTGGAGCTGCAGCAAGCACTAGCATGTATGGTGGCTAACTTACGCAAATGAGAGCGAGAAGAGAAAGGCAAAGCATGGTCGAGAAACTATGATCAAGAAGTGATCCTAGAACAACCTACATTCAAACATAACTCCAACACTGTGTTCACTTCCCGGACTCCGCCGGAAAGAGACCATCATGGCTACACACGCGGTTGATGCATTTTACATAAGTTAAGTTTCAGGTTTTCTACAACCGAACATTAACAAATTCCCATCTGCCCATAACCGCGGGCACGGCTTTTGAAAGATCAATCCTTGCAGGGGGTCCCAACTTAGCCCATCACAAGCTCTCACGGTCAACGAAGGATATTCCTTCTCCCAAGACAATCCGATCAGACTCGGCATCCCGGTTACAAGACATCCTCGACAATGGTAAAACAAGTCCAGCAAAGCCACCCAAATGTGCCGAAAAATCCCGATAGGAGCTGCACATATCTCGTTCTCAGGGCATACCGGATAGGTCAAGCTACGAGTAAAACCAGCCCTCAAGTTGCCCCAAGGTGGCCCCGCAGGCTACCCATTTCGGACCAACACTTAGAGGAGCACTGGCCTGGGGGGGTTAAATAAAGATGACCCTTGGACAGGCCTACCCAAGGGAAAGAAAAGGCTAGGTGGCAAATGGTAAAACCAATGTTGGGCCTTGCTGGAGGAGTTTTATTCAAGGCGAACTATCAAGGGGTTCCCATTATAACCCAACCGTGTAAGGAACGCAAAATCCGGGAACATAACACCGATATGACGGAAACTAGGGCGGCAAGAGTGGAACAAAACACCAGGCATAAGGCTGAGCCTTCCACCCTTTACCAAGTATATATATGCATTAATATAAATAAGAGATATTGTGATATCCCAACAAAATAACCATGTTCCAAATATGGAACAAGCTCCAATCTTCACCTGCAACTAACAACGCTATAAGAGGGACTGAGCAAAGCGGTAACATAGCCAAACAACAGTTTGCTAGGACAAGGTGGGTTAGAGGCTTGGCTTAACAATATGGGAGGCATGATAAGCAAGTGGTAGGTATCGCAGCATAGGCATAGCAAAAGAGCGAGCAACTAGCAAGCAAAGATAGAAGTGATTTCGAGGGTATGGTCATCTTGCCTGCAAAGTTCTCCGAGAGGACGAAAGCTTGAACCTCGTAAACGTACTCAACAGGCTCCTCGATCATGAACTCGTCTCTCGGCTCTACCCAAAGCAAGAACACAAGCAAAGGAGAACACAATCAACCACGTGCAATGCTCTAGCAACATGATGCAAAACATGGCAGGATATGCGGGATGCGATATGTGATGCATATGCATGATTTGGAAAGGAAAGATTGAAACTGGCCTCAACTTGGAAATCCAAGAGTGCCACTGGAAAGAGGAGTTGATTTCGGTCGAAATTGATATAAAGATCACCAGAATCGGTTGCGCGGAGGATAGCTATAAGACGCTCGGGCGGGATTTAGAGGCGCAACTCACCATGGGCCTTGGGCCAGGACGAGGGGGAGGAAGCAGATCGGGCTGGCTCTGACTGGGCCGTACGCGGGGCCCACAGGAGATGGCGCATGTCGTCGTCCTCCTCGATCCAGAGGGGATCGAGGGAAAGTAGGGAGCCAGTGGCGCATCTCCGGCGAGGTGGGGCGGCGCTCCAGTGGTGGACTCTGGCGGACGGCGGGAACGGACCGCAGCGGCTCGGATCCGGCGGATCCCGTCCGCGGGCGAGGGATGGAGTTCGAGGCTGTAGGAACCCACGGCGGTGATTGACCTGCGAGGGAGAGAGAGGGCATGAGAGAGAGAGAGTGGGGGAAGGAAGAAGGTCAGGCAGCGGAGATCTTTCCTGAGAGGTCACCGACGACGGCGCAACGGGCCCCGACGAGGACGGCAGAAGGCTGCATGGTCGAGGGGCTCCTCCCCTCGAGCGAAACCCTAGAACGGGCGCGATGGCAGGGATCCGGGCCTGCGCGGGCCCGCGACGGGCTCCGCGGGCCGCGGCGGCTGGAGGAGAGAGAGGAATCCAGGTGGCGCTGCGGGATTGGCCGGCAGTGGCGGGGCTGACGTGGAAAGCGCTGATTGGTTCGGCGACGTGGCCGGCTGGGTGGACTCGTCTGCCGGCGGGTGGACATGTCCGGCGGCGCGAGAGGAGCGGGGTTAGGGTTCATCTGCGAAAAATTCGGGGAGAGACCTATTTATAGAGGTAGAGGGAGCTAGGAGAGTCCAAATGAGGTGCGGTTTCCGGCCACGCGATCGTCATCAAACGGCCTAGATGATGGAGGGGGTTTAGTTGGGTTTTGGACCACTTTGGAGGGGTGTTGGGCTGCAACACACACGAGGCCTTTTCGGTCCCTCGGTTAACCATTGGAGTATCAAATGAAGTCCAAATGGCACGAAACTTGATAGGCGGTCTACCGGTAGTAACCCAAGGCCACATGACAAGTCTCGATCCAATCCGAAAACGTTTAACACCCACACACGAAAAGAGGTAAAAAGGGACACCGGATGACATAGGAGCGCCGGATTCCAAAACGGACAACGGGGAAAATGCTCGGATGCATGAGTCGAACACATATGCAAATGAAATGCACATGATGACATGATATGAAATGCATGACACGCAAGCAATGACAAGGCAACAACAGCGAATAACTGGAAGACACCTGGCACATCGTTCTCGGGGCGTTACAACACTCCACCACTATGAGAGGATCTCGTCCCAAGATCTAGAATGGCACTGGAGGGAAAACAAAAGAGAAAGAGAAGAGGTATAACTAAGTTGCTTCTTTGACTAATGAGTGAAACCAAAGAACCTTGAAAAGGTTAAGCCATTTCGAGAAAATAATACAACAGAGATGAACGAAGTTGAAACACTCCGTTAGAAAAGAGGAACAAGGAAGAACAACTTCGGGTAGCACTCCGATTGAAAAGAAAAGGAATTGAATAAGAACTTGGTAAGATGAGAAGATACTTGATGAAATCACAACATACTGCCTCCAAAACTATTGAATGAATGGAACAAGGGGTAAGAAAGATCTCAGACAGCACTCCGGTTGAAAAGAGATGCAAGGCTTGATAAGGAGAAAAGAACTTGAGCAAAAGGGCACAACACTCCGGTTAAATGGATAGGCATGAAAAGAACTTGACCTTTGACAAAACGAGATGATGGGTTGAAAAGAGCAACATCACAATGCCTCCGGAACAAAAGAATAGATGATAGATAATTGAAATAGGAGAATGGAGAAGAAAATGCCAACTTCTGCCACAAAAGAGCTTGAAAAGGCATCTTTAGGAGAAGGGTCGAACGGAGTTGTTGGAAAACCAAAAACGAAAAGAGTAAGCTTGTTGTGGGCTTATGGAAAACATCTCAAAACTGGGATGAAATTCTGCCACTGACGGAAATGATAGATTGGATTGATATCCACAAGGAGACGAGAAACTATTTCACTGGGAGGATAATAGAACTTGAGTCATTTATAAGCACCATAATAGCAACAATCCTTAGGGAAAGCTTTAGGTGAAAATATTACCCAAGATAACTCAAATGACGAGATTGATGGATTTAAAATATCTCATTCTTGATAACTTGTGAATCACGGAGTATGACGGGAAATTATCACAAATGACATAACACCACCTCAAAGATAAGATAGGACAAATTGGACTTCGTTATGCAAGATGAAGAATGCTTGAGCTCCTCTGAAAAGAATCTTGATGAACACTTCGAGAAGGAAATTAAATCCTTGACGAACCATCATGTAGAACCTTGATGAAGAACTCCGGTAACAAAAAGGATAACAAAAAGAAAGAGAAGTTGAAAACATAAAGTGAAACCTTGTAATGATTTAGATTGATCTCAGTGATGATGAGAGCTTGGAACTCCGGGAAAAGAAAAGATAAAGCATCTCAAACTGAGAATGTGATATGATGAACCACTCCGTAAAAAGAAATTGAATAAACTCGATGAAACAAGAATAAGAATTACATTATGCTTATCCTTCACCAATTAAATTGATGACAACCAATGGATTTGGCATATTACTTATTCTCATAGAAAAGATTAAGAGAGATATAACATAAACTTGGGTTGGTCTTCAACGAACCACCGGTAGAATCGAAACAACGAATGAATTGATATGATAAAGAAGGAAGAGAAATCTTGAACGAACCACCATAAGGATTGAAAACAATTGAAGAAAAGATAAAGAAACACCGGGATGAATTACAAAACGAATGAAAATACTTGAGGGGATTTAGATACATGAGAACGAAGAGATCAAGAACTGATTAGAGGATATTTGATCAATGCACCGGTAAGATTAGGTGAACGATAACTGAAAGCTGGGAATGAATAATTATGAGATGATGGGCTCCGGAGAATCAAACTGAAAATACTCTGAATTACTCCGGATGGGTGAAAAGAATATCTCACAATCGAAAATAACTATGAGAGGATGGCAACAAGCTAGAATCACGAATCTTTGATAGAGCGGATAAGATTTAGAGGAAAACTCTTCTTCGGTCTTCAAGTGTTGAGAATGACGACGAGAAACACCACCAAGAATCATTGAGACACTCCGGTACGAAAATTAGAAAGGTTGAACCAATGATGAAAGAATTGTGAAAGATCTAGGAGAAGGCATTTGACTGATGATAATTCATTCTTACGTCAAACTTTGAAATTTTTGAAAATAGCTCTGGTAAAATTAGAAGAGTCAGGTAAGATTCTGGGAAAAGACCTGTGGGTTAGGGCCCACACCAGAGAAACACCGTTGAAAAGGTCGCTTGGAAGATAGATTGCACCGATTGAATTAAAAGGCTTGAATGAGAGAACATCCTCGAAAGATCTTGAACGAATGCAGAGTGGAAACATGAGTCTTCGAGATATCTTGAGCACTCCAGAACATATGAATAGTGAAAATTTAATGATTATGAGAAGCACCGGCATTAGAAGGTATTTGAAATGAGGAAAAAAGGTATGATGAACAAAGCTTGAATTAAATCCACCGGAGAAGAAAGAGAACAAAGAATAATGAACTTGTAGAGCATCTTCATGAGAAACACCGGGTAAGAACATTGATTGAAAAGAATGGAGAGACTTCACATCAATAAAATGGATACTTGATTAAGAAATCTGAGTCCTTGACGAAACAAGGGTGGGAGGGCGGGAAAACAAAGGCACTTGGAGACGGATGAAAACAAACACCGTTGAGAATACTTAGAGTTGGTCTTACGGGTGTTGAAAATGAACGGATCCACTTGAAGAGAAATACGCCGGTTGGGAAGGATTGACATGACCATGTCGATGATCAAGAAGGATTAGTATTCACATAGAAATATGAGAACACCGTTTAGGAAAGGTATGGAATCAACACTTGACATTGAAGCAACTCGAATACCACAACTGAAAAACAAAACAAAGGGTTGGCTTGCAAAATAAGCCAGAACAAACATATGATAGAGATTTCGTCCAAAGTTTTCGTGGTGGGGCCCACACGGGCTCGATCGTACAACACCATCATGTACAAGGCAGTGCACATGACATACGGAGCATCCCCGAGTCAGCATAGCCAAGGACTCTTTAAGACACAACGAGACCACTATAAAACCAATCGTGGATAGGCGGACCACTAGACGTCGAACCCCAATTTCATATCATACATCTGTCGGAAAGATATCCTACAATCTACTTGAATTCCCACTTATAAACTCCCGAAACTTTCCAGTTATGCAATCAGGTGTTGGGGATACAGGGGAAGCATAATATCTCACCCAAAACTAGCAAATCCTACATCCAGCTGTATCCATCCTTCAACACAACCAAGAAACCTTCGGAAATCATTTACCTCAACCTTCGAAAAGCATCTGTTATACGAGTTATGGCAATACTCCCGAACTCCCGCCCTAGTACTGGGTGGCGTCGAGGTTATCTCACCAACAACTGCATAAAAGAGATTTTCGATGTCGGCGAAACTCTGGTATTCCAGAACTGCAACGATAAAATTGTGACGACAACACCTCGGAGCTCAACTCCCCGGGACACTGCCACAACCCCTAAATGTCAGGAGGCACCAAGAACAATGTTCTCATCACAAAACCATCGGAACAATTCCAAGATACCCGCGTGATCCTAAATTTTTTTAGTGAAATTTGAGAAGAGAAGAGTCAAAACTCTACGTCAGGAGGCCTCACCAGAGCAACGAAGGGACTGAGGAGTAAAAAGAATCCTTCTCTCCGATATATATAATCCAAAATGACTCAAAACATTTTTCTAGATTCAACAACGCCAGCGATTCGATCAAGCAGGGGGCTCCTAAGTCGGGGAAGGCTTTGATTACCAACTTGTAACGCCCCGGACACACCCGCCGGTGGTCGTTACTCCTGGTGGGATCTAGACTCGCCCCACAGATCAATACTAGTCTTTTCTGCGCACTTTGTCCTCAGTCATGCGCACCCGGGAGCAACTTCCCGGTCGGTCACCCATCCTGACACTACTCCAAGCTGAGCACGCTTAACTTTGGAGTTCTGTCTGAATGGGCTCCCGGAAAAGAAGGAATTCCTTATTGATATGAGTAGTCTATCATCCCTAATAAGCCAGGCCATCACACGTTAGCAATTGTGGAAGACTAAATGATAGTTGAGTATGTGGACTTGCTGAAAAGCTCTTATTGACTCTTTCCGATGTTATGACAAATTGCAATTGCTTCAGTGACTGAGATTGTAGTTTGTTGGTTCTCAATAAAGTTTATGATTCATACTTGAAATTGTGATTGAATTGTTACTTTAGCATAAGAGATCATATATATATGTTGCTGTTCTAAGAATGACCATGTGTAGCGACCCGACCTCAAACGGTCAAGTCTCTGTGCTTCAGTGTCATCCCTGGATCGGTAATGCTGACACACACAGTACTCGAGGATTTATAACAGAGTAGCAATCACACACTCATTACATCGAAATGTCTCCAAAGAGAACGTATTACAATAAATATGGCTTAAGGCCATCTAATGCGATAACAACGGAAGGCTTGGAAGATAAAGTGAGTCCATCAACTCCAACGGGATAGCTGAGCTGCACGGCAACGACCTAACAAACCTTACTCCTCGTCTGAAAAGTATGCAACATAATACGTTGCAGCCCGAAAACGGGTCAGTACATGGAATATACTGGCAAAATAACATAGTAGAGCAAGAATAGAATAATGATATCACTACATGCATATTTGGCTGGTGGAAAGCTCTATGGTTATAGTTTCGCGAAAAGCCAATTTTTTCCTACAACAAAGGAATAGATTTTATTTAACTATCGTGGTAGTTGAAACATCATTGAGAAGGTTCCTCCAACTCAATCCCAATTAAGGTAATTATCAACCCAACAATATTAATTTTAGAGTGATGAGATACTTAAGATACTCCAACTACTAGATACTCAAGAATTGTCCATAACCGGGGACACGGCTAATCATGATTAGTTTATACACTCTGCAGAGGTTTGCACACTTTTCCCCACAAGACTCGATCTCCTCCGTTGGTTTTCTCGCACTACAGGGTGTTTGAGAAACAGATGACCGAGACACAGTCTTTCAGAAACATTAACTCTCTACTCCGGGCAGACCATACCAAACCTACAATCCCACTACCCGCTGATCCACCTCTTCAAGAGCTTCACGTAACTTACTCAACCATGCTAGAGCCCATAATAGCTTGTGGCTGCACGCGGAAGTTTCTAGCATGAATAATCTCAGTTCCCTTTGAGCCTGGGTGGCGGTCCATAGGAAGATCACACGGGTACTCCGGGATTTCCAAAAATACAGGCAACACTGGGTACTCCAGGTGCCTCAATCCACCCAGATGTGTATTTAAGTTGCCACCTTAAGTTGAACCATTAATTATCAATCTCACACCTATCATGGATTTCACTCACCCAAACCACGTCTATGAGCATAGCATAGCAATATAAGCAACACGTAGAAGTAACTCCCAAGGGTTTGAATGTAACAAGGTAATAGGTTCTACCTCATCAACTACTTCCCAACCCACATGTTAATGACATCCTAACTATGCAATGTTTGAGGATTGGAACTAATGCATAAAAACTGGGTGATAAAGGGGTATGATCAAAGTGTTACTTGCCTTGCTGATGATCCGTGAAACCTAGGGACTCCAAATAACACGCTTCATACTCCGGGAATTCTATCGCAAACAAACAATAACTTACATAAGCAGTCAAGCTAAGAATCACGGGTAAATCTCAAATAAAAGAGGGTCTCGAGACGAAGATCTAGGCGTTTGAATCGCCTGATTCCGACTAACGAGCGAAAAGATAAACTAGAATGAAAATCAGATCAGAAATTGCGATCAGAAATAATCGAGGATTGATCCAATAAAAGAAAACTGACGAACAGGCTAAGGAATGAGCATTTGTTATCTATAACTAACGAGCGAAAACTGTTCGTTAAAATGAACGTCCGGACGAACGTCCGCTAAAAAGATAAACCAGGAAAACCGGCGAACCAAAAAAACGAACTAGGGTTTTCTTAAAAAAAACTGGATCGATTTTCTTAAAAAAAGGCGGCTACCTCGTCGGTCCGGCGATATGCGGTGGCAACGGTAGGGTGAGGCGCGACAGCGGCGGCAGGGCGGCGCGGCGAGGCGGCCCGGGCGGCGAGGCGTGGCGCGGGCGGCGATGGCGGTGGTGGCGGGGGCGGGGTGGGTATATAAGGAGAGGGTGGTGCCTTGGGGGAGGGGGCACGGCGCGGGGAACGGAGTCCGAGCAGGACTCCTGTTTGGCAGCGGCAGCGGCGCGGTCTCCCTCTAGGAGAAGGCGGCATTGGGAGGTGGGCCAGCACTGGGCTTTGGCCCAGCTAGGCCTTGGCACGTTTTTTTAAATAATTCCGCCGAAACTCAGAAAAATCCTAGAAAATAAAATAAAATTCTAAAAATGCCAAAACAAAATTTCTTCATCTAAATAAAATATTTAGAACGAAATGAACATTTTCTTGGCCCTAAATGCAATTTTGAAAACATGCAATTTTTCTAATGCAAACAAAATTGCAATAAAATCCAAATAAAAACAAATATTTGATATTAACATTTTTCCTCCTATATTTCCTTTATTTTGGAGAAGTTATATTATCTCCTCTCATATATTTTAATATGACATATTGTTGGAGAGAAAAATAATTAAAACCAAAAGTCCTCGTTTCAATATTTGATAAAAATCAAATATGAAATCTGGGAAATCCCCAACTCTTTTCGAGGGTCCTTGAGTTGCGTAGGATTTCGAGGATCGCGAGACGAAATGCAATAAAATATGATATGCAAGAATGATCTATGTATAACATTGAAAATTTGGGATGTTACAAACCTACCCCCCTTAAGATGAATCTCGCCCTCGAGATTCGGGTTGGCTAGAAAATAGGTGTGGGTGGTCTTTGCGAAGATCATCCTCTCGTTCCCATGTGGCTTCATCCTCGGTATGGTGGCTCCACTGAATTTTGCAAAACTTGATGACCTTGCTGCGGGTGACTTGACTAGCAAACTCCAAAATCTTGACTGGCTTTTCCTCATAAGTCAAATCATTGTCCAACTGAATCGCCTCCAAGGGTACGGTATCTCTTAGCGGTATATCGGCCATCTCAGCATGGCACTTCTTCAACTGGGAAACATGAAACACATTGTGAACTCCTGACAGTCCCTCAGGTAACTCCAACTTGTAGGCAAGTTCTCCCATCCATTCCAAAACACGATGTGGTCCTACAAATCTCGGGGCTAACTTTCCCTTAACTCCAAAACATTTCACTCCTCGCAAAGGTGACACTCGCAGATATGCTCTGTCCTCAATTTCATAGGTTGCCTCCTTGCGTTTCGAATCTGCATAACTCTTCTATCTGGACTGAGCTATCTTCAGTCTATCCCGGATCAGTTTAACCTTCTCCTCAGACTCTTTGATCAAGTCTGGTCCAAACAACTATCGGTCTCCGACTTCATCCCACATCAACGGCGTTCTGCACTTTCGTCCATATAGGGCTTCGAACGATGCCATCTTCAAACTGGCTTGGTAACTATTGTTGTATGAGAGCTCTACGTATGGAAGATTGTCATCCCAACTAGATCCATAATCTAGCGCACAAGCTCTCAACATGTCCTCCAGAATCTTATTGACTCTCTCGGTCTGTCCATCCGTCTGTGGGTGAAATGTTGTACTGAACTCCAATCTCGTTCCCAAAGTCTGGTGTAGCTGATGCCAAAACTTTTAAATAAACTATGTTCCTCTTTCCGTTACGATGGTCCTCGGAACTCCATGCAGACATACGATCCTGGTCATATATATCTTGGCCAACTTTGCACTAGTATAAGTTGTTTTCACTGGGATAAAGTGTGCCACTTTGGTTAAATGGTCAACTACTACCCATATAGAATCATATCCTGATTTGGTCCTGGGCAATCCGGTGATAAAATCCATGCCAAGTTTATCCCACTTCCATTCGGGTATCGGCATAGGCTGTAACAATCATGCTGGCTTTTGATGATCTGCCTTCACTCTCTCACATACATCACATACGGCCACATACTCAGTGATATCCTTCTTCATCCCTGTCCACCAGAAACGTTCCTTCAAATCCAAATACATCTTGGTGTTTCCGGGGTGTATCGAGTATGGTGAGTCATGAGCCTCCTAAAGTATTAACTTCCTGATCTCTGTGTTATTGGGCACGTAAACACGGTCCTCAAACCATAGGGTGTCGTGCTCATCCTCACGAAAACCTTTGGCTTTTCCTTCACTCATTTTCTCTTTTATCTCGGCAATCTCTTTGCCATCCTTCTGAGCTTCTCGAATCTTTCCCAACAATGTAGACTGCACCTCCATTGTTGCAATAAAGGCATCTCTTACTCAAAGTTCCCAGAGATCTTCTGCTAACTCCTTCGGCAATCCCGTGCTTATTAGGGTATTAGCATAACTCTTCCGGCTCAAGGCATCTTCTACGACATTGTCCTTTCCTGGATGATAATGAAGCTTCATGTCATAATCCTTTATAAGCTCCAACCATCTTCCCTGCCTAAGGTTCAGTTCCTTCTGTGTGAAAATGTACTTCAAACTCTTATGATCCGTGTACACATCGCAATGGTTTCCAATAAGGTAATGTCTCCAAGTCTTCAACGCATGCACTACGACTGCTAGCTCAAAATCATGTGCAGCATAATTCAACTCGTGTGGTTTTAGTTGTCGTGAGGCATACGAAACAACTCTTCCGTCCTGCATAAGCACACTTCCAATTCCTAAGCGAGAGGCGTCTCAATACACTTGAAAATCCTTATGTATATCCGGTAGTGTCAGCACTGGGGCTGTAGTCAAACGTTTCTTCAGCTCCTGGAAACTTTCCTCGCAATCTTCAATCCATTTAAACTTGGTATCCTTCTTCAATAATTCTGTCATGGGCTTTGCAGTCTTTGAAAAATTCTCAATGAATCTACAGTAGTATCCTGCGAGTCCAAGAAAACTGCGGATCTCGCTAACTGAAGTGGGTGCCAACCATTCAGTGACTGACTGAACCTTGGTGGGGTCTACTGCTATACCTTCTCCTAATATAACATGTCCAAGGAATCTGACTTCTTTCAACCAAAACTCGCATTTGCTGAACTTGGCATATAACTGATGTTCCCTGAGTTTCTCGAGAACTAAACGCAAATGCTCCTTGTGTTCCTCTTCATTCTTCGAATATACCATTATATTGTCAATGAACACCACAACAAACTTATCCAAATATTCCATGAACACCTTGTTCATCATGCTCATGAAATGGGTAGGGGCGTTAGTCAGTCCAAATGACATGACCGTATATTCGTATAGCCCGTACTGTGTGGTGAAGGCTGTCTTTGGTATATCCTTCTCTCGTATCTTCAACTGATGATATCCTGATCACAGATCGATCTTCGAAAACACCTTAGCTCCATGCAGCTGGTCAAACAGATCATTGATCATCGGCAATGGGTACTTGTTCTTAATCGTTACCTCGTTCAATGCCCGATAATCAACAACCATTCTTAGGGGTTTATCCTTCTTCTCAACCAAAAGCAAGGGGGCTCCCCATGGTGATGAACTCCGTCGAATGTAACCTTTCTCCAATAACTCCTTGATCTGTTTCTTAATCTCCTCCAGATCATTTGCGGGCATCCTATAGGGTCTCTTGGATATTGGCCATGCGCCTGGCAATAGTTCTATCAAAAACTCAACACCTCAATTCGGTGGCATGCCTGGCAACTCCTCTAGGAAAACATCCGGGTAATCCTTTACTATAGGCACTTCCTCCTGAACAACTCCCGTGAGGGTATTTACTTGGCTACTTCTGGGCGCATGCCTAGATATATACTTGATCCTTTTTCCCTCCGGGGTGGTGAGACAGATTGACTTACTAACACAGTCAATGTTTCCTCCATACTTCGACATCGAGTCCATTCCTAATATCACATCCAATCCTTGTGACTCCAAGATAATTTGGTCGGACGGAAAAACATGGCTACCAATGGTTAAGGGTATCTTGTCGCACCATCGACTAGCCATATACTCTGCTCCAGGTGAACTTACTAACAAAGGGGCCCTAAGTGTTTGGGTCGATAGTTTAAACTTATCCACGAATTCCCTTGATATGTATGAATGCGATGCACCAGTATCAAAAAGAACAAGAGCGGTAAATGACTTAACCAAAAACTTACCTATAACCGCGTTTGGCTGCTCTTCAACCTCCTCCACATTAACGTGGTTTACTTGTCCTTTGCTGAATGGATTGGGCTTATTCCCAGCGCTCCCGTTTCCGTTTCCATTCTTCCCTTCAGGGCACTCCGTGGCATAGTGTCCAGTCTTTCCGCACTTGAAACAAGTAACGTGGCTTAGGTCCCTCTTGGTGGGTGTGGCTGGATTTGGGCGGTTCTGATTGTTGTTTGCTCCATTCCCATTCCCATTCCTTGTGCCAGTATGATTATGGTTACTTCCTCCATTATGGTTGTGGCCTCCATGGTTATGAACAAGTCCTCCCGAGTTCGGGGTTGGGCGAGGCTTCTACTGAGCTCCTAATTTATACCTCCCTTGTCCATACTTCCTCTTACGGCTCTCAATCTGCTGTTGCTTCCCTTCAATCATAAGAGCCTTATCTACCAACTCCTGGTAGTTGGTGAATGTTGCCACCATTAACTACATACTCATCTCATCATTCAGCCCTTCCATAAATTCTCTTACTTTGCGGCATCTGTGGCCACATCATCGGGGGCATAGCGAGATAACTTGCTAAACTAATCCGCGTACTGAGCCACGGTACAGTTCCCCTAGCGTAAGTTGTGAAACTCACGCTTCTTCAAATTCATGGCTCCAGTTGAGACATGGGATGTACGGAAGGCTTGCTGAAATTGGTCCCATGTCATCGTGGCTATAGGGTAGGTGACAGTGTAATTCTCCCACCATGATGCTGCTGGTCCATCCAACTGATGTGCGGCAAAACGCACCTTCTCAGCATCAGTACATCCTGCAGTGGTTAACTCCCTTCCAATCCTGCAGAGCCAATCATCTGCTACTATGGGATCGGTGCTACTAGAAAACACCGGCGGCTGCAACCTTAGAAAACATGCTAAGTTGTCAACTGGTGGTGGTGGTGGTGGATTGTTGTTGTTGTTGTTGCCTTGGTTCTGAACTAACAACTACATCAGGGTATTCTGCTGCTGAATCAATTGAGTGAGCTCTGGTGGGAATGCAAATCCGGGGTCACGTCTCGGAGGCATATGATGGTTTAGAGGGGAGAGATTAGAATAGAATGAGGTCTAATGAGAAAGCACTACCCATATGCACATGAGACAAGCACAAACATTTCACTCCATCAATCAATCCAGTCATACAATCGGTCTAAGCATCGCAAAAGTGCTCGGGCTATTCTATTTACATGGTGGAATACTACTACTGATATGGTGGTCTACTAAAAATATTCCTCGGTTGCAGACTCCATGATATCTGCTCCAGCTTCGTCTTCAAAGTCATCATCGCTCAGATCCGAGTCGGTGTCATCGATGATGATGTAGTCCTCTGGGCGAATCTCCTTGGGTTCTTCGTCTTCTTCTACTGGTGTGGGGTCTCCCATGAATATTCCGATCTTCTTAATCAGGTCGTCATTCTACTCCACTAGTACGACGATTTCCTCCTCATAATCTTCACGTGTAGCCTTGAGTTCTTCCTCCAGTTCCGCAATCTTAGTCATTGCCTTCTTCAGGTCGATCATGCCTACGCATATCTGATTCTCCTGGCGCTGAATGTGTTGGTTTAGCTCCTGGATATAAGCTGCAATTGATCTATCCTTTCTGGTGCCGATCATCTCCCATTGCTCATCTCGGGGCCCACAAATCGGGTAGATAGTGGCTTTAAGCTCCTTTTGGTAAAATTCTCCAATGCGTCCCATGGTGATGTGAGCTGCCATACTCTTTCCTAAACTCCAGGTTGGTGCATCAAAGGAAAACTCTATGGGTTTAGTGACTGGCGTGAAGGTCCTTCCTGGAACTTGAACTTGAATCATCCATCGCTCCTCTTTTGGTAAAGTGGCGTTGTAGGTCCCGGTGAAGCTTGGTATTCCTATGTTCAGGTACCTAGTGACTTCCTTCAGGTGTCGTCCAAAAGGTGATTCTTCCTCCGGTTGTGCAAACTTGTTCCTTGCATCCGCCATGCTAAAGAGTAGAAAATGGAGAGGAGTCAGAAGTGAGAAGAGAATAGTGATCTATGGTTGTAGCTTAGTGGTCGTGTCCTACACTCAGCGTGTGCTCTGATACCATCTTGTAGCGACCCGACCTCAAACGGTCAAGTCTCTGTGCTTTAGTGTCATCCCTGGATCAGTAATGCTGACACACACAGTACTCGAGGATTTATAACAGAGTAGCAATCACACACTCATTACATCGAAATGTCTCCAAAGAGAACTTATTACAATAAATTGGCTTAAGGCCATCTAATGCGATAACAGCGGAAGGCTTGGAAGATAAAGTGAGTCCATCAACTCCAATGGCATAGCTGAGCTGCACGGCAACGACCTAACGAACCTTACTCCTCGTCTGAAAAGTCCGCAACATAATACGCTGCAGCTCGAAAACGGGTCAGCACATGGAATATGCTGGCAAAATAACACAGTAGAGCAAGAACAGAATAATGCTATCAATACATGCATATTTGGCTGGTGGAAAGCTCTATGGTTATAGTTTTGCGAAAAGCCAATTTTTCCCTACAACAAAGGAATAGATTTTATTTAACTATCATGGTAGTTGAAACATCATTGAGAAGGTTCCTCCAACTCAATCCCAATTAAGGTAATTATCAACCCAACAATATTAATTTTAGAGTGATGAGATACTAAAGATACTCCAAGTACTAGATACTCAAGAATTGTCCATAACCGGGGACACGACTAACCGTGATTAGTTTATACACTCTGCAGAGGTTTGCGCACTTTTCCCCACAAGAATCGATCTCCTCCGTTGGTTTTCTCGCACTACAGGGTGTTTGAGAAATGGGTGACCAAGACACAGTCTTTCAGAAAGATTAACTCTCTACTCCGGGCAGACCATACCAAACCTACAATCCCACTACCTACTGATCCACCTCTTCAAGAGCTTCACTTAACTTACTCAACTATGCTAGAGCCCATAATAGCTTGTGGCTGCACACAGAAGTTTCTAGCATGAATAATCTCAGTTCCCTTTGAGCCTGGGTGGCGGTCCATAGGAAGATCACACGGGTACTCCGGGATTTCCAAAAATACAGGCAACACTAGGTACTCTAGGTGCCTCAATCCACCCAGATGTGTATTTAAGATGCCACCTTAAGTTGAACCATTAATTATCAATCTCACATCTATCATGGATTTCACTCACCCAAACCACGTCTACGAGCATAGCATAGCAATATAAGCAACGCGTAGAAGTAACTCCCAAGGGTTTGAATGTAACAGGGTAATAGGTTCTATCTCATCAACTACGTCCCAACCCACATGTTAATGACATCCTAACCATGCAATTTTTGAGGATTGGAACTAATGCATAAAAACTGGGTGATAAAGGGGTATGATCAAAGTGTTACTTGCCTTGCTGATGATCCGCGAAACCTAGGGACTCCAAATAACATGCTTCACACTCCGGGAATTCTATCGCAAACAAACAATAACTTACATAAGCAGTCAAGCTAAGAAACATGGGTAAATCTCAAATAAAAGGATCTAACCAGAAAGTTCAACTTAAGATCTCTGGTTTGCAAAAAGAATCAAATCGAATGGAGCAGCGAAACTCAAACCGCGAAAGAAACAAGATCCGTTTACTAATCTAGACCTAGGTCAAATTTTACAGTAGCAAAAACTTGTGCAAGTTGATTAGACGAAAAGAGGGTCTTGAGACGAAGATCTAGGCGTTTGAATCGTCTGATTCCAACTAACGAGCGAAAAGATAAACTAGAACGAAAATCAGATCAGAAATCACGATAAAAAATAATTGCGGATTAATCTGATAAAAGAAAACTGACAAACAGGCTAACGAACGAGCGTTCGTTATCTGTAACTAACGAGCGAAAACCATTCGTTAAAACAAACGTCCAGACGAACGTCCGCTAAAAAGAAAAACCAGGAAAAATCGGCGAACCAAAAAAACGAACTAGGGTTTTCTTTAAAAAAACAGATCGGTTTTCTTTAAAAAAACGACGTCTACCTCATTAGTCCGGCGATACGCGGCGGCGACGGCAGGGCGAGGCGCGGCAGCGGCGGTAGGGCGGCGCGATGCCGGCGGCGAGGCGCGGCAGCGGGCGGCGCGGCGCAGGCGGCGATGACGGTGGTGGCGGGGGCGGGGTGGGTATATAAGGAGGGGGTGGTGCCTTGGGGGAGGCGGCACGGCGCGGGGAACGGAGTCCGAGCCGGAATCCTGTTCGGCGGCGGCGGCGCGGTCTCCCGCTAGGAGACGGCTGCGCGGGGAGGTGGGCCGGCACTGGGCTTCCGGCCAGCTAGGCCTTGGCGCGTTTTTTTTAAATAATTCTGCCAAAACTCAGAAAAATCCTAGAAAATAAAATAAAATTCTAAAAATGCCAAAGCAAATTTTCTCCTTCTAAATAAAATATTTAGAACGAGATGAACATTTTCTTGGCCCTAAAATGCAATTTTGAAAATGTGCAATTTTTCTAATGCAAACAAAATTGCAATAAAATCCAACTAAAAACAAATATTTGATTTTAATATTTTTCCTCCTATATTTCATTTATTTTGGAGAAGTCATATTATCTCCTCTCATCTATTTTAATACGAAATATTTTCAGATAGAAAAATAATTAAAACCAAAAGTCCTCGTTTCAATATTTGATAAAAATCAAATATGAAATCTGAGAAATCCCCAACTCTCTCTGAGGGTCCTTGAGTTGCGTAGGATTTCAAGGATCGCGAGACGAAATGCAATAAAATATGATATGCAAGAATGATCTATGTATAACATTCCAAATTGAAATTTTGGGATGTTACACCATGATGCCCTCATGTCCGTATTTTATTTTATCGACACCTCTATCTCTAAACATGTGGACATATTTTTCAGTTTTTGCTTTCGTTTGAGAACAAGCGAGGTCTAAGCTTGGGGGTGTTGATACGTCCATTTGGCATCATGCTTTTATATCGATATTTATTGCATTATGGACTGTTATTACACATTATGTCACAATACTTATGCCTATTCTCCCTTATTTTACAAGGTTTACATGAAGAGGCGGAATGCCGGCAGCTGGAATTCTGGGCTGGAAAAGGAGCAAATATTAGAGACCTATTCTGCACAGCTCCAGAAGTCCTGAAACTTCACGGAAGTTATTTTCATAATATATAAAAAATACTGAGCGAAGAAAGCACCAGAGGGGGGCCACCCACCAGCCACGAGGGTGGGGAGCGCGCCCTACCCCCCTGGGCGCGCCCCCTGCCTCGTGGGCCCCCTGGTTGCCCTCCGATGCCCATCTTCTGCTATATGAGGTCTTTCGTCCAAGAAAAAAAAATCAAAAGCAAGCTCACGGGATGAAACTCCGCCGCCACGAGGCGGAACCTTGGCGGAACCAATCTAGGGCTCCAGCGGAGCTGTTCTGCTGGGGAAACTTCCCTCTTGGAGGGGGAAATCATCGCCATCGTCACCACCAACGGTCCTCTCATCGAGAGGGGGTCAATTTCCATCAACATCTTCACCAGCACCATCTCATCTCAAACCCTAGTTCATCTCTTGTATCCAATCTTTGTATCCAAACCTCAGATTGGTACCTGTGGGTTGCTAGTAGTGTTGATTACTCCTTGTAGTTGATGCTAGTTGGTTTACTTGGTGGAAGATCATATGTTCAGATCCATTATGCATATTAATACCCCTCTAATTATGAACATGAATATGCTTTGTGAGTAGTTACGTTTATTCCTGAGGACATGGGAGAAGTCTTGCTATTAGTAGTCATGTGAATTTGGTATTCGTTCGATATTTTGATGAGATGTATGTTGTCATCCCTCTAGTGGTGTCATGTGAACGTCGACTACATGAAACTTCACCATTGTGTGGGCCTAGAGGAAGGCATTGGGAAGTAATAAGTAGATGATGGGTTGCTAGAGTGACAAAAGCTTAAACCCTAGCTTATGCGTTGCTTCGTAAGGGGCTGATTTGGATCCATATGTTTCATTCTATGGTTAGGTTTATCTTAATACTTCTGTTGTAGTTGCGGATGCTTGCAATGGGGTTTAATCATAAGTGGGATGCTTGTCCAAGTAAGGACAGCACCCAAGCACCGGTCCACCCACATATCAAATTATCAAAGTACCGAACGCGAATCATATGAGCGTGAACTAGCTTGACGATAATTCCCATGTATCCTTGGGAGCGCTTTTCTCTATATAAGAGTTTGTACAGGCTTGTCCTTTGCTACAAAAAGGATTGGGCCATCTTGCTGCACCTTATTTACTTTTATTACTTGTTGCTCGTTACAATTTATCTTATCACAAAACTATCTGTTACCGATAATTTTAGTGCTTGCACAGAATACCTTGCTGAAAACTGCTTATCATTTCCTTCTGCTCCTTGTTGGGTTCGACACTCTTACTTATTGAAAGGACTAGTATAGATCCCCTATACTTGTGGGTCATCGTGCTACTTTTATTCTTGTCATGGATCTTCCACCATTTTTCAGTATCTTAAATTTGACTTGGTGTAGTAATCTTGGTGTTTGGTGTTGCTTGTATCTCATGCTTATTGTTGCATGAGTAGTTTTAGTAGTTTTATAACAACAACAGTAGCATAATTTTAATTCAATTCAATTAAAATTTCCAGAATCTCTTCTTGATCTGTAAAGTGTTAGTAGTTCTCCAGATTCTCTTCTTGATCATCCTTCAACACACCATTAACTTGAATGAGTGTGCCTGAGCTATTAATTTTGGAGTACTTGAATCAATAAAGTTGCAAGTATTTTGGAGTACTTTAAAATGGTGTGAATCAACCATTTACATACTAACCATATAGTGCTTGATGTGAACATTTTTAACCTAACCATATATGTCAAGTTACTTTGTCTCTCCCATATCTTTTGGAGTATGCTTTTATGGTGTGAACATTTTTAAACTGACCATATATGTCAAGGAATTTACTACTCTTAGCTGCATATTCATTTTGTATGCCTTATGTTTCAGCCAGGAGTATTACTTTATTCAAGGTCTAACTAATCATTATTTCACTGTTAGATAGGAACTCAGTTAACATCCACATTTGAAGTGGCAATGCTGTGAAACTTAGGAGGGCAAGAGTGGCAATGTTGAATGAACAAGGTTAATATCCACACTTGAAGAAGAACTACTCCTACAAGAAACTGTAGAAGGTTCTGTTTTGTGTGTTTTGCTAGAGAGTGCACTACCATGCAACTGTGGCATTTAACAATGCTTGATAGTCTTGTTAACATAATATAGTCCAGTAACTAGAATTAATTAACTGAATTTTTTATGTAATTAAATTACAATGAAACCTTTCTTTAATTATAATTAAAGAAAGGTTTCAATTTAATTAAAACTAATGGAAACCTTTTCAGTTAATCATAATTAATTGAAACTTTCATTTAATGAATTAAACTGTGTCCAATTGTTAAACCTTTACTCTCTTGCTTGCTGTTAGTAGTAGAGTAAGTAATTAAGTCCTGTTGTTTACTGTAAGACTTGTTGTTTAGCAAGACTTGAGTAATTTAGTGTATTGCATCATTAGTTTCAACTGGAATTTTTATCATGCTACTGTGACATCTACTGGAAATTTCAAACAAATGAAAGGAGTATTGTAGTTACAAATGGAGCCTACAAATTTTGTACATCTATTGCACTCATTTTTCAGTTATTTGTAGTTACAAATCATCAATTGTAAGACCGTAACTAAACATATCTTCTTATCCTCTGTCATTTTACTCATACACATGCTTATGATCCTGTTAAAAAATGCTCATGCTCATTTTACTCATGCACATGCTCATGATCTTCTTAGTTAAGACTATAACTACTCCATTTGATTGCATGATCTCTATTTGAATGCATGCTCATAAGATTGTAACGGGAGTACAATATCACAGTGAACATGCTCATGATCTCTATTTGAATGCATGTTCTTCGAGTACTCGTAGTCTGCATCTTGAATGGGATCTTCCATGTTGAAATCACCATCTGGGTCATCATGACTTCCTCCAAGTACATCCTCTTCTTCAGCTGGAGTACTATTCAAATCAAAATCCATTTTGGAGTACTCCAAGTTACTGATATGTTGTATTGATCTCCAAGTTACTCCATTCAAACAAATGTGCTGATCTGATCTGTTCTAGTAGTAGTTGTTGATCTTGATGTAGTAGTTGTTGATCAAATCTTTTGTAGTTGCTGTTGATCTGATATTTTGTAGTTGCTGTTGATTTGGAGTAGTTACTGTTGCTGATGATATGATTGTTGTACTGATGCTATTGCAGGAATGTTGGATCTGCTGCTGCTCACTGCAGGATCTGGTTATCAACCTGAGATGTTGCTTCTCAAGTCATGGCAACGACCGGGGATGTTCTGCTGAGCTGATCCAACCTGGGATGATGCTGATGATCTGCTGCTCAACAAGGTGATGCTGCTTTGTTCAGCCTCTACGAACATTTACAAGAGCTCTATCCTAGAAGTGAAGAAGTCAGAAGTATATTTGGAGTACTTGTCATATGTTGTGATAGTATATTGGTGAAATGAATGATGTAAAGATTGTGCTATTAGCCAAAATTGGCATGTGTTTTGATAATTTTCATCTCTTTACTGTTCTCATTGAAATAATTGTTTCAAATTGTGGAAATTGAAACCTCGGCTGTCGTTAATTAGAACCTGACAAGTGGGACCTAGTAGTATTTGGCATCCAAAAGGCCATTTACAAAATAATATTCATAGTAAAGGCTGAAAATTAAGGAAACTGGCTGAAAAAAGGCCGAGGCCCAAAAGAAAAATAGATGAGACCCAGAAAAGAAATGGACCGCAGAAAGTGTTGGGGATATGATTACCAGGTATGACCCGCCCAGGAGGGGCCGGGTCAATCTTAATGGTGGGTTACTCAAAGAATCCCGACGAGTATACAAGGCGACAATTCATTATAAGACTTGTAGTGGGCCCAAGCCCAGAGGCGGGTTAAAGCCCATAATTGTGAACCGCCATGTATCAGTAAGACTTGTAAAGTAAGGCATGTAAAAGAAGTCACCGAGCCGGACACGTTGTATGAGCCGGCCGGGACTCTGTAGGCCGCCAGGCGTCAACCCGTGTATATAAGGGGACGACCTGGCGGTGGCTTAGGGCAAGAAAACAACAGATCGAGAGCCAAGCTAGCGTATTTCGCTCCTTGGTCATCGAAACCTAGCAATACCACAACAACTGGACTAGGCTTTACATTCACCGCAAGGGGCCGAACCAGTATAAACCTCTCGTGTCCTTTGTCCTGATTAACCCCTTTAAGCTTCCTAGTTGCGATGGCTCCATGACTAAGTCCTTTCACTAGGACATCTGCCGTGACAATTCCACGACAGTTGGCGCCCACCGTGAGCCAGCGCACGGTGGATTTGAGTTCTTGAAGGGCAGCTTCGAAGGGCTCAAGGGATACACTGTGGGCCGGATGACCAAGAGTCGTCGCGGCAAGCTCTACATTGACGACGCAGGTAGGGGCCCCGAGGCCGGCTCAATTGATTACGGTACTGGGTCCCCTTCGGTGGAATCCACATCTTCATCGACCAGATCAGCGAGTCGGGCCCTGAGCTGGACGTCTGCACCGACCTCATCGAAACGGCTCAGCGTGCGAGACCCGCCCGGACTCAGCCGGCCATAAGGCATGCCTTCGTGGGTTGCATCCATGGAGGGGAGTTTTCTGAAGGATCTGTAGATGGTGGCGAGACGGATGTCCACTCTAACGGCGAGTCGTCCATAGGTGAGACGGATTCATTGTATCAACTACAGGATGGCGGGCTTGGGGGCTGTTCCGATGACAGCAGTATTCCGGACCCCTTTGAGCCGCCGAATCGAGCGGGGGTCTTCATGGATGGCACTCAACCCGGTCAGAATTCTACTGCTGTGGCGGCGGTAACCACCGGATCGACAGCAGCCGGGTCCGGAGACCCCTTGCGCCCACCGACTCAGGTGCTGATGGATCTCATGGATAGAATGACGACCTTGTTGACCGCCGTGGTTGAGCCAGCAGACAAGGCTCAGCATGATGCAGAGGTGGCACGGTTACGTGGGAGGTAGCACAAGCTAAGGAGAATTTAGCAGCGGAGGACGTAAGGATGGCTGCAGAGCGAGTGGCTCTAGATGCTCGTGCTCAGCAGTTTCAAGCAGAGACTTTTCGGCTCTTGGTGGATCTAAATGCATCAAACGAGTTCATGAGAAGAAGGCACCAAAATGCTCAATCAGGTCTGCCTCTGACATATGATCCTAGGAACCTCTTCCACACACCTGGGGCTGGTCCCAGTAACCCGACAGAGGCAAACCGGGTCACAATACCCGGGATTGGGGTGCCGGTTCAACCGCGGGCCATGGACCCCCCCCCCCCGTGTGAATACTGCCCCGCCTCATTACACACCAATACCATCGGGTCACTTTTCTAACCCTTTGGAGAATCTTATCGCTGCGTCGGCTCGTTTGGCAGCTCTCCTGATGGAAGGCGACTCTCCAACAGCGATCGAAACATGAAGGGTCAGAGAACTTCTTCAGACGGCTCTGGCACAACAGGATGCATACTCTTATAGTCAAGATAGAATCCATTCAACCCCTCGCCCAAGCCGGAGCCCGAGCTATAGCAGGCATATGGACTCAGTGGCCATGTCAAGCAACGCCCAACGCTGTAACCAACCACGCAGGCATGACCCGGCCCAGGGTGGAGCTCTTAACTTGGTGGACCAGGAGAGGATCCGTCAAGAGGCTGAGCGGGCGGTTCAACAGGCAGCTGAGCGGGCGGTTCGACCAAGCTTTTCCGATTTATCCAGCGACCTCTGTTGAAGCAGGTGTGGCCACAAGGACAGAGGTGTCCCTTGTCTGGTGTCGGCTCTGCGTAATGAGCGTTTGCCCAAGGACTTTAAGGGGCCTCGTAAGGTACCTAATTACACAACCGACCTGCAGCCCGGGGCATGGATCAAAAGTTACAAGATGGCCATGGAGTTATTGGAGGTCAGTGACGCATCAATGGCCAAGTACTTCACTATGATGTTAGATGGAACAGCTCGCACTTGGTTGAAGGGGTTGCCACCCAACTCCATCGGCTCATGGGCGGAGTTAAAAGCCCGATTCATTGAGAACTTCAAAGATACCTGTAAGCAACCCATGTCGATCATGGACTTGACTAACTGTAAGCAAGCGGAAGGTGAATCCACGAACCATTGGGTGCGCCGGGTCAAGGAAATAATACATTCATCTGATAAGATGGATGCCGGCTCCGCGGTCTTAATGTTGGAGAAAAATTGCCATTTTGAACCTCTAAAACAGAAGCTGGGCGGCTCAAGCGTGATTGTAATGACATGGGCCAGCTAATGGCGGCTCTGGTCAAGTACGGCGATTCTGATAGTACCAAGGATGCCGTGTCTGACGAAGAGAAGACAGTGAAGGGAAAGAAGAATGGCAACATCAAAGGTCACCAGCACAACCCGGCGAATCAAGGAGATAATAGACGTAAGGCTGACGGTAGTCTGGAGTTTCTGGCTAACGCCAATACATAGGGAAACAATCAATGGTGCAAGGGGAGGCCACCTCCTCAGTCTGGCGGGTCAGGTCCCACCCTCGAGCAGCTGCTAAATGAACCTTGTCCAAGGCGCGACACCCGAGAGAAGCCAACTACCCATCTATGGAAAGACTGTATGATCATGAAGGCTTTTAAGAATTCCAACATGTTTGATGGTAACCATGGACCTGGCGGCGGCTCAGGTGGTGGCGGCTTTCATGGCCCGGGCACCAGCTCAGGCGGTGGCGGTTTTAATGGCCAGGGCCCTCAAGGCAGTCAGGGCGGCTATAATCAGCAATCCGGCCAAGGTAATCAGCAGCAACAGCAGTCCGGGTATCAGAGTAACCCAAAGTAGTTGAAAACGGGCAATATCATGTATTCACCACCAGTTTGTGCAAAAGGGACCAGAAACTTCATAAGAGGGCTGTGAATGCTGTTGAACCGGCAGTTCCACGTTATTTGAGATGGTCTGAGCAGCCTATCGTATGGAGTAGGGAAGACCACTCTCCCCGAGTTGATAATCCGGGTCATCTGGCTTTGGTGGTGGCGCCTCAGGTTGGTGGATACAAATTCACTAAAGTGCTCATGGACGGAGGCAGTAGCATCAACATCCTTTATTATGAGACGCTCCGTCGCATGGGGTTGACTGACAAAAGCCTTAAGACGTCCAATACTGTTTTCATGGAGTTGTGCGTGGTAAGTCAGCATACCCAGTTGGTAAGATTGAGCTGGAAGTAGCCTTTGGGGATGAGTATGATTCTAGGGCTGAGAAGTTAACTTTTGAAGTGGTTAAAATCAAAAGTCCGTATCATGCCCTGTTTGGACGGCCGGCTTATGCTAAGTTCATGGCACGGCCGTGTTATGTTTATCTGCAACTCAAAATGTCGGGTTATAAGGGCACCATCATAGTGCATGGAAGCCGGAAGATAGCCCTCGAATGTGAAGAAGGCGATGCTGCTTATGCCGAGTCTGTTTGTGCAACAGAGGAATTGAAGTTTTATAAGGATAATGTTGACCCGGCAGACATGACGTCTTTGAAGAAGCCAACTACGGAGCATGAGCCGGCACTGAAATTTAAGACAGTTGATGATACCAAGATGATTGATTTTGTGCCTGGCGACTCATCCAAACAGTTCATTATCAATGCTAACTTGGATCCAAAATAGGAAGGCACGCTCATCGAGTCCATCCGTGAGAACCGGGACATCTTTGCATGGAAGCCTTCTGACATGCCGGGTGTACCGAGAGAACTCGCTGAGCACACTCTTAATATTGATCCAAAGTTTAAGATGGTCAGGCAGTTTCTTCGGTGGTTTAATGAGGAAAGGCGCAAGGCTATTGGAGAAGAGGTGGCCCAGCTTTTGGAAGCTGGGTTTATTGTTGAAGTTTTTCACCCAGAGTGGTTGGCTAACCCGATGCTCATGCTCAAAAAGAATGGCACTTGGCGTATGTGTGTGGATTACACGGATTTAAACAAAGCTTATCTGGCTGATCCTTTTGCTCTCCCTCGTATTGATCAAATCATTGATGCTACAGCGGGTTGTGAGCGTCTGAGCTTTTTGGATGCTTATTCTGGTTATTATTAGATCAAAATGGCGGTTAAGGACCAGGAGAAGATGGCTTATTACTCCGTTTGGAGCCATCTGCTATGTGTCTATGCCTTTTGGGCTTAAGAGTGCCCAGGTGACTTATCAGCGGTGTGTACAGAATTGCCTTCATAATCAGATTGGGCATAATGTTCATGCTTACGTGGACGATATAGCGGTGAAATCCAGAGATAAGGAAACCTTGGTAGCTGATCTGAAGGAAACCTTTGATAACCTCCGGGTCTACAAGATGATGCTTAACCCGGCCAAGTGCGTTTTTGGAGTCCCAGCTGGCAAGCTTTTGGGCTTTTTGGTGTCTAACAGAGGCATTGAGGCTAACCCGGAAAAAGTAAGGCGATTACATCTTTGGCTAAACCGGCGTGCATCAATGACCAGCGGCTGGTGGGTCGAGTTGCAGCTTTGAGCCGGTTCATAAGCTGTTTGGGTGAGAAGGCTATGCCATTGTATCAAATGATGAAAAAGACGGATGACTTTGTCTAGAGTGACGCTGCCAACTCCGCCTTTGAAGATCTGAAAAGACAGCTTGCTGAGCCACCGGTTCTTGCTGCCCCCATTGAGAAGGAGCTAGTGTTGTTATATGTGACTGCTAACTCACGGGCCGTCAGTGTGGCCATTGTTGTGGAGCGCAAGGAGGCTGGCAAGGAACATCCGGTTCAACGACCGGTTTACTACTTCAGTGAGGTGCTCATTGAATCCAAGCAAAGATATCCACATTGGCAGAAGCTTGTTTATGGGGTGTTCATGCAAGCTGGAAGCTTAAGCATTACTTCCAGGATCATCCTATCACTATGGTTAGCTCTGATCCTTTGGGAGATATTATTCAAAATAGAGAAGCCATAGGACGAGTCGCCAAGTGGGCCATTGAGCTTGGGTCTCATAATTTAAAGTGTGTGCCACGTACGGCCATTAAGTCTCAAGCACTGGTGGACTTCATTAACGATTGGACAGAGTTGCAGATACCTGAAGAGAAGCCAGACAACACATATTGGATGATTCATTTCGATGGGTCCAGATAGTTGGAAGGCTCGGGGGCTGGAGTTGTTTTAACTTCTCCTCGAGGTGACAAGTTTTGTTATGTGTTGCAATTGATGTTTCCTTGTACTAACAACACAGCGGAGTATGAGGCCTTACTCCATGGTCTTCGAATGGCTAAAGAGATGAGTTTAAGCCGGGTACGGTGCCTTGGCGACTCAGATTTGGTGGCTCAGCAGGTATCAGGCAAGTGGGACTCCAAGGACCCTCTCATGGCGGCTTATCATCGTGAGGTTGACGCTGTTGCTGGACACTTCAAGGGTTATCAAGTGGAGCACAATGACCGCAGAAAAAATGAAGCGGCCGATGCTTTAAGCCGGTTGGGATCTCAGCATAAGCCGGTGCCACCTAACACTTTTCTAGATGTTCTGCATAACCCTTCTGTCAAGTTGCCTACAGAGGAAGATTTGGCCATTCCATACCCGGAGGCACAGTTGGTGGCGGCTCTTCATGTCATTCCAGATTGGACAGTACCGTATTTGGCTTATATGACCCGGGTGCGTTGCCGAAGGATGAGACCTTGGCTTGACAGATAACCCGGTGGTCTAAGTCAATGACTGTCGGTGTCAAAACCGAGCTCCAACGCTGGACTGTATCCGGGCTCCAACGCCGGACTATGTATCTGAGCTCCAACGCCGGACTATATCCGAGGTGTCATAAATCACCTTGGTTCAAAGAAATTTGAAGGAGTTTAGCCGAGCTTAATGCCGGAAATGCCCTCTATGGAGCCAGCCACTAGCGCCCGAGCTTTATGCCGGACTGCTTCCGAGGTGGTGCACCACCCCTAATGTGGGCCAATTTTTGTGAATATTTTTTATTGGTGCAATTTATTCTCTACCAAGATATATAGCCAGTAGCCCTCAAGCTATGTATCGGTCTAAAACCCGAGATGCACCTGAAGGATGACGTAAGACCGCTGATCCCAGTAGCTGCTGAGACTCAGGTTGATTTACAAAATCAGCCTGAGGATCAAGTCCAAGCTCGGCAGAATACTTCGGGACACTAAAAGCGGCGTGCTCAGTCCTCGAGACTCAGGTTTGGTGCGGCCGACCAACCTGAGGATCAAAATCTCCTCGGAAACTATATTGCACATAAAATTTTCTGCATTGGACAAGCAATGTAGTAGCCCCCGAGACACTGGTCGGGTGGCAACACCAGATCAGGGGATCGATGTGCCCCTTTAATATTTGTAAATAATAGGCCCGAAGCCCAGTAGCCCCCGAGCCTTAATGCGGGCACGGGTGGCCGAATTAAGGATCAATATCCATAGTAAAATCGCAAATTATGTGTAATGACTCTATGTATCCAAGTACTTTACGTCATTAATGCTCGGATCCGCATTGTACAAAACTTTGTTGACCGACCATCGTCTTCCACCTCCTCGGCCAGTAGCCGAGGAGTGTTTGTCCTACTTTATAAAGCCTTTATGAGGGCAAAGATTTACAACAAACAAGGCAATCTGGCCATACGGTTTTATAAACAAAGGTACGCAGAGAGTTATATTACTGTTTAACAGAAGAAATGTCTTCCAAAGAAAATAGTCCCACTATCGGTTCCTTTCTTTGGGTTGTCATGCTAAGCATGACCATTAAACCTCAGCTCTAATGTAAGAGAAAAATATTGAGGATTTAGTTTGGGAGGCCAGTTAATAGCCCCCGGTAGTGTTTGGCGACAGTCGGGGTCAAGCCGTAAACACTTCGGCCAATGTTATGAACGGCCCATCATTTAACATAGTCATCGGATCACTGACCAGTTTACGCTTATTGTGAAAGTCAGTTTTTGGCTTTCTCCACTGAGGTGCTTAACCATGTGAGCTGGAAGCACAATCGCAGTGGTTCTCCCTTTGCACGCCTAGCCGAACAAAACAGAACGTAGGAAGCAAGTGCAGGAGCCGGGCAACCCAACTATTGACCGAAGACACAATTCGAAATCGACGTTGCACTACGAGACTAATGCTGGAAAAGAACAAATAGTTTAAAAGTGCCAAAAAGCTTGGAAAACCAAGAAACGCCAGTAAAAACATGGCGTCCGAACAATATCAAGTGTTCGGTGCCAATCCGAAAGTTGGTCTTAGAAAAAAGAAGTGCTTCTGTCATGCTTTAACATGATACATCCTATCTCAAGACTTCGAGCGGGTCAGCCTACGGCTTCAACCTCCTATCCCAAGGGCGGAGTACTTCTCATCAGGCCAGTTTAGCAAACTAAACTCTAGCGGCTTTGAGAGAGAAATTAGGCTCCCCGGCTAGTGACCGCACACTCGTGTCGAAAAAAGGAGTGATAAATAATAATAATAATAATAATAAAACTTTGCAACGACTAAGAAGAAGAACACTTATTATAAAACGGCTCAAATAAACTTAAGAGCCCCCAAGTGACTTGGGTAGAAGAATGATTGCATGTACCGAAGTACTTATATCATATCTATGTTCAACCAAACTGTAAACGTGTCTTAACCGACCGTCAGCTTCTCCCTCTTCGGTCAAGGACCGAAAAGTGTTATGTACTCCATCAGTCGAGAATATCGACGGTGTTTCCAACAACCACGCAATCAGGCCATAAGGCTGTAACAGAAAAAGCGCACTCAGGGAACTTATGCTATATTATCGTGAAGTGTAAGAAGCATCTTCGAAGAAAATAGTACCCCCACCGATACCTTTCTTCGGTGCTCATTGTTATTATGAGACTTGTGCAATAGATTTTTTGTACTCATGAGTTCCATTGTGTGCCGACCATCATTGAAAACTATAAGAGCGCTAGCTTTCGGCTTCACCCAGTCTGAGGTCCGGCTCGGGCGACCCGATCGTGACAATCGCAGAGGTGCTCCCTTTACTCCCTAGTCGAACAATCGGGAACGTAGGGGTAAACATAGGAGCAAGGCAACCCAGCTTGCAAATCGCTTAAGTCAATGTGGTGCATATTGTGGCGTAATACACGAACAAGGAACGAAGCCATACAAATATAATCATATGCAAGTGGAAAAGCTTCATGAAGGAAGCCCCCAAATGAATTGGGTATTTGAATTTATGCGTCACAAACAAAGTTTGGACAAGGAAAAAATTTTACAAGCAACTTTTTTCCAAAAAAGTATAATGCTTGGTCGAACCGAACACAAGTTAGAAATTAAAGCTTTGAGCATGAAAGCGACTTAGCTGGTTAATGTGTTCGGTATTGATGACGCGGTCCGAGCTTGATGCGGGGTAAGGTTCCATCCCCCAAGCTGGTCCCGAGGTGGCGTAGCGGAGAGCTCGACACGCCGAAGTGGTGACATAGCACGGTCAATGCAGACCGGCAGAGTGACGCCGAAGTCCCCGGATCATTTTCCTGTGCACAAAAAATAGTGCAAACCGGAGATAATAGTAATAATGATAATTAAGAAAATGTTGCATAATAAATAATTTATGCAAAGTGAGGAATAGAAGAAATATGGCCTGGCGCCGAAGTCAATGTCGATGCAGGGCGTCGGTGTGATGTAGTAAAGGCGTGGCAAAGCCTGAATTCACAGGTCGGTCCGAGCTCCGGATGCGGCGTTCGCCGGACTATGTACGAAACTGATCGAACCACCACGCGACCCTCGTTAATGCGGTCACCATTTGATAGACCTGTGTACATATCATGGACAAAGCAGAGTAATAACTCCTTGGGAAAAATGAACCAAACAAGCAAAAAATACTAGGATTAATAGCACTTGGTTTATTCGTTGTAGCAATCCGAAGGAAGGTGATTCCCAAAATTGGGACTCGCTCCGCACACCCATTGCCTGATGGGCGATAAAACGACGGCATGGCAATGCTGGTAAAGGTTGACTCGCCGAGGCAAAGCCCTCGGCCCAGCTAACGTGACGGAGCTGGTCGGCTAGTGACGCCGAAGTATCCGGAGTAGGTTGCTGAAGAGATGGCGAAGCCCCCGGTCCAGCCGAGATATCGAAGCCTCGACGTCAGCCGATGGGTCGAAGTAGGTCGGCATGATGGACACCAGCTTGAAGAAGCAATAGTGTGGCCCTGTCGATGCAGGTCGTGACGTGGTCGATGCCGGCTTGATGAAGCGACCGTGTGGCGATGCCGGTATGCCCGCTCCGTGTAATCCGTGGGGCGGCGATGTTGATGATGATTTATCCTTTGCGATGCCGGACTCTTGTTCGTCTTGCCGAGACGATGATCCGAAGAAGTTGAGCTCGGCTAAAGTGACAACGTGTCTAGCGCAGGTCGGCAGCCGTGGAGTGATATTGCTGGACTGGTTTGACACCAGCATGATGTTGAAGATAATGTTCAAAAGATCTTAAAGTTAGTGGTATGTGTTCGGGAACAAAACACAATACCCCATACAAAACTTCCTTCAAAAGGGATGTCCAAAATCCCGTTCATAAAAAAGATGAACTCGGGTCGGATTCGTTTTCATGCAGAAAACAGATCCGAAAAGTGATGCACTAATCGGACGGTTCCCAGAGTTTGGACAGTCGGATCGAGCTGAAATTTTGAGAGGTGGTAGATATAGGAATTCCGCAGCCAATCAACCGTTGGATCTTCCAAAGGACGTCCGAGCTAGAGTCTGGACGCCACGCCCTAAACTCATCCAAATTCCCGTTCAGATTTGAAAGGGCTCTGGTATATCGTGGATTGCCAGAGATTCCTCCATTGGAACTCGACGAAATTTTCCAGGGTTGTTATAGACTCAATTCCGCACAATTCCACCAAAGCGATCATCAAAGTGATACTCGAGGAGCTGGTGGCGGCAGATACGAGTTCTCTGTCCAAAAAAACAGCACGGTCGCTTGAGGGCAATGTTGACGTTGAGCCCCCGAGCTCCATAGATGATTCCTCCGTGATCTTGATAGAGATCGGAGTTGATGTTTGATGAAGGCCCTCATCTGAACATGGTGATCCGAACACGGGGCGCAATTCTTGGTCAAACCAAGGTGACCAGTCGAGCTGGTGACGAAGATGCCGAAGTCGTAGTGAATCTGCAGGCGAACCATCGATCCTTTTGTCGATCACACAGCAGAACTCTCAATGAAAGAACCAATGTCGGTCAAAACCGGCAGATCTCGGGTAGGGGGTCCCAAACTATGCGTCTAGGCTGGATGGTAACAGGAGGCAGGGGACACGATGTTTTACCTAGGTTCGGGCCCTCTTGATGGAGGTAAAACCCTATGTCCTGCTTGATTAATATTGATGATATGGGTAGTACGAGAGCAGATCTACCACGAGATCAGAGAGGCTAACCCCTAGAAGCTAGCCTATGGTATGATTGTCTATTGTCTCTATCGACTAGCCTGGCCTCAGTTTATATAATGCACCAGAGGCCTAGGATAACAAGAGTCCTAGCCGAATACGCCGGTGGGGTGGAGTCCTTGTCTTGATCGCCAAGTCTTGTGGAATCTTCCTTGTATGCGGCAGCTGTCCGAACTGGCCCATCAGTATATGGCCACGGGGGTCCTCGGTCCAATCTAACAGATCAGGAGATGACATGTTGAGTACCCCCTAGTCCAGGACACCGTCAATGACAATTTCCAATGGTGAGCTGTATCATCGCAGCATCACTAGAGCGTTTCAACGTTGTGTCTCTCCTGAAGAAGGTCAAGAAATTCTTCGTGAGATCCATGAAGGGGATTGTGACCATCATGCCGGTTCAAAGTCTCTTGTGGCCAAAGCTATTGATCATGGTTTTTAATGGCTAACGGCTCACGCTAATGCAGAGGATCTGGTCAGTAGGTGCAATGGGTGTCAAAAATTTGCACGACGAGCGCACGTGTCGGGTCAAGAATTGCGGATGATTCCAATCACTTGGCCGTTTGCAGTCTGGTGGCTTGACATGGTTGAACCTTTCAAAAGATCTAAGGATAAAAAGACACATCTTTTGGTGGCAGTTGACAAATTCACAAAGTGGGTTGAGGCAGAGCCGGTTAATAAGTGTGATGCAGCCACGGTGGTTCAGTTCATGAAAAAGGTGATCTTTCGTTTTGGCTTTCCACACATCATTATAACTGATAATGGTACTAATCTGTCCAAATGCGCTATGGAGGAGTTTTGTCAACGTGAGCATATCCGGCTTGATGTTTCGTCAATAGCCCACCCCAAATCCAATGGTCAAGCTGAGAGAGCAAATCAGGAAATCTTAAAAGGTCTCAAGCCCCGACTTACGGTTCCTTTACAACGGACGCCGGGTTGTTGGGTAGAAGAGTTACCCTCAGTGCTATGGAGCATCAATACCACTCCTAACAGATCTATGGGTTATACGCCTTTCTTCATGGTTTATGGAGCAGAAGCCGTCCTGCCTAGTGATATTCGTCATGACTCGCCCAGCGTGGTGGCTTACGTTGAAGCTAATAATGAACAAGCCCGACAAGATGCACTTGACTTGTTAGATGAGGAGCGAGATTTGGCAGCAGCCCGATCAGCAATTTATCAACAGGACCTGCGCCGTTATCACAGCCGCCGGGTTAGGTCCAGAACCTTTCAAGAAGGTGACCTGGTGCTCCGACTCATCCAGGATCAGTCTGATGCACACAAGCTATCCCCACCTTGGGAAGGACCCTTTGTGGTCAGCAAGAACTTGAACAATGGGTCATATTACCTTATCGACGTTCGAGAGCAGAAAGACTCATGTAAGTCGGAAGAGGAGACCCGCCGGCCGTGGAATATTGCTCATCTTCGGCCGTACTATACTTGAGCCACCGGCTCTCATAATGTACATACTATGACGTTGTATATATTATGATAAGTAATAAAGCAGGACCTCTGTCCTTTTCATTTTCAATGATCATATATCTTTATTATTCTAATTATTCAAACAACCATTAGGGGGTTGATCGTATTCGAATCTAGCTTAAACCCTTTTGGTTCGGCTCATGATCGTATTCGAATCTAGCCGTTAAACCTCATGGTCACTAGGGGGCTTCCTGTACAAATATAGGTCATATTCGAACCAAACAGAACATAGCTGTCGTAACCCTCTTGATCGGCGCAAAGCCAAACTCACTAGGGAGCTTCTTGATCGTATCTGAATCATAGCTTAACCCCTTTTGGGTCCGACTTGGATCGTATTTGAATCAGGCTCGTTAAAAACCTCTCAAGGTCATTTGGGGGATTCCTGTTCAAACATAGGTCGTATTCGAACCAAAGAGAACATAGCTGTCGGTACCCTCTTGATCGGCGCAACGCCAAAGCCACTGGGAGCTACATGATCGTATTCGAATCCTAGCTTAACCCCATTGGTCCGGTTACTAATCGTATTCGAATCAGAAGCCTCCAAATTACTCTTAATGCTTGATTTACATCGTTTGAAACATACTATTTTGTTTTACTGGTTTTTTGTTGTCTCAAATCTAACTGCACGTATGGTTTCAATTTAAACCGGCTCAGTTATTTGACAATGAGTTGCCAAGGTATAAATATCATCAGGCATATCGAGGTATTGACTTCTACAAAGATTAGGGTCGTCAACCTTATTGTCCGGGTATTCAGAATCAAAGAACATATGTATGACATTGTCGTTCATAAACAGACTTATCTGTGTCTTTTTGTTAATCAAAGGTTTTTTCAGCCTTGTTTATCTTACATCTGGTCCTATTTTTTCCATTATGATCATTTCATAGTTATGTATCGGGTGTTTTGACCCGTCCAGCGATAAACCGCCAGGACAGTTTTTTTCATCTTTTGCATACATGAACAGATTTAAACACTGCAGATGTGATCACTGATATAATGCATATATTGACATCACGGGTAAAATAGTCATATGCAACATCCTATGCACGACAGCATGGGCAAAACATGCAGTTTTCAAACTAACCTATTACAAGGCATTGAGAGCCCAAAAGGTTAGACTGTTTTCTCTCTTAAGCAGATCTTAAGCTAAAGGCTAGATTATTCAGACGGTTATGACTCCTCCCTCGCCGATTCACCTCCCTCCACTGGTTGGAAGCTGGGCTTGGACCAGTCAAAGCCGTCCAGAGCAACAAACTCAGATTCATCGTCAATTAGGCCAGCCGGGTCAATTTCCGGGGCAAAAGTGTGTTGGCGAACCAGCGGGATAAGATATGTCACTTTATAAGAGGGAGTCGCCATATTCTTATTTTCAACATCAAAACCCGGCTGATATTTATCAATGTTGGTTTCCTCGCCAAGGATGTTAGCACAAGGACGAACTTCCCTCACACAAGCAACGAAATCATCTTAATCAAACGGAGTCCCATCTTCTTTCAAAGGGGGATACCCCTTGGCTACATCCGCCGGGTCGAGTTCTGGCACCCAGGGTTTGGAACGGCTCAGTGCGGTTAGGGCTCCGGCTCTTGCGCAAGACCGCTTGACCTCTTGGAATCTGGCGGGTAAGATTGACAATTTCTTCAAGAAGTCACTTAAGAGGTTTGGTCCTTGGTTGGCTTGGGATATAATGGCAAGCGTCCGTTGAGCTCCACTGTACAGCTGCTCCACAAGGGTGTAAACCGCCTTGAGTTTTATTAAACTATTTTGGCTCAGATTGTTGCTCCGCGGACCTGTCAGTGTTTTAAAAGGTTAAGAAGGCGGCTTATATTTCTGGCAAAAATAGAGTGTAAGTAACTAAAGGCAAATAACTCACCAAAGATTGCGGAGACCATCTGGGACACATGGTTTTTTAAGCCGGTGAGCTCCGTGGTAACCTCCTTGAGAGCTGCTTCCGCTGTTTCAGCGCGCTATGTTAGCATGGTTTTCTCGTTGGCCCAAGATTTCTTCTCCGCATCAAAACTGGTCTTCAGTTTTTCAGCTTCAAAGAGGCTCAACTGGAGTTTGGAGTCAGCGTTCTTTATCTCTGCCTCTTGATCCGCCAGCTGGGTCTTTGCATTAGTCAATTGAGACCCCAATTCAGTCAAGGCGGTTTGCAAACATGCACAGGTGTGTTAAAATGTATTTCAATAAAGGTTAACATGATTAAAGTCCCAAGTGCTTTGCAACGCAACACCACTCGGAACTTTGGGGCTAAAGTCTGCCAAATCAATTTTTTAAAATGTGAAATGGCTCTTCTATGATTAAAGTCCCAAGTGTTTTACAAGTAATAACGCTTGGCACTTGGGGGCTAATGCATGATAATAAGAAAGTGTTTTCATGTTGGGCCGGATCACACTATTTGTTTCGACTGATGCAAGACAGTTATGAAGTTAAGTACCGGTTCATTCATGATAAATTGAGCCGACCCTTGGGGACTACAAGTGAAATTTAGGCTGGACTTAAGGAAAATCTAAGACAGAGCATCAACCTATATCACAAATCTACAGATATTTCAGGTTCATCATAATCGGGAGACTTGGGGGCTGGCAGAGCGTATATAAGATGGTGAAAGCCGGTGAACATACCTCATATTTCAGCTGCAGTTGCTTTAGCATCTCAATTTCCGAGTCACGGCTGGAATGCACATGACTGAGGTAGCCGACAGCACGTCACTAACGTTTAGGTGAGCGTAATGAGATACATCAAACCGCACCTTCTGCCTCTCTAAAGCCTCTTGCTTAGCAGAGTGCCGGGCCAGTACGGTTGGGTTGCCCGGCTCAACGAATTGACTACCAGTAATTAAGACATCATTGTCAGAAGTCGTCGGCGGGTTAGCTGAGCTAGATGGCTCAGTGGTAGACGGATTAAGAATGGTCTCATCAGCTGACGGCTCAGGAGGGTCCGATTGAACATGGACAGCCGGATCTTCTGGTGTTTCAGATTGATCAGGAGGAGTTGGTATTGCCGGTTCAGGTGCAGGATCTTTCCGGTCATCTGCCAGTTTAGTCACCTTGGCTTTCTTGGACTTTCATTGACCGCTAAGAAAGATTTTATGAGACAGTTAGTATAATGATGCAGTTTTAAAGATGCAGAAGAAATATGATTTTCCTTACCCAGGGGCAGTCTTGAAAGCCGGAAATTGAGTTTGTGACGAGTCGCCAGAAGAGCGAGAAACCTCCTATAAAGGTAAAATAAAGTTAAGAGAGTAAGGAAATAGATTCATTGATAAAAGCAAAATACAAAGGTGAAAGAAACCTCATTATGGCGTTTTCGAGGAGTTTTTTGTAAGTCGGAGGGAGGTTCATTGTCGTCATTAGTCCAGGCCTGATGGCGGCTCTCACGTTGCTGCTTTTTCAAAAGAAAATGAGGGTCCAAATAAGCCAAAGGGTGCGAAAACCTTACTTTCTGGGTTACCAGTCGAAGTTTCTGTCTTGGCAAAGGGGCTGAGTCGGAGGAAATAGTTACCTCTTCTTCTACGGCCTGGCTATCCCCCATGTTGTCCTGTCAATAGTCGGTGTCAATAAGGTTGTTAAAAAACTAGCCAAGGGAGTCAAGGGCTACCTCCGACTCAGAAACATCATCCAACTGGAACATGTCAGATGCAGTCTTCTTCTTCTTCTTCTTCTTGGGCTTCCGGGTCGTTCTCCTGGCGGCTATGGCGGCGGCTCTAGCCTTCTTGGCAGCTTCATGATCATATTTGGCCTTCCAGAAATCAGATTTGACCTATAAGCAAATAACAGGTTAAAAAGCCATGCAAGTATTTAACTACTGAAGAAAAAAAGGAGGTCAAGGGGGTTCACCTCTGGTACCGGGTTAAGTTTGCAGAAGGGGTTTAATCCAACCTTACTGCAGTCCTCGTATTTGCCGTTCACAAGGATGGTTGACATTGCAACAATGTCCTCTTCAGTTAGTTGTACAGAGCTATGACGCAGAGAATCATCTGGGCCTCCGCCATATTTATACATCAACTTGGATCGGCGGCTTAGAGGGATGACCCGCCATGCGATCCAGCAATGGATCAGGTTGAAGGAAATATGCCCTAGAGGCAATAATAAAGTTATTATTTATTTCCTTATATCATGATAAATGTTTATTATTCATGCTAGAATTGTATTAACCGGAAACATAATACATGTGTGAATACATAGACAAACAAAGTGTCACTAGTATGCCTCTACTTGACTAGCTCGTTGAATCAAAGATGGTTAAGTTTCCTAGCCATAGACATGAGTTGTCATTTGATTAACGAGGTCACATCATTAGAGAATGATGTGATTGACTTGACCCATTCCGTTAGCATAGCACTTGATCATTTAGTTTGTTGCGATTGCTTTCTTCATGACTTATACATGTTCCTATGACTATGAGATTATGCAACTCCAGTTTACCGGAGGAACACTTTGTGTGCTACCAAACATCACAACGTAACTGGGTGATTATAAAGGTGCTCTACAGGTGCCTCCGAAGGTGCTTGTTGGGTTGGCGTATTTCGAGATTAGGATTTGTCACTTTGATTGTCGGAGAGGTATCTTTGGGCCCTCTCGGTAATGCACATCACTCAAGCCTTGCAAGCATTGCAACTAATAAGTTAGTTGCGGAATGATGTATTACGGAACGAGTAAAGAGACTTGTCAGTAACGAGATTGAACTAGGTATTAAGATACCGACGATCGAATCTCGGGCAAGTAACATACCGATGACAAAGGGAACAACGTGTGTTGTTATGTGGTCTGACCGATAAAGATCTTTGTAGAATATGTAGGAGCCAATATGAGCATCCAGGTTCCGCTATTGGTTATTGACCGGAGACGTGTCTCGGTCATGTCTACATAGTTCTCGAACCCGTAGGGTCCGCACGCTTAAAGTTCGGTGACGATCATAATTAGGGTTTTGTGTTTTGATGTACCGAAGGTTGTTCGGTGTCCCTAATGTGATCACGTACATGACGAGGAGTCTCAAAATGGTCAAGACATAAAGATTGATATATTGGAAGCCTATATTTGGATATCGGAAACGTTCCAGGTAAAATCAGGATTTTACCGGAGTATCGGGGGGTTACCAGAACCCCCACCCCCCGGGAGTTAATGGGCCTACATGGGCCCTAAGGGAGAAGAGGAGGGCCGGACAGGGCAGGCCGCGCGCCCCCCTTTCCTCTTTCCCCCTTCCCCTTTCCTTCTCCAACAAGGCAAGAGGGGGGAGTCCTACTCCCGGTGGGAGTAGGACTCCTCCAGGCGCACCCCTAGGGCCGGCCGCACCTCCCCCTCTCCCTCCTTTATATACGGGGGCAAGGGGGCACCCCATGTAACACAAGGTTATCTTCTTGATCGTTCCTTAGCCGTGTGTAGTGCCCCCTTCCACCATATTCCACCTCGGTCATATCATAGCGGTGCTTAGACGAAGCCCTGCGTCGGTAGAACATCATCATCGTCGTCACGCCTTCGTGCTGACGAAACTCTCCCTCAACACTCGGTTGGATCAGAGCTCGAGGGACGTCACCGAGTTGAACGTGTGCAGAACTCGGAGGTGCCGTACATTCGGTACTTGGATCGGTCGGATCGGGAAGACGTACGACTACTTCCTCTATGTTGTGTCAACGCTTCCGTTGCCGGTCTACGATGGTACGTAGACAACACTCTCCCCTCTCGTTGCTATGCATCACCATGATCTTGCGTGTGCGTAGGAATTTTTTTGAAATTACTACGTTCCCCAACAGTGGTATTAGAGCCAGGTTTTATGCGTTGATGTTATGCGTGAGTAGAACACAAGTGAGTTGTGGGCGATATAAGTCATACTGCTTACCAGCATGTCATACTTTGGTTCGGCGGTATTGTTGGATGAAGCGGCCCGGACCGACATTACGCGTACGCTTACGCGAGACTGGTTCTACCGACGTGCTTTGCACACAGGTGGCTGGCGGTTGTCAGTTTCTCCAACTTTAGTTGAACCAAGTGTGGCTATGCACGGTCCTTGTGAAGGTTAAAACAGCACCAACTTGACAAACTATCGTTGTGGTTTTGATGCGTAGGTAAGAACGGTTCTTGCTAAGCCCGTAGCAGCCACGTAAAACTTGCAACAACAAAGTAGAGGACGTCTAACTTGTTTTTGCAGGGCATGTTGTGATGTGATATGGTCAAGACATGATGCTAAATTTTATTGTATGAGATGATCATGTTTTGTAACCTAGTTATTGGCAACTGGCAGGAGCCATATGGTTGTCGCTTTATTGTATGCAATGCAATCGCGCTGTAATGCTTTACTTTATCACTAAGCGGTAGCGATAGTCGTGGAAGCATAAGATTGGCGAGATGACAACGATGCTACGATGGAGATCAAGGTGTCGCGCCGGTGACGATGGTGATCATGATGGTACTTCAGAGATGGAGATCACAAGTACAAGATGATGATGGCCATATCATATCACTTATATTGATTGCATGTGATGTTTATCTTTTATGCATCTTATCTTGCTTTGATTGAGGGTAGCATTATAAGATGATCTCTCACTAAATTTCAAGATAAAAATGTTCTCCCTGAGTATGCACCGTTGCCAAAGTTCGTCGTGCCCAGACACCACGTGATGATCGGGTGTGATAAGCTCTATGTCCATCTACAACAGGTGCAAGCCAGTTTTGCACACGCAGAATACTCAGGTTAAACTTGACGAGCCTAGCATATGCAGATATGGCCTCGGAACACTGAGACCGAAAGGTCGAGCGTGAATCATATAGTAGATATGATCAACATATGGATGTTCACCATTGAAAGCTACTCCATTTCACGTGATGATCGGTTATGGTTTAGTTGATTTGGATCACGTGATCACTTAGAAGATTAGAGGGATGTCTTTCTAAGTGGGAGTTCTTAAGTAATATGATTAATTGAACTTAAATTTATCATGAACTTAGTCCTGGTAGTATTAGCATATCTATGTTGTAGATCAATAGCTCGCGTCTAGCTCCCCTGTTTTATTTTGGATATGTTCCTAGAGAAAACTAAGTTGAAAGATGTTAGTAGCAATGATGCGGATTGGATCCGTCATCTGAGGTTTATCCTCATTGCTGCACAGAAGAATTATGTCCTTGATGCACCGCTAGGTGACAAACCTATTGCAGGAGCATATGCGGATGTTATGTACGTTTGGCTAGCTCAATATGATGACTACTTAATAGTTTAGTGCACCTTGCTTAACAGCTTAGAATCGGGATTTCAAAGACGTTTTGAACGTCATGGACCATATGAGATGTTCCAGGAGTTGAAGTTAATATTTGAAGCAAATACCCGAGTTGAGAGATATGAAGTCTCCAACAAGTTCTATAGCTAAAAGATGGAGGAGAATAGCTCAAGCAGTGAGCATGTGCTCAGATTGTCTGGGTACTACAATCGCTTGAATCAAGTGGGAGTTAATCTTCTAGATAAAATAGTGATTTGCAGAATTCTCTAGTCACCATCACCAAGTTAGTAGAACTTCGTGATGAACTATAGTATGCAAGGGATGGCGTAAATGATTCCCGAGCTTTTCATGATGATGAAATTGATGAAGGTAGAAATCAAGAAAGAGCATCAAGTGTTGATGATTAACAAGACCACTAGTTTCAAGAAAAGGGAAAGGGAAAGAAAGGGAACTTCAAGAAGAACGGCAAGCAAGTTGCTGCTCAAGTGAAGAAGCCCAAGTCTGGACCTAAGCCTGAGACTAAGTGCTTCTACTGCAAAGGGACTGGTCACTAGAAGCGGAACTGCCCCAAGTATTTGGCGGATAAGAAGGATGGCAAAGTGAACAATGCTATATTTGATATACATGTTATTGATGTGTACTTTACTAGTGTTTATAGCAACCCCTCGGTATTTGATACTGGTTCAATTGCTAAGAGCAGTAACTCGAAACGGGAGTTGCAGAATAAAAGAGACTAGTTAAGGGTGAAGTGACGATGTGTGTTGGAAGTGGTTCCAAGATTGATGTGATCATCATCGCACACTCCCTATACTTTCGGGATTAGTGTTAAACCTAATTAAATGTTATTTGGTGTTTGCGTTGAGCATGAATATGATTTGATCATGTTTATTGCAAAACAGTTATTCATTGAAGTTAGAGAATAATTGTTGTTCTGTTTACATGAATAAAACCTTCTATGGTCATACACCCAATAAAAATGGTTCGTTGGATCTCGATCGTAGTGATACACATATTCATAATATTGAAGCCAAAATATGCAAAGTTAATAATGATAGTGCAACTTATTTGTGGCACTGCCGTTTAGGTCATATTGGTGTAAAGCGCATGAAGAAACTCCATGTTGATGGGCTTTTGGAATCACTTGATTATGAATCATTTTGATGCTTGTGAACCATGCCTCATGGGCAAGATGACTAAGACTCCATTCTCCGGAACAATGGAGCGAGCAACTGACTTATTGGAAATAAAACATACTGATGTATGCAGTCCGATGAGTGTTGAGGCTCGCGGCGGGTATCGTTATTTTCTGACCTTCACAGATGATTTGAGCAGATATGGGTATATCTACTTGATGAAACATAAATCTGAAACATTTGAAAAGTTCAAAGAACTTCAGAGTGAAGTGGAAAATCATCGCAGAGACAAATATTTGAGTTACGAGTTTGGTCTTCAATTAAAACAACATGGAATAGTTTCACAAAATCATGCCACCTGGAACACCACAGTGTAATGGTGTGTCCGAACATAGTAACCATACTTTATTAGATATGGTGCAATCTATGATGTCTCTTACCGATTTACCACTATCGTTTTGGGGTTATGCATTGGAGACAGCTGCATTCACATTAAATAGGGCACCATCTAAATCCATTGAGACGACACCGTATGAACTATGGTTTGGCAAGAAACCTAAGCTGTCGTTTCTTAAAATTTGAGGTTGCAATGCTTATGTGAAAAAAATTTCAACCTGATAAGCTCAAACCCAAATCGAAGAAGTGCATCTTCATAGGATACCCAAAAGAAAATGTTGGGCACACCTTCTATCACAGATCTGAAGGCAAGATATATATTGCTAAGAATGGATCCTTTCTAGAGAAGGAGTTTATCTCGAAAGAAGTGAGTGGGAGGAAAGTAGAACTTGATGAGGTAATTGTACCTGTTCCCTTATTGGAAAGTAGTTCATCACAGAAATCTGTTCCTGTGACTACTACACCAATTAGTGAGGAAGCTAATGATGATGATCATGTAACTTCAGATCAAGTTACTACCGAACCTCGTAGGTAAACCAGAGTGAGATCCGCACCAGAGTGGTA
This sequence comes from Triticum aestivum, assembly GCF_018294505.1. NCBI lineage: Eukaryota > Viridiplantae > Streptophyta > Magnoliopsida > Poales > Poaceae > Triticum > Triticum aestivum. The sequence continues at coordinate 30,406,893 of NC_057806.1, read as the reverse complement.
CGGTAATCCTGTTCTGGAGGTCATGTTACTTGACCATGACGAACCTACGAACTATGAGGAAGCGATGATGAGCCCAGATTCCGCAAAATGGCTTGAGGCCATGAAATCTGAGATGAGATCCATGTATGAGAGCAAAGTATGGACTTTGATTGACTTTCCCAATGATCGGCGAGCCATTGAGATTAAATGTATCTTCAAGAGGAAGACAGACGCTGATAGTAGTGTTACCATCTACAAAGCTAGAATTGTCGCAAAAAGGTTTTCGACAAGTTCAAGGTGTTGACTACGATGAGAGTTTCTCACTCGTATCTATGCTTAAGTCTGTCCGAATCATGTTAGCAATTGTCGCTTTTTATGATTATGAAATTTGGCAGATGGATGTCTAAACTGCATTCCTGAAGGGATTTCTAGAAGAAGAGCTGTATATGATGCAACCGGAAGGTTTTGTCGATCCAAAGGGAGCTAACAAAGTGTGCAAGCTACAGCGATCCATTTATGGACTGGTGCAAGCCTCTTGGAGTTGGAATAAACGCTTTGATAAGTTGATCAAAGCATATAGTTTTATACAGACTTGCGGTGAAGCCTGTATTTACAAGAAAGTGAGTGGGAGCACTACAGCATTTCTGATAAGTATATGTGTATGACATATTGTTGATCGGAGATAATGTAGATTTATTCTGCAAAGCATAAAGGAATGTTTGAAAGGAGTTTTTCAAAGAAAGACCTCGGTGAAGCTGCTTACATATTGAGCATCAAGATCTATAGAGATAGATCAATACACTTGATAAGTTTTTTCAATGAGTACATACCTTGACAAGATTTTGAAGTAGTTCAAAACGGAACAGTCAAAGAAGGAGTTCTTGCCTATGTTACAATTTTCAAAATACTTACGGATCTAAATGTGGCAGACCCGTTGACTAAACTTCTCTCACAAGCAAAACATGATCACACCTTAGTACTCTTTGGGAGTAAATCACATAGAGATGTGAACTAGATTATTGAATCTAGTAAACCCTTTGTGTGTTGGTCACATGACGATGTGAACTATGGGTGTTAATCACATGGTGATGTGAACTATTGGTATTAAATCACATGGTGATGTGAACTAGATTATTGACTCTAGTGCAAGTGGGAGACTGAAGGAAATATGCCCTAGAGGCAATAATAAAGTTATTATTTATTTCCTTATATCATGATAAATGTTTATTATTCATGCTAGACTTCTATTAACCAGAAACATAATACATGTGTGAATACATAGACAAACAAAGTGTCACTAGTATGCCTCTACTTGACTAGCTCATTGAATCAAAGATGGTTAAGTTTCCTAGCCATAGACATGAGTTGTCATTTGATTAATGAGGTCACATCATTAGAGAATGATGTGATTGACTTGACCCATTCCGTTAGCATAGCACTTGATCGTTTAGTTTGTTGCTATTGCTTTCTTCATGACTTATACATGTTCCTATGACTATGAGATTATGCAACTCCCGTTTACCGGAGGAACACTTTCTGTGCTACCAAACGTCACAACGTAACTAGGTGATTATAAAGGTGCTCTACAGGTGTCTCTGAAGGTACTTGTTGGGTTGGCGTATTTCGAGATTAGGATTTGTCACTCCAATTGTCGGAGAGGTATCTCTGGGCCCTCTCGGTAATGCACATCACTCAAGCCTTGCAAGCATTGCAACTAATAAGTTAGTGGCGGGATGATGTATTACGGAATGAGTAAAGAGACTTGCCGGTAACGAGATTGAACTAGGTATTAAGATACCGACGATCGAATCTCGGGCAAGTAACATACCGATGACAAAGGGAACAACGTATGTTGTTATGCGGTCTAACCGATAAAGATATTCGTAGAATATGTAGGAGAAAATATGAGCATCCAGGTTCCGCTATTGGTTATTGACCGGAGATGTGTCTCGGTCATGTCTACATAGTTCTCGAACCCGTAGGGTCCGCACGCTTAAAGTTCAGTGACGATCGTAATTAGGGTTTTTGTGTTTTGATGTACCGAAGGTTGTTCGGTGTCCCGGATCTGATCACGGACATGACGAGGAGTCTCGAAATGGTCGAGATATAAATATTGATATATTGTAAGCCTATATTTGGATATCGGAAATGTTTCGGGTAAAATCGGGATTTTACTGGAGTACCGGGGGGTTACCGGAACCCCCCCCCCCCCGGGGGGGGTTAATGGGCCTACATGGGCCCTAAGGGAGAAGAGGAGGGCCGGCCAGGGGGGGCGATGCCCCCCTTTCCTCTTTCCCCCTTCCCCTTTCCTTCTCCAACAAGGCAAGAGGGGGGAGTCCTACTCCCGATGGGAGTAGGACTCCTCCAGGCGCACCCCTAGGGCCGGCCACACCTCCCCCTCTCCCTCCTTTATATACGGGGCAATGGGGCACCCCATGACACACAAGTTGATCTTCGTGATCGTTCCTTAGCCGTGTGCGGTGCCCCCTTCCACCATATTCCACCTCGGTCATATCGTACCGGTGCTTAGGCGAAGCCCTGTGTCGGTAGAACATCATCACCGTCATCACGCCGTCATGCTGACGAAACTCTCCCTCAACACTCGACTGGATTGGAGCTCGAGGGACGTCACCGAGTTGAACGTGTGCAGAACTCGGAGGTGTCGTACGTTCGGTACTTGGGTCGATCGGATTGGGAAGACGTACGACTACTTCCTCTATGTTGTATCAACGCTTCCGTTGCCGGTCTACGAGGGTACGTAGACAACACTCTCCCCTCTCGTTGCTATGCATCACCATGATCTTGCGTGTGCGTAGGAAATTTTTTGAAATTACTACGTTCCCCAACACAGGTCAACTCAAGTTAAGCCATTTCCCAATAAGGCTTGAATCCTTTTGATAGATGGGATAAGCTTCTTGTGTTCAGTAGCAGTAAGCTTGTCAGGGAGCACAAACTTACATTTAAGACTCTCCGTGCGATAACCCGGTAGTGGTTTTTCGTCAGCTGGTGACATGTCTTGGCAATAGAACCAAGTTTGGTTCCAATCTTTGGGATGGCTTGGTAAGACTACTAAAAGAAAGACAGCACCCTGTCGGCGCTGAATCGAGATTCCGCCAAGTTCCAAGCTAGGGCCGCTGGTGCACTCATTCTGGTGGTTCAAATAAAAGTACTCTCTAAAGAGCTCCACAGTCGGTTCTTCTTGAAGATATACCTCAGAGAGGACTTGAAAAATGTAGATATTGGATATCGAGTTGGGTCCAAGATCTTGTGGGTGAAGCTTGAAAAATGCAGAACGTCTCTGAAGAACTTTGAGCCGGGTGGTGAAAAACCACGATTCATGTGGTCAGTAAAAACAATAACTTCACCGTCTTTGGGCTGAGGCCGTTCTTCGGCCGGGTCAGGAGCATGATAGGACATAATAGTCTTCACCGATCATGACAAAATCTTTCAAGGTGTCCTCAGTGACTGTGGAAGGAACCCAGTTGCAGACCGTTGGCGCTTTTGATGGCATGATAAAAAGGGCAAACTAAAAAGAAAGTAATATGCCGGTTCAAATTATTGGTGAAATTACAGGTTAAATGATGATAGTACAGATGAGTAATGGCGACTTAAGTAAGGGCTAATGACATATAAAGGAAAAGTGAGCCGGCGTGATAAGCCGCCATGACTAAAGATATTCGAAGGTTGCCAGAAATAGAATTGGCTAAGTGTGGAGACAAACAAGTTTCACAAGCTATTGTTATTATTCTGGATCAAGATGGTTCAGAAAATAAAAATAAATTTAGACCTTAAAAACCAGCACAGAGGAGTTCACCAGCTCTAAAGAGGCATTTGTACAAGATAAAGGGATCTGCTAGCATCTAAAATGGATGTAAAACAACAGCCGCATAGGTTCTACACTTCTCTTAGATCAAAGGAGGGTGTGGTGGAGAAGTTGCAAGGAATCTACGATGAACAGTGAAGAACACAAGAAAGAAAACTCATGAACCGTAATGCAGATCTAAGGGGTGAAAAAGCAAGAGCTTATAGATGCAGAGCTACTGCGGGGGATCGCCGCTGTTTTTACTGGACGAGCTCAGGGTGATGCAACGGCCAACGTTGAGGACGACAGTGAGTGTTGAGGCGGCGACGGAGCTCGAGAGGCAGAGAGGTGGCGAGAGAAGGAAGAAGAAGAATAAAGACCAGCCATGCCTATTTATAAGGAGATAGGTGAACGGGCAGGTGCAAAAATCGAGGAAGACCAAAGTAATGAGTATCCAGCTAAATGGACGCCTCGATTCTCAGAAAGCATTTAAAGATAAGGATCCGTTAAAGATGACGTTGAAGGAAATATGCCCTAGAGGCAATAATAAAGTTATTATTTATTTCCTTATATCATGATAAATGTTTATTATTCATGCTAGAATTGTATTAACCGGAAACATACTACATGTGTGAATACATAGACAAACAGATTGTCACTAGTATGCCTCTACTTGACTAGCCCGTTGATCAAAGATGGTTATGTTTCCTCACCATAGACATGAGTTGTCATTTGATTAACGGGGTCACATCATTAGGAGAATGATGTGATTGACATGACCCATTCCGTTAGCTTAGCACCCGATCATTTAGTATGTTGCTATTGCTTTCTTCATGACTTATACATGTTCCTATGACTATGAGATTATGCAACTCCCATTTATCGGAGGAACACTTTGTCTGCTACCAAACGTCACAACGTAACTGGGTGATTATAAAGGTGCTCTACAGGTGTCTCCAAAGGTACTTGTTGGGTTGGTGTATTTTGAGATTAGGAATTGTCACTCCGATTGTCGGAGAGGTATCTCTGGGCCCTCTCGGTAATACACATCACTTAAGCCTTGCAAGCATTGCAAGTAATGAGTTAGTTGCAGGATAATGTATTACGGAACGAGTAAAGAGACTTGCCGGTAACGAGATTGAACTAGGTATTGAGATACCAACGATCGAATCTCGGGCAAGTAACATACCGATGACAAAGGGAACAACGTATGTTGTTGAACGGTTTGACCGATAAAGATCTTTGTAGAATATGTGGGAGCCAATATGAGCATCCAGGTACCGCTATTGGTTGTTGACCGGAGACGTGTCTCGGTCATGTCTACATAGTTCTCGAACCCGTAGGGTCCGCACGCTTAACGTTACGATGACGGTTATATTATGAGTTTATATGTTTTGATGTACCGAAGGTTGTTAGGAGTCCCGAATGTGATCAAGGACATGACGAGGAGTCCCGAAATGGTGGAGACATGAAGATTGATATATTGGAAGCCTATGTTTGGATGTCGGAAGTGTTCCGGGTGAAATCGGGATTTTACCGGAGTACCGGGAGGTTACCGGAACCCCCCGGGGGCTTAATAGGCCTACATGGGCCTTAGTGGAAATAGAGGGAAGCAAGGGGAGTGTGGGGCGCCCCCCCCCTCCCCAAGCCCCAAACCGAATTGGTTTAGGGCAAGGGGGGCCGGCCCCCTCTTTCCTTCTCCCCCGCTCTCTTTCCTTCTCCCGAATCCTATTCCAACAAGGAAAGGGGGGAGTCCTACTCCCGGTGGGAGTAGGACTCCTCCTGGCGCGCCCTCTCCCTGGCCGGCTGCACCCCCCCCCCCCTGATCCTTTATATACGGGGGTAGGGGGCACCCCATAGACACAACAATTGATCGTTTGATCCTTTAGCCGTGTGCGGTGCCCCCCTCCACCATAGTCCACCTCGATATTACTGTAGCGGTGCTTAGGTGAAGCCCTGCGTCGGTAGAACATCAACATTGTCACCACGCCGTCGTGCTGACGAAACTCTCCCTCAACACTCGGCTGGATCGGAGTTCGAGGGACGTCATCGGGCTGAACGTGTGCTGAACTCGGAGGTGTCATACGTTCGGTACTTGATCGGTCGGATCATGAAGACGTACGACTACATCAACCGCATTGTGCTAACGCTTCCGCTTTCGGTCTACGAGGGTACGTAGACAACACTCTCCCCTCTTGTTGCTATCCATCACCATGATCTTGCGTGTGCGTTGGAAATTTTTTGAAATTACTACGTTCCCCAACAGTGGCATCCGAGCCAGGTTTTATGCGTAGATGTCATATGCACGAGTAGAACACAAGTGAGTTGTGGGTGATATAAGTCATACTGCTTACCAGCATGTCATACTTTGGTTCGGCGGTATTGTTGGATGAAGCGGCCCGGACCGACATTACGTGTACGCTTACGCGAGACTGGTTCTACCGACGTGCTTTGCACACATGTGGCTGGCGGGTGTCGGTTTCTCCAACTTTAGTTGAACCGAGTGTGGCTACGCCCGGTCCTTGTGAAGGTTAAAACAGCACCAACTTGACAAACTATCGTTGTGGTTTTGATGCGTAGGTAAGAACGGTTCTTGCTAAGCCCGTAGCAGCCACGTAAAACTTGCAACAACAAAGTAGAGGACGTCTAACTTGTTTTTGCAGGTAATGTTGTGATGTGATATGGTCAAAGCATGATGCTAAATTTTATTGTATGAGATGATCATGTTTTGTAACCGAGTTATTGGCAACAGGCAGGAGCCATATGGTTGTCGCTTTATTGTATGCAATGCAATCGCCCTGTAATGCTTTACTTTATCACTAAGCGGTAGCGATAGTCGTAGAAGCATAAGATTGGTGAGACGACATCGATGCTACGATGGAGGTCAAGGTGTCGCGCCGGTGACGATGGTGATCATGACGGTGCTTTGGAGATGGAGATCACAAGCACAAAATGATGATGGCCATATCATATCGCTTATATTGATTGCATATGATGTTTATCTTTTATGCATCTTATCTTGCTTTGATTGACGGTAGCATTATAAGATGATCTCTCACTAAATTTCAAGATAAAAGTGCTCTCCCTGAGTATGCACCGTTGCCAAAGTTCGTCGTGCCCAAACACCACGTGATGATCGGGTGTGATAAGCTCTATGTCCATCTACAACGGGTGCAAGCCAGTTTTGCACACGCAGAATACTCAGGTTAAACTAGACGAGCCTAGCATATGCAGATATGGCCTCGGAACACCGAGACCGAAAGGTCGAATGTGAATCATATAGTAGATATGATCAACATAGTGATGTTCACCATTGAAAACTACTCCATTTCACGTGATGATCGGTTATGGTTTAGTTGATTTGGATCACGTGATCACTTAAAAGATTAGAGGTATGTCTTTCTAAGTGGGAGTTCTTAAGTAATATGATTAATTGAACTTAAATTTATCATGAACTTAGTACCTGATATTATCTTGCTTGTCTATGTTTGATTGTAGATAGATGGCCCGTGTTGTTGTTCCGTTGAATTTTAATGCGTTCCTTGAGAAAGCAAAGTTGAAAGATGATGGTAGCAATTACACGGACTGGGTCCGTAACTTGAGGATTATCCTCATTGCTGCTCAGAAGAATTACGTCCTGGAAGTACCGCTGAGTGCCAGGCCTGCTGCTGATGCAACTGCAGACGTTAAGAACGCCTGGCAGAGCAAAGCTGATGACTACTCGATAGTTCAGTGTGCCGTGCTTTATGGCTTAGAACCGGGACTTCAACGACGTTAGAACGTCATGGAGCATATGAGATGTTCCAGGAGTTGAAGTTAATATTTCAAGCAAATGCCCGGATTGAGAGATATGAAGTCTCCAATAAGTTCTACAGCTGCAAGATGGAGGAGAATAGTTCTGTCAGTGAACATATACTCAGAATGTCTGGGTACCATAATCACTTAACTCAGCTAGAGTTAATCTTCCGGTTGATAGTGTCATTGACAGAGTTCTACAATCACTGCCCCCAAGCTACAAGAGCTTCGTGATGAACTATAATATGCAAGGGATGAATAAATCAATTCCCGAGCTCTTCGCAATGCTAAAGGCAGCGGAGGTAGAAATCAAGAAGGAGCATCAAGTGTTGATGGTCAATAAGACCACCAGTTTCAAGAAAAAGGGCAAAGGGAAGATGAAGGGGAACTTCAAGAAGAACAACAAGCAAGTTGCTGCTCAGGAGAAGAAACCCAAGTCTGGACCTAAGCCTGAAACTAAGTGCTTCTACTACAAGCAGACTAGTCACTGGAAGCAGAACTGCCCCATGTATTTGGCAGATTAGAAGGATGGCAAGGTGAACAAAGGTATATGTGATATACATGTTATTGATGTGTACCTTACTAGAGCTCGCAGTAGCACCTGGGTATTTGATACTGGTTCTGTTGCTAATATTTGCAACTCAAAATAGGGACTACGGATTAAGCGAACACTGGCAAAGGACGAGGTGACGATGTGCGTGGGAAATGGTTCCAAAGTCGATGTGATCGCGGTCGGCACGCTACCTCTACATCTACCTTCGGGATTAGTATTAGACCTAAATAATTGTTATTTGGTGCCAACGTTGAGCATGAACATTATATCTGGATCCTGTTTGATGCGAGACGGTTATTCATTTAAATCAGAGAATAATTGTTGTTCTATTTATATGAGTAATATCTTTTATGGTCATGCACCCTTGAAGAGTGGTCTATTTTTGATGAATCTCGATAGTAGTGATACACATATTCATAATGTTGAAGCCAAAAGATGCAGAGTTGATAATGATAGTGCAACTTATTTGTGGCACTGCCGTTTAGGTCATATCGGTGTAAAGCGCATGAAGAAACTCCATACTGATGGACTTTTGGAACCACTTGATTATGAATCACTTGGTACTTGCGAACCGTGCCTCATGGGCAAGATGACAAAAACGCCATTCTCCGGAACTATGGAGAGATCAACAGATTTATTGGAAATCATACATACAGATGTATGTGGTCCAATGAATGTTGATGCTCGTGGCGCATATCGTTATTTTCTCACCTTCACAGATGATTTAAGCAGATATGGGTATATCTACTTAATGAAGCATAAGTCTGAAACATTTGAAAAGTTCAAAGAATTTCATAGTGAAGTTGAAAATCATCGTAACAAGAAAATAAAGTTTCTACGATCTGATCATGGAGGAGAATATTTGAGTTACGAGTTTGGTCTACATTTGAAACAATGCGGAATAGTTTCGCAACTCACGCCACCCGGAACACCACAGCGTAATGGTGTGTCCGAACATCGTAATCGTACTTTACTAGATATGGTGCGATCTATGATGTCTCTTACAGATTTATCGCTATCATTTTGGGGTTATGCTTTAGAGACGGTTGCATTCACATTAAATAGGGCACCATCAAAATCCGTTGAGACGACGCCTTATGAATTGTGGTTTGGCAAGAAACCAAAGTTGTCATTTCTGAAAGTTTGGGGCTGCGATGCTTATGTGAAAAAGCTTCAACCTGATAAGCTCGAACCGAAGTCGGAGAAATGTGTCTTCATAGGATACCCAAAGGGGACTGTTGGGTACACCTTCTATCACATATCCGAAGGCAAGACATTCGTTGCTAAGAATGGATCCTTTCTAGAGAAGGAGTTTCTCTCAAAAGAAGTGAGTGGGAGGAAAGTGGAACTTGATGACGTAACTATACCTGTTCCTTTATTGGAAAGTAGTTCATCACAGAAACCGGTTTCTGTGACGCCTGCACCAATTAGTGAGGAAGTTAATGATGATGATCATGGAACTTCAGATCAAGTTACTACTGAACCTCGTAGATCAAGCAGAGTAAGATCCGCACCAGAGTGGGACGGTAATCCTGTTCTGGAAGTCCTGCTACTAAATCATGATGAACCTACGAACTATGAAGAAGCGATGGTGAGCCCAGATTCCGCAAAATGGCTTGAGGCCATGAAATCTGAGATGGGATCCATGTATGAGAACAAAGTATGGACTTTGGTTGACTTACCCGATGATCGGCAAGCAATTGAGAATAAATGGATCTTCAAGAAGAAGACTGACACTGACGGTAATGTTACTGTCTATAAAGCTCGACTTGTTGCAAAAGGTTTTCGACAAGTTCAAGGGATTGACTACGATGACACCTTCTCACCCGTAGCGATGCTTAAGTCTGTCCGAATCATGTTAGCAATTGCCGCATTTTATGATTGCGAAATTTGGCAAATGGATGTCAAAACTGCATTCCTGAATGGATTTCTGGAAGAATAGTTGTATATGATGCAACCAGAAGGTTTTGTCGATCCAAAGGGAGCTAACAAAGTGTGCAAGCTCCAGCGATCCATTTATGGACTTGTGCAAGCCTCTCGGAGTTGGAATAAATGCTTTGATAGTGTGATCAAAGCATTTGGTTTTATACAGACTTTTGGAGAAGCCTGTATTTACAAGAAAGTGAGTGGGAGCTCTATAGCATTTCTGATATTATATGTGGATGACATATTACTGATTGGAAATGATATAGAATTTCTGGATAGCATAAAGGGATACTTGAATAAGAGTTTTTCAATGAAAGACCTCGGTGAAGCTGCTTACATATTGGGCATCAAGATCTATAGAGATAGATCAAGACGCTTAATTGGACTTTCACAAAGCACATACCTTGACAAAGTTTTGAAGAAGTTCAAAATGGATCAAGCAAATAAAGGGTTCTTGCTTGTGTTACAAGGTGTGAACTTGAGTAAGACTCAATGCCCGGCCACTGCAGAAGATAGAGAGAAAATGAAATATGTTCCCTATGCTTCAGCCATAGGCTCTATCATGTATGCAATGTTGTGTACCAGACCTAATGTGTGCCTTGCTATGAGTCTAGCAAGGAGGTACCAATGTAATCCAGGAGCGGATCACTGGACAGCGGTCCAGAACATCCTGAAATACCTGAAAAGGACTAAGGATATGTTTCTCATTTATGGAGGTGACAAAGAGCTCATCGTAAACGGTTATGTAGATGCAAGCTTTGACACTGATCCGGACGATTCTAAATCGCAAACCAGATACGTGTTTACATTAAACGGTGGATCTGTCAGTTGGTGCAGTTCTAAACAAAGCTTTGTGGTGGGATCTACATGTGAAGCGGAGTACATAGCTGCTTCGGAAGCAGCAAATGAAGGAGTCTGGATGAAGGAGTTCATATCCGATCTAGGTGTCATACCTAGTGCATCGGGTCCAATGAAAATCTTTTGTGACAATACTGGTGCAATTGCCTTGGCAAAGGAATCCAGATTTCACAAGAGAACCAAGCACATCGAGAGACTCTTTAATTCCATCCGGGATCTAGTCCAGGCGGGAGACATAGAAATTTGCAAGATACATATGGATCTAAATGTTGCAGATCCGTTGACTAAGCCTCTTCCACGAGCAAAACATCATCAGCACCAAGGCTCCATGGGTGTTAGAATCATTACTATGTAATCTAGATTACTGACTCTAGTGCAAGTGGGAGACTGAAGGAAATATGCCCTAGAGGCAATAATAAAGTTATTATTTATTTCCTTATATCATGATAAATGTTTATTATTAATGCTAGAATTGTATTAACCGGAAACATAATACATGTGTGAATACATAGACAAACAGATTGTCACTAGTATGCCTCTACTTGACTAGCCCGTTGATCAAAGATGGTTATGTTTCCTGACCATAGACATGAGTTGTCATTTGATTAATGGGGTCACATCATTAGGAGAATGATGTGATTGACATGACCCATTCCGTTAGCTTAGCACCCGACCGTTTAGTATGTTGCTATTGATTTCTTCATGACTTATACATGTTCCTATGACTATGAGATTATGCAACTCCCGTTTATCGGAGGAACACTTTGTGTGCTACCAAATGTCACAACATAACTGGGTGATTATAAAGGTGCTCTACAGGTGTCTCCAAAGGTACTTGTTGGGTTGGCGTATTTCGAGATTAGGATTTGTCACTCCGATTGTCGGAGAGGTATCTCTAGGCCCTCTCGGTAATACACATCACTTAAGCCTTGCAAGCATTGCAACTAATGAGTTAGTTGCAGGATAATGTATTACGGAACGAGTAAAGAGACTTGCCAGTAACGAGATTGAACTAGGTATTGAGATACCGACGATCGAATCTCGGGCAAGTAACATACCGATGAGAAAGGGAACAACGTATGTTGTTGTACGGTTTGACTGATAAAGGTCTTCGTAGAATATGTGGGAGCCAATATGAGCATCCAGGTTCCACTGTTGGTTATTGATCGGAGACGTGTCTTGGTCATGTCTACATAGTTCTCGAACCCGTAGGGTCCACACGATGACGGTTATATTATGAGTTTATATGTTTTGATGTACCGAAGGTTTTTCAGAGTCCCGGATGTGATCAAGGACATGACGAGGAGTCTCAAAATGGTCGAGACGTGAAGATTGATATATTGGGAGCCTATGTTTGGATGTCGGAAGTGTTCCGGGTGAAATCGGGATTTTACCGGAGTGCCGGGAGGTTACCGGAACCCCCTGGGGGCTTAATGGGCCTACATGGGCCTTAGTGGAAATAGAGGGAAGCAAGGGGAGTGTGGGGCGCCCCCCCCCCAAGGCCCAAACCGAATTGGTTTAGGACAAGGTGGCCAGGCCCCCTCTTTCCTTCTCCCCCGCTCTCTTTCCTTCTCCCGAATCCTATTCCAACAAGGAAAGGGGGGAGTCCTACTCCCGGTTGGAGTAGGACTCCTCCTGGCGCGCCCTCTCCCTGGTCGTCCGCACCCCCCCCCCCTTGATCCTTTATATACGGGGGCAGGGGCACCCCATAGACACAACAATTGATCGTTTGATCCTTTAGCCATGTGCGGTGCCCCCCTCCACCATAGTCCACCTCGATATTGCTGTAGCGGTGCTTAGGCGAAGCCCTGCATCGGTAGAACATCAACATCATCACCACGCCGTCGTGCTGACGAAACTCTCCCTCAACACTCGGCTGGATCAGAGTTCGAGGGACGTCATCGGGCTGAACGTGTGTTGAACTCGGAGGTGTCGTACGTTCGGTACTTGATAGGTCGGATCGTGAAGACGTACGACTACATCAACTGCGTTGTGCTAACGCTTCCGCTTTCGGTCTACGAGGGTACGTAGACAACACTCTCCCCTCTCGTTGTTATGCATCACCATGATCTTGCGTGTGCGTAGGAAATTTTTTGAAATTACTATGTTCCCCAACAGACGTCAAGGCAGATTTCCAAATTTTCTAAAGATGACGTCATGACAGGTTACAGAGCTTTTACAAACGGCGGAATATGGATTTTGTCTAAGTGTTAGAGATTGACAAGAACAGAGTTCAAATCAACCTGGGGTCTAATGTTGGGGATATGATTACCAGGTATGACCCGCCCAGGAGGGTTCGGGTCAATCTTAATGGCGGGTTACTCAAAGAAGCCTAACGAGTATACAAGGCGACGGTTCAGTATAAGACTTGTAGTGGGCCCAAGCCCAGAGGCAGATTAAAGCCCATAATTGTAAACCGCCATGTATTAGTAAGACTTGTCAAGTAAGGCATGTAAAAGAAGTCACCGAGCCAGACACGTTGTATGAGCCGGCGGTGGCTTAGGGCAAGAAAACAATAGATCGAGAGCCAAGCTAGCGTATTTTGCTCCTTGGTCATCGAAACCTAGAAATACCACAACAACTGGACTAGGATTTACCTTCACCACAAGGGGCCGAACCTGTATAAACCTCTCATGTCCTTTGTCCCGATTAACCCCTTTAAGCTTCCTAGTTGCGATGGCTCCACGACTAAGTTCTTTCACTAGGACATCTGTCGTGACAATTCCACGACATAAAGGCTAAGGCCCAAAAACACTGGATGCATTAACATATATTATGGCCACCACATTCATTATCAGTGCCGGCATGTCTAATTAATTTATTTTTAATTATGTAAATTTGCGGTCTTATAACAGACATAATATACAACACATACATGGCAACATATAAGATCTGGTGCAATCTATGTATGACACTATGGTCATGAGCAGTAAGTCTACAATGCATATGCTGCAATGCTTATATGCGTATCTCCTGTGAATTTTGCAACCTGTAGTCAAAATGTTGTAGAATATGTGTTGCTTTATAGGGGGTATCCTTGTTGTGTGATATGATTGTTGTACTGTTGCTATTGCAGGAATGCTGGATTTGCTGCTGCTCGCTGCAGGATCCAGTTATCAACCTGAGATGTTGCTGCTCAAGTCATGGCAATGACCGGGGATGCTCTGCTGAGCTGATCCAACCTGGGATGATGCTGATAATCTGCTGCTCAACAAGGTGATGCTGCTTCATTCAGCCTCTATGAACATTTACAAGAGCTCTAGCCTCAAAGTGAAGAAGTCAGAAGTATATTTGTAGTAATTGTCATATGTTTTGATAGTATCTTGGTGAAATGAACGATGTAAAGATTGTGCTATTAGCCAAAATTGGCATGTGTTTTGTTAATTTTCATCTGTTTACTGTTCTCATTGAAATAATTTTTTCAAATTGTGGAAATTGAAACCTGGGCTATCGTTAATTAGAACCTGACAAGTGGGACTGTTGGGGAATGTAGTAATTTCAAAAAAAATCCTACGCACACACAAGATCATGGTGATGCATAGCAACGAGAGGGGAGAGTGTCATCCGCGTACCCTCGTAGACCGTTAAGCGGGAGCGTTATAACAAAGCGGTTGATGTAGTCGTACGTCTTCACAATCGACCTGTCCTCAGCACCGAACAAATGGCACCTCCACGTTCAGCTCGGTGACGTCCCACGAACTCACAATCGAGTAGACCTCGGGGAAGAGTTTCGTCAGCACGATGGAGTGGTGACGATGTTGATGAAGCTACCAATGCAGGGCTTCGCCTAAGCACTGCTACCATATAACCGAGGTGGATTATGGTGGAGGGGGGCACCGCACATGGCTAAGACATCAACAGATCAATTGTTGTCCCTCCAAGGGGTCCCCCCTCCCAGTATATAAAGGAGGGAGACGAGGAGGGGGCAGTCAAGGAGGAGGAGGCGCGCCCAAGGGGGGCAATCCTACTCCAAGTAGGATTCCCCCCTCTTTCCTAGTCCTAGTAGGAGAGGGGAAGGAAGGAGAGGAGAAGAAGAAGGAAAGGGGGGCCGGCCCCCTAGTCCAATTTGGCTTGGGCTAGGGGGCCGGCCCCCTAGTCCAATTTGGCTTGGGCTAGGGGGCCGTGCGCCCCTAGCTGGCAGCCTCTCCTCTTCCTCTACTTGGGCCCATAAGGCCCAATAACCCCCCGGGAGGTTCCGGTAACCTCCCGGTTCTCCGGTATTTATTCGATAACCCCCGGAACTCATCCGGTGTCCGAATATAACCTTCCAATATATTGATCTTTACGTCTCGACCATTTCGAGACTCCTCATCATGTCCATGATCATATCCGGGACTCCGAACTACCTTCGTTACATCAAAACACAAAAACTCATAATACCGATCGTCACAAAACTTTAAGCGTGCGGACCCTACGGGTTCGAGAACTATGTAGACATGACTGAGACACGTATCCGGTCAATAACCAATAGCGGAACCTGGATGCTCATATTGGTTCCTACATATTCTAGGATGATCTTTATCGGTCAAACCGCATAACAAAATACGTTGTTCCCTTTGTCGTCGGTATGTTACTTGCCCGAGATTCTCGGTATCTCAATACCTAGTTCAATCTCGTTACCGGCAAGTCTCTTTACTCGTTCTGTAATGCAACATCCCTCAACTAACTCATTAGTCACATTGCTTGCAAGGCTTATAGTGATGTGCATTACCGAGAGGGCCCAGAGATACCTCTCCGACAATCGGAGTGACAAATCATGTTCTTGATCTATGCCAACTCCACGAGCACCATCGGAGACACATGTAGAGCACCTTTATAATCACCCAGTTCCGTTGTGACGTTTGGTAGCACACAAAGTTTTCCTCCGGTATTTGGGAGTTTCATAATCTCATAGTCATAGGAACATGTATAAGTCATGAAGAAAGCAATAGTAGTAAACTTAAACGATCAAGTGCTAAGCTAACAAAATGGGTCAAGTCAATCACATCATTCTCCTAATGATGTGATCCCGTTGATCAAATAACAACTCATGTCTATGGCTAGGAAACTTAACCATCTTTGATCAATGAGCTAGTCAAGTAGAGGCATACTAGTGACACTATGTTTGTCTATGTATTCACACATGTATTATATTTCCTGTTAATACAATTCTAGCATGAATAATAAACATTTATCATGAAATAAGGAAATAAATAATAACTTTATTATTGCCTCTAGGGCATATTTCCTTCAGTCTCCCACTTGCACTAGAGTCAATAATCTAGATTACACAGTTTATTATTTGATCATGTTTTGCTCGTGGAAGAGGCTTAGTCAGTGGGTCTGCAACATTCAGATCCGTATGTATCTTGCATATCTCTATGTCTACCACCTGGACTTGATCCCGGATGGAATTGAAGCGTCTCTTGATGTGCTTGGTTCTCTTGTGAAATCTGGATTCCTTTGCCAAGACAATTGCACCAGTATTGTCACAAAAGATTTTCATTGGACCTGATGCACTAGGTATGACACCTAGATCGGATATGAACTCCTTCATCTAGACTCCTTCATTTGTTGCTTCCAAAGCAGCTATGTACTCTGCTTCACATGTAGATCCTGCCTTGATGCTTTGTTTAGAACTGCTCCAACTGACAGCTCCACCATTCAATATAAGCATGTATCCGGTTTGCAATTTAGAATCGTCCGGATCAGTGTCAAAGCTTGCATCGACGTAACCATTTACGACAAGCTCTTTGTCACCTCCATAAACGAGAAACGTATCCTTAGTCCTTTTCGGGTATTTCAGGATGTTATTGACCATTGTCCAATGATCCACTCCTGGATTACTTTGGTACCTCCCTGCTAAACTAATAGCAAGGCACACATCAAGTCTGGTACACAGCATTGCATACATGATAGAGCCTATGGCTGAAGCATAGGTAACACTTTTCATTTTCTCTCTATCTTCTGCAGTGGTCAGGCATTGAGTCTTACTCAACTTCACACCTTGTAACACAGGCAGGAACCCTTTCTTAGCTTGATCCATTTTGAAGTTCTTCAAAACTTTATCAAGGTATGTGCTTTGTGAAAGTCCAATTAAGCGTCTTGATCTATCTCTATAAATCTTGATGCCCAATATATAAGCAGCTTCACCGAGGTCTTTCATTGAAAAACTCTTATTCAAGTATCCTTTTATGCTATCCAGAAATTCTATATCTTTTCCAATCAACAATATGTCATCCACATATAATATTAGAAATGCTACAGAGCTCCCACTCACTTTCTTGTAAATATAGGCTTCTCCAAAAGTATGTATAAAACCATATGCTTTGATGGCACTATTAAAACGTTTATTCCAACTCCAAGAGGCTTGCACCAATCCATAAATGGATCGCTGGAGCTTGCACACTTTGTTAGTACCCTTTGGATCGATAAAACCTTGAGGTTGCATCATATACAACTCTTCTTCCAAAAAACCATTCAGGAATACAGTCTTTATATCCATTTGCCAAATTTCATAATCATAAAATGCAGCAATTGCTAACATGATTCAGACGGACTTAAGCATCGCTATGGGTGAGAAGGTCTCATCATAGTCAACTCCTTGAACTTGTCGAAAACCTTTCGCAACAAGTCGAGCTTTGTAGACAGTAACGTTACCGTCAAAGTCAATCTTCTTGTTGAAAATCCATTTATTCTCGATGGCTTGCCGATCATCGGGCAAGTCAACCAAAGTCCACACTTTGTTCTCATACATGGATCCCATCTCAGATTACATGGCTTCAAGCCATTTTGCAGAATCTGGGCTCATCATCGCTTCCTCATAGTTTGTAGGCTCGTCATGGTCAAGTGACATGACCTCCAGAACAGGATTACCGTACCACTCTGGCGCGGACCTTACTCTGGTTGACCTACGAGGTTCAGTAGTAACTTGATCTGAAGTTTCATGATCATCAACATTAGCTTCCTCACTAATTGGTGTAGGTGTCACAGGAACCGGTTTCTATGATGAACTATTCTCCAGTAAGGGAGCAGGTACAGTTACCTCATCAAGTTCTACTTTCCTCCCACTCACTTATTTCGAGAGAAACTCCTTCTCTAGAAAGGATCCATTCTTAGCGACAAATGTCTTGCCTTCGGATCTGTGATAGAGGGTGTACCCAACAGTCTCCTTTGGGTATCCTATGAAGACACATTTCTCCGATTTGGGTTCGAGCTTATCAGGTTGAAGCTTTTTCACATAAGCATCGCAACCCCAAACTTTAAGAAACGACAATTTTGGTTTCTTGCCAAACCACAGTTCATAAGGCATCGTCTCAATGGATTTCGATGGTGCCCTATTTAACGTGAATGCAGCTGTCTCTAAAGCATAACCCCAAAACAACAGCGGTAAATCAGTAAGAGACATCATAGATCGCACCATATCTAGTAAAGTACGATTATGACGTTTGGACACACCATTGTGCTGTGGTGTTCCGGGTGGCGTGAGTTGTGAAACTATTCCACATTGTTTCAAATGTATACCAAACTCGTAACTCAAATATTCTCCTCCACGATCAGATCGTAGAAACTTTATTTTCTTGTTACGATGATTTTCCACTTCACTCTAAAATTCTTTGAACTTTTCAAATGTTTCAGACATATGTTTTATTAAGTAGATATACCCATATCTTCTCAAATCATCTGTGAAGATGAGAAAATAACGATACCCGCCACGAGCCTCAACATTCATCGGACCACATACATCAGTATGTATGATTTCCAACAAGTCTGTTGCTCGCTCCATTGTTCCGGAGAATGGCGTTTTAGTCATCTTGCCCATGAGTCATGGTTCGCAATTACCAAGTGATTCATAATCAAGTGATTCCAGAAGTCCATCAGTATGGAGTTTTTTCATGCGCTTTACACCAACATGACCCAAACGGCAGTGCCACGAATAAGTTGCACTATCATTGTCAACTCTGCATCTTTTGGCTTCAACATTATGAATATGTGTATCACTACTATCGAGATTTAACACAAATAGACCACTCTTTAAGGGTGCATGACCATAAGAGATATTACTTATATAAATAGAACAACCATTATTCTCAGATTTAAATGAATAACCGTCTCGCATTAAACAAGATCCAGATATAATGTTCATGCTTAACGCTGGCACCAAATAACAATTATTTAGGTCTAAAACTAATCCCGAAGGTAGATGTAGAGGTAGCGTGCCGACGGCGATCACATCGACTTTGGAACCATTTCCCACGCGCATCATCACCTCGTCCTTAGCCAGTCTTCGCTTAATCTGTAGTCCCTGTTTCGAGTTGCAAATATTAGAAACAGAACCAGTATCAAATACCCAGGTGCTACTGCGAGCTCTAGTAAGGTACACATCAACAACATGTATATCACATATACCTTTGTTCACCTTGCCATCCTTCTTATCCGCCAAATACTTGGGGCAGTTCCGCTTCTAGTGACCAGTGCCTTTGCAGTAGAAGCACTTAGTCTTAGGCTTAGGTCCATACTTGGGTTTCTTCTCTTAAGCAGCAACTTGTTTGCCGTTCTTCTTGAAGTTCCCTTTCTTCTTCCCTTCACCCTTTTTATTGAAACCGGTGGTGTTGTTGACCATCAACACTTGATGCTCCTTCTTGATTTCTACCTCCGCAGCCTTTAGCATTGCGAAGAGCTTGGGAATCGTCTTATCCATCCCTTGCATATTATAGTTCATCACGAAGCTCTTGTAGCTTGGTGGCAGTGATTGAAGAACTCTGTCAATGACACTATCAACCAGAAGATTAACTCCCAACTAAGTCAAGTGATTATGGTACCCAGACATTCTGAGTATATGTTCAGTGACAGAACTATTCTCCTCCATCTTGCAGCTGTAGAACTTATTGGAGACTTCATATCTCTCAATCCGGGCATTTGCTTGAAATATTAACTTCAACTCCTGGAACATCTCATATGCTCCATGACGTTCAAAACGTCGTTGAAGTCCCGGTTCTAAGCTGTAAAGTATGGCACACTGAACTATCGAGTAGTCATCAGCTTTGCTCTGCCAGATGTTCATAACATCTGGTGTTGCTCCTGCAGTGGGTTTGGCACCCAGCGGTGCTTCTAGGACGTAATTCTTATGTGCGGCAATGAGGATAATCCTCAAGTTACGGACCCAGTCCGTGTAATTGCTACCATCATCTTTCAACTTTGCTTTCTCAAGGAACGCATTAAAATTCGATGGAACAACAGCACGGGCCATCTATCGACAATAACATAGACAAGCAAAATACTACCAGGTACTAAGTTCATGATAAATTTAAGTTCAATTAATCATATTACTTAAGAACTCCCACTTAGATAGACATCCCTCTAATCATCTAAGTGATCATGATCCATATCAACTAAACCATAACTGATCATCACGTGAAATGGAGTAGTTTTCAATGGTGAACATCACTATGTTGATCATATCTACTATATGGTTCACGCTCGACCTTTCGGTCTCGGTGTTTCGAGGCCATATCTGCATATGCTAGGCTTGTCAAGTTTAACCCGAGTATTCCGCGTGTGTAAAACTGTCTTACACCCGTTGTAGATGAACGTTGAGCTTATCACACCCGATCATCACGTGGTGTCTCGGCACGACGAACTTTGGCAACGGTGCATACTCAGGCAGAACACTTTTACCTTGAAATATAGTGAGAGACCATCATATAATGCTACCGTCAAACAAAGCAGAATAAGATGCACAAAGGATAAACATCACATGCAATCAATATAAGTCATATGATATGGCCATCATCATCTTGTGCCTTTGATCTCCATCTCCAAAGCACCGCTATGATCACCATCGTCACCGGCGCGACACCTTGATCTCCATCGTAGCAACGTTGTCGTCTCGCCAACTATTGCTTCTACGACTATCGCTACGGCTTAGTGATAAAGTAAAGCAATTACAGGGCGATTGCACTGCATACAATAAAGCGACAACCATATGGCTCCTGCCAGTTGCCGATAACTCTGTTACAAAACATGATCATCTCATACAATAAATATAGCATCATGTCTTGACCATATCCCATCACAACATGCCCTGCAAAAATAAGTTAGACGTCCTCTACTTTGTTGTTGCAAGTTTTACGTGGCTGCTACGGGCTGAGCAAGAACCGTTCTTACCTACGCATCAAAACCACAACGATAGTTTGTCAAGTTAGTGTTGTCTTAACCTTCTCAAGGACCGGGTGTAGCCACACTCGGTTCAACTAAAGTTGGAGAAACTGACACCCGCCAGCCACCTGTGTGCAAAGCACGTCGGTAGAACCAGTCTCGCGTAAGCGTACACGTAATGTCGGTTCGGGCCGCTTCATCCAACAATACTGCCAATCCAAAGTATGACATGCTGGTAAGAAGTATGACTTGTATCGCCCACAACTCACTTGTGTTTTACTCGTGCATACAACATCTACGCGTAAACCTGGCTCGGATGCCACTATTGGGGAACGTAGTAATTTCAAAAAAATTCCTACACACACGCAAGATCATGGTGATGCATAGCAACGAGAGGGGAGAGTGTTGTCTATGTACCCTCACAGACCGTTAAGCGGAAGCGTTATAACAACACGGTTGATGTAGTCATACGTCTTCATGATCGACCGATCCTAAGCATCCAACGTACGGCACTTCCGCGTTCAGCACACGTTCAGCTCGGTGATGTCCCGCGAACTCACGATCCAGTAGAGCTCGGAGAAGAGTTTCGTCAGCATAATGGAGTGGTGACGATGTTGATGAAGCTACCGATGCAGGGCTTCGCCTAACAACCGCTATGATATAACCGAGGTGGATTATGGTGGAGGGGGCACCGCACACGGCTAAGAGATCAACAGATCAATTATTGTCCCTCCAAGGGGTGCCCCTCCCAGTATATAAAGGAGGGAGAGGAGTTGGGGGCGGCCAAGGAGGAGGAGGCGCGCCCAAGGGGGGCAATCCTACTGCAAGTAGGATTTCCCCCTCTTTCCTAGTCCTAGTAGAAGAGGGGAAGGAAGGGGAGGAGAAGAAGAAGGAAAGGGGGGATGACCCCCTAGTCCAATTCGGTTTGGGCTAGGGGGGGCGCGCGCCCCTAGCTGGCCGCCTCTCCTCTTCCTCCACTTGGGCCAATAAGGCCCAATAACCCCCCGGGAGGTTCCGGTAACCTCCCGGTTCTTTGGTATTTATCCAATAACCCCCGGAACTCAGCCGGTGTCCGAATATAACCTTCCAATATATCGATCTTTATGTCTCGACCATTTCGAGACTCCTCGTCATGTCCGTGGTCATATCCGGGACTCCGAACTACCTTCGGTACATCAAAACACAAAAACTCATAATACCAATCGTCACAGAACTTTAAGTGTGCAGACCCTACGGGTTCGAGAACTATGTAGACATGACCGAGACACGTCTCCGGTCAATAACCAATAGCGGAACCTGGATGCTCTTATTGGTTCCTACATATTCTACGAAGATCTTTGACGATCAAACTACATAGCAAAATACGTTGTTCCCTTTGTCATCGGTATGTTACTTGCCCGAGATTCTCGGTATCTCAATACCTAGTTCAATCTCGTTACCGGCAAGTCTCTTTACTCGTTCCGTAATGCAACATCCCGCAACTAACTCATTAATCACATTGCTTGCAAGGCTTATAGTGATGTGCATTACCGAGAGGGCCCAGAGATACCTCTCCGACAATCGGAGTGACAAATCATGTTCTTGATCTATGCCAACTCCACGAGCACCATCGGAGACACATGTAGAGCACCTTTATAATCACCCAGTTACGTTGTGACGTTTGGTAGCACACAAAGTTTTCCTCCGGTATTTGGGAGTTGCATAATCGCATAGTCATAGGAACATGTATAAGTCATGAAGAAAGCAATAGTAGTAAACTTAAACGATCAAGTGCTAAGCTAACAAAATGGGTCAAGTCAATCACATCATTCTCCTAATGATGTGATCCCGTTGATCAAATAACAACTCATGTCTATGGCTAGGAAACTTAACCATCTTTGATCAATGAGCTAGTCAAGTAGAGGCATACTAGTGACACTATGTTTGTCTATGTATTCACACATGTATTATATTTCCTGTTAATACAATTCTAGCATGAATAATAAACATTTATCATGAAATAAGGAAATAAATAATAACTTTATTATTGCCTCTAGGGCATATTTCCTTCAGGGACCTGGTAGTATCTGGCATCCAAAAGGCCATTTACAAAATAATATTCATAGGAAAGGCTGAAAATTAAGGAAACTGACTGAAAAAAGGCCGAGGCCCAAAATAAAAATAGATGAGACCCAGAAAAGAAATGGACCACAGAAAGGCTAATGCCCAAAAACACTGGATGCAGCTTAGAAAACAAAAAGGCCGAATTATTGGGCTTGGCCCATGTGTAGCCAAATTTAACAGGAAAAAATACATTAAATGGGCTGGATTACTGGGTTCGGCCCATATAAACACCGAATTGGACCGGGCTGATTCTTATCAACGACCAATTCAATTGGTCGCAATTTTACCACGTCAGCTTGCCACGTTGGATCCGACGTGGCCTGGGAAGGCTGCCAACGACCAAAACAAAAGGTCGTAGAACCAACAACCTTTTATTTTGGTCGTTGCCTTCTATGACCGTATCAGAAAGAGGGTCATTAAGTTTCAGAAAGACGGTCAGCTTTTGACCAATTGTACTTGGTCGCAAAAAGGTCACAAAAAATGACCATTCGGTGACCAATAGTGATGGTCGCAAGTTAACATATTCCTTGTAGGGCATCATCAATGTTGAGTGAAATGCAACACAGATTGTAAGGGCATCTCCAACGGCAAATCACAAATTTTCTTGCGCATCCGTCCGTAGACAGGAGGACCAGTCCGCAAAAATGGATGCAGGAGGCTGCCACCCAGCCGTAGTCGGTATATGGTTGCTAGTAAATTCGAATTCAAATGTACTCCAATCCACACAATGCGCCGAATCATACCAGTGTCGGATCACATGCCCGATCACAATCAAAAAGAGGCAAAATATTCTTAGTTACTGGCGACGGGGCCCCGGTGGCGGCCATGAAGACCGACCGCCCCAGGGGCGGCGCGGAGCAGAAGCGGCGGCGGCGGCTAGGGTTTGGATTGGTTAGGTTGATACCATGTTGGAAGATATAGAGAGGAATTGATGAAATCAATGTTTATTGCTTGAGCATCATGGGCATATATAGAGCAGTACATGATCTTCTTGGAGTACAAGAAAAACCAGAATAATTCCTAGTCTATCCTGTGTTTTGAATCTAATCATGGTAGTCAACATTCATGAAAAAGCTTCGCAACTTGCTCGCCTGCTTGGAGGCAGCTAGCCCAGGGCCTACCAAGGAGATTGCTTCCCTCCTAATGGAGGAGGCTTTTACGGGCAAAATTGAGAAGGTGAAGAATGCTCTCAAGACCATAGGCTAGAAGAGTTATGTCATTGGTAAGGTATTCACGGCTGCTTAATGGATGATTCTCATTTTCTTCGGCCACCATTTCCGATTGGCTCATCTCCGTGAATTTGGTGGTGTCTATTGTCTTCAACCTTGGTCTCATTGGGGATTTCTTTGTGATATGGAAGTGCAAAGGGTCATGGTGGCTCCGCGTTATGTATGTTTATCGGGTTGACCGTGGGGTCATGGAGTTTCTTTCTTAGCGAGTAGTCTGCATGTGATCCATATGTACCGGTTTTAATTGTACAAGGAAGACAATGTAATGAGTTATGTTTACTTATATTCACACAAAAGTTATATTGTTATGAATCCTCTAATATATGGTGCTTGTGTAACGCCCTCGATGCGGCTATATCTCCCACGTGTCGAAGCACGACTTAGAGGCATAACCGCATTGAAAGCAATGTTGCAAGTGAGGTAATCTTCACACAACCCATGTAATACATAAGGGAAAGAGATACATAGTTGGCTTACAATTGCCACTTCACACAAATACAAGAATAAAGCATTACATCATCCAGATACAATCAAGGCCCGACTACGGAGCCAAAATAAAAGAAGACTACCCCAAATGCTACACAGATCCCCGATCGACCCCAACTGAGCTCCACTACTGATCGACTAGAACGAAACAACATAAAGGACAAGATCTTCATCGAGCTCCTCCTGAGCTTGGTTGCGTCATCTGCACGGTATCATCGGCACCTGCAAACTGGTTTTGGAAGTATCTATGAGTCACGGGGACTCAGCAATCTCACACCCTCGCGATCAAGACTATTTAAGCTTATAGGTAGGGTAAACGGTATGAGGTGGAGCTGCAGCAAGCGACTAGAATATATGGTGGCTAAACATACGCAAATGAGAGCGAGAAGAGAAGGCAAAGCACGATCGTGAAACTATGATCAAGAAGTGATCCTAGAACAACCTACGTCAAACATTACTCCAACACCATGTTCACTTCCCGGACTCCCATCACGGTAACACACGCGGTCGATGTATTTTAATTAAGGTCAACTTCAGGTTTTCTACAACCGGACATTAACAAATTCCCATCTGCCCATAACCGCGGGCACGGCTTTCGAAAGTTCAAATCCCTGCAGGGGAGTCCCAACTTAGCCCATGACAAGCTCTCACGGTCAACGAAGGAATAGACCTCCTCCCGAGACATTCCGATCAGACTCGGTATCCCGGTTCTACAAGACACTTCGACAAGTTAAAACAAATCCAGCAACACCGCCCGAATGTGCCGACAAATCCCGATAGGAGATGCACATATCTCTTTCTCAGGGCACACTCAGATAAGACTAGCTACGAGTAAAACCAACCCTCAAGTTTCCCCGAGGTGGCCCCGCAGGCAGCTCAGTTCGGACCAACACTCAGAGGAGCACTGGCCCGGGGGGGTTAGAATAAAGATGACCCTTGAGTCTGCAGAACCCAAGGGAAGGTGGTAGGTTGTTAGTGCAAATGGTAAAACCAAGGTTGGCCATTGCTGGAGGAGTTTTATTCAAGGCGAACTGTCAAGGGGTTCCCATTATTACCCAACCGCGTAAGGAACGCAAAATCCGGGAACATAACACCGATATGACGGAAACTAGGGCAGCAAGAGTGGAACAAAACACCAGGCATAAGGCCGAGCCTTCCACCCTTTACCAAGTATATAGATGCATTAATTTAATAAGATATATGGTGATATCCCAACAAGTAAACATGTTCCAACAAGGAACAACATCTCCATGTCCCAACAAGGAACAAACTTCAATCTTCACCTGCAACTAACAACGCTATAAGAGGGGCTGAGCAAAGCGGTAAACATATCCAATCATCGGTTTGCTAGGACAAGGTGGGTTAGAGGCTTGGTTCAACAATATAGGAGACGTAATAAGCAAGTGGTAGGTATCGCAGCATAGGCATAGCAAAAGAGCGAGCAACTAGCAAGCAAAGATAGAAGTGATTTCGAGGGTATGGTCATCTTGCCTGAGATCCCGCAAGGAAGAAGAACGGGTCCATGAAGAAGGCAAACGGACATAGTCGAACGGGTCCTCACAAACGCGACGTTACCGGAACCAACCCAAAGAAGCAACACCGGAAAGGAGCACACAACATAGTAAACAACCAACACATAATCATGGCATGATGCTCAATCAAGTATGATGCATGTCCGGTTTAAAGAGGCATGGCATGGCAAAATGCACAAGCAACCCTACAAATTAAGTGGGGCTCAATATGCAACGGGTTGCATATTGACGAAACACCACATCAAGTTATTTAGTTCGATCTTGTTTATGTACCCAACAATATTAAATGTTGTTAAACATGGCAAGAGGGTGAAGCAAAAGAAAACTACCTATCTAGGCAAGTTTAAATGAGGCCGGAAACAACGAACAACAATTCAGGTAAATCCCCATGTGCATATATTAGGTTTGGTCCTGTTCTGCCCTAAACCATATTTTAGAGTTGTTAAACATGCAAAGTGATGCCACCATGTTAAACTAGGCATTTTTCTACCCCATTTACATATAAAATTTGTTAGGTTTGGAGCTACGGTTAAAAAGTTATGAATTAAGGCATTTTAACATGGCATAGGAGCAAATTTAACCAAACATCATTTTAAATATTTTAAACATGGATGAAAGATACATATTATGAAACTAGACAAAATTCTAAGCAAGTTTCATGTATAAATTATTTAGATTCGATGCACGGTTGTGAAGTTATTACATGCATGAAGTTTAGGGGGCTTTCTGTAAAAGAGTAATTCGCTGGAAAAACGGACAAATTCGTGGAACGGAAAAAAAACATGACATGGGCCAGATCTGCTGGGACTAGGCTGCTCACATTGGGCCTTATAGGCCGGTCGGTGGAGTCTGCGAAATAAAAACCCCGAGCGGTCCGGAGCGGTTTACAAGTTCAGGTGGACCGGGCCGGTGAACCGGATGAACCGTTCCAGGGCAGTTCGCGAGCGGGGGCGGAGGCGTCGCCGACTCCGGCAACGAAAGCGCAACGGCGTGGCAGCAGTGGGCTCGCGGCGGGGCTGGAGGAGGCCAGGTAGGCGAGGCAAGGCGGATCTGGCAACTCCCGGCCAGATCCGGCTGGCGGAACCCGCGGTGGCGACGTGGGTGACGGGATCTGGCCAGTTGGGCTCGCCAGAGATCCAAGGCGGCGGCAGCGCTGCTGTTCGAGGCAGAGAGAGGAGGGAGATTAGGGAGCAGGGAGAGAAACGGAGATGGAGGAGACGGGGTCAGGGTGAGGTAAAACTGGTGGCGATGCAGAGCACCCGAGCGGAGAGGGTCGCCGGCGGCGACTCCGGCGGGAGGAGGCCGGCGAGCGCAACACGCTGGTGCGGGCGCGCTTCGGGAGCCACGGGGAGGCGAAGCGGGCTCACGGTGGCTCCAGATGGGCTCGGCGGGCTGACCCCGGGCTTGGGCGGGCCGCGGCGGCGGGGTGCGAGGCAGGGGACAGGTGGCGCGCTAGGGATGGCTGCGGGTGGCGGCTGGGAGGTGAGGTGGCGTGAGCGGGTTTGCTGGAGACGGCTCGCGGCGGCGTTGCAGCGACAAGGGCGCACCAAGTGGCGGCGGCAGGATAGACCGGCGCTGAAATTGAGGAGGGGGGTTGGTGGCTGCCGGCTGAGAGGTGGGAGGAGGGTTTGGGAAGGTTTAGGGGCTAGGGACGCCCAAAATGGCAAGGGGGTTGCTTAAATAGGAAGGGGCTAGGTTTTTGGTGGGTTTGGGGGGCTTTAGGAGCGTTTCGAAGCCTCCGATCGTGATCTCACGGTCTGCAACAGAGGGGGGATTTAGGTGGGCTGCAAGTGGGTTGCGAAAAGAGGTTGGGTTGAGATGAGAGGAGAGGAGTGCAGCCCGACAACTGTTTTTGGAGACCAAAAACGTCCGACGTTTTGACCGACTATAATGTCGCTATAGTTATCCGTTGGGGCATCAAACGAACTCCGAATGCGATGAAACTTGGCAGGCGGCCTACCTACAACATAACAACACCGCATGCCAACTTTCAACCCATTCCGAGAACATTTTCCGACCACTTATAAAATACTATTTCAGACATGCCGCGGGCGTGTGCGAGTGTGTCTAGGCTCAGAACGGACAACGGAAGGAACTGGGAAACCCAGACGGATGCAGGTTTTAAAACATGATGATGCAATGCACATGATGACATGACAAGATGCGACACGCAAGCAAATGACAAAGCAACAACAGCGAATAACTGGAAGACACCTGGCACATCGGTCTCAGGGCGTTACAACACTCCACCACTACGAGAGGATCTCATCCCGAGATCTAGAATGGCACCGGAGGGGAAAACAGAAGAGCAAGAGAAGAGGTAAAACTAAGTTGCTTCTTTAACAAACGAGTGAAACCAAAAAACCTTGAAAAGGTTAAGCCAATTTGAGAAAAGAATACAATGGAGATGAATGAAGTTAACAGTCTTTGTCAGAAAAGAGAAACAAGGAAGAGCAACTTTGGGCACCACTCTGATTGAAAAGAAAAGGAATTGAATAAGAACTTGGCCAGATGAGAACATACTTGATGAAATCACAACACACTGCCTCCAAAACTATTGAATGAATGTAACAAGGGGTAAGAACGATTTCAGACGGCACTTCGGTTGAGAAGGGAGCCAAAACTTGACAGAATGGGAAGAACTTGAAAAGAGGGCATGACACTCCGGTTAAATGGATAAACCAAGAAAAGAACACGATCCTGACAAAACAAGAAGATGGATTGAAGAGAGCAACAGCACAATGCCTCCAGAACGAAAGAATAGAATATAGATAATTGAAATAAAAGAATGGAGAAGCAAATGCCAACTTCTGTCATAAAAAGAGTTTGAGAAGGCATCCTTAGGAGAAGGGTCGAATGGAGTTGTTGGAACACCAAAAACGAAAAGAATAATCTTGATATGGTCTTATGGAATACATCTCAAATTATGAGGTGACAACCTGCCACTCACGGGAAGAAGAATTGAATTGATATGGACAAGGAGACGAGAAAGTTATTTCACCGGGAGGATAGATGAAGCACTATGATCATATATTATCACCATTAATAGCAACAATCCTTAGGGAAAGCTTTAGTGAAATATAACCCAGATGACTCCAATGACGAGATTGATGGATTTAAAATATCCCAATCTTGACAACATGTGAATCATGAAAACATGAACTCAAATTATCAAGAATGACATAATACTACCTCCAATGATACAGTAGACAAAAATGCACTCCGGATTACAATATGAAGAAAACTTGAGCTCCTCTGAAAAGAAAGTTGATGAACGTTTCGAGAAGGAATATAAATCCTTGATGAACCATCATGTAGAACCTTCATGAAGAACTCCGATAAACAAAAGATAACGAAAAGAGAGAGAAGTTGAAAACACAAGGTGAAACCTTGTAATGATTTAGATGGATCTCCGTGATAATTTGAGCTTGGAACTCCGAGAAAGAAAGATGAGCACTTGAAACCAAGAATAAGTATGATGAGCCACTCCGGAAAACGGGAATTGAATAAACTCTATGAGACAAGAATAAGAATTACATTATGCTTATCCTTCACCAATTTAGATTGATGGCAAGCAACGGATTTGGCATACTACTTATTCTCGTTGAAAAGGATTAAGAGAGATATCGACAACTTGATAAGGTCTTCAACGAAACACCAGTGGGATTGAAAATGAACGAAGTAAAGATAAAGAAACACCGGGAAAATTAGCAAATGAACGAAGATACATGAGAGGGTTTAGATCCATGGGAACGAAGAGATCATGAACTGATTAGAGGATATTCGAACGATGCCCCGATAAGATTTGGAGAATGTGAGCTGCCAGCTGAAATGAATAATAATGAGATGATGGCCTCCGGTTCAGACTGAAAAGACTCCTGAACTTGCACCGGATGAGTGAAAAGAAATCTCACAATCGAAAACAATTATGAGAGGATGGCGACAAGCTTGAACTATGCATCTCTGAGAGAATGGTTAAGATTTTGAGGAAAACTCTTCTTCGGTCATCGAAATCTGAGAATTACGATGAGAAACACCACCAATAATTATTGAGGCACTCCGGAATGAAGAATGGAAAAGTTGAGCCCACGATGAAAAGATTTTGACAGATCTTGGAGAAGACATTTGACTGATGATATATCATTCTTACGTCAAACTTCGAAATGAAATTGAGGTTACCTCCGGGAAAATAAGAAGAGTCAGGTAAGATCCTGGGAAAATACCTGTGGGTTAGGGCCCACTCAAAAGAAAACACCATAGAACGATTTAAAAGAGAGAAAGCACCGGTTGAATTAAAAGGCTTGAATGAGATTACATCCTCGAAAAAAAAGCTTGAACGAAAGCAGAGTGAACACATGAATCTTCGAGATATCTTGAGCACTCCGGAAGAATTGAATATCGAGAAATGAAATATTATGAGGTGCACCGGTATGAGAAGGCATTTGAAACGAGGGAAGGATATGATCAACAAAGCTTGAATTAGTTCCACCGGAGAAGAAAGAGAATGAATAATGATGAACTTGAGATTCCGTTAGAATCTTCATGAGAATCACCGGATAAGAACATTGAAGGAAAAGAATGGAGAGACTTCACAAGAATAAAATGGATACCTAATGAAGAAATCTGAGTCCTTGAAGAAACAAAGGGTGGGTGGGCGGAAAAAACAAAGGCAACTTGGAGACGGATGAAACAAACACCATTGAGAAGAAATGATACTTGATCTTGCGGATGTTGAAATGATCGGATCCACTTAAAGAGAAGCACACCGGTTGAAAAGGATTAACATGACAATCTCGATTATCATGAAGGATTAGTATTCACATAGAAATATGAGAACACCGCTTAGAAAAGGGATGGAATCCACATTTGTCTCTGAAGCAACTCGAATACCACAACTCAAAACAAAACAATGGATTGGCTTGCAAAATAAGCCGGAACAAACATATGATAGAGATTTCGTTCGAAGTTTTCGTGATGGGGCCTACACGGGCTCGATCGTACAGCACCATCATATACAAGGCAGTGCACATGACATACGAAGCATCCCCGAGTCGGCATAGCCAAGGACTCTTTAAGACACAACGAGACCACTGTAAAACCGACCGTGGATAGGCGGACCACTAGACGTCGAACCCCAATTTCATATCATATATCCATCGGAAAGATATATCCTAAGAGCTACTTGAATTCCCACCTATGAAACTCCTGAAATTTTCCGGTTATGCAATCAGGTGTTGGGGATACAGGGGAAGCATAATATCTCACCCAAACTAGCAAATCCTACATCCAGCTATATCCATCCTTCAACACATAACCAAGAAACCTTCAGAAATCGTCTACCTCAACCTTCGAAAAGCATCCGTTATATAAGTTATGGCAATACTCCCGAACTCCCGCCCCAGTACTGGGTGGCGTCGAGGTTATCTCACCAATGAACTGCATAAAAGAGATTTTCAATGTCGGCGAAACTAAACTCAGGTATTCCAGAACTGCAACGATAAAATTATGACGACAACACCTCAGAGCTCAACTCCCCGGGACACTGCCACAAAACCCCTGACAGGAGGCACCAAGACAATGTTCTCGTCACAAAACCATCGGAACGATTCCAAGATACCCGCGTGATCCTAAAAAAAATTAGTGAAATTTGAGAAGAGAATAGTCAAAACTCTACGTCAGGATGCCTTACCAAAGCGATGAAGAGACTGGGAAGTAAAAGAATTCCTAAACTCTCTGATATATAATTCCTAAATGACTCAAAACATTTTTCTAGACACAACTCGGCTGCTAAAAACGATCAAGCAATGGGGCTCCTAAGGTCAGGGAAGGCTCTGATACCAACTTGTAACGCCCTCGATGCGGCTATATCTCCCACGTGTTGAAGCACGACTTAGAGGCATAACCGCATTGAAAGCAATGTCGCAAGTGGGGTAATCTTCACACAACCCATGTAATACATAAGGGAAAGAGATACATAGTTGGCTTACAATCGCCACTTCACACAAATACAAGAATAAAGCATTACATCATCCAGATACAATCAAGGCCCGACTACGGAGTCAAAATAAAAGAAGACTACCCCAAATGCTACACAGATCCCCGATCGACCCCAACTGAGCTCCACTATTGATCGACTAGAACGAAACAACATAAAGGACAAGATCTTCATCAAGCTCCTCCTGAGCTTGGTTGCGTCATCTGCATGATATCATCGGCACCTACAAACTGGTTTTGGAAGTATCTGTGAGTCACAGGGACTCAGCAATCTCACACCCTCGCGATCAAGACTATTTAAGCTTATAGGTAGGGTAAAAGGTATGAGGTGGAGCTGCAGCAAGCGACTAGCATATATGGTGGCTGAACATACGCAAATGAGAGTGAGAAGAGAAGGCAAAGCACAATCATGAAACTATGATCAAGAAGTGATCCTAGAACAACCTACGTCAAACATTACTCCAACACTGTGTTCACTTCCCGGACTCCGCCGGAAAGGGACCATCACGGTAACACACGCGGTTGATGTATTTTAATTAAGGTCAACTTCAGGTTTTCTACAACTGGACATTAACAAATTCCCATCTGCCAATAACCGCGGGCACGGCTTTCAAAAGTTCAAATCCCTGCAGGGGAGTCCCAACTTAGCCCATGACAAGCTCTCACGGTCAACGAAGGAATAGACCTCCTCCTGAGACATTCCGATCAGACTCGGTATCTCGGTTCTACAAGACACTTCGACAAGTTAAAACAAATCCAGCAACACCGCCCGAATGTGCCGACAAATCCTGATAGGAGATGCACATATCTCTTTCTCAGGGCACACTCAGATGAGACTAGCTACGAGTAAAACCAACCCTCAAGTTTCCCCAAGATGGCCCCGCAGGCAGCTCAGTTCGGACCAACACTCAGAGGAGCACTGGCCCGGGGGGGTTAGAATAAAGATTACCCTTGAGTCTGCAGAACCCAAGGGAAGGTGGTAGGTTGTTAGTGCAAATGGTAAAACCAAGGTTGGGCATTGCTGGAGGAGTTTTATTCAAGGCGAACTGTCAAGGGGTTCCCATTATTACCCAACCGCGTAAGGAACGCAAAATCCGGGAACATAACACCGATATGATGGAAACTAGGGCGGCAAGAGTGGAACAAAACACCAGGCATAAGGCCGAGCCTTCCACCCTTTACCAAGTATATAGATGCATTAATTTAATAAGATATATGGTGATATCCCAACAAGTAAACATGTTCCAACAAGGAACAACATCTCCATGTCCCAACAAGGAACAAACTTCAATCTTCACCTGCAACTAACAATGCTATAAGAGGGGCTGAGCAAAGCGGTAAACATAGCCAATCAATGGTTTGCTAGGACAAGGTGGGTTAGAGGCTTGGTTCAACAATATAGGAGACGTGATAAGCAAGTGGTAGGTATCGCGGCATAGGCATAGCAAAAGAGCGAGCAACTAGCAAGCAAAGATAGAAGTGATTTCGAGGGTATGGTCATCTTGCCTGAGATCCCGCAAGGAAGAAGAACGAGTCCATGAAGAAGGCAAACGGACGTAGTCGAATGGGTCCTCACAAACGCGACGTTACCGGAACCAACCCGAAGAAGCAACACCGGAAAGGAGCACACAACATAGTAAACAACCAACACATAATCATGGCATGATGCTCAATCAAGTATGATGCATGTCCGGTTTAAAGAGGCATGGCATGGCAAAATGCACAAGCAACCCTACAAATTAAGTGGGGCTCAATATGCAACGGGTTGCATATTGACGAAACACCACATCAAGTTATTTAGTTCGATCTCATTTATGTACCCAACAATATTAAATGTTGTTAAACATGGCAAGAGGGTGAAGCAAAAGAAAACTACCTATCTAGGCAAGTTTAAATGAGGCCGGAAACAACGAACAACAATTCCGGTAAATCCCCATGTGCATATATTAGGTTTGGTCCTGTTCTACCCTAAACCATATTTTAGAGTTGTTAAACATGCAAAGTGATGCCACCATGTTAAACTAGGCATTTTTCTACCCCATTTACATATAAAATTTGTTAGGTTTGGAGCTACGGTTAAAAAGTTATGAATTAAGGCATTTTAACATGGCATAGGAGCAAATTTAACCAAACATCATTTTAAATATTTTAAACATGGATGAAAGATACATATTATGAAACTAGACAAAATTCTAAGCAAGTTTCATGTATAAATTATTTAGATTCGATGCACGGTTGTGAAGTTATTACATGCATGAAGTTTAGGGGGCTTTCTGTAAAACAGTAATTCGCTGGAAAAACGGACAAATTCGTGGAAGAAAAAACACATGACATGGGCCAGATCTGCTGGGACTGGGCTGCTCACATTGGGCCTTATAGGCCGGTCGGTGGAGTCTGCGAAATAAAAACCCCGGGCGGTCCGGAGCGGTTTACAAGTTCAGGTGGACCGGGCCGGTGAACCGGACGAACCGTTCCAGGGCGGTTCGCGAGCAGGGGCGGAGGCGTCGCCGACTCCGACAACGAAAGCGCAACGGCGCGGCAGCAGTGGGCTCGCGGCGGGGCTGGAGGAGGCCAGGCAGGCGAGGCAAGGCGGATCTGGCCACTCCCGGCCAGATCCGGCCGGCGGAACCCACGGTGGCGACATGGGTGACGGGATCCGTCCAGTTGGGCTCACCAGAGATCCAAGGCGGCGGCTGCGCTGCTGTTCGAGGCAGAGAGAGGAGGGAGATTAGGGAGCGGGGAGAGAAACGGAGATGGAGGAGACGGGGTCAGGGTGAGGTCAAACTGGTGGCGATGCAGAGCACCCGAGCGGAGAGGGTCGCCGGCGGCGACTCCGGCGGGAGGAGGCCGGCGAGCGCAACGCGCTGGTGCGGGCGCGCTTCAGGAGCCACGGGGAGGCGAAGCGGGCTCACGGTGGCTCCAGATGGGCTCGGCGGGCTGACCCTGGGCTCGGGCGGGCCGCGGCGGCGGGGTGCGAGGCAGGGGACAGGTGGCGCGCTAGGGATGGCTGCGGGTGGCGGCTGGGAGGTGAGGTGGCGTGAGCGGGTTGGCTGGAGACGGCTCGCGGCGGCGCTGCAGCGACAAGGGCGCGCCAAGTGGCGGCGGCGGGATAGACCGGCGCTGAAATTGAGGAGGGGGGTAGGTGGCTGCCGACTGAGAGGTGGGAGGAGGGTTTGGGAAGGTTTAGGGGCTAGGGACGCCCAAAATGGCAAGGGGGTTGCTTAAATAGGAAGGGGCTAGGGTTTTGGTGGGTTTGGGGGGCTTTAGGAGCGTTTCGAAGCCTCCGATCGTGATCTGACGGTCTGCAACGGAGGGGGGATTTAGGTGGGCTGCAAGTGGGTTGCGAAAAGAGGTTGGGCTGAGATGAGAGGAGAGGAGTGCAGCCTGGCAACTATTTTCGGAGACCGAAAACGTCTGACGTTTTGACCGACTATAATGTCTCTATATTTATCCGTTGGGGCATCAAACGAACTCCGAATGTGATGAAACTTGGCAGGCGGCCTACCTACAACATAACAACACCGCATGCCAACTTTCAACCCATTCCGAGAACATTTTCCGGCCACTTATAAAATACTATTTCGGACATGCCGCGGGCGCGTGCGAGTGTGTCTAGGCTCAGAATGGACAACGGAAGGAACTGGGAAACCCGGACGGATGCAGGTTTTAAAACATGATGATGCAATGCATATGATGACATGGCAAGATGCGACACGCAAGCAAATGACAAAGCAACAACAGCGAATAACTGAAAGACACCTGGCACATCGGTCTCAGGGCGTTACAGCTTGATCACTATATTTTGCTAGCCAATAATCCGCACTAATTAGAGGTACTACTTGTGCATCACAAAACCCTTAAACCCAGTTTCATGTCATGAGAGTCCATCATATCTACCTATGTATTGAATAAGATCCTTCAAGTAAGATGTCATCGGTGCAAAAGCAATAAAAATTGTTTCTAAATATGTATAATATTTTATTGTAAGGGAAAATAAGCTTTGTAAGAACTTGTGATGGTGAATAAATAAAAGCAACATATCGCATAATGAAGGTTGCTATCACAAGGGGCAATATAAAGTGACGTTCCTTTACATTAAGAGCTTGCACATCCAAAAAAGCGCATGACAACCTCTGCTTCCCTCTACGAAGGGTCTATATTTTACTTTATGTATTTACTTTTATGCAAGAGTCAATAGTATTCTTCTCTCTATTCCATTTTATTTTCTCTCTTCGCAAGCTTCATGTGGTGGGGAAAGATCTAGGCATATATATCCAGTTGAATGTAGGTGATCATAAGTTATTATTGTTGGCATTACCCTTGAGGTAAATAAGTTGGGAGGCAAAACTATAAGCCCCTATCTTTCTATGTGTCTGGCTGAAACTTTTGCTCCATAAGTATGCCGCGAGTGTCAGCAATCATGAAAGACTAAATGATAGTTGAGTATGTGAACTTGCTAAATAAAGCTCTTACATAGACTCTTTCTGATAATATGATAAAGTGTAATCGCTTCAGTGACTGAGATCATAGTTTGTTAGTCTTCAATGATGTTTCTGAGTCATACTTTATCTTGTGAACGAATTGCCACTTATTCATGAGAAGTTTTATGATGATACATTGTTGTTATAATAATGATTATGATGCTTTCATGTTCATATTTTGTTTTTATCGACACCTTTCTCTCTAAATGTGTGGTCATGATTATCGATTTCGGCTTTTACTTAAGGACAAGCGAGTCTAAGCTTGGGGGAGTTGATACCTCCATTTTGCATCATGTTTTCCTAATGTTATTTATTATATTTTGAGTCATTATTTCACTTTATGATACAATTTTGATGCCTTTTCTCTGTTATTTTGCAAGTGTTACATGAAGAGGGAGGTTGCCAACAGCTGGAATTCTAGACCGGAAAGGGCTACAACGGAGACAACTATTCTGCACAACTCCAAATGACCTGAAAATTCATGGAGAATTATTTTGGAATATATAAAAATATTGGCGGAAGAAATACCATCAGGGGACCCACCAGGAAGCAACAAGCCTGGTGTCCCCCCCCCCCCCGAGCTTGTGGCCCCCTTCGCAGTCCTCCGGGGCCCATCTTCTCCTATATGATGCCACTTGCCCTAGAAAAAAAAATCAGAGAGAAGGTTTTGGAATGAAGCGCCGCCTTCTCGAGGCAGAACCTGGACAGGAGCACTTTTGCTCTCTGGTGGAGCGATTCCGTCAGGGAAACTTCTCTCTAGGAGGGGGAAATCGAAGCCATCGTCATCACCAATGATCCTCTCATCGTGGGAGGACCAATCTTCATCAACATCTTCACTAGCACCATCTCATCTCAAACCCTAGTTCATCTCTTATATCCAATCTTTATCTCAAAACCTCATATTGGTACCTGTGGGTTGCTAGTAGTGTTGATTACATCTTGTAAGTTGATGCTAGTTGGTTTATTTGGTGGAATATTATTTGTTCATATCCTTAATGATATTTAGTACACCTCTGATCTTGAATATGAATATGATTTGTGAGTAGTTACTTTTGTTCTTGAGGACATGAGAAAAGTCTTGTAATAAATAATCGTGTGAATTTGGTATTCGTTCCATATTTTGATGATATGTATGTTGTTGCTTCCTTTAGTGGTGTCATGTGAACGTCGACTACATGACACTTCACCATACCTGGCCCTAAGGGAAGGCAGTATGGAGTAATAAGTAGATTATGGGTTGCTAAAGGGACAGAGGCTTAAACCCTAGTTTATGTGTTATTCCGTAAGGGGCTAATTTGGATCCATATATTTTATGGTATGGTTAGATTTATTTTAATTCTTCTTTCATAGTTGTGGATGCTTACGAGGGGGGGGGGGTAATTATAAGTGGAAGGCTTGTTCAAGTAAGAACAACACCCAAGCACCAGTCCACCCACATATCGAATTATCGAAGTAGCGAACGCGAATCAAATAAACATGAAAGTGACTAGATGAATTCCCATGTGTCCTCGAGAACGCTTTGCTTACTATAAGAGAACATTCCGGCCTGTCCTTTACTATAAAAAGGATTGAGCTACCTTGGTGCACACTTATTACTATTGTCACTTGTTACTTGTTACGAATTACCTTGCGACCAAACTATTTGTTACCGATAATTTCAGTGCTTGCAGAGAATACCTTGCTGAAAACCGCTTGTCATTTTCTTCTGCTCCTCGCTGGGTTCGACACTCTTACTTATCAAAAAAACTACATTTGATCTCCTATACTTGTGGGTCATCAATATTCCAAAAGTGAACTAACATAATAGTGTGTGCTCCCAAACTATAGTGACCTATGGTCCGTAGTAAACTAAGATGTGCTTCCACATGCGTTAAGAAAATCGTGCTCCTACAAGGTGAAGTACACATGTGCCCACATTACTTAGGCTTACTATGCGCTCTACATGTCGCCATCACACTATATGTGTGCCTTGTTGCTAAGCTTCCACCCTCATAGGAAGTGGGGGAGGGGGGCACCCGCTGATTAGTTGCATTGCGTTTAATGGCCAAAATAGGCCAGGTGGAACTTGGCGGGATAGGAGTATGCTATGTGAGGTCCATTAGTGAGAGGGCACCATCTGAACCCATGGGCATATGCACCCATTTTTCATAAAATGCATTTTAAGCATGTTTTAAAATGTCAAAAAAATTAAAAAAAATGTCACGCGTACATGTTCGCAAATGTGTGTACGCGGCACAAACTTTTATGACAAAATATTTTTTTTTGTTTTGCCTCTCCAAAAAAGACAAATTTCAGTGCATCTAAATAGTGTTCCATGACATAATTTTTTGTCTTTTTTGCATAGGCCACAAAAAAAGTTATTTTTTCTTGAAACTTTACGCACACACATAGAACATGAAGACGTAGCCGTGCAATTTTTTTTCCAGATTTTTTTAGAATTTAGAAATGTGTTTTTCAAATTGGGTTCATATGTACTTGGGTTCATTCATGCACTTCTCGTCCATTAGTCCTCTATTGTATAATCACTCTCTTTGATATTCCACGAACAACATAAGGGCTATAGCTCGCTTACTACGAAAAGTACCCATGTATCGCCTCTGGCACTCTGCTAACAACTTGGCCCAATAATGGAGCTTCCTAGAGTAGTTTTGAGAGCTTCCAAGCAGCTTTATCTTCTCTTTATTTCTATGTGCTTTTATCGGTGTTTACTAGTTAGTTAGTTTGGTCTTTAGTTTTTCCCTCTTTCTTTTAATTTTTTTGTTTCCATTTTTCTTCACATTTCAAATATACGTTGACCTCTTCCAAATTCACGTTGAACATTTTTTTTGTCTAAAGGTTGAACACTTCTCAGATACACATTGAACATTTTTCTTGAATTACGTATTGAACATTTTATCAAATGCACATTGAACATTAAATACACGGTGAAATTATTTAACAGATATTGATTATTTTTAAACATGCAAAACATATGTTAAGTGTTTGTCACAGAAGTATTTTTTAACCATCAAAACTTTTGAGAAAAGTTACGGTGACATTTTTACATTGTATAGCCATTTTCCAAAATTTTGCTTATATATATTTTGAAATGCATGAAATTTTT
The DNA here is from genome assembly GCF_018294505.1 of Triticum aestivum. NCBI lineage: Eukaryota > Viridiplantae > Streptophyta > Magnoliopsida > Poales > Poaceae > Triticum > Triticum aestivum. The sequence goes on along the minus strand of NC_057806.1, from coordinate 30,366,915 downwards.
ATTAAAGTTCCATGGACATTATTTTAAATGTTCCAAACCATTTTCCAAAAATAGGCAACTTTTTACATTGCACACATTTTTTGTAAATTTCATGAACATATTTTTGAAATGCATGAACATTTTATAAGGTGACAATTTTTTTAATGGCACGAATATTTTTCTAAAATTGACAAAGACATTTTTTATAGTGGATGAATATTTTGTTACTTGTGGTGATAAACACTTTTTCATTATTGAAATAATATAATATTTTTGAAATAAAAAAAGAAATTAAAACTTAAAATTACTAAAAATAAAAAATATAAACATAACTAAAACGCTGGAAAAGGAAAGAATATGTGCGTGAAGGACGCTAGCCTCGTGCTGTTAGGCCAGGCCTATCTATAAAACTCCTGCAGGCGAGCACATGCCACCCCCATCTCGAAAATCAGTAGGAGTACTCCTTTCAAAGATCACTCCCACTTCCCTTGTTGCGACAAGTGGCATAGTGCATGTGCGTCACTTATCGCGACTGAGAAGTTTTTTCGTAGATCTGTTTATTCAAAATGTTTTTTCTTTGAAACCGTGCGTCGAAATCTTGAACTGTTTTCACCATTGGAGTCCACGTGTTGCGATCTTCAAAATTAGATCCCATGTTAATAGGTTTTAATGAAAAAAATCATGAAAAAAGCGGACACGAACCGGGAGCATGTTTTTCTTCCCTTTCCGGAAGTCGTTTCTAAGAGACACGGCTGTACCTCTCGTGGAAACAAAATCGTGCCTCTCCTGAAAAAAAATAAAAAACACGTTTTCCCCCATTTTCAAGAGGCACGGCCGTGTCTTTCGCGGAAGCAAAACCGTGCCTCTCATAAAAAAAAGAGAAAACACGTCTTTTTAATTTCCGTGCCTCTCACGGAAGCAAAACCGTGCATTTCATGGAAAAAAGAAGAAAACATGATATATATTTTTTTCCGACAGGCACGGCCGTGCCCCTCGCGAAAGCAAAACCATGCCTCTGGCGAAAGCAAATATCGTGCCTCTCACGGAAGAAAAAAAAAGAAAAACACATTTTTTCACGCAAAACTTTTTTTCCCGAGTTTTTTTTTGGTTGAAAAGCTAGAAAGTACGGTGACAAACCGAAAAGTAAAAAAAAACAATCTAAAAAGCTGAAAACATGTGCGTAAAAGTAAAAATAAATAAATTCAGAAGGAACGTCCAGAACGCGACACATGGCGGCGGCTGAGAGTGAGCCACTTGGCGCGCTCTCATCCCACCCCAAGTAATTGTTGGGAGGCTTCCGGAGGAACGCTCGCCAACTAGTTGCTCCCACCTATCGGAAGCTTCTGGCCCTGTTTTTGCTTACACAATTTGGTTTTATCAATCTTCCGAAAACTTATGACCTTGTTTTCCAGCCGGTTTTTTCCTATACATTTCTTTTTTTTCCTTTTTCTTCTTCATCAATTTCAACTTTTCTTTGAAATTTTTGAAAGTTTTTGAAGTTCATGCACTTTTTCCCATAAGTCGTGAACGTTTTTCAAACTTGCAAACTTTCCCAAAATACATGGTTTTTTGAAAAAAATTGAACATTTCAAACAGGCAAACTATTTCAAATCTAAGTCGATCGTTTGACCCTGGGGTGGGATGAAAGCGTGCCACTTGGCGCTCTCTTAGTTGCGCCACATGTTGCGCTCTGGGCGCTTCCTCTGATCTTTGATTTTCTTTATCTCTGCATGCGTTTTCGGCTATGTAGATGGTTTTTTTTTGCCTTTTTGGTTTTCCTCCGGTATTTCACAGGTTTTGAAAAAAAACCTTGAAAGAAAAATTTTGCGCAAAAAACTCATTTATTTCCTTCTGGGAGAGGCACAATTGTGCCTCTTGGAAACGGAAAAGGTTTTCTCCCTTCCGCAAGAGGCACACTCGTGCCTCTCGAAAACGGAGAAGAACGGGTTTTCCTTTTTTTTCGCGAGAGGCACATATTTACTTCTTGTGGAGGCATGGATTTTCTTCCGGAAAGGAAAAAAATATGCTCCCGATTTGGTTTTTTCGTTCGGTTTTTTCTCGTGAAGAAAAAGTTCGTCAAAATCAACATGAAATCTAGTTTTGAAGATCTCGGCACAAGGAATACAATGGTGAAAATTATTTGATATTTGGATACATGGGTTAAGAGATAAAACAATTTGAATAAACGAATTTACAAAAAGAAAACTCCCAGATTACGACAAGTGATGCATATACAATACACACTTGTCACAGCCTAGAAATGTGGAAGTGACCTTTTTGCAAAGAGTGCTCTTTAATTTTTTTGATTTGGCCGAACAGGAATTCTCGACCTACCCTGGGAGCACCTATGCAGTGCCTTCAGTGCCCAATTGCACGCTGACGCTCGTGTGCTTACGCTGGCCGCGACTGAATAATAGTTCGCTTTTGGTTGTTTGCTCGTGTGGCCATTTTTCTTTTCTAGCTCACTAAAGCCAGGTCACTTTTCGTAACAAAAGTAAAACCCGGTCAGTTGAGTCACAGGCATTGACCACTGATTGTTGACTTTTCTCAAAAAAGGTTGTGAAATTTTTAAAAATTGAAGAATTCAAAAAATGGTTTAATGGTTTACAAAAGGTACATGTATTTGAAAATTGTTCGCGAAAATGAAAGAAGTTCATTATTTGAAAAATAATTACAAAATTACAAAAATTTGAGGCTTCGAAATGTTCATAATTTGAAAAAAGTTCATGAAAATGAAAAACATTCAAAAAAATTAAATAAGTTCACACAATGTGAAAAGTTTCATAATTAGAAAAATTTCATAATTTTGTAAAAAATGATGAATTTGAAAAAGATCACGACTTTGATAAGTTCATAATTTTAAAAAGTCCATGACAATGAAAAAAGTTTATAAGTTCGAATTTTTTGGCAAAAGTTCATGACTTGGAAATGGTCGTAATTTAAAAAATATTACAAAAATGAAAGACGAATTAGGAAAAAATCACAAAACTTTAAAAAGAAGTCCATGGATTTGAAAAAGTTCATGAAATTTGGAAAATATTCAAAAATTTGAAAATTATTTTCAAATTGGAAAAAGTTTACACATTTGACATAAAGAAGAAGTGAAAAGAAAAAAAACGTAAAATAAAAATAAAAAATAAAGTAAAAAATGAAAGGAAAAAAAAAGATAGAAAACCGAGCAAAACCCATGCTAGAAAAAAACAGAAATAAAAACCTCTAGATTCTTCATGGGGAGGAAACCAGTGGAAAAAAAATATCCTACATGGGCTGGCTCAATTTGCCACGAAGTGTTGTGACATGTAACCAGAAATGGCTATAAGCAGCGCGCTTAAGGGGGCAAATAGGAGCCACCGTCCATGAGGCTGTGTGATGCTGGGCCGGTCCCCAATTTTCAGTGAAAGTCGTGTCCACACATTCTAGACGCAAAATTCAGTTTATTTGCCAGTGTTGTGATGACGAAAAAGTTAGTTGTATCTTCTCGGTTTGTCCTTTTCGACAACTGGGCTGGGCTGTTGTCGGACATAAATTCCTCCCTGGGACGCATAAAAATCGTCCCTTGAAGCAAGCCGGTGATATAATTGGCGTTGTGGTGATTTTGTATCCAGTCGTCGCCTTCAGCTCGCCCCAAGTGCTGATATTGGCCCATTTTTCATTTCTATTTCGGCGAATAAAGGGTTCATATGGGCGTCAATAGGCCCATATTTAACGTGGTTCGCCGTTGTTTGGCGTTCAATTATTCACATATTTTTTATCACATATTTTATCACATAAATATCAAATACTTCAACAACAAATAGTTCAATACAAATTATATAGTTTAACAAATAAAAACTCATATTTCATCACACGTCGCGCCCGGCGTGGCCCTTGAGCCTCCATAGGTGCTCTATCAAATCTTGCTGCAGTTGATGATGCACCTGTGGGTCTCGGATCTCCTGACACATACTGAGATAGGTAGTCCAGGTTGCCGGTAGCTAGTGATCAACTTCGGCTAGAGGACCCTGCCTGTAGTATGGTTCAGTGTCAAACACTGGGTCTTCTTGCGCGCTCTCGATGATCATGTTGTGCAAGATGACACAACAAGTCATAATCTCCCACATTTAATCTTTCGACTAGGTCTGAGCGGGGTACCGGACAACAGCAAATCGATATTGAAGCACACCAAATGCTCGCTCGACATCCTTCCTGCAAGCCTCCTGAACCTTCGCAAATCAGTCGTTCTTGCCTCCTGGCATAGGGTTTGAGATCGTCTTCACAAATGTCAACCATCTCGGATAGATGCCATCACCTAGATAGTACCCATTGTTGTAGTGCCGCCCATTGATCTCGAAGTTCATCGGAGAAGAATGACCTTCAACAAGCTTGGCAAAGACAGGAGAGCACTGCAGCACGTTGATGTCATTGTGAGTTCCTGGTATACCAAAGAAGGAGTGCCAAATTCAGAGGTCCTGTGTGGCCACCGCCTCAAGTACCACACTGCAACCGCCTTTGGCGTCTTTGTACATCCCTTGCCAAGCAAATGGGCAATTCTTCCATTTCCAATGCATGCAGTCGATGCTTCCAAGCATCCCAGGAAATTCTCTTGCTGCATTCTGTGCTAGAATCCGAGCAGTGTCTTCCGCATTGGGTGTTCTCAAGTATTACGGTCCAAACACGGCCACCACTGCCCGACAGAACTTGTAGAAACACTCTATGCTGGTGGACTCGGCCATGCGCCCATAGTCGTCGAGTGAATCACCGGGAACTCCGTATGCAAGCATCCTGTAACGCCCCAGACACACCCGCCGGTGGTCGTTACTCCTGGCGGGATCTAGACTAGCCCCACAGATCAATACTAGTCTTTTTTGCGCACTTTGTCCTCACTCATGTGCACCCGGGAGCAACTTTCCGGTCGGTCACCCATCCTGACACTACTCCAAGCTGAGCACGCTTAACTTTGGAGTTCTGTCCGAATGGGCTCCCGGAAAAGAAGGAATTCATTATTGACATGAGTAGTCTATCATCCCTAATAAGCCATGCCATCACATACACCCCCACTCAGAGGAACCGACGTCCTCGTCGGGCCACAGGAACGTTCCCTCTTGGCACATACGCCTGTGCTTCCAGTCCAGTACATGTGCCATGCCGTGTGCCACGACGGGTCACAAACGTCATGAACAACATGACCACGCACCTGTCCGCAACCATCCATGTAACCGCGATGGGTCGGCTCTGATACCAACTTGTAACACCCTCGATGCGGTTATATCTCCCACGTGTCGAAGCACGACTTAGAGGTATAACCGCATTGAAGGCAATGTCGCAAGAGAGGTAATCTTCACACAACCCATGTAATGAATAAGGAAAAGGGGACATAGTTGGCTTACAATCGCCACTTCACACAATATATGAATAAAATATTACATCATCCAGATACAATCAAGGTCCGACTACGGAACCAAAGTAAAAGAAGACTACCCCTAATGCTACAGATCCCCGATCGCCCCAACTAGGCTCCACTACTGATCAACTGGAAAACGGAACAACATAACGAACGCAGTCTTCATCGAGCTCCTCCTTGAGCTCGGTTGCGTCACCTGCACGGTATCATCGGCACCTGCAAGTTGGTTTTGAAAGTAATCTGTGAGTCATGGAGACTCAGAAATCTCACACCCTCAAAATCAAGACTATTTAAGCTTATAGATAGGGTAAAAGGTATGAGGTGGAGCTGCAGCAAGCACCAGCATGTATGGTGGCTAACTTACGCAAATGAGAGTGAGAAGAGAAAGGCAAAGCACGGTCGAGAAACTATGATCAAGAAGTGATCCTAGAACAACCTACGTTCAAACATAACTCTAACACCGTGTACACTTCCCGGACTCCGCCGGAAAGAGACCATCACGGCTACACACACGGTTGATGCATTTTACTTAAGTTAAGTTTCAGGTTTTCTACAACCGGACATTAACAAATTTCCATCTTCCCATAACCACGGGCACGACTTTCGAAAGATCAATCCCTGCAGGGGGTCCCAACTTAGCCCATCACAAGCTCTCACGGTCAACGAAGGATATTCCTTCTCCCAAGACAATCCGATCAGACTCGGCATCCCGGTTACAAGACATCCTTGACAACGGTAAAACAAGTCCAGCAAAGCCACCCAGATGTGCCGACAAATCCGGATAGGAGCTGCACATATCTCGTTCTTAGGGCACACCGGATAGGTCAAGCTACGAGTAAAACCAGCCCTCGAGTTGCCCCGAGGTGGCCCCGCAGGCTGCCCATTTTGGACCAACACTCAGAGGAGCACTGGCCTGGGGGGGTTAAATAAAGATGACCCTTGGGCAGGCCTACCCAAGGGAAAGAAAACGCTAGGTGGCAAATGGTAAAACCAATGTTGGGCTTTGCTGGAGGAGTTTTATTCAAGATGAACTGTCAAGGGGTTCCCATTATAACCCAACCGTATAAGGAACGCAAAATCCGGGAACATAACACCGATATGACGGAAACTAGGGCGGCAAGAGTGGAACAAAACACCAGGCATAAGGCCGAGCCTTCCACCCTTTACCAAGTATATAGATGCATTAATATAAATAAGAGATATTGTGATATCCCAACAAAATAACCATGTTCCAAATATGGAACAAGCTCCAATCTTCATCTGCAACTAACAACACTATAAGAGGGACTGAGCAAAGCGGTAACATAGCCAAACAACAGTTTGCTAGAACAAGGTGGGTTAGAGGCTTGGCTTAACAATATGGGAGGCATGATAAGCAAGTGGTAGGTATCGCAGCATAGGCATAGCAAAAGAGCGAGCAACTAGCAAGCAAAGATAGAAGTGATTTCGAGGGTATGGTCATCTTGCCTACAAAGTTCTTCGAGAAAACGAAAGCTTGAACCTCGTAAACATACTCAACGGGCTCCTCGATCACGAACTCATCTCCCGGCTCTACCCAAAGCAAGAACACAAGCAAAGGAGAACACAATCAACCACGTGCAATGCTCAAGCAACATGATGCAAAACATGGTAGGATATGCGGGAAGCGATATGTGATGCATATGCATGATTTGGAAAGAAAAGATTGAAACTGGCCTCAACTTGGAAATCCAAGAGTGCCACTGGAAAGAGGAGTTGATTTCGGTCGAAATCGATATAAAGATCACTGGAATCGGATGCACGGAGGATAGCTATAAGACGCTCGGGCGGGATTTAGAGGCGTAGCTCACCATGGGCCTTGGGCCAGGACGAGAGGGAGGAAGCAGATCGGGCTGGCTCTGACTGGGCCGTACGCGGGGCCCACGGGAGATGGTGCCTGTCGTCGTCCTCCTCGATCCAGAGGGGATCGAGGGAAAGCAGGGGGCAGCGGCGCATCTCCGGCGAGGTGGGGCGGTGCTCCAGCGGTGGACTTCGGCGGACGGCGGGAACGGACCGCGGCGGCTCGGATCCGGCGGATCCCGTCCGCGGGCGAGAGACGGAGTTCGAGGCTGCAGGAACCCACATCGGTGGTTGACCTGCGAGGGAGAGAGAGGGCATGAGAGAGAGAGTGGGGGAAGGAAGAAGGTCAGGCGGCGGAGATCTCGCCTGAGAGGTCACCGGCGACGGCGCAGCGGGCCCCGGTGAGGACGACAGAAGGCTGCAGGGTCGAGGGGCTCCTCCCCTCGAGCGGAACCCTAGAACAGGCGCGGTGGCGGGGATCCGGGCCCGCGACGGGCTCCGCGGGCCGCGGCGGCTGGAGGAGAGAGAGGAATCCAGGTGGCGCTGCGGGATTGGCCGATGGCGGCGGGGGGGCTGACGTGGCAAGCGCTGATTGGTTCGGCGATGTGGCCGGCTGGGTGGACTCGTCCGCCGGTGAGCGGACATGTCCGGTGGCACGAGAGGAGCGGGGTTAGGGTTCATCTACGAAAAATTCGGGGAGAGACCTATTTATAGAGGTAGAGGAAGCTAGGAGAGTCGAAATGAGGTGCGGTTTTCGGCCACGCGATCGTGATTGAACGGCCTAGATGATGGAGGGGGTTTAGTTGGTTTTTGGGCCACTTTGGAGGGGTGTTGGGCTGCAACACACACGAGGCCTTTTCGATCCCTCGGTTAACCGTTGGAGTATCAAACGAAGTCCAAATGGTACGAAACTTGACGGGCGGTCTACCGGTAGTAATCCAAGGCCACATGACAAGTCTCGGTCCAATCCGAAAACGTTTAACACATGCACACGAAAAGAGGTAGAAAGGGACACCGGATGACATAGGAGCGCCGGATTCCAAAACGGACAACGGGGAAAATGCTCGGATGCATGAGTCGAACACGTATGCAAATGAAATATGCATGATGACATGATATGAAATGCATGACACGCAAGCAATGACAAGGCAACAACAACGAATAACTGGAAGACACCTGGCACATCGGTCTCGGGGCGTTACACATCCTTATCGCCGTCGTGCACTTCTGGATGGAGGTGAATCCAAGGGCGCCGGTGCAATCCATCTTACACTTAAAGTAGTTGTCGAACTCCCGGATGGAATTCACAATCCTGAGGAAGAGCTTTCGGCTCATCCGATAACGACGCCGAAATGTTTTCTCGCCGTGAAGTGGAGCATCGGCGAAGTAGTCGAAGTAGAGCATGCAGTAGCCTTTGAGACGATGCCGGTTCTTTACTTTCACCCGCCCCGGCGTCGAGCCACCTCGCCGCGGCTTTTCATTGCTCGCCAGCAGCTGGGCGAGGGCGACGAGCACCATGAGATACTCTTCTTTCTGGACGTCGGCCTCGGCTTCCTCCTCCAGCAGCGCGACAAGCGCCTCCTCGTCATTCGAGTCCATCGCCGAGGCAAGCAAATCGCCGAACACTTTGCGCCCGGTGGGCGTGTACCCGCCGCTAAACTGCCCCTCCACGGCCGGAAACGCCCAACTACTGTTGGAGGGGCTGCCGCGGCGAAGCTCTGCTATTTTTTCTGGCGGGGAATGGCTATCTAGCGGTGAAGGGCGGCGGATGGTGTCGGGATATAGCTAGTGGTGACTGAGGGCATGGAGGGTGGGAGGCTAGTCGAGGAAGAAAACCTTGACTTTTCCCTGACGGCATGGGCTAGCCGCGCTTTTCCCTTGCGCCGGAGCCCCCAATTGTCCCCCAGTGCGTCGGGTTCGGTCTGTAACCGCCGGGCGGAAAAAGGGACCGAACCGGTGTTTTTCGACGTTTTGAGACACGGCTGAGACGTTTTTTGGTACCGGCGCCGAAAAAGTGGCCTGAGGGGCCTGTTGGGGACGCGGCTGGAGATGCTCTAACAGCACAGCGCATAAAGGCTCGATGCAACACCATCACACCCGTAGATTAGATGATACAACTGCATGCACGTCTAGACCTTGTAGTACACATTAAAACTAGCTTCAAATCACAAGACCGAGTCCTGAAAAACGGATCACACATCCACAGAGACATTTCAGCGATGTGGTGTGGATGTAGATGTCAGAAAGAAAGGCAGCACGCTCGACGGGATGGACGGATCGCCGTGGAAGATGAGGTTGAATGAATGAATTATTGGGGAAGAGGAGGCAGTGCAGTGCGGCGAGAGCGATGTGGTTTAAATCTGTGACTTTCTCTCTGAGGTTCCATTGAATCTATCCGAGTGTCCACTCAAGTCATTTCGTTTTCTTTTATAGCTGTAGACATTGCTGGATCTCTCCAGCACCAGCAATTGAGCTTTTAAGAGCATCTCCAACTGCGCCCTTAGAAAGGCCTTCTCAGGCGATTTTTTCGTGTCGGCGTAAAAAAATCGGCTCAGTCGCGTCCTCAGGAGTCCGATTTTCATCGGCCTGGGTTAAAATTAGTGTGAGCGGACCCAGACCGAACCCGACGCGCTGGGGCGCTCGGGGACGCCGGAGCGAGCGGTTTTGACGCGAAAGAGCCGCGGGCCTACCGCATCAGCGACACCGCGCGTCGTCTTTCCCCCACGCCTCGGTTTTCTGCGGGGAATCAATGGCAAGGCTGCCGCCGGTCAGCCTTACCATTGATTCCTCACGGGCGGCGCCGACGCCTCCCCTCCCTCGCACGTGTACACACGGGCGCAGCGCGGCTATATAAAGTCGGCGGCTTCCCTCGCCACACCAGCCCTAGCCCTCGCCGCCCTAGCCGTCGAGCTCTGCCTCTCCCGAGAGCCGCCGCCGAGCCCCCTCTCCCAAGCGCCGCCGTCGAGTCCTCGCTCTCCCTCCCTCTCCCGATGGCCGAGCGTTTCTCCGGAGATGAGGCGGCGGCCAACGGCTTCGGCCGCCGCTCGCTCCGCGAACAAGAATCTTGGTTCCTGTTCCAGGCAAACATCCCGGCGCCGCCGGACATGCGGGTTGGGCCGACGAGCTGGAAGCTCAGCAACGGAGGAGTGCCCATTCCCCCGTTGCCCGACACCGTGGCCAAACCCGGGTACTTCGCCGAGGAGGTCGACGTCGTGCGCGCCTCCCTCACCGACGCCCAACTCTCCCTCCCCCAGTACGCCGCCAACAACCATGCGGCTTGGGCGGCGTACTTCGACACCGTCAGCAGCAGCAGCTGGCGTCCAGCAATGGCGCGGCGGTGGTCGGCGGCATGAAGAACAGCGAGCGGCGCCGCCTGTGGTGGGGTGTTCCCGGCCGCACACTCGAGGGTGTGCTGACGCACCTCGAGGGCGGCAACGACCCGCCGTTGGCGTACCCCCAGCGAGGGCGGCCGCCCAGGCGCACCACCGACGCGACGGGCCATGGGCGCCAAGGAGGTTCGGCTCCTCCTCTTGTTCCTCCTCCTCGCGCTCTTCCTCGCACTCCTCCGGCACTCCGGCGTTGCTCGGCGTCAAGGCCGAGCCCGCGGAGGAGTCGCCGCTCGACCGGCGCACTCGCAGCGTCGGCATCGTCATCAACGAGGGCGGCCGGCGCGCCTCCTCGTCGGCTCCTCCTCTGCGCTTCGTCAAGCCAAAGACGGAGCCGGGGCTCGCGCCGGTGAAGGCAGAGCCGGGACTCGCCGCTGTGAAGATGGAGCACGGCGAGGTCGAGCGCGACGATGACGCGACCCTTGAATGGGCACGCCAGGACTCCCTCAAGATGGCGATGAAGCGCCAGTGCGCCGTCCTGCAGCGCTTCGCGGAGCGCCGCCGGGGCCGCGATGAAGGAGTCGTTGTCGTCATCAACGACAACGACGACGACGATGCGCCGCCGCCACCAGTCTGCCATGGCGACGCCGGGTCCAGCAGGGGCGCCCGCGTCAAGGAGGAGAAGGCCGACGACGAGGATGGCAGCGACGACGGCGACTACTCGGTGTTCAGCAAGTTTCTTTTAGATTAGTTTATTATATATTTTGCTATGTAATGAAAATCGGCGAACTTTGTCCAAATATATGCCCAAGTTGACCGAAATTTGTCGTGTTTAGCCGAACTTCGCCGAACTGTGCCGAAATTTGGTATACTTTTTCTTTATTTAATCGCGCCTGAGGGCGGCCCTGGAGCCGGCGGCTGGGGACCGACTCGCCCCAAGCTCATTTTTTGCGCTGGCTCATTCCCAGGTGGCGATTTTAGGCGCCCCTGGGAGGCCAACGGCTGAAGATGCTTTAATCACTTGGCATGACTACTGACCAACTGGTGGCACCAAGTGCAGTGCTGACAGTGGTTTTCTTTTTCTTTTTGTGGGGGACAGTGGCCGCAATTCCGCGTTACGTTTGGTAGCTGAAACACGCCAGACACTTGTACCGCAGCGCAGAGGTCAAATACTATCATGTAGTACTCCAACAAGATGGATCATAGCCATACACATGTTGCTGCACCGCAATGAAATGAACGACCGGACGTCTGAAGCTGATGGCAACAAACAGACGTGCTATATATGCTCCTTGGCAAGCAAATTCAGAGGCTTCACTTTCTCCACTTATGAACTTGCCATGATCAAGTCCTAACCCCACTACCAGTGGCCGGCCTTTCGGGTATCCATCCACGCACAACCTCCGACTGGCTACAAGCATCCAGGATATAAATATAAATTAGTATGAAAATTCGGTTAAAATTATGCATGTGTCAGCGACGCAAAAGCCCAACCTCTACTCCAAAAGTCTGAGTTGGTGAATAGCATCCACGGTTTATTTTCGTCCCACCACTTTCGTTGGGTTTTTTCCGTCCCCCTTCCACCCCCCTCTCACTGGTTTATTTTTGCCTCATTTCCCATACAATGGAAAAAAACTGAACGGGTCACAACTTTCCATGCGGGGACAAGTTATTTAGTAATGACCTTATATGAAAGAATCAATCACGATTAAACTCTATAAATCTCTGCTATTAAAGCAGGATCAAACGTCGTGACGGTTCTATCTTCCCTCGTACCGACCGCGCGCTAGACAAGATCGCAGGAGCAGCCCACGTTCCCTCGCAGCCTTCCTTCACGCGATTTAGCAAAAAAAAAAAACCACGACCCACTTCCGTCCCACGTCCCACATCCCCCAGTCTCGCCCACCTCTGGCTCCCGATCCCTCCTCTCGATCTCATGAGAAAAATTCCCCCGCCGCCGTCCTCGCCCCCACAGTCGTCTGCCCCGATGAACTATCCATCTCCATCGCCGTCTGACGCTCGTCTCGGTCGCCGTCGCGCAGCCCATGCACGCCGCCCTTGTATGATCTGCTCGTCTCTGCCACCACAACAGCCTGGGCTGATCCCCTTACTGAGCCCATCTGATGGCGGCGCGACCCATCTTTTGGTGTTGCATGCGGCGACAACGGCGAACGAGAAGACATCAACGTACGCCACCACCATCGCCGGCTTGCAGGTGGCCCGTTGACCGTTGTGAAGGCCTTCAGTTTGACACGGAGAAGTTCTGGAGAGGCGCGGGTTCGAGATGATGCATGACGCGGTGGCGAGGGCCACAATGGTTAGGGAGCAAGCTGATGGCATCAAAAGTAAGTAACGATCATAGGCTCCTACCTTACGCGATTGCTCCCATGCTTGTTCACATGATTGCTCGATCTCCTGCTTGTTCACATGATTGCTCTCTTGCTTGTTCCCTGTAGAATGGCAACAACTATTGGTAGTGATTGTGACTGTGCGGTTCACGCATCAGTGGCACATCCAAATCCACTCCACTAATAAACTGGAGTGAATTGCAGAAAACATCGACATTGAAGGTTAGGGTTGCAGAAACCACAATTCTACAGTTTTGTGCCAAAAATCACTAATTTCGAGCTAATTTTTTGCAAAAAACACTAGCCGATGGCTTAGGTCGTTTTGAGCACGATTATGGCAAGTGGGTCCCGATGGACAGGGTGACGTGGCAGGACATAACAGATCACAAAATAGATAGAACATCATAGACTAAACTGTAAAAGGGCATAAGAAAGATAAAATCATCTTTTCATAAAGAGGTAATTGCATCAATGGTGTCTAAACTTGCTACCAATGTTCACTTTAGTGCACGAATTTGAAGAATACACCGATTTGGTGCAAAAACTTGGCTTTCTGGTGCAAATACAGTCCGAATCACGTTTTCATACGTCCGCGCTGCTGACTAGATGCCAGCGTGGCTGCGGGACCCAATGTCAGCGACTGCCATCGCGCACAGAGGCATGTGGCCACGCGGCTGGGTGAAATATCACAGAAACCCCCTTTGATCTGTTTATTTTTCGCACATAAGCCCCTGAGCCGGTGGGACACAGCAGCCTGCCCATATCCTAACATCCCGCCTGTGTCATGATCTGCCTCGGGCTCTTCTCCTCGTCTCTCTCCTAGTTCGATCGTTCGGTGCCGCCGCCTGGGTGGATCGTGACGGCACCATTGATCGTCGTGGGCGCGAATGGCGGCGCCTCGTCGGCGAGCTCTCGGCGATGTAGCTCCTCCATATGGTGAGAATTGCGTCGTCTCCTCTGCCCCTCTGTCTCCTGGTTTCTGTAGGGTTTTAAATGTATGTATGGCGCGGCAGGAACTAGGATCTGTATGTCATGGTGCTGCTGTGATGATTCTTAGTTGTGTTTAGGTTATTCTCCTAATGCGCGATGACACTTTAGGATTTGAAACTGATGTTTGTTCTTAGGTAATGTGTGGGTTAGAAAGGCACCTCTTTTTTGGTATTTGTGATGGACAAAAAATGCAGATTTGATGACATAGAGGATGGTCGATTTGATCTTATTAGAAATATGAAGTAGGTATACTGAAAATTTAACAGTGGCATTACTAAACTTGATGGCAGTAGCATTCCTGAACTTTTTGACAGATGCTTAACTGAATGTTGGACGCTTAACTGAATTTTTTGACACTTGCTTAACTGAATTTTGACTAGTAGGTACACACTCAATTTTGATCAGCGACCATGTATGTACGTGCATAGTGTAAGCTAGTCAGTACTTGTTGGGTGAGTTTCTGTAAGCAGCCATCAAGCAAAGGGCATTTGTTGCCTGGACAATTTTGTAAGAAACAGAGCAGACATACACACCCGTATATGATGTTGCCTTCAAATCTTTGGTACACATTCTTTATATGATGGAAGATTAACTCCTGGCATATGCTTACAGAGATCTTTGGTGTGCATTATGCAATTGAGCCTTACCTTAATTTATCACACCCGTAGCTCATAGCTGCAGAGCCACTCAGCCTTCAGATGTCCCTACTCTGCTCTGTAAAGACAAGAACTCGTCTGAACCACTAGGAACCTCTTCCTCCCCATGACAGCCATCCATCCTGTGGCACTTTTTTCTTTTTCATTATCTGCGAAAGAACGGACTTTCATTCATTGACATGGGGCATAAAATCATCCTGATAGACGAGATGAATCTCTTCCTGCCCAGACCCTAACCATTAGTTGGTAGGCAGAAAAAAGCGGAAGGCATTCGTACCAAAGATTGCTCGTGTGTATGTGTGCTCTGTTTCTTACTCTGCTAGATCTTCCTTGTTTCTTCCAGAAATTCCACCGAGCAACCTGTGTGCGTGTGTGAGTCTATCATACCAACACAGCGGGAGACTCTCTGCCAATAATTTGTTTGTTTTATCAATTTTGGGTTGTTTATTGCAAGTGTTTTATGAAGTGAATTCTATGCTGTTAAGATAGTGTTCTTACCACTTATTTATCCATATTTACTGATGCTAAATGAATTATTAACTAAAGTTAACATCATTCAGAGTTAACTGACTTTGGTTTTGTTTACTAAATTGTGTGTTGTAAGCTGAGGTAAGAGTGAACTAATTACTTCTTTGCATTGCAGGTGCTTTTGATGGTCTTTTCTGAGTTCAGATTCACCGCAGAGGCTTCTTTTGTGGAACTGACAGCAACAACACATACAAGGATTATGAAGTTGACTGGTTTGACAACTGTGACAGTGATACTTGGTCCATTTTATGGATTGATGATTTTCTGCAGCAGCTAGGGTATGACAGAAAGAGTGTAAAGCTTGATGTGTTTTGGTGTCAGCCGGGAAAGACATTGAGTGATGGACTAAGAGAGATAAAGTGTGCTGCCGACATCCTTGCAATGATAGCAGCAACTACAGAGCACAAGAATTTGTTGCTGATTGTAGACCATGGAGAGACACTTAACAGAGTTATGAGAGATGACATTATGCTAAATGATAAAAATATCCAAGATGAGGAAAGAAGTGTGCCAAATGATAGGAGGGGAAGGAGGTTATTTGGGGAAGGATCATCATCAGGTTGTGGTGATGAAGAAATAGAGGAGGAAGATGGAGTAGACGCAACAACAGCAGATTCAGAGACTGATGAGGATTTCTATGATAGTGACTTTGATATAGAGATGGGGACGATGATTTGTTCGAGACAAACATAGATAAAGAAGTGGATGATCACAGAGAGAAGGATACATCATGTGACTATGAAGCAGAGCTAGCTGAGGATGCTGTCAATGAACCATTCATGTCTGAACTTGATGAAAATGCACCAAAGTTCATCAATGAACTTGATCTTTTGCTTAGAGGACTATTTTGATTACCAGACTTGTTATTATTAATGTAATGAACATTTGGATGTGATGTACCTTGAACTTAAGTATTTGGCTGTCATGTTATGTACTAGACCTATTTATAGTGTTGCCGTCAATAATTTGGTACTGAATATCACTGTCTTGCTGTCAAACTTTAGTTGTGATGACCACAAAAATGTTGTCAAAATTTTGCACTGAATATCACTTTCTTGCTATCAAAATATAAAATTTTTGCACCGAATATCATTGTGTTGCTGTCAAATTTTAGCTACGATGTTCACACAATTGTTGTCAAAATTTGGCACTGAATATCAATTGGTGCTGTCAAAATTTAGTTATGATATACTACTGTAGTACATGAATCATTCGATTCAATCATGTTTGATGTACAGGTACATGAAACAATAATTTCAATTTGATACAGGAGATTGATTCGGTACAGAAGATTGTTGTACATGAAATTGACATTAATCTGAAACTGCAGTACAGGAAACAAAACATCTCGAATTGTCATTTTCTTTCAATACACAGACCAAGCATTTCAGTAGTAAATCTCATTAAGTTCATCAAAATACTAATTTTTTCTCAACTAAACCAAAATACATTAAAACAAAATGCATCAGGACCTGCCAGCCATTGCAAACATGATTGCGACTAAACCAAAATACATTAATATAGCAAAACATTATCATCCTATCTCTGGATAGCAACTGATCTCCATTGCAATCATTCTCTTCTCCATTCTCTGCTTCTCCTTCACAGCTTCTATATCACCATCTTTCTCCTTCAGCTTCTTCTCCAGAACCTCTTTCTTGCTAGCAAGATTAGCAATCACACTTCTCTCCCTTCCCTGCCATGGTTTGTCGATCCATTTGGCATAACCACAAATCCTCTCATCCTGTTAATAAACAATTCACACACTAATAAGAGGCTCCAGTAATAACTGATGTGATCTACTGAAATTATCACAAACCACAGAATTAAAAGGACCTCCTGAATTCAGACCCAATGTTACCTCATACTGTCACACCAAAAACCATGGCCCTGTGTCACACCTTCATTGCATACACCTCGAGCAGGCGCATCTCTATGCCCACGCTACCACACAAGTCGCCCTTGAGACAGGTGTAGGAGCGCTATGAGTAGCAGAGGAGGACCAATGGCCAAGCGGCGGGAGGATGAGGAGGAACGGAGGAGGTACCTGTTGGGGAACGTTGCAGAAAACAAAAAATTTCCTACGGTTTCACCAAGATCCATCTATGAGTTCATCTAGCAACAAGTGATCGGATTGCATCTACATACCTTTGTAGTGTTGGAAATATGCCCTAGAGGCAATAATAAAAGTATTATTATATTTCATTGTTCATGATAATTGTCTTTTATTCATGCTATAACTGTATTATCCGGAAATCATAATACACGTGTGAATACATAGACCACAATATGTCCCTAGTGAGCCTCTAGTTGACTAGCTCGTTGTGATCAACAGATAGTCATGGTTTCCTGGCTATGGACATTGGATGTCGTTGATAACGGGATCACGTCATTAGGAGAATGATGTGATGGACAAGACCCAATCCTAAGCATAGCACAAAGATCGTGTAGTTCGTTTGCTAGAGCTTTGCCAATGTCAAGTATCTCTTCCTTTGACCATGAGAGCGTGTAACTCCTGGATACCGTAGGGGTGCTTTGGGTGTATCAAACGTCACAACGTAACTGGGTGACTATAAAGGTGCACTACAGGTATCTCCGAAAGTATCTATTGTTTTATGCGGATCGAGACTGGGATTTGTCACTCCGTATGACGGAGAGGTATCTCTGGGCCCACTCGGTAATGCATCATCATAATGAGCTCAAGGTGACCAATGTGTTGGCCACGGGATCATGCATTACGGTACGAGTAAAGTGACTTGCCGGTAACGAGACTGAACAAGGTATTGGGATACCGACGATCGAGTCTCGGGCAAGTAACGTACCGATTGACAAAGGGAATTGTATACAGGGTTTGATCGAATCCTCGACATCGTGGTTCAACCGATGAAATCATCGAGGAGCGTGTGGGAGCCAACATGGGTATCCAGACCCCGCTGTTGGTTATTGCCCGAGAGTGGTCTCGGTCATGTCTGCATGTCTCCCGAGCCCGTAGGGTCTACACACTTAAGGTTCGGTGACGCTAGGGTTATTAGGAAGACTAGTATGTGACTACCGAATGTTGTTCGGAGTCCCGGATGAGATCCCAGACGTCACGAGGAGTTCCGGAATGGTCCGGAGGTAAAGTTTTATATATGGGAAGTTGTTAAACGGGCACCGGAAAGTTTCGGGGTTATACCGGTATTGTACCGGGACCACCGGAAGGGTTCCGGGGGTCCACCAGGAGGGGCCACCCCTCCCGGGGGGCCACTTGGGCTGCGTGGGGATAGCAGCCAGCCCCTAGTGGGCTTGGCGCGCCCCCCTCCTTGGGCCCATGCGCCTAGGGGTGGGGGGGAAACCCTAAAGGGGGCGCACCCCCTTTGCTTGGGGGGCAAGCCCCCCACCCCTTGGCCGCCCCCCCCCCCCTAGGGTTTTCCCTAGAGGGCCGGCCTCCTTGCCCTTTCCCCTATATATAGAGGGGTGAGGGGAGGGATGCAACACATGATAACTCAAGGCGCAGCCCCTCCCCTCCCCAACACATCTCCTCCTCCGTACGTGCTTGGTGAAGCCCTGTCGGAATACTGCCGCGTCAACTGCACCACGCCGTCGTGCTGCCGTTGGAGCTGCCTTCCTCAACCTCTCCTTCCTCCTTGCTGGATCAAGACGGAGGAGACGTCTCCCGTCCCGTACGTGTGTTGAACGCGGAGGTGCTGTCCGTTCAGCACTAGGACATCGGTGATCCGAATCACGTTCGAGTACGACTCCATCATCACCATCTCCTTGGCAAGCTTCCGCTCGTGATCTACAAGTGGTATGTAGATGCAAACTCTCTCCCTTGACTCGTTGCTTAGATGAACTCATAGATGGATCTTGGTGAAACCGTAGGAAAATTTTTAATTTTCTGCAACGTTCTCCAACAGTGGCATCATGAGCCAGGTCTATGCATAGTTCTCTTTGCACGAGTAGAACACAATTTTGTTGTGGGCGTGGATCTTGTCATCTTACTTGCCTCTACTAGTCTTTTCTTGCTTCGGCGGTATTGTGGGATGAAGCGGCCCGGACCAACCTTACACGTACGCTTACGTGAGACCGGTTCCACCGACTAACATGCACTAGTTGCATAAGGTGGCTGGCGGGTGTCTGTCTCTCCCACTTTAGTTGGAGCGGATTCGATGAAAAGGGCCCTTATGAAGGGTAAATAGAAGTTGACAAAATCACGTTGTGGTTATTCGTAGGTAAGAAAACGTTCTTGCTAGAACCCAATTGCAGCCACGTAAAAGATGCAACAACAATTAGAGGACGTCTAACTTGTTTTTGCAGCGATTGATCAAGTGATGTGATATGGCCAGAAGTTGTGATGAATGATGAATTGTGATGTATGAGATCATGTTCTTTGTAATAGGATTCACGACTTGCATGTCGATGAGTATGACAACCGGCAGGAGCCATAGGAGTTGTCTTTATTTTTGTATGACCTGCGTGTCATTGAAGAACGCCATGTAACTTACTTTACTTCATTGCTAAACGCGTTAGTCATAGAAGTAGAAGTAGTCGTTGGCGTGACAACTTCATGAAGACACGATGATGGAGATCATGATGATGGAGATCATGGTGTCAAGCCGGTGACAAGATGATCATGGAGCCCCGAAGATGGAGATCAATGGAGCTATATGATATTGGCCATATCATGTCACAACTATATAATTGCATGTGATGTTTATTATGTTTATGCATCTTGTTTACTTAGGACGACGGTAGTAAATAAGATGATCCCTTACAAAAATTTCAAGAAGTGTTCTCCCCTAACTGTGCACCGTTGCTACAGTTCGTCGCTTCTAAGCACCACGTGATGATCGGGTGTGATGGATTCTTACGTTCACATACAACGGGTGTAAGACAGTTTTACACAGCGAAAACACTTAGGGTTAACTTGACGAGCCTAGCATGTGCAGACATGGCCTCGGAACACGGAGACCGAAAGGTCGAACACGAGTCGTATGGAAGATACGATCAACATGAGAATGTTCACCGACGATGACTAGTCCGTCTCACGTGATGATCGGACACGGCCTAGTCGACTCGGATCGTGTAACACTTAGATGACTAGAGGGATGTCTAATCTAAGTGGGAGTTCATAATTTGATTAGAACTTAATTATCATGAACTTAGTCTAAAACCTTTGCAAATATGTCTTGTAGATCAAATGGCCAACGCTCATGTCAACATGAACTTCAACGCGTTCCTAGAGAAAACCAAGCTGAAAGATGATGGCAGCAACTATACGGACTGGGTCCGGAACCTGAGGATCATCCTCATAGCTGCCAGGAAACAATATGTCCTAGAAGGACCGCTAGGTGACGCTCCCGTCCCAGAGAACCAAGACATTATGAATGCTTGGCAGTCTCGTGCTGATGATTACTCCCTCGTTCAGTGCGGCATGCTTTACAGCTTAGAACCGGGGCTCCAAAAGCGTTTTGAGCATCACGGAGCATATGAGATGTTCGAAGAGCTGAAACTAGTTTTCCAAGCTCATGCCCGGGTCGAGAGATATGATGTCTCCGACAAGTTCTACAGTTGTAAGATGGAGGAAAACAGTTCTGTCAGTGAACACATCCTGAAGATGTCTGGGTTGCACAACCGTATGACCCAGCTGAACATTAACCTCCCAGATGAGGCGGTCATTGACAGAATCCTCCAGTCGCTCCCACCAAGCTACAAGAGCTTTGTGATGAACTACAACATGCAGGGGATGGAAAAGACCATTCCTGAAGTGTTCTCAATGCTGAAGTCAGCAGAGGCTGAAATCAAGAAAGAACATCAAGTGTTGATGGTCAATAAGACCACTAAGTTCAAGAAGGGCAAGGGTAAGAAGAACTTCAAGAAGGACGGCAAGGAGGTTGCCGCGCCTGGTAAGCCAGTTACCGGGAAGAAGTCAAAGAATGGACCCAAGCCTGAGACTGAGTGCTTTTATTGCAAGGGGAAGGGTCACTGGAAGCGGAACTGCCCCAAATACTTAGCGGATAAGAAGGCCGGCAACACCAAAGGTATATTTGATATACATGTAATTGATGTGTACCTTACCAGTACTCGTAGTAACTCCTGGGTATTTGATACCGGTGCCGTTGCTCATATTTGTAACTCACAGCAGGAGCTGCGGAATAAACGGAGGCTGGGGAAGGACGAGGTGACGATGCGCGTCGGGAATGGTTCCAGAGTCGATGTGATCGCCGTCGGCACGCTGCCTCTACATTTACCTACGGGATTAGTTTTGAACCTTAATAATTGTTATTTAGTGCCAAGTTTGAGCATGAACATTGTATCTGGATCTCGTTTAATACGAGATGGCTACTCATTTAAGTCCGAGAATAATGGTTGTTCGATTTATATGAGAGATATGTTTTATGGTCATGCTCCGATGGTCAATGGTTTATTCTTAATGAATCTCGAGCGTAATATTACACATGTTCATAGTGTAGATGCCAAAAGATGTAAAGTTGATAACGATAGTCCCACATACTTGTGGCACTGCCGCCTTGGTCACATTGGTGTCAAGCGCATGAAGAAGCTCCATGCTGATGGACTTTTGGAGTCTCTTGATTATGAATCATTTGACACATGCGAACCATGCCTCATGGGCAAAATGACCAAGACTCCGTTCTCCGGAACAATGGAGCGAGCAACCAACTTGTTGGAAATCATACATACCGATGTGTGCGGTCCAATGAGCGTTGAGGCTCGCGGAGGATATCGTTATGTTCTCACTCTCACTGACGACTTAAGTAGATATGGGTATGTCTACTTAATGAAACACAAGTCTGAGACCTTTGAAAAATTCAAGGAATTTCAGAATGAGGTGGAGAATCAACGTGACCGAAAGATAAAGTTCCTACGATCAGATCGTGGAGGAGAATATTTAAGTCACGAATTTGGCACACACTTAAGGAAATGTGGAATCGTTTCACAACTCACGCCGCCTGGAACACCTCAGCGAAACGGTGTGTCCGAACGTCGTAATCGCACTCTATTGGATATGGTGCGGTCTATGATGTCTCTTACCGATTTACCGCTATCATTTTGGGGATACGCTCTAGAGACAGCTACATTCACTTTAAATAGGGCACCGTCTAAATCCGTTGAGACGACACCGTATGAATTATGGTTTGGGAAGAAACCTAAGCTGTCGTTTCTAAAAGTTTGGGGATGCGATGCTTATGTCAAGAAACTTCAACCTGAAAAGCTCGAACCCAAGTCGGAAAAATGCGTCTTCATAGGATACCCTAAGGAAACTGTAGGGTATACCTTCTACTTAAGATCCGAGGGCAAGATCTTTGTTGCCAAGAACGGATGCTTTCTGGAAAAAGAGTTTCTCTCGAAAGAAGTAAGTGGGAGGAAAGTAGAACTCGATGAAGTACTACCTCTCGAACGGGAAAGTGGTGCAGCTCAGGAAAATGTTCCTGTGATGCCCACACCAACTGAAGAGGAAACCAATGATGATGATCAAGGTACTTCGGATCAAGTTGCTACTGAACTTCGTAGGTCCACAAGGACACGTTCCGCACCAGAGTGGTACGGCAACCCTGTCCTGGAAATCATGTTGTTAGACAACGGTGAACCTTCGAACTATGAAGAAGCGATGGCGGGCCCAGATTCCAACAAATGGCTAGAAGCCATGAAATCCGAGATAGAATCCATGTATGAAAACAAAGTATGGACTTTGACTGACTTGCCCGATGATCGGCGAGCGATAGAAAACAAATGGATCTTTAAGAAGAAGACGGACGCGGATGGAAATGTTACCATCTATAAAGCTCGACTTGTCGCTAAGGGTTATCGACAAGTTCAAGGGATTGACTACGACGAGACATTCTCTCCCGTAGCGAAGCTTAAGTCCGTCCGAATCATGTTAGCAATTGCCGCATACTATGATTATGAGATATGGCAGATGGACGTCAAAACGGCATTCCTTAACGGGCATCTTAAGGAAGAGCTGTATATGATGCAGCCAGAAGGTTTTGTCGATCCTAAGAACGCTAACAAAGTATGCAAGCTCCAGCGATCCATTTATGGGCTGGTGCAAGCATCTCGGAGTTGGAATATTCGCTTTGATGAGATGATCAAAGCGTTTGGGTTTATGCAGACTTATGGAGAAGCCTGCGTTTACAAGAAAGTGAGTGGGAGCTCTGTAGCATTTCTCATATTATATGTGGATGACATACTCTTGATGGGAAATAATATAGAATTTCTGGACAGCATTAAGGCCTACTTGAACAAATGTTTTTCAATGAAGGACCTTGGAGAAGCTGCTTATATATTAGGCATCAAAATCTATAGAGATAGATCGAGACGCCTCATAGGTCTTTCACAAAGCACATACCTTGATAAGATTTTGAAAAAGTTCAAAATGGATGAGTCCAAGAAAGGGTTCTTGCCTATGTTACAAGGTGTGAGATTGAGCTCAGCTCAGTCACCGACCACGGCAAAAGATAAAGAAGAGATGAGTGTCATCCCCTATGCTTCAGCCATAGGATCTATTATGTATGCCATGCTGTGTACCAGACCTGATGTAAACCTTGCCGTAAGTTTGGTAGCAAGATACCAGAGTAATCCCGGCAAGGAACACTGGACAGCGGTCAAGAATATCCTGAAGTACCTGAAAAGGACAAAGGACATGTTTCTCGTTTATGGAGGTGACGAAGAGCTCGTCGTAAAGGGTTACGTCGACGCTAGCTTCGACACAGATCTGGATGACTCTAAGTCACAAACCGGATACGTGTATATGTTGAATGGTGGAGCAGTAAGCTGGTGCAGCTGCAAGCAGAGCGTCGTGGCGGGATCTACATGTGAAGCGGAGTACATGGCAGCCTCGGAGGCAGCGCATGAAGCTATTTGGGTGAAGGAGTTCATCACCGACCTAGGAGTCATACCCAATGCGTCGGGGCCAATCAAACTCTTCTGTGACAACACTGGAGCTATTGCCCTTGCTAAGGAGCCCAGGTTTCACAAGAAGACCAGGCACATCAAGCGTCGTTTCAACTCCATCCGTGAAAATGTTCAAGATGGAGACATAGAAATTTGCAAAGTACATACGGATCTGAATGTCGCTGATCCGTTGACTAAACCTCTCTCGCGAGCTAAACATGATCAACACCAAAACTCTATGGGTGTTCGATTCATCACAATGTAACTAGATTGGTGACTCTAGTGCAAGTGGGAGACTGTTGGAAATATGCCCTAGAGGCAATAATAAAAGTATTATTATATTTCATTGTTCATGATAATTGTCTTTTATTCATGCTATAACTGTATTATCCGGAAATCATAATACACGTGTGAATACATAGACCACAATATGTCCCTAGTGAGCCTCTAGTTGACTAGCTCGTTGTGATCAACAGATAGTCATGGTTTCCTGGCTATGGACATTGGATGTCGTTGATAACGGGATCACATCATTAGGAGAATGATGTGATGGACAAGACCCAATCCTAAGCATAGCACAAAGATCGTGTAGTTCGTTTGCTAGAGCTTTGCCAATGTCAAGTATCTCTTCCTTTGACCATGAGAGCGTGTAACTCCTGGATACCGTAGGGGTGCTTTGGGTGTATCAAACGTCACAACGTAACTGGGTGACTATAAAGGTGCACTACAGGTATCTCCGAAAGTATCTATTGTTTTATGCGGATCGAGACTGGGATTTGTCACTCCGTATGACGGAGAGGTATCTCTGGGCCCACTCGGTAATGCATCATCATAATGAGCTCAAGGTGACCAATGTGTTGGCCACGGGATCATGCATTACGGTACGAGTAAAGTGACTTGCCGGTAACGAGACTGAACAAGGTATTGGGATACCGACGATCGAGTCTCGGGCAAGTAACGTACCGATTGACAAAGGGAATTGTATACAGGGTTTGATCGAATCCTCGACATCGTGGTTCAACCGATGAAATCATCGAGGAGCGTGTGGGAGCCAACATGGGTATCCAGACCCCGCTGTTGGTTATTGCCCGAGAGTGGTCTCGGTCATGTCTGCATGTCTCCCGAGCCCGTAGGGTCTACACACTTAAGGTTCGGTGACGCTAGGGTTATTAGGAAGACTAGTATGTGACTACCGAATGTTGTTCGGAGTCCCGGATGAGATCCCGGACGTCACGAGGAGTTCCGGAATGGTCCGGAGGTAAAGTTTTATATATGGGAAGTTGTTAAACGGGCACCGGAAAGTTTCGGGGTTATACCGGTATTGTACCGGGACCACCGGAAGGGTTCCGGGGGTCCATCGGGAGGGGCCACCCCTCCCGGGGGGCCACTTGGGCTGCGTGGGGATAGCAGACAGCCCCTAGTGGACTTGGCGCGCCCCCCTCCTTGGGCCCATGCGCCTAGGGGTGGGGGGGGGGGGAAACCCTAAAGGGGGCGCACCCCCTTTGCTTGGGGGGCAAGCCCCCCACCCCTTGGCCGCCGCCCCCCCCCCTAGGGTTTTCCCTAGAGGGCCGGCCCCCCTTGCCCTTTCCCCTATATATAGAGGGGTGAGGGGAGGGCTGCAACACACCATAACTCAAGGCGCAGCCCCTCCCCTCCCCAACACATCTCCTCCTCCGTACGTGCTTGGCGAAGCCTTGTCGGAATACTGCCGCGTCAACTGCACCACGCCGTCGTGCTGCCGTTGGAGCTGCCTTCCTCAACCTCTCCTTCCTCCTTGCTGGATCAAGACGGAGGAGACGTCTCCCGTCCCGTACATGTGTTGAACGCGGAGGTGCTGTCCGTTCAGCACTAGGACATCGGTGATCCGAATCACGTTCGAGTACGACTCCATCATCACCATCTCCTTGGCAAGCTTCCGCTCGTGATCTACAAGTGGTATGTAGATGCAAACTCTCTCCCTTGACTCGTTGCTTAGATGAACTCATCGATGGATCTTGGTGAAACCGTAGGAAAAAAATTTAATTTTCTGCAACGTTCCCCAACATGTAGATCACGCGCGGAAGCGTTCAAAGAACGGGGATGAGGAAGTCGTACTCAACGTGATCCAAATCACCGGAGATCCTAGCGCCGAACGGACGGCACCTCCGTGTTCAACACACGTACGGTCAGCGTGACGTCTCCTCCTTCTTGATCCAGCAAGGGGGGAGGAGAGGTTGATGAAGATCCAGCAGCACGACGGCGTGGTGGTGGATGCAGGAGTCACCGCAGCAGGGCTTCGCCGTTCTACTGCGAGAGGGAGAGGTGTAGCAGGGGAGAGGGAGGCGCCAAGAGTCAAGCGTGCGGCTGCCCCTCCCTCCCCCCCTTTATATAGGCTCCCCTAGGGGGCGCCCGCCCTAGGAGATGGGATCTCCTAGGGGGGCGGCGGCCAAGGGTGGAGTAGCCCCCAAGGCAAGTGGGGCGCCCCCCATCCTAGGGTTTCCAACCCTAGGCGCAGGGGGTGGGCCAAGGGGGGCGCACCAGCCCACTATGGGCTGGTTCCCCTCCCCACTTTAGCCCATGGGGCCCTCCGGGATGGGTGGCCCCACCCGGTGGACCCCGGGGGCCCTTCCGGTGGTCCCGGTACAATACCGGTGACCCCCGAAACTCTTCCGATGGCCGAAACTGCATTTCCTATATATAATTCTTCACCTACGGACCATTCCGGAACTCCTCGTGACGTCCAGGATCTCATCCGGGACTCCGAATAACTTTCGGGTTACTGCATATTCATATCTCTACAACCCTAGCGTCACCGAACCTTAAGTGTGTAGACCCTACGGGTTCGGGAGACATGTAGACATGACCGAAATGGCTCTCCGGTCAATAACCAACAGCGGGATCTGGATACCCATGTTGGCTCCCACATGCACCTCGATGATCTCATCGGATGAACCACGATGTCGAGGATTCAAGCAACCCCGTATACAATTCCCTTTGTCAATCGGTACGTTACTTGCCCGAGATTCAATCGTCGGTATCCCAATACCTCGTTCAATCTCGGTACCGGCAAGTCACTTTACTCGTACCGTAATGCATGATCCCGTGACCAGACACTTGGTCACTTTGAGCTCATTGTGATGATGCATTACCAAGTGGGCCCAGAGATACCTCTCCGTCATACGGAGTGACAAATCCCAGTCTTGATCCGTGTCAACCCAACAGACACTTTCGGAGATACCCGTAGTATACCTTTATAGTCACCCAGTTATGTTGTGACGTTTGGTACACCCAAAGCACTCCTACGGTATCCGGGAGTTACACGATCTCATGGTCTAAGGAAAAGATACTTGACATTGGAAAAACTCTAGCAAACGAACTATACGATCTTGTGCTATGTTTAGGATTGGGTCTTGTCCATCACATCATTCTCCTAATGATGTGATCTTGTTATCAATGACATCCAATGTCCATAGTCAGGAAAGCATGACTATCTATTGATCAACGAGCTAGTCAACTAGAGGCTTACTAGGGACATGTTGGTGTCTATGTATTCACACATGTATTACGATTTTCGGATAACACAATTATAGCATGAATAAAAGACAATTATCATGAACAAGGAAATATAATAATAATCCTTTTATTATTGCCTCTAGGGCATATTTCCAACAGTCTCCCACTTGCACTAGAGTCAATAATCTAGTTACATTGTGATGAATCGAACACCCATGGAATTCTGGTGTTGATCATGTTTTGCTCTAGGGAGAGGTTTAGTCAACGGATTTGCTACATTCAAGTCCGTATGTACTTTACAAATATCTATGTCTCCATCTTGAACATTTTCATGAATAGAGTTGAAGCGACGCTTGATGTGCCTGGTCTTCTTGTGAAACCTGGGCTCCTTGGAAGTGCAATAGCTCCAATGTTGTCACAGAAGAGTTTGATCGGCCCCGACACATTGGGTATGACTCCTAGGTCGGTGATGAACTCCTTCACCCAAATTGCTTCATGCGCTGCCTCCGAGGCTGCCATGTACTCCGCTTCACATGTAGATCCCGCCACGACGCTCTGCTTGCAACTGCACCAGCTTACTGCCCCACCATTCAAAATATACACGTATCCGGTTTGTGACTTAGAGTCATCCAGATCTGTGTCGAAGCTAGCGTCGACGTAACCCTTTACGACGAGCTCTTCGTCACCTCCATAAACGAGAAACATTTCCTTAGTCCTTTTCAGGTACTTCAGGATATTCTTGACCGCTGTCCAGTGTTCCTTGCCGGGATTACTTTGGTACCTACCTACCAAACTTACGGCAAGGTTTACATCAGGTCTGGTACATAGCATGGCATACATAATAGAACCTATGGCCGAGGCATAGGGGATGACACTCATCTCTTCTATATCTTCTGTCGTGGTCGGACATTGAGCTGAGCTCAATTTCACACCTTGCAACATAGGCAAGAACCCCTTCTTAGACTAATCCATATTGAACTTCTTCAATATCTTATCAAGGTATGTGCTTTGTGAAAGACCTATGAGGCGTCTTGATCTATCTCTATAGATCTTGATGCCTAATATATAAGCAGCTTCTCCAAGGTCCTTCATTGAAAAACTCTTATTCAAGTAGGCCTTAATGCTGTCCAAAAGCTCTATATCATTTCCCATCAAAAGTATGTCATCTACATATAATATGAGAAATGCTACAGAGCTCCCACTCACTTTCTTGTAAACGCAGGCTTCTCCATAAGTCTGCATAAACCCAAACGCTTTGATCATCTCATCAAAGCGAATGTTCCAACTCCGAGATGCTTGCACCAGCCCATAAATCGAGTGTTGGAGCTTGCACACCTTGTCAGTATTCTTAGGATCGACAAAACCTTCCGGCTGCATCATATACAATTCTTCCTTAAGGAAACCATTAAGGAATGCCATTTTGACGTCCATTTGCCATATCTCATAATCGTAGAATGCGGCAATTGCTAACATGATTCGAACGGACTTCAGCTTCGCTACCGGTGAGAAAGTCTCATCGTAGTCAACCCCTTGAACTTGTCGATAACCCTTAGCGACAAGCTGAGCTTTATAGATGGTCACATTACCATCTGCGTCTGTCTTCTTCTTAAAGATCCATTTATTTTCTATGGCTCGCCGCTCAAAGGGCAAGTCAGTCAAAGTCCATACTTCGTTTTCATACATGGATCCTATCTCGGATTTCATGGCTTCCAGCCATTTGTCGAAATCCGGGCCCGCCATCGCTTCTTCATAGTTCGAAGGTTCACCGTTGTCTAACAACATGATTTCCAAGACAGGGTTGCCGTACCATTCTGGTGCGGAACGTGTCCTTGTGGACCTTCGAATTTCAGTAGGAGCTTGATCAGAAGTATCTTGATCATCATCATTAACTTCCTCTCTAATTGGTGCAGGCACCACAGGAACATTTTCCTGAGTTGCGCCACTTTCCGGTTCAAGAGGTAATACTTCATCAAGTTCTACTTTCCTCCCACTTACTTCTTTCGAGAGAAACTCCTTCTCTAGAAAGGATCCATTCTTGGCAACAAAGATCTTGCCTTCGGATCTGAGGTAGAAGGTATACCCAATAGTTTCTTTAGGGTATCCTATGAAGACGCATTTTTCCGACTTGGGTTCGAGCTTTTCAGGTTGAAGTTTCTTGACATAAGCATCGCATCCCCAAACTTTTAGAAACGACAGCTTAGGTTTCTTCCCAAACCATAATTCATACGGTGTCGTCTCAACGGATTTCGACGGAGCCCTATTTAAAGTGAATGCGGCAGTCTCTAAAGCATAGCCCCAAAATGATAGCGGTAAATCGTTAAGAGACATCATAGATCGCACCATATCTAATAGAGTGCGATTACGACGTTCGGACACACCATTACGCTGAGGTGTTCCAGGCGGCGTGAGTTGTGAAACTATTCCACATTTTCTTAAGTGTGTGCCAAATTCGTGACTCAAGTATTCTCCTCCACGATCTGATCGCAGGAACTTGATTTTCCTGTCACGTTGATTTTCAACCTCACTCTGAAATTCCTTGAACCTTTCAAAGGTCTCAGACTTGTGTTTCATTAAGTAGACATACCCATATCTACTCAAGTCATCAGTGAGGGTGAGAACATAACGATAACCACCGCGAGCCTCAACACTCATTGGACCGCACACATCAGTATGTATGATTTCCAATAAGTTGGTTGCTCGCTCCATTGTTCCTGAGAACGGAGTCTTGGTCATTTTACCCATGAGGCATGGTTCGCACGTGTCAAATGATTCGTAATCAAGAGACTAAAAGTCCATCTGCATGGAGCTTCTTCATGCGTTTGACACCTATGTGACCAAGGCAGCAGTGCCACAAGTATGTGGGACTATCATTATCAGCCTTACATCTTTTGGTACTCACACTATGAATATGTGTAGCATTACGCTCGAGATTCATTAAGAATAAACCATTCACCATCGGAGCATGACCATAAAACATATCTCTCATATAAATAGAACAATCATTATTCTCGAATTTAAATGAGTAGCCATCTCGTATTAAACGAGATCCTGATACAATGTTCATGCTCAAACTTGGCACTAAATAACAATTATTGAGGTTCAAAACTAATCCCGTAGGTAAATGTAGAGGTAGCGTGCCGGCGACGATCACATCGACCTTGGAACCATTCCCGACGCGCATC
This sequence comes from Triticum aestivum, assembly GCF_018294505.1. Lineage (NCBI taxonomy): Eukaryota > Viridiplantae > Streptophyta > Magnoliopsida > Poales > Poaceae > Triticum > Triticum aestivum. Next base: position 30,336,321 of record NC_057806.1, on the reverse strand, counting down.
GTCACCTCGTCCTTCGCCAGTCTCCGCTTATTCCGCAGCTCCTGCTTTGAGTTACAAATGTGAGCAACTGCACCGGTATCAAATACCCAGGAGCTACTACGAGTACTGGTAAGGTACACATCAATTACATGTATATCACATATACCTTTCGTTTTGCCGGCCTTCTTGTCCGCTAAGTATTTGGGGCAATTTTGCTTCCAGTGACCACTTTCCTTGCAATAAAAGCACTCAGTCTCGTGCTTGGGTCCATTCTTTGGCTTCTTCCCGGCAACTTGCTTGCCGGGCGCGGCAACTCCCTTGCTGTCCTTCTTGAAGTTCTTCTTACCCTTGCCTTTCTCGAACTCAGTGGTTTTATTCACCATCAACACTTGATGTTCCTTTTTGACTTCTATCTCTGCTGATTTCAGCATTGCAAATACTTCAGGAATGATCTTTTCCATCCCCTGCATATTGAAGTTCATCACAAAGCTCTTGTAGCTCGGTGGAAGCGACTGAAGGATTCTGTCAATGACCGCATCATCCGGAGATTAACTCCCAGCCGAGTCAAGCGGTTATGTAACCCAGACATAGTGAGTATGTGCTCACTGACAGAACTGTTTTCCTCCATCTTACAGCTGAAGAACTTGTCGGAGACTTCATATCTCTCGACCCGGGCATGAGCTTGAAAAACCATTTTCAGCTCTTCGAACATCTCATATGCTCCGTGTCTCTCAAAACGCTTTTGGATCCCCGACTCTAAGCTGTAAAGCATGCCGCACTTAACGAGGGAGTAATCATCGGTACATGTCTGCCAAGCATTCATAACGTCTTGTTCTGCAGGGAGAACATGTGCTTCACCTAGCGGTGCTTGTAGGACATAATCTTTCTTGGCAGCTATGAGGATGATCCTCAGGTTATGGACCCAGTCCGTATAGTTGCTGCCATCGTCTTTCAGCTTGGTTTTCTCTAGGAACGCGTTGAAGTTGAGGACAACGTTGGCCATTTGATCTACAATACATGTTGTAAAGATTTTAGACTAAGTTCATGATAATTAAGTTCATCTAATCAAATTATTCAATGAACTCCCACTTAGATAGACATCTCTCCAGTCATCTAAGTATAACATGATCCGAGTTAACTAGGCCGTGTCCGATCATCACGTGAGACGGACTAGTCAACATCGGTGAACATCTTCATGTTGATCGTATCTTCTATACGACTCATGCTCGACCTTTCGGTCTTCTATGTTCCGAGGCCATGTCTGTACATGCTAGGCTCGTCAAGTCAACCTAAGTGTTTGCATGTGTAAATTTGTCTTACACCCGTTGTATGTGAACGTTGGAATCTATCACACCCGATCATCACGTGGTGCTTCGAAACAACGAACTGTCGCAACGATGCACAGTTAGGGGGAACACTTTCTTGAAATTATTATGAGGGATCATCTTATTTACTACCGTCGTGCTAAGTAAACAAGATGCAAAAACATGATAAACATCATATGTAATCAAATAATAATAGTGACATGATATGGCCAATATCACATAGCTCCTTTGATCTCCATCTTGGGGCTCCATGATCATCTTGTCACCGGCATGACACCATGATCTCCATCATCGTGTCTCCATGAAGTTGCTCGCCAACTATTACTTCTACTACTATGGCTAACACATTTAGCAATAAAGTCAAGTAATTTACATGGCGTTTCTCAATGACACGCAGGCCATACAAAAAATAAAGACAACTCCTATGGCTCCTGCCGGTTGTCATACTCATCGACATGCAAGTCGTGATTCCTATTATAAGAACATGATCTCATACATCACATATATATCATTCATCATTCATCACAACTTTGGCCATATCACATCACAGAACACTTGCTACAAAAACAAGTTAGACGTCCTCTAATTGTTGTTGCAAGTTTTACATGGCTGCAAGAGGGTTCTAGCAAGAACGTTTTCTTACCTACGTTAAAGCCACAAAGTGATTTGTTAACTTCTATTTACCCTTCATAAGGACCCTTTTCATCAAATCCGCTCCAACTAAAGTGGGAGAGACAGACACCCGCCAGCCACCTTATGCAACTAGTGCATGTCAGTCGGTGGAACCGGTCTCACATAAGCGTACGTGTAAGGTTGGTCCGGGCCGCTTCATTCCACAATACCGTTGAAGCAAAATAAGACTAGTAGCGGCAAGAAAGTTGACAACATCTACGCCCACAACAAATTGTGTTCTACTCGTGCAAAAGGAACTACACATAGACCTAGCTCTGATACCACTGTTGGGGAACGTTGCAGAAAACAAAAATTTTCCTACGGTTTCACCATGATCCATCTATGAGTTCATCTAGCAACGAGTGATCGGATTGCATCTACATACCTTTGTAGATCACGCGCGGAAGCGTTCAAAGAACGGGGATGAGGAAGTCGTACTCGACGTGATCCAAATCACCGGAGATCCTAGCGCCGAACGGACGTCACCTTCATGTTCAACACAAGTACGGTCAGCGTGACGTCTCCTCCTTCTTGATCCAGCAAGGGGGGAGGAGAGGTTGATGAAGATCCAGCAGCACGACGGCGTGGTGGTGGATGCAGGAGTCACCGCAGCAGGGCTTCGTCGTTCTACTACGAGAGGGAGAGGTGTAGCAGGGGAGAGGGAGGCGCCAAGAGTCAAGCGTGTGGCTGCCCCTCCCTCCCCCCTTTATATAGGCTCCCCTAGGGGGGCGCCGGCCCTAGGAGACGGGATCTCCTAGGGGGGTAGCGGCCAAGGGTGGAGTAGCCCCCAAGGCAAGTGGGGCGCCCCCATCCTAGGGTTTCCAACCCTAGGCGCAGGGGGTGGGCCAAGGGGGGCGCATCAGCCCACTATGGGCTGGTTCCCCTCCCCAGTTTAGCCCATGGGGCCCTCCGGGATGGGTGGCCCCACCCGGTGGACCCCGGGGGCCCTTCCGGTGGTCCCGGTACAATACCGGTGACCCCCGAAACTCTTCCGATGGCCGAAACTGCATTTCCTATATATAATTCTTCACCTCCGGACCATTCCGGAACTCCTCGTGACGTCCAGGATCTCATCCGGGACTCTGAATAACTTTCGGGTTACTGCATATTCATATCTCTACAACCCTAGCGTCACCGAACCTTAAGTGTGTAGACCTACGGGTTCGGGAGACATGTAGACATGACCGAGATGGCTCTCCGGTCAATAACAAACAGCGGGATCTGGATACCCATGTTGGCTCCCACATGCTCCTCGATGATCTCATCAGATGAACCACGATGTCGAGGATTCAAGCAACCCCGTATACAATTTCCTTTGTCAATCGGTACGTTACTTGCCCGAGATTCGATCGTCGGTATCCCAATACCTCGTTCAATCTCGTTACCGGCAAGTCACTTTACTCGTACTGTAATGCATGATCCCGTGACCAGACACTTGGTCACTTTGAGCTCATTGTGATGATGCATTACCGAGTGGGCCCAGAGATACCTCTCCGTCATACGGAGTGACAAATCCCAGTCTTGATCCGTGTCAACCCAACAGACACTTTCGGAGATACCCGTAGTATACCTTTATAGTCACCCAGTTACGTTGTGACGTTTGGTACATCCAAAGCACTCCTACGGTATCCGGGAGTTACACGATCTCATGGTCTAAGGAAAAGATACTTGACATTGGAAAAACTCTAGCAAACGAACTATACGATCTTGTGCTATGTTTAGGATTGGGTCTTGTCCATCACATCATTCTCCTAATGATGTGATCTTGTTATCAATGACATCCAATGTCCATAGTCAGGAAACCATGACTATCCGTTGATCAACGAGCTAGTCAACTAGAGGCTTACTAGGGACATGTTGGTGTATATGTATTCACACATGTATTACGATTTCCGGATAACACAATTATAGCATGAATAAAAGACAATTATCATGAACAAGGAAATATAATAATAATCCTTTTATTATTGCCTCTAGGGCATATTTCCAATAGTACCTTGCGCCGTAGAGGCTGGAGGTACTGCAGCAACTGGAGCCGTGGGCAAAGGCGCACGTGCTGCCGGTGCACAAGCCGGCGGACGAGCTGTGGCAGCCGGCGGACATGCTCCTGGACACGCTGGCGCTAGGCACGGACGGCTTCAACGCGGCATGCCTCGAGCACCGCGGCAGGGCATAGGGCGTGCCGGCTGCGCAACCGGTGTGCCTGGTGAAGAACACGGTCACGGAGAAGGCCCTCGCCGCCGTCCTTTTTATTTGCCTACTTGAGCGCGCCGCCGCGGTGGAAAGGGGATCGAGGGTCACGGCTTATGTGCGAAAAATAAACCGAACGAAAGGGGTTTCCGTAATATTTCACCCAGCCGCGCGGCCACATGCCTCTGTGCGCGATGGCACTCGCTGACATTGGGTCCCACGACCTTGCTGGCATTCTAGTCAGCAGCGTGGACGTATGCAAACGTGATTCGAACCGTATTTGCACCAAAAAACCAAGTTTTTGCACCAAATCAGCGTATTCTTCAAGTTCATGCACCAAACTGAATATTGGTGGCAAGTTTAGGCACCATTGCTGTAATTACCTCTTTCATAAAAGAAAAAAGAAAGAGACGGGAATCGCGACTTCGCGACACAGAGCAGCAAGGGCCTCCGCAGCCGGCGCGCTCGAGCTCGCCAGTGTGCGGGCCGAGGCCGCCGTGGCAGCCGGAACCGGCGCCGTCCGTCGCCGCAGAGCCACCCACCGCGGTCGACGTACACCCTGGCTCCACCAGCGCACTCCAATCCCCGTCGTTGACTGGATCAAGGAGCCGGCGCGCTCGAGCTCGCCGGCGTGCGGGTCGAGGCCAGCTTGGCAGCCGGAACCGGCGCCGTCCGTCGTCGCAGAGACACCCACCGCTGTCGTCGTGCACCCTTCCTCCACAGGCGTACTCCAGTCGTGCTCGTCGCCGCCCCCGTTGTTGACTGGATAAGGAGCCGGCGCCACCAACCCAGGGACCTTCACGCCCAAACCAGCCACTCCCCAGCCTCGTCGTGTCGACCCGCACCGGTTCCGGCGGGATCCGGCCGGGAATCGAGCCACCGCCGCCGTTGACGGTCCGCCCAGCGAACCCTGATGCTTGAACCCGACCACTGCCTCGCCTCCGCCAGCCAGGCAATCGAGCCGTCCTGCCCGTCCCCGACCATGCCGGACCTCCCCTGTGCCTGGCCGCCGGAGCTAGCAGCATATGCGCCGGCCGCGCACGGGGAGGGAGTGGCCGCCGGCGTCCACCACCGGACCAGTGGAAGATGAAGAGCACGGAGGACCCGATTGCTTTTTTTCAGGGGTCTTCTTGCGAAAGAAAATTATATCAGGATGTAATTAATTTTTTTGTTTGCCATATCACCCTGTACAGCGGGGCCCACCTGTCATAATCATGCTCAAAACGACCTAAGCCATTGACTAGTGTTTTATGCAAAAAATTAGCCTCGGAATTAGTGGTTTTTGGCAAAAAAAAACTGTAGAATTGTGGTTTTTGCAATCCTAACCTTCAATGTCGATGTTTTTTGCAATTCACTCAATAAACTGTGCTCTCCATTATAAGATTGGTTAAATTTTGGTGGTGGTCAGTGGTATGCTGGGAAGCTTTCAGTTTGGATCTTGTTGGCGATTTTCCATGTAGCCTTGTTGGTTCTGAATCCAAAGTGCATGGTAATCCTGAAGAGTTTGAGTCTTTGAATCAGAGGAAACCAAGGCTAGCATTAATCTCCACAATAACTTGGTCTGCATGCAGTAATATTTTGGGAGTGGAGAAAGAGAGCAAGAATTCTACATACAGACGACTTGACATCTTCAAACAGGAGATTTTCAATGATCAATTGGAGGGCTTCTAACCTTTTTACTTATGGCTAATTTTACAATGTCAGGAGCCTGCTTGTTAATCCAGTCAAAACCTTTTGCCTAACACAGCCAGAGAGCGAAGCCAATTATCTCTAACATATAGTTTGTCATTGCGATTAGCAACACACTGTACTTACACCTGTAGAAGAACAATATTAGTGATGAAAGCTCTTGTTTCCCAGGCACACTCGGATATATATTGCTACAGGTGAAATCTATGATGGTGAAAAAGATTAACTGCGTCAAATACAAAGTTTCCTAACATAGTGTATGTGCACAAGGATGCTTTTTATCCGTGTACAAGGTTTCCTAACATTGTGTATCTTCCAAAAAACACTCGACCCAAATGGCAACCCTGGACTATCTTGTTTCTGTCGTAGGTGATGTTTCTATTCCCTATTATGATGGAAACATGGCTAAAGATGTTGAAGGACACCACATGCATGTCTATTTATGACCTTGCTAATATGAATATCGTTTCTTCTTGCCACCATGGATATGCATTAGTATGATATGGTTAGCTGGGGCGAACGTGAGAAGAAAATCAATATTTGCGTATACACAGGGTTTTAGTGTTTAGCTCTCATGTGAATGCAGACGTTTGTTTTGAAGAATCGTGACTATCGTGAGCAAGAATGAACCCAGCAAAATATTTTCCTTTTTCCCTTATGATCCAATCAATGGACCGGGTTCCACTATCAGCAAAATAATTACCGAAGGTTAACTGAAAAATGTATATGTTGCAACTGTATGTTAATGGGCTTCCACATGGGTTCATCATTCCGAACCAACATCAACTGTTGGGACTCTGGCATACATTTCTCATCTATATGGTCGCAAGGTATAATCCATTCTCTTTGTGCTTTAAACTGTCTCGTGCATACTCTGCCATATGTTGCCTGATTATTTCATTTTGTTAGGCCATAAAAGCTTTACTTGCTTTCTGAATCTTACATCCACCTTTTGTTGTCATGAGTGGTGCATAGCATTTAGGCGCAACCGTTTATATATTTTATGTTTTATTTGCTAAAGCACTACTAATTTGTCTTTGTATGCCAATAGATGATGTGTGGATGTGGAGCCTTCCTTTCTGCGATGTTTGTTGGTACCTACCCTTTCGATCAAGATCACAAGAATTTTGAAATGACAAGTTAGGTATGTTACCAGCCGTTCAACTTAGCAATTCCACAAGTTGTACTTCAGACAAAACAACAAAATACTGGACTCATATTGCACAAATCATTAGGTGTTCAGTGTTCAATTCCAGAAGTAGCTGCAGCTTTCCACCTTATGAACAAGTTCTGTCAAGATGTAGATGGTCAGGAGGTGCGAGCCCATCAAAGATTATGTTCAAGGCAACAACTTGGATCTGAATCTCTATTGCTACGTAAATATGTGGTTTGTGCCAAGAAAATTCAGTTAGCCGTACGATTCTATTTTTGGTGTTCGTTTCTATTAAAAGTTAAAACCGCAAGTCAAATATGTTTCTTACCGGAGTCAATTGCATGAACATTGAACATGTCAAAACTGAACAGTGTACATGGTGAGCGTGGAGAGAAAACCATCCAGATACTAGTCTGCCAGCCAGTCCAGGTTCTGAGTGGGGCAAGCGGGAGTGCGAGTGGTAAGCATCAGACTATCACCATTATATTCTGAGCAGTCCATAGGAAAGTAATTAGTTTATATGTGGTTCTTTTTTTAATTAAATGAAATTGTAGTTGTCTTAAGTCCTGTATAAAAACCCATTAGGCTGCAACCACCATTACTGATCAATGCAAGAGTTTTAGTTTCTTGGCAGATTTGTGTAGCTCTTATGTCGGGAAGAAGAGGATGGTTGTTTTGTTGGTAGTTATATTTTTTCTAACACTGACAAGAGTTCATGATCTCCGAGGAGGAGCACACCAGCGCCATTAAGTAGGAAATTAGCAAAGTTGCTAAGATCGGAGAATAGCTTGACATTTATGTGCTTCTTCATGGACAGCCTGAGGTCAACATCCTTCTATTAATGATGTTCAGTGTTAACAAGACTTTGTGCCATGCTAGAGAAAATCAATGTTATTTTCTTATAATTGACAATGTTCGATTTCACATTTAAGTGGGTTGATATGTATTCAATAGAGGAACGATATGGTTGAGTATTTCGGTGAGCAACTCACTAGTTTTGCATTCACTGCCCATGGGTGGGTGCAAACTTTTGGATCAAGGCGTGTCAAGACATCAATTATCTATGTTGACGTGAGGCACTTCAACCCCATGACAGTATTCTGGTCCAAGAGCCAAGTCCGGTATGAGACTGAGGAGAGCTGCGAGGTAGGCATGGTACACTGGTGACTGCCAGAGGAGGTTGTGCAGCAGTTGTGGTTGGGGCGGACACCATCATGGTACTAGAAGGGTTGTGCGTGCTTTGCTGTGCCGTTGATGTTATTGAATTTTTATAATTTATTTGCTTCATCTATTTTAAAATATTTTTGAAAAGTCAAACCTCTGTAAGTTTGACCACATTTCAGTAGAAACATATCAATATCCATAATATCAAATATGGCTTTTTCATTCATAATGAATGAATTTTCATATTTTATTTATCTAATATTATGTATGTAGATATTTTTGGCTCTAGACTTGATCAAAGTTAAAGAAATTTGACTTTTTAATAAACTAATACCTTATATTTGGGAATGAAGTGAGTATTTGGTTTGGTTAGTGGGGAAGACGATGGAGTGTATTTTACTTTTTATTCATATAACGCGGTGTTTTGCTGGGCCTTTCGCGGTATGATTTTGTGTTGCCTGCTAATCAACTCATAATTATATGGAGGAATTTTCTACGGTGATGGCTGCATGTACTATATTGGAGCTAAAGTATCACATGTACTATAGGGGAAATTATGAACCAAATCCAATTGAATTTCTGAATGCAATGAGAGAGCTCTAAAATTAGAGAGCATAGTGAATTAAAATAATTAAGTGAGAGATTGCTGATCCGGTCAAAATCGATGACCCAATTTTATATTGATGACCTCAATTGAATGAGATGCCTTCATTTCTAGGGAGTTTAGTGTTATAGAGGATGCGCATGGTTGGTGGATTCTTCCTTGGACTCTGAGGTTCGTATCGGCAGCTTCAAGGGAAAATACCCTTTGGAACAAGGTGGTAATTACACCTGGTTACGTATTTAATTTTTTTAAAATTCAGAAAAAGTCAAAACGTACCAAAACTTTTTCATAACAAACATCTGGGTGCTGGGTGCTGGCGGCGACGACCCCGGCCTGCTGCAGCGTGGCCGGCGGGGCTTAACGGGCCCGTTTCGGGCCTGGCCGGGCCAGGGGTGGCCTGGTATGCCCTGCTGCCGTGTCCGGACCGCGACCGCGACGGTGCCGGTGGCCCGAGCCTCTCGCACGACTACGGTGGAGGTGATTCCCTCCCGCTTGGCTTCGGTGTTGCTGCTCCCATCGCTTAGCACTGCTCTCCGGTCTTTCTTGGCCTCGTGGTGGTGCTCACCGTGAGACAACGTGGGTTGCGGCGCAACCACGATGGCGCATGGTGTTGGGCGGTGGTTTGGCTGGACGGCTCCGGTTGGGTAGTGCGGTTTGAAGTGCGGGAGAAATCCTTGCCGGTTCGTCTGGCTCCGATGCGGTGACACCGGCGGGTGCCACCATTCCTTCCTGGAGGGTGTCGGTGGTAGCCATACCCCACTTCCCTCCACGTGTCGGGGGAAACCCTGGGACTCGTCTGGGCAGCAGCGTCGTCGGCGTCGCATGCCTTCTTGGAGATGCTGCTTGGTACGCGGCGGATCGAAGCCGCAGGTTGTGGTAGTTTGATTCCGGAGGGCGCAGCGGTGGCGGGTCATCCACGCTTTGTCGATCTTCCGTTGTTGGCATTTGTTTTTTCTTCTTCTTTCTCTTTTGGACTTCATGTGCTACTTTCTAGCAATGCTATGTGTTCGATGTTGATTGCTTTGGAATAGAAAGCGGGGGCAAACCCTTTTTGGATAAAAGGCAATCACAGTTCTTTTATTCTAATTAATTGTGTTATGAATAAATACATAATTCTCATCATCAAAGTCTTTATTCTAACCTTGAGGTAGGATGATTCATACAAGTGGAACTGTGAGCTCTAATGCAATGTTAAAAAAAAGGAGAGGACTTTGTGATTTCTGATCCATGGCATTGCTAACTTGTTTTAGGGATTGTTGAATTTTTCATAACTTAGAGGGAGTGGATGACAATGCTGCAAGCCATTAGAAGTTAGGGACGATGGGAATGGCTATGGCAATTTGGCGACTTAGACAAAAGGCATGTGGATTTTTAGCAAGGTGAAAATGTAATAGCTGAAGCAGAGCGACTCATGATATATTCATTTTTTTGTCCGTAGGTCAGGGATGATAGAAACTAGTATGTAGGTCAGGGATGATGCGAATAACTACGACAATTTTACGAACTTGAAGAAAACATAGGAGGATTTATAGCGCGGTAACAAATGACTCAATGACTGAAGCGTTGAAGCTGAATGGCCTTGTGATAAATCGCTGCCACGGGCATTCAACTAGTTTTAATTCTGCTCCAAGAAACCCGAGCCCCATTGGCGAGCTCCTGTTAACCATCAATTTCCTGAGCCAAAGCAGCAGTGCTGCAATAAGATACTCAGTAAACAAAGCGTGGTCGCATCGCCGGGGCCCAGGAGTTAAGTTTGACAAGCCGCCGGCGGCGGCGGCTGGAAAGGTCGCCGGTTCCTGGCCATCCTGGAAGGTGGTTCTATCTGCGGCCCTAGCTAGGAGTAGGACCAACCATGGTCGCTGATGGTAAGAGCATCTACAACACGCGGACCGACGGGCGTAAGCAGTGAGCCGTGCACGCAACATCATGCCTTCTCTGCAGACTACAACATCTCGCTCGTTGATCAAGTCGTGGCTTTCTAGGCCCAACGTCAAAATTGCATAATGGTAGTAGTAAAATCTTCCCATCAGTTCCTGATCTTGCTTTGCTTATGGACTAAGACTCGTGAAGACAGCTAGGAAGAAGGGAGCAGGCTCACAAAACAAAACCCTGGCAAGATCTCTTTCTAAAAGGTCCTTTTGCGAATTTAATTGTTAAGGCAGGGAGAAGAAAGAAAGAAAGGTCCATCTATCCCATTCCCGTCCATCGTGGCCGCCAGTCATGGATCGGAGGCCGGTGGCTCGCTATCGCCGCCTACACGGCTCCATGTCAGCCCGGCGCCTCTTTCAGGTGTACCACTTCTTGTTCTGGAATATGCACGCACGCCCATCCATCTCAAGATTCATCTCTGAAAGGATCTCCTACCAAACCGTCCAGCCCCCAAACTCTTTTTCATTCTCCTCGTTCGTCCTCGTCTTCTATTTTCCATTCGGAAAATAGATACATCTTACCTGCTGCTTCATCTCTATGACCCCTGTAGTACTTGGTTAGGTAAGACTTGAGTTATATATACCTGTTTCAGAAAGAAGAAACATTTGTGGCGTGTAAGGCGTCTGCGACAGGGATGCCACGTACGGGTCTTCTTCTAGCAGATTGCGAGGTTTCGGCTTTTTTCGGAGCCACAGAATTGCGAGTGATCATCGCTTTAGTTAGTACGTACTTAGTACAAATAAAAGCTGGTGCAGAAAGCTAAGTATGTGCATTTGGGAGGGACCAGCCGGTTAAGTATATGGCAAATCATTCTGGCCAATGTCCCTACGCATCAAAACTCTTCTTCTTAATTAATGAAAAAGGCAAAGTTTTTGCCGCCGTTTCAAAAAAAAAAAAAACTCTACCTCTAAAAAAAGAAGCTCTTCCTCTTTGTTCTTCTTCTCCTTGACAGCTAGTAGACCAGCACAGGTCCAAAATCATGTGATTTCAGCGTTTGGTCAGCTGTAGCTTTTCATCCTGTACTGGTACTCTACTCACTTGGGAGTCATACTTTGATGGGGTGTTGTTTGGCGCACTACGGCTAGGAGATAGCTCCGGCTGAATCAAAAGGAAGTCATGAAACTTAATCATGAAAGTTGTGACAGATTTGTTTCAATCATCAGAAATGTAAAAGGAAGTTGCGAGAGATTGTTCCATTTGCTACGGCTACTCTCTTTGCCCCGTTTCCATTTCCATGCAAGACAATAATATGAGATCGACACGTGAACTTTGGCCTAGTTCCAACTTCCAACGCACATTTTTCATGATTTCAAACTACTAGCTAGTTCTTGGACTGGACGGTCACGGAGCCCTGGAAAAGGCGTGTGCCAACTAACAGTCATGGAGCGAACCTAGCAGTCGTTAGACCATGCCAAACCGCTAATACCTTGAATGATGATGATGCTATTGTTCCTCGTTGTATATTCTTCTTCTTCTCTTTTTTTCTTGGTAGCTATGAGCACCTAGAGCCGAACTTGGTAAATCTAACCCCTATACAATGTGCAGACCCAGCTGCGGGCAGTAACCATTCACCCCTATTTTTTCTCCGTTGCATTCAACTACCTCATATTAAATACCTAAAATCCATATAAAGCATGCAAAATAAAATTGATGTACTACATAGGTAATCTAAGCTAGCCTACAGTACTCATCATCGTCAAAGATGCCAACGACCTCCATGCCGGAACATACGTCCATGATTCACTTGATAAGCAAAGCAAAGTTGAGTGCAGACATTCTAGTACAGGAGGAGCATCAGACACTTGTACCGCAGCGCAGAGGTCAAATACTATCATGTAGTACTCCTACAAGATGGATCATAGCCATACACATGTTGCTGCACCGCAATGAAATGAACGACCGGACGTCTGAAGCTGATGGCAACAAACAGGCGTGCTACTGCTATATATGCTCCTTGGCAAGCAAATTCAGAGGCTTCACTTTCTCCACTTATTAACTTGCCATGATCAAGTCCTAACCCCACTACCGGTGGCCGGCCTTTCGGGTATCCATCCACGCGCAACCTCCGATTGGCTACAAGCATCCAGGACATAAATATAAATTAGTATGAAAATTCGGTTAAAATTATGCATGTGTCAGCGATGCAAAGCCCAAGTTTAATTCTGCTTTGCTTGTGGACGAAGACTCGTGAAGACAGCTAGGAAGAAGGGAGCAGGCTCACAAAACAAAACCCCGGCAAGATCTCTTTCTAAAAGGTCCTTTTGCGAATTTAATTGTTAAGGCAGGGAGAAGAAAGAAAGTCAGGTCCATCCCATTCCCGTCCATCGTGGCCGCCAGTCATGGATCGGAGGCCGGTGGCTCGCTATCGCCGCCTACACGGCTCCATGTCAGCCCGGCGCCTCTTTCAGTCGACACTTACCACTTCATGTTCTGGAATATGCATGCACGCCCATCCATCTCATGATCTCAAGATTAATCTCTGAAAGGATCTCCTACCAAAACTTCCAGCCCCCAAACTCATTCTCATTCTCCTCGTCTTCTATTTTCCATTCGAAAAATAGATACATCTTACCTGCTGCTTCATCTCTATGACCCCTCTAGTACTTGGTTAGGTAAGACTTGGGTTATATATTTTTCATAATGTGAAAAGAAGAAGAAGAAAAGAACTTGACGGTTTCTTGCTTCAGAGCATTTTCAACAAGTGAGACAGTGATGCTTCTAACAAGGACTCGGTATTTTCCAATCCAGTCAAATAAAAGCCGGATGCGTCGCCCTCTCTGATGTTGGAAATGCGAGCACGCTGCTTCTTTCGCGCCCTCTCTAACACAGCCAGGCTCGTGACCCGCCTCTTCAGCCTAATCAGGAGGTCCTGCTCATCATGGAGAGCGGGCGAGATTCTTGAGCAATGTAAAGCTGAAGGATGATCAGCAAGGCCGCATGAAGATGAAGCTTGTGTAAATATATTTGGGAAGCGTAGAACTCTTTGCTCGGGCCGCACTTGTATTTATATGGGCAATGCCGTGGCTTACAAGATGAAAACGGTCGATAGATCGATTACAGAAGGTCGGTAGAAAGAGTTGGAACAGAAGAAGAGATAGAAGTGGAATACAAGTTTAAACAAGAGTTCTATCTCTAAACAATTATTCCAACACTCCCCCTCAATCTAAACCTAAGCAACTCCAAGGTTGAGATTGAACTTGAACTCATCCAGCCTTCTCATAGTGAGAGGCTTTGTGAAGCCATCAGCCAATTGATCACCATTGGGTATAAACTTTATGTCAAGCAGTTTGCGAGCTACTCTTTCTCCGACGAAGTGGAAATCAATCTCAATATGTTTAGTGCATGCATGAAAAATAGGATTAGCTGAAAGATAGGTTGCACCAATATTATCACACCATAATCTCGCAGCTTGTGGAGTCTTAACACCGTGCTCATAAAGCAAAGTTTGAATCCACATGACTTCAGCAGTGGCATTTGCTAGAGCCTTATATTCAACTTCAGTACTTGATTTTGAGACTGTAGCCTATTTCCTTACACTCCATGATATAAGATTTGTTCCCAGAAAAATAGCAAATCCACCTGTGGATCTTCTATCATCAGCACACCCAGCCAAATTTGTATCCGAGTAAGCAGTCACAAGCATAGATGAAGACTTGACAATTTTAAGTCCAAGTCCTTCTGAGAACTTTAGATACCTCACAATTCTTTTAACTGCAGTCCAATGAGTAGTAGTAGGTGCATGCAAATATTGACACACTTTGTTTATGGAGTAAGAAATATCAGGACGTGTAAGAGTCAAATATTGTAATGCACCCACAAACTTTTGTAGTTTGTTGCATCCTCAGGTCCAAGTGCTTCTCCACTATCAACTGTGAGTTTCTCTGAAGTTGAGATTGGTGTACTTACAGGTTTGTAGTTTTCCAACCCTACTCTCCTGAGTATGTCATGAGCATATTTCTCATGTGAAAAAAGTATACCATCTTTTACTTGTTTGACCTCTATGCCAAGGAAATAATGAAGATCTCCCAGATCCTTAAGAGAAAACTCCATGTTTAAATCCTTGAGCAAGCAAGTCTGAACTCGAACTAGCAACAATAATGTCATCAACAAATACTAGAACATAGATAATGGCATTTCCTTTTTGATAGAAAAACAATGAGGTATCTGCCTTAGATGGTGTAAACCCAAGTTGTTGTAACTGTGTGCTCAATCTTGAGTACCAGGCTCTTGGGGCCTATGTCAAACCATACAAAGCTTTATCTAACTTGCAAACAAAATGAGGTGTGTTTTTGTTCCCATAGCCTGGCAGTTGCGGCATAAAAACCTCTTCTTCCAGAACACCATGAAGAAACACTTTTTGAACATCTAGCTGCCTTAAGCTCCAACCCTTGGAAACCGCAATAGATAACACAAGTCAGATAGTGGTTGTCTTAACAACAGGACTAAAAGTATCATCATAATCAATACCAAATCTCTGCTTGAAACCTTTTGCAACTAATCTTGCCTTATATCTATCTATGCCCCCATCAGACTTTCTCTTAATTTTGTATACCCACTTACAATCTATGACATTTATGCCCTTTGTTGGTGGTACTAGACTCCAAGTTTTATTTTTCATAAGTGCTTCATATTCAACATCCATGGTTTTTTCCATTCCTTACTAGCAAGTGCATCATGCAAATGAGTTGGTTCACCCATACTAGTGAGAAACACACGTTTAATTTTATCATACCTTATAGTGCCATATGTGTATTCATTTTTCTTAACAATACCAGACTGGGATCTCGTGTGTCGATGTGGAATACCTGGCGCAGCAGAATCCACAATCACAGAAGATCCGGCCGGATCTGCTGCACCAGACTACTCCAGATCCGAGGAAACAGATATCTCCCTCGCGATCGATGCTCCAGTGGAAATGCACCGCATGTCGCCCTCGTTGGTCGCCTCCTCGGACGCGCGGGGCAAGACGATGGTGCTGGGCCCCGCACCTATTGCCTGGTCGGCCACCGACCCATCCACCGCGCGCGTGGCGCTCGGGGAGCCGCACTGGCCCGTGCTGGCTTAGCTGGAGGGGACCACGCTGCCTGGGCTGTAGGCGGCTGGCACATGCGACGCGCGAGGATTCGCCTGGGATCGCATGTTTGATGCGCTGACGTGAGGATTTTCCTCGGATCCTGCTGCTGCTGCCCGAATCTACCTGGGATCTCGTGACAGCTTTGGCTACATCCCCTTGCATGAAATCACTCCCTGAAGCTGCAATTTTATCATCAAAAATAACATTTTCGTTAGGATCAGTTACATGATCGGCACTATTTAACTCGCCCCCGTGATCTGGGCTAGACATATATTCCGGAAGAAGTGCAATTTCTACACAAAGTAGCGCTCTGGCATTTGGATGAAGCTTTGCAAAAGGGAATATCGTTTCATCAAATATAACATCACGAGAAATATAGATTCGTCCAGTAGAAATCTCAAGACACTTGTAACCTTTGTGAAGGTTACTATAACCAAGAAAAACACATTGAGTGGAACGAAACTCAAGTTTGTGATGATTATATGCACGAATATTAGGATAACAAGCACACCCGAAAATTCTTAGGGAATTGTAGTCTGGTGTTTGATGAAACAATTTTTCCAAGGGAGTAATATTTCCAATCACTTTGCTAGGAAGACGATTTATAAGATAAGTGGCAGCAATAAAGGCTTCATCCCAATACTTTAAGGGCATGGATGCATGAGCTAGAAGGGATAGACCTACTTTAACGATGTGGCGATGCTTACGCTCGGCGGAGCCATTCTGCTGATGAGCATGAGGGCAAGAGACATGATGAGTAATACCAATATCATGAAAGAAAGATTTGAGTTTCTCATACTCTCCTCCCTAGTCACTTTGGACTGCAATAATTTTTCTGTTAAACTGACGCTCAACAAGTTTTTGAGAAAATGGAAAGAACTTCAGATTTAAACTTAAGCAAATATATCCAAGTGAACTTGCTAAAGTCATCAATAAAACTAACATAATATTTTTTTCCTTCCAAAAGAATCTCTTGCATGACCCCATACATCACTAAAAATAAGTTCCAACGGAGCACGAGACACACAATTTGACTTGGGATAAGGGAGTTGGTGACTCTTTGCACACTGACAAGCATCACAAACAGACTCAATATTTTGACTAGATGACAATGGAAGATTGCCTTTATTCACTACTTGCTTGACTATGACCGAAGAAGGATGTCCTAATCTTTGATGCCATCTTGCCAAGGAGGGCTTGACGACGGAGTAGACTTGATGACGATGCTTTCGACTAAGTGCTCTGGATGTGATGGCATACAAGCCTCCAATGCATCTACCGTGGTGAATGAGCTCCCTTGTTGCCCGATCCTTTATGAAAAAATATGTTGGATGAGTTTCAAAAAAGACATTATTATCGGCATACAAATGAGACATAGATGCAAGGTTCTTGTCGGGTTGTGGGACATGAAGAACATCTTTTAGAACAAGATCACGTTTAAGAGTAGGGGAATTAATAGATGCTTGACCAATGTGACAAATATCCATACCTCCACCGCTTGCGGTGTGAATTTGATCGTTGCCGAACTATCTCTCCCTCATGGAGAGCTTATCAAGCTCGTTGTTGACATGATCAGTGGCCCCCGAGTCGGCATACCAGACCGTGCCATCACCTCCTTGCTCCATGATTTCAGCGGTGACATGACGAGCATCAGGGACATAGTCTTCATCGTAACGATGCCAACAGTCCATGACCTCGTGGCCCGGTTTCTTGCATAATTGGCACCGAACACAGTTGTTGGAGGAAGAACCAGAGGAGGCATGATTGGTGTTGAAGCCGCCCCTCCAGATCGGGCAGGAGCGTTATTGTTGGTGTAGTCGCTCCCACCTGGTCGCGCGCCTGAACCGTTGCCGCGGCTGCGGCCGCGCCACCGCCACTGTTGCTGCGGTTCCTCCCCTGGGGATCACGCCCACGGCCAGCACCGTGGCCACGCGAGGCAGCATTGACTGAAGACTGGCGCACATTCATCCCATGGAGAGGATTGAGACGTGCGTCGAAGCTGAGAAGCTGCGTGTATAGCTCATGGACATACACGGGTTCAACCCGCGCAGCAAGGGCTGACACGACAGGGTTGTAGTCGAGGCCGAGGCCGGCCAGAACTTGGGAGATGATCTCGCCTCTTATCATCGGGGCTCCGGTGTAGGCGATCTCATCCGTGAGCATCTTGATTTTGGCTAAATAATCTGCCATGGACATGTTTCCCTTCTTGAGGTTTGTGAGTTCTATCCAAGTGTTGATTGCTTGTGCTTCGGTTTGGGCTGCAAACATGGCTTCGATCGCTGCCCACACCTCTGTCGGTGTCTTAAGAGTAACCACCTGTGCAATAATCTCGCGAGACAGAGAACCCATCAGAAAGCCATGAACCTGCTGCTGTTGTGCATACCAGAGAACGCGGACGAAATTGGCGATCTACTCCTCCTTCCCATGCTTGGTGATGGTGAGGGTTTCCGGTGGCGCTTGGCTCGCCGGATTAAGGTGGTGGCCCATCTGCGCGCTCTTGATTTGGGGCAGCATGATGGCTTTATGTAGCGACCAGACCTCAAACGGTCCAATCTCTATGCTCAGGTGTCATCCCTGGATCAGTAATGCTGACACCACACAGTACTTGAAGGATTTATAACAGAGTAGCAATCACACTCTTATTACATCGAGTGTCTCAAAAGAGAACTTATTACAATAAATATGGCTTAAGGCCATCAAATAACGATAACAGCGGAAGGCTTGGAAGATAAGTGAGTCCATCAACTCCAACGGCATCACTGAGTATAGAACCACGACCTAAAAACTCCTTAATCATCGTCTGAAAAGTCTGCAACATTAACCTTGCAGCCCGAAACGGGTCAGCACATGGAATATGCTGGCAAAGTAACACATAGAGAGTAATGGAATGAAACAGCTATTCTATATGCATATTTGGCTGGTGGAAAGCTCTATGGTTACAGTTTTGCGTAAAGCCAATTTTCCCCTACTGCAAAGGAATAAATTTATTTAACTATCATGGTAGTTGTTAAACATTGAGAATGGTTGACAGCATTCTCAATCCCAATTAAGCACCATCATTAAACAAACCCAATAAAATTAATTTAGAGTAACATGTTGAGATTCACATGATAATCCAGGTACTAGATACTCAAGATGTCCATAACCGGGGACACGGCTAATCATGATTAGTTTATACACTCTGCATAGGTTTGCGCACTTTTCCCCACAAGACTCGATCACCTCCGTTTGGTTTCTCGCACTACATGGTGTTTGAGAAGACGGATGACCGAGACATAGTCTTCCAGAAGCGCTAGCACCTTACGATCGGGTAGACCGTTACACCTACTTTCCCCTACATCTGCAGTCTACCACTGTAAGAGTTCGCACAACTTAGTCAACTATGCTAGAGCCCATAATAGCTTGTGGCTGCACACGGAAGTTTCTAGCATGAGTAATCTCATGATCCCTTTGAGTCTGGGTGGCGGTCCAAAAGAAAACAGGCAATCACTGGAATACCTAGGTGCCTCAATCCACCCAGATGTGTGTTTAAGTTGCCACCTTAAATAAACCATTAATTAACAATCTCACATCTGTCATGGATACACTCATCCAATCCACGTCTACTAGCATAGCATGGCATAATAGGCAAACGTAGAAGTAACTTATAAAGGTCTGATAATAATAGGTAATAGGTACTACCTCAACTACTTCCCAAACCCACAATTTAATTAGATCCTAATCATGCAATGTGTGAGGATTGATCTAATGCAATAAAACTGGATAGAGGGAAAACATGATCAAAGTGTTACTTGCCTTGCTGATGATTCGGGAAACCTAGCGATTTGAGGTAGCAAGCGGCGCACTCCGGGTACTCTATCGCAAACAAACAAGCATACAATAAGTACTCAACTAATGCACAGGTAAAACTCAAATAAGAGATCTAACCAGAAAGTTCAACTTAAGAACTCCGGTTGGCAAAAAGAATCAAAACGAACGAAGCAACGAAAGACAAACGGCAAAAGAAACAGGCTTCGTTTACTATTCTGGATCTAGGGCAATTTTTACAGTGGCAAAAACTTGTTTGAGTTGGTTAAGCGGAAAGAGGGTTTCGAGACGAAACTCCAGGCGCTTGAATCGCCTGATTCCGATAAACGAGCGAAAAGTTAGACAAACGAAAATCGGATCAGAAATCGCGATCAGAAAATCACGGATTTAATCCGAGAAAAAGAAAAATGACGAACGTTCGTTAAAATGAACAAACAGGCGAACGCTCGCTATTTAAATAAATCGGAAAAACCGATCTATTTAAAAAACCGAAACTAAAAAAACGAACAAAACCGTCGGAAAAACCGAACAGTTTTTTGAGAAAAAACGGAGGCTAAAAAAAACTACCTCCGGTGACTCCGGCGATGGCGGCGGTCCGGCGGGCGGCGGCGGGTGGCGCAGGCGGCGGGCAGCGGCGGCGGCGGGGCGCGGCGGAGGCGACGGCGGCGGGGGCCGGCTAGGGTTAGGGTTTGGGTGAGGCGACGGCTTGGGCTTTGGCGGGGGTGGGGCGCGGCTTATAAGAGGCCCGGCCAGGAGAGTCCTGGCCGGTTACGGCCCAAGGTCGGGTGCGTTTTTTTAAATAATTACGCTCGGGTAAAAAAGCAAAAGAAATACTAAACGGACTCGAAAAATCCAGAAATAAATTTTCCGCGGCTTCTAAATTCAAGCCGCACAGAATGAACATTTATTTGGGGCCTAAATTCAATTTTGAAAAACACGCATTTTCCTAAATTCAAATAAAATAGCAACTAAAACCAAAATAAAATCTTATTTGATTTTTTATTAAATCCTCAATATTTCTTTATTTTGGGGAAGTCATTTTATTCCCTCTCTCATATTTTAATAGAAATAATTGAAGATAAAATAATAAAATCAAATGATCCTATTTTCAAAATTTGAGACAACTCAAATATGAAAATAACGAAATCCCCAACTCTCTTCGAGGGTCCTTGAGTTGCGTGAAATTTCTAGGATCAACCAAAATGCAATAAATATGATATGCAATGATGACTAGTGTATAACATTCCAAATTGAAAATTTGGGATGTTACAAACCTACCCCCCTTAAGATGAATCTCGCCCTCGAGATTCGGGTTGGCTAGAAAATAGGTGAGGGTGGTCCTTCAGAAAATCTTCCTCTTGTTCCCAGGTGGCTTCATCCTCCGTATGGTGGCTCCACTGAACCTTGCAAAACTTGATAACCTTGCTACGGGTGACTCGACTGGCATACTCTAGAATCTTAACTGGTTTCTCCTCATAGGTCAAATCACTGTCCAACTGAATTGCTTCCAGTGGTACCGTATCTCTCAGCGGTATGTCAGCCATCTCTGCGTGGCACTTCTTTAACTGGGAAACGTGGAACACGTCGTGAACTCCTGACAATCGTTCGGGCAATTCCAATTTGTAGGCCACTTCTCCCATACGCTCCAAAACCTTGTATGGTCCTACAAAACGTGGCGCTAACTTTCTCTTAACTCCAAAGCGCTTAACTCCTCGAAGTGGTGATACTCGAAGATAAACTCGGTCTCCGACTTCGTAAACTGTCTCCTTGCGTTTAGAATTTGCGTAGCTCTTCTACCTCGATTGGGCTACCTTGAGCCTATCGCGAATCAATTTCACTTTCTGTTCAGACTCCCTTATCAAATCCGGTCCAAACAACTGGCGGTCTCCAACTTCATCCCAAGACAATGGGGTCCCGCACCTCCTTCCGTACAAGGCTTCAAAAGGGGCCATCTTCAAACTAGATCGATAGCTGTTGTTGTAAGAGAACTATGCATACGGCAAATTCTCGTCCCAACTAGATCCATAATCTAGCGCACAAGCTCTTAGCATATCCTCCAAAATCTGATTGACTCTCTCAGTCTGTCCATCTGTCTGCGGGTGGAAAGCTGTGCTAAACTCTAGTCTGGTTCCCAAAGTTTCATGCAACTGATTCCAGAACTTTGAGGTAAATTGGGTTCCTCTATCTGATACTATGCTCCTTGGAACTCCATGCAGACAAACGATTCTAGTCATGTATATCTTTGCCAACTTTGCACTAGTATAGGTAGTCTTCACGGGAATGAAATGAGCTACCTTTGTCAAATGATCGACTACAACCCATATCGAGTCATAGCCTGAACGTGTTCTGGGCAATCCTGTAATAAAATCCATGCCTAACTTATCCCACTTCCATTCGGGTATCGGCAATGGCTGTAGCAATCCTGCTGGCTTCTGATGCTCTGCCTTTACTCTCTGACATACATCACAAACTGCTACATATTCTGCAATATCCTTCTTCATTCCGGCCCACCAGAAAACATCCTTCAAATCCAAATACATCTTGGTGTTTCCTGGGTGAATCGAATACGGTGAATCATGGGCCTCTTGCAGAATTAACTTCCTGATTTCCGGGTCATTGGGCACATAAACACGGTCTTCAAACCATAAGGTATCATGCTCATCCTCACAAAATCCCTTAGCTTTTCCTTTGCTTAGTTTCTCCTTAATAGAGGCAATCTCCTTGTCAGTCTTTTGAGCTTCCCTGATCTTATCCATCAAAGTAGACTGAATCTCCAATGCTGCTACATAGCCTTTCAGGACTATTTCCAAACATAGCTCTTGAAGATTTTCGGCTAACTCCCTTGGTAAATCTCCCGTCATTAGGGTGTTGACATGGCTCTTGTGGCTCAACGCATCAGCTACTAAGTTAGCCTTTCCGGGGTGATGATGCAATTTCATATCATAATCTTTGATGAGCTCAAACCATCTCCTTTGTCTGAGGTTCAACTCCTTCTGCGTGAAAATATACTTCAAACTCTTGTGATCCGTGTACACCTCGCAATGGTTTCCAATCAGAAAATGTCTCCAAGTCTTCAATGCATGCACTACGGCTGCTAACTCCAAATCATGCGTAGCATAATTCAACTCATGGGGCTTAAGCTGTCGTGAGGCATATGAAACAACTCTTCCTTCCTGCATAAGCACTGCTCCAATTCCTCGACGTGAAGCGTCACAGTACACCTCATAATCCTTGGACTGATCCGGTAAAATCAACATTGGTGAGGTAACCAAACGTTTCTTCAACTCCTAGAAACTAGCCTCACATTCCTCAGTCCATTTGAACTTGGTATCCTTCTTCAAAAACTCCGTCATAGGCTTCGCAATCTTTGAGAAATTCTCAATAAACCTCTGGTAGTATCCTGCGAGTCCAAGAAAACTCTGGATCTCTCCAACTGTGGTTGGCGCTTCCCACTTGGTCACGGTATCAACTTTAGTGGGATCTACTGCTATACCTTCTCCGGATATAACGTGTCCGAGAAATCCAACTTCCTTCAACCAAAACTCACATTTGCTGAAGTTGGAATATAGTTGATGTTCTCTGAGCTTTCCAAGAACCAAATGCAAATGCTCCTTATGTTCCTCTTCATTTTTCGAGTAAACCAGGATATCATCAATGAACACTACGACAAACTTATCCAAGAACTCCATAAACACTTTGTTCATCATGTTCATAAAATATGCAGGTGCGTTAGTCAGACCAAATGACATAACGGTATACTCGTACATCCCATACCTGGTGGTAAAAGCCGTCTTAGGTATATCCTGTTCTCGAATCTTCAATTGGTGGTATCCTGATCGCAGATCGATCTTGGAAACACCTTAGCTCCTTGCAATCGATCAAACAGATCATTGATCATCGGTAGTGGGTACTTGTTCTTGATGGTTACTTCATTCAATCCTCGATAGTCAACAACCATCCTTAACGATCCATCCTTCTTTTCCACTAGAAGTACTGGAGATCCCCAAGGTGAAGAACTTGGGCGAATATATTCTTTATCCAGTAACTCCTTAATTTGCTTCTTAATTTCCACCAAATCCTTTGCAGGCATCCTATATGGTCTTTTTAATATTGGCCATGTGCCTGGCAAAAGCTCAATCAAAAACTCAATATCTCTATCCGGTGGCATGCCTGGCAATTCTTCTGGAAACACATCGGGGAAATCCTTCACTGCTGGTACTTCCTCCTGCACAACTCCTGTTAAACAATTTACTTGAGTCCTCTTCGGCACATGCCGGGATACATACTTGATCCTTCTCCCTTCTGGGGTGGTAAGCAAGATTGACTTACTGGCGCAATCGATGTTTCCTCCATACATCGATAACCAATCCATACCCAGAGTTACATCCAAACCTTGTGATTCCAATATTATCAAGTCTGAGGGGAACACATGCCTACCTATATTTAATGGCACTTGAAAACATCCTTGGCTAGCCATATACTCCGCTCCTGGTGAGCTTACTAACATAGGTGTTCTAAGAACTTTGGTGGGCAGGTTATACTTATCCACAAATCCCCTTGATATGTATGAATGCGATGCACCAGTATCAAAAAGAACGAGTGTAGTAAATGACTTAACCAAAAACTTACCGATTACTGCATCCGGCTGCTCTTCAACCTCCTTCACATTAACGTGGTTCACCTGTCCCCTGTTGAAAGGGTTCAGCTTCTTCCCAGAGCTTCCATTGCCATTTCCATTCTGGGATTCAGGACATTCATTAGCATAATGTCCGGTCTTCTGGCACTTAAAACAAGTGACTTGGCTCAGGTCTCTCTTGGCTGGGGTTGATGGGTTGGTGCGGTTCTGGCCGTTGCTTCCTCCATTCCCATTACCATTCTTGGTGCCATTGTGATTGTGCGAGCTACCTCCTCCATGGGTATGCTGAAAATGTCCTCCCGGTCTATGGGTAAAACGTGGCTTCTGCTGAGCTCCTGAAGTGTGCTTCCCTTGTCCATACTTCCTCTTGAGGTTCTCAATCAGCTGCTGCTTCCCTTCAATCATGAGAGCATGATCTACCAACTCCTGGTAGCTGTTGAAGGTGGCTACCATCAACTGCATGCTCAACTCATCATTCAGTCCTTCCAGAAACTTCTCCTGCTTAGCTGCATCCGTAGCAACGTCATCTAGGGCATAACGTGCTAATTTACTAAAGTCCTCCACATACTGGCCAACAGTCCATCCTCCTTGGCGCAAGTTGCGAAACTCTCGCTTCTTCATGGCCATAGCTCCTGCTGAAACATGGGCAGTTCAAAAAGCCTGCTGAAACTGGTCCCAGGTGACAGTGTCGATAGGGAAAGTGGCTGTGAAATTCTCCCACCATGATGCTGCAGGTCCTTCAAGCTGATGTGCGGCAAACTTCACCTTTTCCGCATCCATGCATCCTGATGTGGTCAACTCCCTTGCTGTCTTGCAGAGCCAATCATCTGCTACTATCGGCTCGGTGCTACTAGAAAACACCGGCGGATTCAGCCTAAGAAAACAGGCTAAGTGATCAACAGGTGGTGGTGGTGGTGGGTTGTTGTTGTTGTTGTTCCCCTGGTTCTGATTCTGGACTAACAACTGCATCAATGTGTTCTGCTGCTGGATCAACTGGGTGAGCTCCGGTGGGAAGGTAAATCCGGGGTCACGTCTCGGAGGCATCTGAGGTTTTTAGAAAAGATGAGATTTAAGAATAGAGAGGGGTCTAAAGAGAAAACACTACCCATATGCACATGAGGCAAAAGCAAATAATTCACGTCATTCAATCAATCAAACAAGGGCATACAATCGATCTAACTATCACAAAAGTGCTCGGACTACTATATTTACATGGTGGACTACTACTACTGATGAGGTGGTCTGCTAGAAATATTCTTCGGTTGCAGACTCCATGATATCTGCTCCAGCTTCATCAATATAGTCATCATCGCTATCATCTGGATCCGAGTCGGTGTCGTCGATGATGATGTAGTCTTCCGGGCGAATCTCCTTGGGTTCTTCGTCTTCTTCTACCGGTGTAGGGCCTCCCATAAATATTCTGATCTTCATTGTTAGGTCGGCATTCTTATCCACTAGTACTTTGATTTCCTCTTCGTAATCTTCACGTGTAGCCTTGAGTTCTTCCTCTAGTTCCTTGATTCTTGTCCTCGCCTTCTTCAGATCTAGCATGTCGGCGCATATCTAGTTCTCCTGATGTCGAATGTGCTGGTTTAACTCCTGGATAAAAGCTGCAATTGATTTGTCCTTCCTGGTGCTGATCATCTCCCAGTGCTCATCTCGGCGCCCACAAATCTGGTAGATAGTATCCTTAAGATCATTGCGGTAGACTTCTCCAATGCGTCCCATGGCGATGTGAGCTGCCATGCTCTTTCCTAGATTCCAAATTGGTGCATCAAACAAAAACTCGATGGGCTCAATGACTGGCATGAACGTCCTTCCTGGAACTTGAACTTGAATCATCCAGCGCTCTTCTTCAGATAAAGTGGCGTTGTAGGTTCCGGTGAAGCTTGGTACTCCTATGTTCAGGTATCTAGTGACTTCCTTCAAGTGATGTCCAAAGGGTGTATCTTCATCCGGTTGCGTTAACTTGTTCCT
Source organism: Triticum aestivum (assembly GCF_018294505.1). Lineage (NCBI taxonomy): Eukaryota > Viridiplantae > Streptophyta > Magnoliopsida > Poales > Poaceae > Triticum > Triticum aestivum. The sequence goes on along the minus strand of NC_057806.1, from coordinate 30,310,122 downwards.
TGGATCCACCATCCTAAAAGAGTAGAAAAGATGAGAAGTCAGAAAAGAGAGGAGAGGGAGTAGTGATCTAGGTCTTTAGCTTAGTGGTCATGTCCTACAGTCAGCGTGTGCTCTGATATCATATTGTAGCGACCAAACCTCAAACGGTCCAATCTCTGTGCTCTGATCCCACCTGGTCGCGCTCCTGAACCGTTGCCACGGCCGCGGCCGCGCCACCGCCACTGTTGCTGCGGTTGCTCCCCTAGGGATCACGCCCACGGCCAGCACCGTGGCCATGTGAGGCAACATTGACTGAAGACTGGCGCACATTCATCCCATGGAGAGGATTGAGACGTGCGTTGAAGCTGAGAAGCTGCGTGTATAGCTCCTGGATATACACGGGTTCAACCCGCGCAGCAAGGGCTGACACGACAGGGTTGTAGTCGAGGCCGAGGCCGGCCAGAACTTGGGAGATGATCTCGCCTCTTATCATCGGGGCTCCGGTGTAGGCGATCTCATCCGTGAGCATCTTGATTTTGGCTAAATAATCTTCCATGGACATGTTTCCCTTCTTGAGGTTTGTGAGTTCTATCCGAGTGTTGATTGCTTGCACTTCGGTTTGGGCTGCAAACATGGCTTCGATCGCTGCCCACACCTCTGCCAGTGTCTGAAGAGTAACCACCTGTGCAATAATCTCGCGAGACAGAGAACCCATCAGAAAGCCATGAACCTGCTACTGCTGTGCATACCAGAGAACATGGACGAAATTGGCGATCTACTCCTCCTTCCCATCCTTGGTGATGGTGAGGGTTTCCGGTGGCGCTTGGCTCGCCGGATTAAGGTGGTGGCCCATCTGCGCGCCCTTGATTTGGGGCAGCACGATGGCTTTCTGTAGCGACCAGACCTCAAACGGTCCAATCTCTGTGCTCAGGTGTCATCCCTGGATCAGTAATGCTGACACCACACAGTACTTGAAGGATTTATAACAGAGTAGCAATCACACTCTTATTACATCGAGTGTCTCAAAAGAGAACTTATTACAATAAATATGGCTTAAGGCCATCAAATAACGATAACAGCGGAAGGCTTGGAAGATAAGTGAGTCCATCAACTCCAACGGCATCACTAAGTATAGAACCACGACCTAAAAACTCCTTAATCATCGTCTGAAAAGTCTGCAACATTAACGTTGCAGCCCTAAACGGGCCAGCACATGGAATATGCTGGCAAAGTAACACATAGAGAGTAATGGAATGAAACAGCTATTCTATATGCATATTTGGCTGGTGGAAAGCTCTATGGTTACAGTTTTGCGTAAAGCCAATTTTTCCCTACTGCAAAGGAATAAATTTATTTAACTATCATGGTAGTTGTTAAACATTGAGAATGGTTGACAGCATTCTCAACCCCAATTAAGCATCATCATTAAACAAACCCAATAAAATTAATTTAGAGTAACATGTTGAGATTCACATGATAATCCAGGTACTAGATACTCAAGATGTCCATAACCGGGGACACGGCTAATCATGATTAGTTTATACACTCTGCAGAGGTTTGTGCACTTTTCCCCACAAGACTCGATCGCCTCCGTTTGGTTTCTCGCACTACATGGTGTTTGAGAAGACGGATGACCGAGACATAGTCTTTCAGAAGCGCTAGCACCTTACGATCGGGTAGACCGTTACACCTACTTTCCCCTACATCTGTTAGTCTACCACTTTAAGAGTTCGCACAACTTAGTCAACTATGCTAGAGCCCATAATAGCTTGTGGCTGCACACGGAAGTTTCTAGCATGAATAATCTCATGATCCCTTTGAGCCTGGGTGGCGGTCCAAAAGAAAACATGCAATCACTGGAATACCTAGGTGCCTCAATCCACCCAGATGTGTGTTTAAGTTGCCACCTTAAATAAACCATTAATTAACAATCTCACATCTGTCATGGATACACTCACCCAATCCACGTCTACTAGCATAGCATGGCATAATAGGCAAACATAGAAGTAACTCCCAAAGGTCTGATAATAACAGTTAATAGGTACTACCTCAACTACTTCCCAAACCCACAATTTAATTAGATCCTAATCATGAAATGTGTGAGGATTGATCTAATGCAATAAAACTGGGTAGAGGGAAAACATGATCAAAGTGTTACTTGCCTTGCTGATGATCCGGGAAACCTAGCGATTCGAAGTAGCAAGCGGCGCACTCCGGGTACTCTATCACAAACAAACAAGCATACAATAAGTACTCAACTAATGCACATGTAAAACTCAAATAAGAGATCTAACCAGAAAGTTCAACTTAAGAACTCCGGTTGGTAAAAAGAATCAAAACGAACGAAGCAACGAAAGACAAACTACAAAAGAAACAGGCTTCGTTTACTATTCTGGATATAGGGCAATTTTTACAGTAGCAAAAACTTGTTTGAGTTGGTTAAGCAGAAAGAGGGTTTTGAGACAAAACTCCAAGCGCTTGAATCGCCTGATTTCGATAAATGAGCAAAAAGTTAGACTAAAACGAAAATCGGATCAGAAATCATGATCAGAAAATCGCGGATTTAATCCGAGAAAAAGAAAAACGACGAACGTTCGTTAAAACGAACAAACGGACGAACGCTCGCTATTTAAATAAACCGGAAAAACCGATCTATTTAAAAAAACCGAAACTAAAAAAACGAACAAAACCGTCGGAAAAACCGAATGGTTTTTTGAGAAAAACTGGAGACTAAAAAAAACTACCTACGGCGACTCCGGCGGTGGCGGCGGTCCGGAGGGCGGCGGCGGGTCCGGCGGCGCGGCGGCGGCGGCGGCGGGGGCCGCCTAGGGTTAGGGTTTGGGCGGGGCGGCGGCTTGGGCTTCGGCCGGGGGTGGGGCGCAGCTTATAAGAGGCCTGGCCGGTTACGGCCCAAGGTCGGTTGCGTTTTTTTAAATAATTATGCTCGGGAAAAAAACAAAAGAAATACTAAATGGACTCCAAAAATCCCGAAATAAATTTCCCCCGGCTTCTAAAATCAAGCCGCACAAGATGAACATTTTTTTGGGTCCTAAATGCAATTTTGAGAAACGCGCATTTTTCCTAAATTCAAATAAAATAGCAACTAAAACCAAAATAAAATCTTATTTGATTTTTTTATTAAATCCTCAATATTTCTTTATTTTGGGAAAGTCATTTTATTCCCTCTTTCATATTTTTGTAATAGAAATAATTGAAGATAAAATAATAAAATCAAATGATTCTATTTTCAAAATTTGAGACAACTCAAATATGAAAATAACGAAATCCCCAACTCTCTCCGAGGGTCCTTGAGTTGCGTGAAATTTCTAGGATCAACCAAAATGCAATAAATATGATATGCAATGATGATCTAGTGTATAACATTCCAAATTGAAAATTTGGGATGTTACACCTTCGACATGAGGTAGTTTCTCCTCATAAGCTTCTCCTGGGGGTGATCCGATGGACGTGGCAAAGGACGGATTGGAGGAGGAGGAAGGGGCGAAGGTGGATGCTGATGCGAGGGACGTGGCTAGGGCACTCATGGTGCTGGGGGTGGCGGAAGAGGTGGTCATGACGATAGGTTGAAGAATGGCTTGGCTAGATGCGATGTCCTCTCGATCTTAGGAAGAAGTCGCTCTAATTACCATGTAAAGATATTTGGGAAGCGTAGAACCCTTTGATCGGGCCGCACTTGTATTTATATGGGCAATGCCGTGGGTTACAAGATGAAAACAATCAATAGATCAATTACAGAAGGTCGGTAGAAAGAGTTGGAACAGAAGAAGAGATAGAAGAGTAATACAAGTTTAAACAAGAGTTCTATCTCTAAACAATTATTCCAACAACTTGGCCTTGGAGAAGAGTCCCTTGCTCCATCTAGACAGATGCAAACTCGTGTTCTTTAGCTTATGGAATAAAACATGACAGGGCTGCGAGTGAGAGATTGGTTCTTGCCAAGCCTGCTGCACAACGCCCATAAATCCTGAGATCTTAGTCCACAAATTCTCAAACTTGAACGTGCTAGGTCGCCGAGGGCCACTGTCATCGGCAAGAAGAAGGGGGCAGTGATCAGATAGGGAGCTGGACAGGGCATGCAAGATGTGTGAGTCAAAATGTATGTCCCATTCAGAATTGCAAAAGAAGGAGTCGAGTTTGCACAAGGTGGGGTCTGCCCTTTAATTTCTCCAAGCGAACCAGCGATTCTGTAAGTGGATTTCCTTGAGCTCACAAAGATTCAGTGCTGCTCTAAATCGGTTTATCTGGCTAATGTTGATGTTTCTCTTATTTTTGTCTCTCGCCCAGTATATTTTGTTAAAGTCGCAGAGAGCAAGCCACTTGACTCCAACATTTGGCTTCAGGGCCAAAGCTCTGGGAAAAAATCATTCTTTCGGCTGGAATCTGTTGGGACATAGACAGATGTGATCAAAAGCAACGAATCAGAGTTGCAGTTGTTTACGTTGGCGGAGAGACAAAATTCAAAGGTCCTCACATTTGAAACCTCAACAACAGAGTCATCCCAGAGCATGACTAAGCCACCGCGAGTGCCATTGGCAGGACTTTGAGCAAAGCTACAAAGCCGGTTGCCGCCAAGATAGCAAGCAAGGAATTGATCAATACATGCCATTTTCGTTTCCTGAAGACAAACAATGTGGCAAGAAGAGGCGGAAATTGTTCATCGACCATCACATGTCTGTCGGGGCAATTTAAACCCCTGACATTCCAACTCATGATGTTAATCTTTTGTTCTACCCTTGGGAAACAGAGCAGTCTTCATAAAGTAGCCTCCCAGGCCAAGTTCACATAGCAGCCACAAAGCGCACAACAGAACCAGCCAACAGAATAGATTCATAACACAAACATGAGCCCCACAACATGCCAGGGACGCATGCAATTTTGCTAACATGATGAACTAAAAAGCTACAGTAGGTGAGCCTTCGAAATGCTTCAGGCTCCAGTGTCGACGACGCCGTCATGCTCCAGTGTAGCAGCTCCTCCATGCTCCAGCAGTGTGTCCTTGCTACCTCTTGATCTTGCGTTGGTTTTTCCCTTGAATGGGAAAGGGTGATGCAGCAAAGTAGACTAAGTATTTCCCTCAGTTTTTGAGAACCAAGGTATCAATCCAGTAGGATACAATGCAACAAGCCACTGAATACCTGCACAACAGACACCAACTTGCACCCAATGCGACAAAGGGGTCGTCAATCCCTTCATGGTTATTTGCAAAGTGAGATCTGATATAAACAGTAAATTAATATTTTTGGTGTTTTTGGTTTATGGAATGGAAAGTAAAAGATTGCAAAAGAAGTAAATAGGAAACTAGAATTATAGATCGGAAACTTATATGATGGAAAATAGACCTGGGGGCCATAGGTTTCACTAGAGGCTTCTCTCAAGATAGAAAATAATACAGTGGGTGAAAAAATTACTACTGAGCAATTGATAGAGAAGCGCAAAGTTATAATGATATATAAGGCAATTATCATGAATATAGGCATCACGTCCGTGTCAAGTAGACCGAAACGATTATGCATCTACTACTATTACTCCACACATCGACCGACTCCTGCCTACATCTAGAGTATTAAGTTGATAAGAACAGAGTAACACATTAAGTAAGTTGGCATGATGTAGCGGAATTAACTCAAGCAATATGGTGAAAACCCCATCTTGTTATCCTTGATGGCAACAATACAATACACGTTGGTTCCCCTTCTGTCACTAGGATCGAGCACCACAAGATTGAACCCAAAGCTAAGCACTTCTCCCATTTAAAGAAAAACCATTCTAGTTGGCCAAACCAAATTGATAGTTTGAAGAGACTTGCAAAGATATCAAATCATGCATATAAGAATTCAGAGGAGATTCAAATAATATTCATAGATAAGATGATCATAAATCCACAATTCATCGGATCTCGGCAAACACACCGCAAAAGAGCATTACATCAAATAGATCTCCAAGAACACCGAGGAGAACTTTCTATTGAGAATCAAAGAGAGAGAAGAAGTCATCTAGCTACTAGCTATGGACACATAGGTCTGTGGTAAACTACTCACGCTTCATCGGAGAGGCAATGGTGTTGATGTAGAAGCCCTCCGTGATCGAATCCCCCTCTGTTAGGACGCCAGAAAAGGCCCCTAGATGAGATCTCACAGGTACAGAAGGTTGCGGCGGTGGAAAAGTGTTTTCATGGCTCCCCTGGAAAGTTTTGGGGTATTTGAGAATATATAGGCAGAAGAAATAGGTCGGTAGAGTCACGAAGGGCCCACAAGGGTGGGGGCGCGCCCTACCCCCCTGGGCACGCCTCCTGATCTTGTGGTCGCCTTGTGGCTTTCCTGACATGCACTCCAAGCTCTCTGGATGTCTTCTGATCCAAGAAAAATCATCGCGAAAGTTTCATTCTGTTTGGACTCCGTTTGGTATTCCTTTTCTGCGAAACTCTAAAATAAGGAAAAAACAGAAACTGGCACTGGGCTCTAGGTTAATATTTTAGTTCCAAAAATCATATAAAATAGCATATTAATGCATATAAAACATCCAAAGCATATAATATAATAGCATGGAACAATCAAACATTATAGATACCTTGGAGACGTATCAGGCATCCCCAAGCTTAATTCCTGCTCGTCCTCGAGTAGGTAAATGATAAAAAAATAGAATTTTTGATGTGGAATGCTACCTAACATATTTATCCAAGTAATTCTCTTTATTGTGGCATGAATGTTCAGATCCGTATGATTCGAAACAAAAGTTTAATATTGACATAAAAACAATAATACTTCAAGCATACTAACAAAATAATTATGTCTTCTCAAAATAACATGGCCAAAGAAAGCTTATCCCTACAAAATCATATAGTCTGGCTATGCTCCATCTTCATCTCACAAAATATTCAAATCATGCATAACCCTGATGACAATCCAAGAAATTGTTTCATACTCTTGATGTTCTCAAACCTTTTCAACTTTCACGCAATACATGAGCGTGAGCCATGGACATAACACTATAGGTGGAATAGACGGTGGTTGTGGAGAAGACAAAAGAAGGAGATGGTCTCACATCAACTAGGCATATCAACGGGCTATGGAGATGCCCATCGATAGATACCAATGTGACTGAGTAGGGATTGCCATGCACCAGATGCACTAGAGCTATAAGTTTATGAAAGCTCAAAAAGAAAACTAAGTGGGTGTGCATCCAACTTGCTTTCTCATCAAGACCTATGGCATTTTGAGGAAGCCCATTGTTGCAATATACAAGCCAAGTTCTATAATGAAAAATTTCTCACTAGTATATAAAAATGATAATATAGGAGATTCTCTATCATGAAGATGATGGTGCTACTTTGAAGCACAAGTGTGGCAAAAATGATAGTAACATTGTCCCTTCTCTCTTTTTCTCTCTCTTTTTTTCTTTTTTTCTTTTTCTCTTTTTTGGGCCTTCTCTTTTTTTGGCCTTTCTATTCTTTTTTTATTTCCTCACACGGGACAATGCTCTAATAATGAAGATCATCACACTTCTATTTACTTACAACTCAAAAATTACAACTCGATACTAGAACAAAAATATGACTCTATATGAATGCCTTCGGCGGTGTACCGGGACGTGCAATGAATCAAGAGCGACATGTATAAAAATGATGAATGGTGGCTTTGCCACAAACACGATGTCAACTACATGATCATGCATAGCAATATGACAATAATGATGTGTGTCATAATAAACAGAACGGTGGAAAGTTGCATGACAATATATCTCGTAATGGATATGGAAATGACATAATAAGTAGGTATGGTGGCTGTTTTTAGGAAGGTATATGGTGGGTTTATGGTACCGACGAAAGTTGTGGAGTACAAGAGAGGCTAGCAATGGCGGAAAGGTGAGAGTGCGTATAATCCATGGACTCAACATTAGTCATAAAGAACTCACATATTTGTTGCAAAAATCTATTAGTCATCGAAACAAAGTACTACGCGCATTCTCCTAGGGGGATAGATTGGTAGGAAAATACCATCTCTCGTCCCCGGCCGCCACTCATAAGGAAGACAATCAAAAAATATCACATGCTCCAACTTCGTTACATAATGGTTCATCATACGTGCATTCTACGGGACTCACAAACCTTAACACAAGTATTTCTCAAATTCACAACTATTCACTAGCATCACTCTAATATCATCATCTTCATATCCCAAAACAATCATAAGGAATCAAACTTCTCATAGTATTCAATGCACTTTATATGGAAGTTTTTATTATATCCCTCTTGGATGCCTATCATATTAGGACTAATTTATAACCAAATAAAATTACCATGCTGTCTTAAAGACCCTCAAAATAATATAAGTGAGGTACGAGAGTTCATCAATTTCTACAAAATAAAACCACCGCCGTGCTCTAAAAGGATATAAGCGAAGCACTAGAGCAAAATTGCCTAGCTCAAAAGATATAAGTGAAGCACATAGAGTATTCTAATAAATCACGATTCATGCGTGTCTCTCCCAAAAGGTGTGTACAGAAAGGATGATTGTGGCAAGTAAAAAGAAAAGACTCAAATCATACAAGACGCTCCAAGCAAAACACATATCATGTGGTGAATAAAAATATAACCTCAAGTAAAGTTACAGATAGACGAAGACGAAAGAGGGGATGTCTTCCCGGGGCATCCCCAAGCTTAGGCTCTTGGTTGTCCTTGAATATTACCTTGGGGTTCCTTGGGCATCCCCAAGATTAGGCTCTTGCCACTCCTTATTCCATAGTCCATCAAATCCTTCCCCAAAACTTGAAAACTTCACAACACAAAACTTCAACAGAAAATCTCGTAAGCTTCGTTAGTATAAGAAAAATAAATCACCACTTTTGGTACTGTTGTGAACTCATTTTTTATTTATATTGGTGTAATATCTACTGTATTCCAACTTTTCCATGGTTCATACCCCCCTATACTAGCCATAGATTCATCAAAATAAGCAAACAACACGCGAAAAATAGAATCTGTCAAAAACAGAACAGTCTATAGCAATATGGATATTTCGAGTACTTTTGTAACTCCAAAAATCCTGAGAAATTATGATGTCCTAGGAAATTTGATTATAAATGCTCTGCAAAAAGAAACATTATTTTATCGTGCTTCGGTTAGAAATGAAAACTAATCTCCTGGGTGCAAAAGTTTTTGTTTTTCAGCAGGATCAAATCAACTATCACAGTAAGCTATCCCAAAGGTCTTACTTGGCACAAACACTAATTAAAACATAAAACCACATCTAACCACAAGATAGATGAATTATTTGTTGCAAAACAGAACCTAAAAATAAAGAACAAAAATAAAAATTGGGTTGCCTCCCAAGAAGCGCTATTGTTTAACGCCCTTAGCTAGGCATATCTCCTCTTGATTAAAGATAATTCCCTCTATGGGACGACGTCCACCGTCTACTCTATAATGAGCGAAAATTTCACTAGCTTCTTTCATAATAAATCTAAATTCATGAGCTAGGAATATAGTGACGGCGCGCTTAACAGAAGAATGCTCAAAATTAGAAAATTCTAGAAAAATCATTTGTATGGATGGATGCATGTGAACGAATTGTCTTTGAAGTTCAACAACAAGCAAATATATAGCATCCTCAAGACTATTATTTTTATGGAGGATAGATCCACCCATAGTGGGGAGTGCACCAGCACAAGTAAATAAATACTGAATAACCCCCTTTCCAATAATATTTCCGCTACCTATGCAGAATTTCTTAGCGTGCAAGATAGCAGTTTCTTCATCTGGACCAGAATTAGCAAAAGCATCAAAGTTTTTCCCCATCCTTACTACTATCCTTCAGTGATAACCTCCGAGATTTCAGACATGGTAGCGTCAACAAATCTAGCAAACAAGCAAACAAAAGGCAGGCGAAGAAGAAGAATGGAAGAGGAGCGAAGAAAAGGCAAATCTTTTCGAAAATCATTTTAGAAGTGGGGGAGAGGAAAATGAGGGGCGAATGGCGAATAATGTAATGCGAGAGATGAGAGTTTATGATTGGTACTTGGCATGTCTCGGCTTGGTGTAGAGCTACCCCGCAACGGTGCTAGAAATTCTTCCTCCTACCTCTTGAGCTTGCGTTGGTTTTTCCCTTGAAGAGGAAAGGGTGATACAACAAAGTAGAGTAAGTATTTCCCTCAGTTTTTGAGAACCAAGGTATCAATCCAGTAGGAGACAACGCAACAAGCCACCGAATACCTGCACAAACAAACACCAACTTGCACCCAACACGACAAAGGGGTTGTCAATCCCTTCACAGTTATTTGGAAAGTGAGATCTGATATAAAGGGTAAAGTAATATTTTTGGCATTTTTGGTTTATGGAACGAATAGTAAAAGATTGCAAAAGAAGTAAACAGGGAACAAGAATTATAGATCGGAAACTTATATGATGGAAAATAGACCCGGGGGCCATAGGTTTCACTAGAGGCTTCTCTCAAGATAGAAAATAATATGGTGGGTGAAAAAATTACTGTCGAGCAATTGATAGAAAAGCGCAAAGTTATGACAATATCTAAGGCAATGATCATAAATATAGGCATCACGTCCGTGTCAAGTAGACTGAAACGATTCTGCATCTGCTACTATTACTCCACACATCGACCAACTCCTGCCTACATCTAGAGTATTAAGTTGATAAGAACAGAGTAACGCATTAAGTAAGATGACATGATGTAGCAGAGTTAACTCAAGCAAGATGATGAAAACCCCATCTTGTTATCCTCGATGGCAACAATACAATATGTGTTGGTTCCCCTTCTGTCACTAGGATCGAGCACCGCAAGATTGAACCCAAAGCAAAGCAGTTCTCCCATTGCAAGAAAAGCCAATCTAGTTGGCCAAACCAAATCGATAGTTCGAAGAGACTTGCAAATATATCAAATCACACATATAAGAATTCAGAGGAGATTCAAATAATATTCATAGTAAGTTGATCATAAATCCACAATTCATCGGATCTTGGCAAACACACCACAAAAGAGTATTACATCGAATAGATCTCCAAGAACATCGAGGAGAACTTTGTATTGAGAATCAAAGAGAGAGAATAAGCCATCTAGCTACTAGCTATGGACCCGTAGGTCTGTGGTAAACTACTCACGCTTCATTGGAGAGGCAATGGTGTTGATGTAGAAGCCCTTCGTGATCGAATCCCCCTCCGCCAGGATGCCGGAAAAGGCCCCTAGATGGGATCTCACGGGTACAGAAGGTTGTAGAGGTGGAAAAGTGGTTTTGTGGCTCCCCTGGAAGTTTTTGGGATATTTGAGAATATATAGGAGGAAGATCTAGGTCAAGGGGTCACCGAGGGGCCCACAAGGTCGCGGGGCGCGCCCTCCACCCCTGTGGCCACCTTGTGGCTCTTCTGACTTGCACTCCAACTCTCCTGGATGTCTTCCGGTCCAAGAAAAATCATCGCGAAAGTTTCGTTCCGTTTGGTATTCCTTTTCTGTGAAACTCTAAAACAAGGAAAAACAAAAACTGGCACTGGGCTCTAGGTTAATAGGTTAGTCCCAAAAATCATATAAAATGGCATATTAATGCATATAAAATATCCAAAATAGATAATATAATAGCATGGAACAATAAAAAATTATAGATATGTTGGGATGTATCAGTCCTCCACTTCAGCAGCCCGGCCTGAGTCAAGTTGGAACAGTGCCTTGAGTGCAGAGATCACTGTTCCCGGGACTTGATCCTTGAACTAGTTGGCGAGCTCTTTCATCACGCGCTCAGTAACATCCTCTCCATCTTTGACGATTCCTAGACCGCGGCACAAAAATGCCTGGGCCTCCTTGGCAACAAGGGCGGCCCGGCGACACGCTCTTGATTATGCACCAAGTTTTTCCATCTCAGGGTCAACGGTAGACATCGCAAGAACCACATACATCGGTTAATGCATAACAACGGGTGGGTCATCGACCACTTGGAGAAGGAAACTATTGTGCATAATCATTTCTCCAACACCATTCGAAGAGGCACGCCAAGGAGTAGGGATTTTAATTGGGCGGATATTGAAATGGGTCATGTTGATTTGGAAGGTCTTAATTCACCTTTCACCGAGGAGGAGGTCAAGTGCACCATTGATCATATGCCGTGCGACAAGGCACCCAGTGGCTCAACTCTGCTAATATTGTGCTTCTGCCCAAGAAGGATGGGGTAGAAGACAGCACCGAATTCCGGCCCATTAGCCTCATCCATGCCATTGCCAAGATTATCTCCAAGATGCTTGCAACGAGGCTTAGCCCGCACATGAACAACCTCATATCCAACGCCCAAAGTGCTTTCATAAAGAAGAGAAGCTAGCATTCATGACAACTTCATGTACATTAGAAACCTTGCACACTACCTCCACAAGAACAAGACCCCATCACTCCTTCTCAAACTGGACATCCGAAAAGCTTTTGACTCGGTCAGGTGGGAATATGTCCTTGATATTCTTCAGCGACGCGGCTTCCCTAGCAGATTTCGTGACTGGATTGTTGCCATTTTAAGCACCTCATCATCATGGGTGCTCCTCAATGGGGTTCCCGGTTCCCTGATTATCCACGGGAAGGGCCTATGGCAAGGAGACTCGCTGTCACCGCTTCTTTTTGTTATTGTGATTGACCCGCTACAACAACTACTCAACTCAGCCACCCGTATTGGTCTTCTGCACAAGATTAGAGGGCGTGGCATCATTATTCGGACATCACTCTATGCTGATGACGCTACTGTCTTTGTGGCGCCAATTCGGGAGGATATTAGAAACCTGGCCGACATCCTGAAGGGGTTTGGTGAGGTCACAGGGATGCACACAAATTTTCACAAGAGCTCCGTGGTGTCGATTCGGTGTCGGCACTTGGATTTGGACGCCATACTTGAGGACATGACAGCCACTCGAGCTTCTTTCCCCATGAGATACAATTGGGTTGCCGCTTTTTGTTTGGCAACTTAAGCGAGTGGACTTTCAACACATGGAGGACAAAATTGCGAACAAGCTTGTGCCTTGGGAGGGCATGCATATCACCTCCATTGGACGTGGGGCTCTTGTGAAGTCGGTCTTCACCTCCTAGGCCATCCACCACCCACCCCGCTCATTGTGCCACCACCCGTTCTCCAGAACATCAACAATATTGAGCGTGCCTTCCTTTGGGCGGGCACGAAAAAGGTCTCCGAAGGGGAGTACAAGGTTAATTGTGAAACGGTCTGTAGGCCTACTCACCTAGGAGGATTAGGTGTTCTACATCTTGACAAATTTGCTAGAACTCTCCGGTTGCGTTGGCCATGGTATGAGTGGCATGACCCAACGAAGATTTGGGTTGGTTCGGGAAACCCGTGCGACAAAGAGGACATGGATTTTTTGTGCTCCCACCACCATCACATTTGGCAATGGGGAAAGGACACAATTTTGGGACGCGCCGTGGCTCAACGGCAAGAAGTCAATTGATGCTGCACCCCTCATATACAAGATCTCGAAGCGCAAAAGTTGGAAGGTTAGTAGGGCCTTGCACGATGATGCGGTGTTCAAGGCCATCGACATGCATTATGAGCTGACATGGAATCATGTGGCTCAATTTATTGAACTGTGGTCTTTGCTCTCTCATATAAACATCTCCCAAGACATCCATAACACCATCATTTGGAAGCTCTCCCCTAATGGGGAATACTACTAAGCCAAATCAGCATATAAGGCACAATTCATGGGAGCTATCCTCACGCCCATGAACAAGGCCATTTGGAAAGTCTGGGCACCCCCAAGGTCAAATTCTTCGCATGGCTAGCCATCCAACATAGGGCGTGGACCACTGATCGTCTAGAGAGGGGCGGGATGCAAAATTATGGCCTCTGCCCGTTATGCAAGAGGGAGTTTGAGTCCGCCGGTCACCTTTTCTATAGATGTCGGTACACTATGCGGTTGTGGAGGCTGATTAGAGATTGGTTGCGAATTGGTGATATATCATCACCAACCAGTGGCCGGCTCATCACTCTCTCGGTAGTTGGTGGACTCATATGGCCAGGCGCAGCAAGGCGATGGCGACCCTCACCTTGCGCACCACCTGGACCATTTGGAATGAGAGATATGCAACGGTCTTCTGAAAGAAATCGATGCCCCCCAAATCATCTTGCAAAACTTGAAGGAGGAACCTAGGCTCTGGGTGCTAGCGGGTGCGAAACGCCTGAGTAATTTGATGCCGCGGGAGTAATGACTTTGTATTCAGTGGGCCTCATGTGGCTCCGACTTAAACCTTGTCTCCTCCCTCAATTAATGAATGAGGCAAATATTTTGCCTCCGCATTAAAAATAAATAAAAACCATATGGGACGATAGTCACGGACAACAATGCTAAGGATCATCCCAAAAATAATAAAATGTCAGCCTGGACGTCTGCCCGCCCTCCTCGCTGCGCCTTGCGTCTCCCCGGGCCTTGGTGGCCTCCTCGCCACCCTCCCTCGGGGCCTTGCGGGACTCCACCGCCTCAGTGGCCCGGGCCCTTCCGTGGCTTCCCCCTCTGGGCAAGGGGCGCCCTCGGGCGTCTTCTTCCCCGGCCACACTGGCACAGAAGAGCTCCTGCCTGGGTTCGGCATCGGGTCCGACGGGCGAGTCGCCCACCGCCATGGAGAAGGCCAGCCGCCATGCTGCGGCATGGAACCACGATCCAGGTCTATCTCACATGCCATGTTCTATTTCGGACTCACTAGATGAGGATTTACCCTCCTTCTCGGCTTTGGCAGGTATGCTTGATGTCTACTACACAACATTATTCTTGTAGACACGTGTTGGGCCTCCAAGCGCAGAGTTTTGTAGGATAGTAGCAATTTTCCCTCAAGTGGATAACCTAAGGTTTATCAATCCGTGAGAGGTGTAGGATGAAGATGGTCTCTCTCAAATGACCCTGCAACCAAATACAAGAAATCTCTTGTGTCCCCAACACACCCAATACAATGACAAATTGTATAGGTGCACTAGTTCAGCGAAGAGATGGTGATAAAAGTGTAATATGGATGGTAGGAATATATTTTTATATTCTGAATAAATAAAAACAGCAAGGTAGCAAATAATAAACGGGCACAAAAACGGTATTGCAATGCTTAAAAACAAGGCCTAGGGTCCATACTTTCGCTAGTGCAACCTCTCAACGGTGCGAGCATAGTTGGATCATATGATTATCCCTCAAAGTGCAACGAAGAATCACTCCCAAGTTCCTATTATCGGAGAACAAAAGATAGGAATTGTTTGTAGGGTACTAAACCACCTCAAAGCTATTCTTTCCGTTCGATCTATTCAAGAGTCCGTACTAAAATAACACAAAGCTATTTTTCCCGTTCGATCTATCCTAGAGTCCGTACTAAGATAACACCAAAGCAAGTTCATATTCATAATACTTAATCCACACAAATAAATATAAAGAGACCCCAAAGTTTCTGTCGGAGAAAAGATAACAAAATCGTGCATCAACACCTATGCATAGATTACCCCAATATCACCGCGTGGATCCGCGAGTTGAATGCCATAACATATATCAAGTGAATCAATAAGATACCCCAATTGTCACCTCAAGTATTCATACCGCAAGACATATATCATGTGTTCTCATCTCTGAATATTCAATCCGACAATACAAACTTCAAAGGGTAAAGATTCAATTCATCACAACAAGAGTATAGAGGGGAGAAACATCATATGATCCATCTATGCTAACAAAGCCCATGATATAGATCATGAGAGAGAGAGAGATAAAACACATAGCTATTGATACAAACCCTCAGCCCCGAGGGTGGACTACTCCCTCCTCATCGTGGTGGCCGCTTGGATGATGAAGATGGCCACCGGAGATGATTCCCCCCTCCGGCAGGGTGCCGGAACGGGTCTTGATTGGTTTTCGGTGGCTACGGAGCCCTGCGGTGGTGGAACTTCTGATCTAGGTTAACCCCGAAGGGTTTCGGAATATTTGGGAATTTATAGTGCAAAGAAGGGGTGCAGGAGGCCACCGAGGTGGGCACGACCCACCTGGGTGCGCCCTGGTGGGTTGTGCCCCCCTCGGGGCACCCCCAGGTGCAGCTCTGGCCCATTGGGTTCCTTCTGGTCCAAAAAAATCTCTGTAAAGTTTCACGGTGTTTGGACTCCATTTGATATTGATTTTCTGTGATGTAAAAAACAAGAAAAAAAACAGCAACTGGCACTAGGCACTAGGTCAATAGGTTAGTCCCAAAAAAGGATATAAAGTTTCTATAAAATGATTGTAAAACATCCAAGAATGATAATATAACGGCATGAATACTTCATAAATTATAGATACGTTGGAGACGTATCAGCATCCCCAAGCTTAATTTCTACTTTTCCTCGAGTAGGTAAATGATAAAAGAAATAATTTATGAAGTGTGAATGCTAGCAAAGTGCAAAAGTTTAATCAATGATAATTTCAGTCACTTTTCCTAGCATCATAACAACAATTCTTTCTTATGAAACTTCTCATGTTATAGTGGCAACCATTTCGCACGTTAAAGTTCAAACAATGAATTCTCTTGAAACCCAACAACCTATGTTCTTAGTCACCAAGCAATTGCAATTCAACTTATTCAACGGAGTTTAAGTAAGATCTCCACATACTCAACCATCATATAGTCTTCGATGATTGCTAACACTCACCTTGTACAAATGAGCAAAACGTTTCAACCGGACACATAGAAAGATAGGGGCTTATAGTTTCGCCTCCCAACGTATTCACCTCAAGGGTGATGTCAACAATAATAACTCATGCTACCCATATTCAACTGGACATATGTTCCTAGATCTTTCCTCACCACGTGATGCTTACCAAAAGAGAAAATAAAAAGGAATAGAGAGGAATACTTTGACTCTTTGCATTAAAGTAAATATTAAAAAATAAAAGATAGGCCCTTCGCAGAGGGAAGCAGAGGTTGCCATGCGCTTATTTATTTGTATGCTCAACCCCTTACTACAAAAGAACATCTTATATTGCCCCTTATGATAGCAACCTTTATTATGAAGTCTGTCGCTTTTATTACTTTGCCATCACAAGTTCGTACAACGCTCAATTTTCTCTTACACTAAATGATCTCACACTTTGAGAAGCAATTTTTATTGCCTTATTGCAACGATGACAAATTACTTGAAGGATCTTGCTCAATCCTTATGTAGGTATGGTGGGCTCTTGAAAATAAGATTTGGGTTTAAGGGTTTTTGGATGCACAAGTAGTATCTCTACTTGGTGCGGAATTTTTGGCTAGCAAAGATGGGGGGCAAGCACAACATGTTGAAGGATCTATGACAATATAACTTCTATGTGAATATGAACAAACATAAACCATTACGTTTTCTTCCTTGTCCAACGTCAACAATTTTGGCATATAATAGTTTGATGGGGGCTCACAATCACAAAAGATTTCCATGAGGGTGTATTTATTTTTGAAAGTTCTCTTCCAAATACTAATTATTCATGAATTGCTTGTATCACCAATATTGTGATTGTCAAGCCTCAAAATATTTCACTTTCTGTAACGCCCATGATGCGGCTATATCTCCCACGTATCGAAGCACGACTTAGAGGCATAACCGCATTGTAAGCAATGTCGCAAGTGAGGTAATCTTCCCAACAACCCATGTAAAAGAATAAGGAAAAGAGGTACATAGTTGGCTTACACTCGCCACATCACACAATAGCATAAATATCATTACATTCATCCAGATACAATCAAGGTCCGACTACGGAACCAAAATAAAGAACAACCCCAAATGCGACTAAGTCCCCAATCGCCCCAACTAGGCACCACTACTGATCGTCTAGAAAGGAAACGTAGTATCATCCTGAGTCCTCATTGAACTCCCACTTGAGCTTAGTTGAATCTCCTGGAGCGGTATCATCGGTCCCTACATCTAGTTTTGAAGGAATCTGTGAGTCACGGGGACTCAGCAATCTCACACCCTCGCGATCAAGACTATTTAAGCTTATAGGAAGGGTAAAAGGTATGAGGTGGAGCTGCAGCAAGCACTAGCTTATATGGTGGCTAACATACACAAATGAGAGCGAGAAGAGAAGGCAAAGGCACGATCGAACAACTATGATCAAGAAGTGATCCTAGAACAACCTACGTTCAAGCATAACTCGAGATCGTGTTCTCTTCCCGGACTCCGCCAAAAAGAGACCATCACGGCCACACACTTTGTTGATTCATTTTAATTAAGTTAAGTTTAAGGTTTTCTACAACCGGACATTAACAAATTCCCATTTGCCCATAACCACGGGCACGGCTTTCAAAAGTTCAAATCCCTGCAAGGGAGTCCCAACTTAGCCCATCACAAGCTCTCACAGTCAACGAAGGATATTCCTTCTCCCAAGACAATCCGATCAGACTCGGAATCCCGGTTACAAGACATCTCGACAATGGTAAAACTAAACCAGCAAAGCCGCCCGAATGTGCCGACAAATCTCGATAGGAGCTGCACATATCTCGTTCTCAGGGCACACTCAGATGAGACATCCTACGAGTTAAACCAACCCTCAAGTTGCCCTGAGGTGGCCCCACAGTCTACTCGGTTTGGACCAACACTCAGAGGAGCACTGGCCCAGGGGGGTTTAAATAAAGATGACCCTCGGGCTCCGGAAACCCAAGGGAAAAGAGGCTAGGTGGCAAATGGTAAAACCAAGGTTGGGCATTGCTGGAGGAGTTTTATTCAAGGCGAACTGTCAAGGGGTTCCCATTATAACCCAACCGTGTAAGGAGCGCAAAATCAAGGAACATAACACCGGTATGACGGAAACTAGGGCGGCAAGAGTGGAACAAAACACCAAGCATAAGGCCGAGCCTTCCACCCTTTACCAAGTGTATAGATGCATTAAAATAGACAAGATATAATAATCATATCCCAACAATAAACATGTTACAACAAGGAACAAACTCCAATCTTCACCTGCAACTAGCAATGCTATAAGAGGGGCTGAGCAAAGCGGTAACATAGCCAAACAACGGTTTGCTAGGACAAGGTGGGTTAGAGGTTTGACATGGCAATATGGGAGGCATGATAAGCAAGTGGTAGGTATCGTAGCATAGGCATAGCAAAAGAGCGAGCATCTAGCAAGCAAAGATAGAAGTGATTTCGAGGGTATGGTCATCTTGCCTGCAAAGTTCTCCGAGTTGACGTTAGCTTGATCCTCGTAAACGTACTCAACGGGCTCCTCGATCACGTACTCGTCTCCTGGCTCTACCCAAAGCAAGAACACAAGCAAAAGGGAGACACAATCAACCACGTGCAATGCACAAGCAACATGATGCAAAACATGGCATGATATGCGGGATGCGATATGCAATGCATATGCATGTTTCGGAAAGGAAAGATGGAACCTTGCCTCAACTTGGAAAACCAAGAGTGCCACTGCAAATATGAGTTGATTTCGGTCGAAATCGATATAAAGATCACCGGAATCGGATGCACGATTTGGAAATGACAAGCAAAACAAATATGGCACCGATCTGCGATTAATAGTACGAGGCCATCTAAATGCATCAAGAACAACATGCTACAGCACTCTAACATAGCAACAAAATACATGGCAGTGATCCACTCAAGATGCTTGACAAAAGATGAACACTGAGCTACAGCTAATGCACTCAATAGCAGGTACAAAAAAGCATGGCAAAAGTGCAAAAGATATCAGGTTACACACTTAGTGAAAATAACATGCCAGGAATTTAACGCCAGGAAACAATGTTTAGAGCAAGGTAACAACATGCTAAAGGAACATATCATGGCAAATCAAGGTATGGCATGAAGCTACTCAAAGCATACAACAAAAGTCCTTTACTGACCATAAGCCAAAAGGGATCAAAAAATACAATGGCAACCATGTGAACATAGCAATTATCGTCAACAGATTCAGACTTGGTAGAAAACTGGAACATGGCAAAACAAATATTAAGTAGGCATGTTTACGAGCTCGATGCACTCACCACAAGGCATTGCATGACAAACTAATTATACACCCAGCAAGTAGACATGGCATAGAAGCTAAACATGACAATAACAACAACATAGCATGCACGGATCAACTACAACAACATCGGCAAAAATGCTTAACACGTAAACATTCTGCCAAGAACATTTTATAGCAAAAGTAGAGCTTGATTGAGTCAAGCTAGGGTGCTCCATAATTGCAAACAAAGACATTGATGGATAGAGCACAACAATATCTACAAAACATCCTTACTGATCATGCTCAAAAGAGGCATGGATCACTCTGTAGCAACATGAACACATGGCATAAAAATATTGACAGGGCAAAGACTTAGAAGATTTCTAAGTCCCTAAAATCAGCAACATTACAAGAGCTACTTTGCATGCTTGTGCTAGTCACCACAGAGATCACAAAAATACATGGCATACACCCCTGTAAAGATGGCATGGCATACTTCAAAACTCATGTAGGGCTCGAGTTCATAGGAGGCACACATCAATCATGGCAAAAATGACAAAAGTCCAATTACTGATAAGAATCTGAAACTAACAGAAACTAGCACTCTTCCAACAGCATTTAGGGCATCAAGATGAGCTCAAATTAACATGATGCAATGAGATGAAGTGAAGTACTCGTCGAGAAGAACAATTTGATATGCTACACGCCCGAAACGGAGCCACAGATGCAGAGTTATGACGCGATGAACATATGCAAAAATCTAGGGTTAGGGAAAAAGTCAACCCTAGCAGATCTCAAATCCAGATCGGCACGGACTTTGAGGCGCTCGCCGGAGTTCCTGTTTGCCGGAGTTGGTGGGAGCTTGAGGTTGCTGACTTGGGGTGGAAGGAGCCGACCGGAGATGGGACTTGGTACGCGGAGGTGGTGGCGGTTGGCGGCGGCGGAGGCACTCCGCGGTGCCGGCGGAGGAGCTCCGCGGCGCCGGCGGCGGAGCTCGGCGACCGGATCGGTGGGGGCGGCGGTCACCGGCGAGGGCGCGAGGTGGCGCTCGCCCGGAGGAGGCGGGCGGCGCTCGGGCGGCGGGAGACCGAGGGGGCGGCGCTGGCCGGATGGGCCGCTCGTGGGCTCGGCGAGCCTGCGCGGTCGGCGGCGATGTGGGCACCGACCCGGGACACGTGGCAATGCGCTATTCGTCCAGCGGAGCCGGGCGGACGTGTCCGGCCGTCCGGATTTTGTCCGGCGGCACGTGGAGAGGGAGGGGTCTAGGGTTTCGTCCGGATTTCGGGGGAGAGGGCCCTTTTTATAGGTAGGAGGAGCTAGGAGGCTCCAAATTGAGCACGGTTTGCGGCCACGCGATCGTGATCAAACGGCCTAGATGATGGAGGGGGTTTAGGTGGGTTTTGGGCCACTTGGAGAGGTGTTGGGCTGCAACACACACGAGGCCTTTTCGGCTCCTTGATTACCCGTTGGAGTATCAAACTAAGTCCAAATGGCACGAAACTTGACAGGCGGTCTACCGGTAGTAAACCGAGCCCGCATGGAAAGTCTCGTTCCATTCCGAGAACGTTTAACACCCGCACACAAAAAGAGGTAGAAAGTGACACCGGAGGACATAGGAGCGCCGGAATGCAAAACGGACAACGGGGAAAATGCTCGGATGCATGAGGCGAACACGTATGCAAATGCGATGCACATGATGACATGATATGAGATGCATGAAAAAGACAAAACAACATGAAGGCACAAACCCGACAACGAGGAGATAACATAACTTAGTGCTGGAAATGGCAAGAGTTGGAATACAAATATGGCAAGTTACATACGGGGTGTTACAACACTCCACCACTACGAAAGGATCTCGTCCCGAGATCTAGGACTGGAAAAACTCCGGGTACTCAGAACGGAGGTGGTCCTCGCGTTCCCAGGTGGCTTCACGGTCGGAATGATGTGACAACTTGACTTTCAGGAATTTGATAGACTTGTTGCGAGTCTTGCGCACAGTTTCTTCAAGAATAGCAACAGGATGCTCATGATAAGACAGGTCTTCCTGGAGATCAATCTCTTCAAAGTTGATGGTGCGGTCAGGAGTCTTGAAACACTTGGGGAGTTGAGACACGTGAAACACGTCGTGCATGTTTGCAAAGTTGGACGAAAGCTCAAGTTGATAGGCGAGATCGCCTCTTTTGCTGATGATCTTGAAAGGACCCACGTATCTAGGGGCAAGCTTCCCTTTGATACCGAAGCGACGAGTACCTTTCATTGGAGAGACGCGGAGGTAGACATGGTCTCCGATCTCGAAAGCCAAGTCACGATGCTTGCTATCATAGTAACTCTTCTGGCGCGATTGTGCGGCTTTGAGATTTTCACGAATGACTTTGCACATTTCTTCAGCCTCTGTGATCAAGTCATTGCCAAGAAGTTGACGTTCACCAGTCTCTGACCAGTTAAGAGGAGTACGACACTTCCTCCGATAGAGAATGTTGAATGGGGCCTTGCCTGAACTCGCTTGAAAGCTGTTGTTGTAGGAGAACTCGGCATATGGAAGACAATCTTCCCACTTCATACCGAAAGAGATGACACATGCCCTGAGCATATCTTCAAGAATCTGATTGACCCGCTCGACCTGGCCACTGGTTTGGGGATGAAAAGCTATGCTGAAGCGAATGTTGGTGCCCATGGCCTTCTGAAAACAATCCCAGAACTTGGAGGTAAAGATGCTGCCACGATCTAAAGATATCAACTGCGGAATATCGTGCAAGGATACAATCCTGGAGGTATAGAGCTCTGCCAACTGAGCTGCTATGATAGATTCTTTTATAGGAAGAAAATGAGCCACTTTGGTGAGCTTGTCGATGACAACAAAGATAGCATCATTGCCACGCTTGGACTTGGGAAATCCAGTCACGAAGTCCATCTCAATATGGTCAAGCTTCCATTCTGGAATGGCAAGAGGCTGGAGGAGACCAGCTGGTCATTGGTGTTCTTCTTTCACTCTTCTGCAGACATCACATTCATTCACGAACTGAGCAATCTCGCGCTTCATTCGAGTCCACCAATACGACTGCTTGAGGTCCTGGTACATCCTTGTACTTCTAGGGTGAATAGAGAGGAGTGAATTGTGAGCCTCGTTCATAATGACTTTATGAAGGTCACCTTTAGGCACAACAATGCGATCCTCGAAGAATAGAGTATCCTTGTCATCGAGACGATAGCACTTGTACTTGGGTTGACTCTTGGCAATCCCAATCTGCACCTTTTTCACCATAGCATCAAGAAGTTGAGCTTCACGAATCTGATCTTCCAAAGTAGGAGATACTTGGAGGTTGGCGAGGAGTCCTTGAGGAACAACTTGAAGATTGAGTTTGCGGAAAGCTTCACAAAGCTCTGGTTGGTAAGGCTTGATAATCAGACTATTGCAGTAAGCCTTCCTGCTCAATGCGTCAGCAATTACATTGGTCTTGCCTGGAGTATATTCGATACTCGGATTATACTCTTGAATCATTTCAACCCAACGAGTCTGCCTAAGGTTGAGGTTTGGCTGAGTGAAGATGTACTTGAGACTCTTGTGATCAGTGAAGATGTCCACTTTCCTTCCCAACAAGAGATGTCTCCAAGTTAAAAGAGCATGGACAGCTGCCGCCAACTCGAGATCGTGAGTGGGGTAGTTCTTTTCGTTGGGCTTCAACTGGCGAGAGGTATAGGCCACAACTTTCTTCTCTTGCATCAACACTACACCAAGACCTTGAAGGGAAGCATCACAGAAGACCTCGAACGGTTTGGATTCATCAGGAGGAGTCAGAATTGGAGCAGTGACCAACTTATTTTTCAGGGTGTTGAAAGCGATGTCACATTCAGGCGACCAGACATACTTCACGTGCTTCTGCAGAAGGTTGGAAAGAGGCTTCATGATCTTAGAGAAGTTCTCAACGAACCTTCGACAATAGCTTGTGAGCCCAAGGAAGCTGTGGAGTTGCTTCACGTTCTGAGGCGGTTCCCAATTCACAATTGCAGACACCTTCTCGGGATTAACAGCTATGCCCTTGGCGGAGATGATATGCCCAAGGTAGAGGACCTCATCGAGCCAAAACTCGCAGTTTGAAAACTTTGAATAGAACTGATGTTCTCTGAGTTTATCCAGCACCAATCTCAAGTGTTTGGCATGATCCTCCTTGTTCTTGGAAAAGACCAAAATGTCATCGAGGTAGACCAAGACGAAGTCATTTGTGTGGGCATTGAAGATGAAGTTCATCATGCGAGAGAATGTTGGAGGAGCATTGACAAGGCCGAAAGACATGACAGTGTATTCATATGAACCATAGCTTGTTCTGAAAGCTGTCTTGGGGATATCTTCTTCATGAATGCGAATCTGATGATAGCCCATACGGAGATCAAGCTTGGAGAATACTTGAGCACCTTTGAGTTGTTCAAAAAGCTCATTGATGTTGGGAAGTGGGTACTTGTTCTTTATGGTCTTCTTGTTCAATGGACGGTAGTCGACACAAAGTCGGTCCATTCCATCCTTCTTCTTGACGAAAAGAACACCACAACCCCATGGAGAAGAACTTGGTTGGATGAGACCCATATGCTCTTGAATATCGAGTTGCTTCTTCTGCTCCTTCAACTCTTCAGGTCCATGCTTGTAAGGACGTTTGCAAACAGGTTCCGTGCCAGGCTCAAGATCGATGACGAATTCAACTGGCTGGTGCGGAGGCATTCCTGGAAGCTCTTCTGGAAATACGTCTTGATATTCGCAAACGACTGGAATCTAAGAGATGGCATCCAGCTCGCCCTTCTCATTGAGAGAAAACAGTCGAATGGTATCATCACGAGCGGCAAAGACGATTACATCCTCAGACGAATGTGTCAATTGAATCTGCCTAACAGCACAATCGAGGTGAGCCTTGTGCTTAGAAAGCCAATCCATTCTGAGAATAAGATCAATATCCGAGTTACCAAGGACCACTGGAGAGGACAGGAATTTATAGTCGCCCAACGTGATAGAAACATCCGGAGCAACCGAACTAGAAGTCATAAGCTTTCCGGGAGAAACAACTTGCATGACTTTGGGCAAAAACCTCAGTGTCAACATTGTGCTTCGATGCAAATGGGAATGACAAGAAAGAATGCGATGCACCAGTATCAAAAAGTACTTTTGCAGGAACATCGTTAACAGGAAGGTTACCCATGATGACATCTGACTAGTCCTCTGCCTGAGCTGCGTTCATCATGTTGACCTTGGCGTCCTTGGGATTATGCTTGACCACTGCGGTGCTTGCAGATCTCACAGGAGGAGGAGGAAGATGCCTCTGATTGAAGCATTTGTTGGCATAGTGACCCTTCTGCTGACACTTGTTGCACGTGACCTCCGAGAGTGGACAGTGATACGGAGCACTTGATCTTGGAGCATGAGACGAAGTCTTGTTCTGAAAGCCTGGGTTGGGTGGGTGGGAAGATCCATTGCCACCTTTGCTCTTCTGCTAATAAGGCTGATGGAACGGAGGAGGAGGAGGCAACCAATACTTTTGCTGCTTAGTTGCCACTTGAGTTGAGGAAGAAGGAGTTGCATTCCTGACTCGCTTCTTGGAAGCATCGCACTTGAGCTGAGCAGTCTCTTGTTTAAGTGCCATATTGTAGAACTCATCGTACTTCTGTGGCTCAAAAAGCACGAGAGCTAGTTGGAGATCTTCTCTCAGGCCACCTCTGAACTAATAAATCACGCTCTTTGATATCTACTACACAACCTTCTTCTTGTAGACGTTGTTCGGCCTCCAAGTGAAGAGGTTTGTAGGACAGTAGCAAATTTCCCTCAAGTGGATGACCTAAGGTTTATCAATCCGTAGGAGCCGTAGGATGAAGATGGTCTCTCTCAAGCAACCCTGCAACCAAATAACAAAGAGTCTCTTGTGTCCCCAACACACCCAATACAATGGTAAATTGTATAGGTGCACTAGTTCGGCGAAGAGATGGTGAAACAAGTGGTATATGGATAGTAGATGAAGGTATTTGTAATCTGAAATAATAAAAACAGCAAGGTAACTAATGATAAAAGTGAGCGTAAACGGTATTGCAATGCGTGGAAATAAGGCCTAGGGTTCATACTTTCACTAGTGTAAGTTCCCTCAACAATACTAACATAATTGGATCACATAACTATCCCTCAACATGCAACAAAGAGTCACTCCAAAGTCACTAATAGCGGAGAACGAATGAAGAGATTATGGTAGGGTACGAAACCACCTCAAAGTTATTCTTTCCAATCAATCCGTTGGGCCTATAAGTGTCACAAACAGCCCTAGAGTTCGTACTAGAATAACACCTTAAGACACAAATCAATCAAAACCCTAATTTCACCTAGATACTCCAATGTCACCTCAAGTATCCGTGGGTATGATTATACGATATGCATCACACAATCTCAGATTCATCTATTCAACCAACACAAAGGACCTCAAAGAGTGCCCCAAAGTTCTACCGGAGAATCACGAAGAAAACGTGTGCCAACCCCTATGCACAGGTTCATGGATGGAACCCGCAAGTTGGTCACCAAAACATACATCAAGTGAATCACGTGATATCCCATTGTCACCACAGATATCCACGGCAAGACATACATCAAGTGTTCTCAAATCTTTAAAGACTCAATCCGACAAGATTACTTCCAAGGGGAAACTCGATTCATTACAAGAGAGAAGAAAGGGAGGAGAAACATAAGATCCAACTATAATAGCAAAGCTCGCGATACATCAAGATCGTATCACCTCAAGAACACGAGAGAGAGAGAGAGAGAGATCAAACACATAGCTACTGGTACATACCCTCAGCCCCGAGGGAGAACTACTCCCTCCTCGTCATGGAGAGCACCGGGATGATGAAGATGGCCACCGGAGAAGGATTGCCCCCTCCAGCAGGGCGCCAGAACGGGTCTAGATTGGTTTTCGGTGGCTACGGAGGCTTCTGGCAACGGAACTCCCGATCTAATCTCTGTTTTGGAAGTTTTAGGGTATATGGAGTTATATAGGCAAAAGAAGCACATCAGGGGAGCCACGAGGGCCCCACGAGGCAGGGGGGCGCGCCCCCTAGGGGGGTGGGGCGCCCCCTACCCTCGTGAGCTCCTCCTTCCTTCCTTGACGTGGGGTCCAAGTCCATCGGGTGGCTTTCGTTCCAAAAAAAACTTCTCTAGTTGATTTCGTTCCGTTTCGACTCCGTCTGATATTCCTTTTCTTCAAAACACTGAAATAGGCATAAAACAACAAATCTGGGCTGGGCCTCCGGTTAATAGGTTAGTCCCGAAAGTAATATAAAAGTGGATAATAAAGCCCAATATTGCCCAAAACAGTAGATAATATAGCATGGAGCAATCAAAAATTATAGATACGTTGGAGACGTATCAAGCATCCCCAAGCTTAATTCCTGCTCGTCCTCGAGTAGGTAAATGATAAAAAAGATAATTTTTGATGTGGAATGCTAGTTGGCATAATTTCAATGCAATTCTCCTACTTGTGATATGAATATTCAGATCCATAAGATTCAAGACAAAAGTTCATATTGACATAAAAATAATAATACTTCAAGCATACTAACTAAGCAATTATGTCTTCTCAAAATAACATGGCCAAAGAAAGCTATCCCTACAAAATCATATAGTCTGGCTATGCTCCATCTTCACCACACAAAATATTTAAATCATGCAAAACCCCGATGACAAGCCAAGCAATTGTTTCATACTTTTGATGTTCTCAAACTTTTTCAATCTTCACGCAATACATGAGCGTGAGCCATGGACATAGCACTATAGGTGGAATAGAATGGTGGTTGTGGAGAAGACAAAAGGGAGAAGATAGTCTCACATCGACTAGGTGTATCAACGGGCTATGGAGATGCCAATAGATATCAATGTGAGTGAGTAGGGATTGCCATGCAATGGATGCACTAGAGCTATAAGTGTATGAAAGCTCAAAAAGAAACTAAGTGGGTGTGCATCCAACTTGCTTGCTCATGAAGACCTAGGGCATTTTGAGGAAGCCCATCATTGGAATATACAAGCCAAGTTCTATAATGAAAGATTCCCACTAGTATATGAAAGTGACAACATAGGAGACTCTCTATCATGAAGATCATGGTGCTACTTTGAAGCACAAGTGTGGAAAAAGGATAGTAGCATTGCCCCTTTTTTTAATTTGGCCTTTCTTTTTTTGGCCTTTCCCTTTTTTTGGCCTTTCCTTTTTTCATTTGGCCTTTCTCTTTTTTTATTTTTTTATTTGGGACAATGCTCTATTAATGATGATCATCACACTTTTATTTACTTACAACTCAAGAATTACAACTCGATACTTAGAACAAGATATGACTCTATATGAATGCCTCCGGCGGTGTACCGGGATGTGCAATGACTCATGAGTGACATGTAACATCCCAAAATTCTAAATTTTGGAATGTTATAATAAATAGATAGATTTGATTGATTGTTTGATTGATTGTGTGAAATTGAGTGAAATTCGAAACCTTTTGAAAGTTAAATGAGAGGGAATAAAAGGACTTTCCCAAACTTTCATTTTTGCATTTATGCTCTCCGTGAACTCAAATACCTTTTCATCACAAAACCCTGGAGAGAAGATGACATGACTTCTTCCATTTATATAAATGACAAGGGGTGTTGGAAATATTTGAATTTCATTTGAGAATATTTCCAATTCTGAAACTTTATGCAACTCAATGATTTTCATGAGAGAAGATAAAATGACTTCTTCAAATTATATGAAATATGAGTTGGGAGTTTCCAAGAAACTCAAATTCAAAATCCATTGAAATTATTTTTCAATTTGGATTATTTGAGTTGTATTCAAATTATTTGTCTCCAAAAATAAAATATATAGAAATTAGGGTAAAATGATTCCCTACATCAGAAAATTGGAGAGAAATAAATTTAAATTAATTTTGGTATTTTTAAAATGATTTTTAGGGGATTTTACTAGAGCAGGAGCACTCTTTGAATTATTTGAATTTTTCTGGATTTTATTTGACTTTACAAAAATGTTCACGTTGTAGATATTTTTTTCTGGAAATTTTGATATATTATATGCCTATATAATGTTTTTATTTATTGTTTGTATTTGTATGTGTTAAAAAAATGTGTTTATTAAAAAAAAGAGAACTACACCGACTGGGCCGGCCCAGCACCCAGCCAGGCCGCGGCCCAGCCAGCCCAGCAACATCGCCCCCGACCTCCCGACGGGAGCCCTGCTCCCACACGCCGTCGACGCCGCCGTACCACCGCCGGAGTCCTCCCTCCCCTTTCCCCTCCTCCACGCCACCTCCTCCCCTCCCTATAAATCCGGAGCCCCAGGTCCCATTTCCCTCTCTGCCAGCACCACCGCCTCGCGCAGCCGCCGCTCGCCACTCCTTCTCCTCAGCCGCGCCGCCGTCGACGCCATCGCCGGAGCACGCCACTGCCCCGATCTTGCCGGACTCGATCCGCCGCGGAAAATGGCCGGTTTTTGACGAAAACCCAACCGGTATAAACCACGAACCTCCCCGGTTTATTTTTATTCGTTTTCAGTTTTATTCAGAAAACCTAGATCTGTTTTTTATTAGGTTTAGTTATATAGCGAACGCTCGCTAATTTAGGGTTTGTAGCGAACGGTTTTCGTTCGTTAGCGTTCGGTAACGAACGTCCGCTATTTAGTCTTTTTCTTTTATTTTTAGTTTTCTGCCAGGGACCCGTTTGTGAATATTTTCTTTACATATCAGCCCCTGGTTTTCAAATGACTATAACTTTTTGCTCGTTAGTCGGAATTAGACGAAACCAACGCCCACGTCTTCATTATGATCTCCTCTATCCAGATAAACAACTTAAACATGTTTTTGAAAAGTTGAAAATTTGAATTAGATCAGATTTGAATTCAAACTTCGTCTGATCATAACTTGAGTTTCGTAGCTCCGTTTGAGTTGATTCTTTTTGCAAATCGAAGCTCTTGACCTAAACCTTATGATAAGGCCAAATTCACATAATTTTGGTACTGTTAGAAATTGTTTTATGTTGCAAGAGCTATTTGCTTGGTTTTGATGTTTTCTGAATCGACTTCTTCGTTCTTTCTGATCTTTTGAGTGATTGCTTATGTGTGGTTACTATTGCTTGCTTATGATAGATTGACAGGAGTGTGACGAGTAGATCTATCAAGAGTTATGAGTGCGAATCATCTTCATCAACATTGCAGGCAAGTTCACACTTTGATCATATCCCCTTTCATACCCAGTTTTTATGCATTAGTTTCACCCTCAAACATTGCATGAGTAGGATTGATAACATGTGGGTATTGGGAAGTAGTTGATGAGGTAGGAACCTATTGCCCTGCACTCAAAACCTTGGGAGTTACTATTACGTTATGCTTATAGTGCCATGCTATGCTCGTAGACGTGGATTGGGTTTTGAGAGTTATCCATGACAGATGTGAGTTTGTTAATTAATGGTTTACTTAAGGTGGCAACTTAAACACACATCTGGGTGGATTGAGGCACCTGATTATTCTAGGATTGCCTGTCTAGGCACCTGGGTAGACCAGGATTGCCTGTTTTTTATGGACCGCCACCCAGGCTCAAAGGGATCATAAGATTATTCATACTAGAAACTTCCGTGTGCACCCACAAGCTATTATGGGCTCTAGCATAGTTGATTAAGTCGTGCGAACTCTTACAGGGTAGACTAGCAGATGTAGGGGAAAGTAGGTGTAACAGTCTATCCATCGTAAGGTGCTAGCGCTTCTGAAAGACTATGTCTCGGTCATCCGTCTTCTCAAACACCATGTAGTGCGAGAAACCAAACGGAGGCGATCGAGTCTTGTGGGGAAAAGTGCGCAAACCTCTGCAGAGTGTATAAACTAATCATGATTAGCCGTGTCCCCAGTTATTGACATCTTGAGTATCTAGTACCTGAATTATCATGTGAATCTCATCATGTTACTTTAAATTAAGTTTTTTTGGGTTTAATGATGTTACTTAATTGGGATTGAGAATGCTGTCAACCATTCTCAATGTTTAACAACCACCATGATAGTTAAATAAAATTTATTCCTTTGTAGTAGGGAAAAATTGGCTTTTCGCAAAAACCTTATAACCCTAGAGCCTTTCCACCAGCCAAATATGCATGTAGTGATAGCCTTTATTCATCATTATCCTCTGGTGTGAATTTGCAAGTACATTCAATGTACTGACCCTTTGTGGCTGCAACGTCTCATGTTGCAGGATTATCTTACGACGAGTAAGTGATACGTTAGGGTTATGATTTCTACACTCAAATTTGCCGTTGGTGTTGATGGGAATCCACAACCTTGTTACTTCCGCTATTTTGGATTGAGGTAATAGTATTTACGTTACTTTTACATGTGATTTACCTCTGTTATAAATCCTCGAGTACTGTGTGTGTCAGCATACCGATCCAGGGATGACACTTAAGCATAGAGACTTGATCCATTTGGGTCGGGTCGCTACATGACATGTATGAAAGAATTATCAATGGTGGCTTTGCCACAAATACGATGTCAACTACATGATCATGCTAAGCAACATGAGAATGATGAAGTGTGTCATAATAAATGGAACGGTGGAAAGTTGCATGGCAATATATCTTGGAATGGCTATGGAAATGCCATAATAGGTAGGTATGGTGGCTGTTTTGAGGAAGGTATATGGTGGGTGTATGATACCGGCGAAAGGTGCGCGGTATTAGAGAGGCTAGCAAAGGTGGAAGGGTGAGAGTGTGTATAATCCATGGACTCAACATTAGTCATAAAGAACTCATATACTTATTGCAAAAATCTACAAGTTATCAAAGCAAATTATTACGAGCATGCTCCTAGGGGGATAGATTGGTAGGAAAAGACCATCGCTCATCCCCGACCGCCACTCCTAAGGAAGACAATCAATAAATAAATCATGCTCCGACTTCATCACATAACGGTTCACCATACGTGCATGCTACGGGAATCACAAACTTCAACACAAGTATTTCTCAAATTCACAACTACTCAACTAGCATGACTCTAATATTACCATCCTCATATCTCAAAACAATCATCAAGTATCAAACTTCTCATAGTATTCAACACACTCATAAGAGAATTTTATTATTCTTGAATACCTAGCATATTAGGATTTTAGTAAATTACCATGCTATTAAGACTCTCAAAATAATCTAAGTGAAGCATGAGAGTTCATCTATTTCTTTAAAATAAAACTACCACCATGCTCTAAAAGATATAAGTGAAGCACTAGAGCAAATGACAAACTACTCCGAAAGATATAAGTGAAGATCAATGAGTAGTCGAATAATTATGCAACTATGTGAAGACTCTCTCTCACTTAATAATCTCAGATCTTGATAATTTATTCAAACAGCAAGCAAAGCAAAATAAAATGACATCTAAGAATAGCAAACATCATGTGAAGAAGCAAAAACTTAGGATCAACCGAAACTAACCGATAGTTGTTGAAGAAGAAAGGTGGGGTGCCAACCGGGGCATCCCCAAGCTTAGACGCTTGAGACTTCTTGAAATATTATCTTGGGATGCCTTGGGCATCCCCAAGCTCGAGCTTTTGTGTCTCCTTAATTCCTCTCATATCACAATCTCTCTAAATCTCAGAAGCTTCATCCACACAAAACTCAACAAGGACTCGCGAGATAAGTTAGTATAAACCATTACAAAACCTTATCATCCTCTAATGTAGCAAATCAAAAAAATTATTATTCAACATTGCATAATAAATTATTCTGCATATTTAATAGTCCTATCCTCAAATAGAATCATTAAAGAAGCAAACATATGCAAACAATGCAAACATAATAGCAATCTGCCTAAACAGGATAGTCTGTAAAGAATGCTGCAACATCCATACTTCCCTAGCTCCAAAAATTATGAACGAAAATTTCCACTGTAGTAAATTTATCAGACCTTAATATTAAAAAGGTTTCAACATTTTATCACATTCTGACTTTTCTAGGGAATTATTGCAACAGCGGTAAACTTTCTGTTTTCAAACAGCAACATGTATACTTGTAACATAGGCATAGTAAAGACTATGAATGCCACTTTTATTGAAATAAAAAGATGCAAAACATTGTTATAAATAACAGCAAGCAAATCCTAACAAAATAAATTGACGCTCCAAGCAAAACACATATCATGTGGCGAATAAAAATATAGCTCTAAGTAAAGTTACCGATGAACGAAGACGAAAGAGGGGATGCCTTCCGGGGAATCCCAAGCTTAGGCTCTTGGCTATCCTTGAATATTACCTTGGGGTGCCTTGGGCATCCCCAAGCTTAGGCTCTTGCCACTCCTTATTCCATAGTCCATCGAATCTTTACCCAAAACTTGAAAACTTCACAACACAAAACTTAAAGTAGAAAACTCGTAAGCTCCGTTAGCAAAAGAAAACAAAACACCACTTCAAGGTACTGTAATGGACTCATTCTTTATTTATATTGGTGTTAAACCTACTGTATTCCAACTTATCTATGGTTCATACCCTCCGATACTACTCATAGATTCATCAAAATAAGCAAACAACATATAGAAAACAGAACAGTCTGTAGTAATCTGGATCAAACGTATACTTCTGGAACTCGTAAAATTCTCAAATAAATTTCTGGACCTGAGGAATTTATCTATTAATCATCTGCAAAAATAATTAACTAAATAGCACTCTCCAAATAAAAATGGCAGCAATTCTCGTGAGCGCTAAAGTTTCTGTTTTTTTACAGCATGATCAACAAGACTTTCCCCAAGTCTTCCCAAAGGTTCTACTTGGCACAAACACTAATTAAAAGCATAAAACCACATATAAACAGAGGCTAGATGAACTATTTATTACTAAACAGGAGCAAAAAGAAAGGAACAAAAATAAAATTGGGTTGCCTCCCAACAAGCGCTATGATTTAACGCCCCTAGCTAGGCATGATGATTTCAATGATGCTCATATATAAGATAAGAATTGTAACATAAAGAGAGCATCATGAAGAATATTACTAGCACATTTAAGTATAACATACTTCCTATGCATAGGGATTTTGTGAGCAAACAACTTATGGGAACAACAATCTACTAGCATAGGAAGGCAAAACAAGTGTAACTTCAAAACTTTAAGCACATAGAGAGGAAACTTGATATTATTGCAATTCCTACAAACATATGTTCCTCCCTCATAATAATTTTCAGTAGCATCATGAATGAATTCAACAATATAACCAGCACCTAAAGCATTCTTTTCATGATCTACAAGCATAGGAAATTTACTACTCTCCACATAAGCAAAATTCTTCTCTTTCGGGATAGTGGGAGTATCATAAGAGACTTGAATATTATAAATTGTTTCCACATTAAAAGAGTAATGTTCAGAGAAGGGGTAATCATAATCATGATAAGTTTTATAAATATAATCCTCACTACTTTTTATAGCATATGTATCATCACAATAATCATCATAAGTAGGAGGCATGCTATCATCATTATAAACTCGCATATCAAAACATGGGAGACTAAAAATATCATCTTCATTAATCATAGCATCCCCAAGCTGGGGCCAAACATTAATTGCAGCAAATATATTCTCAAAAACATCATCTTCATCAAACATAGCATCCCCAAGCTTGGGCCTTTTCATATCATAAGCATAATCACTCTCATCATTAATAGTATGGATAGCACCAATAGTATAGCAATTATCATATTCTTCCAAGCAAGTGCCAAATAGATTTTCAAGATCATAAGAAGTATCATTATCTTCCACAATTATACTTTCATGAGGCACAATAGTAATAGGAGCAGCATTATTTGGGAGAGATATCTTTTTACCTCTTTTCCTTTTTCTTTTCTTCTTTTTCACCACATCATGTGTGGGTTCAATCCTCTTTTTGGAGCTCCTTATTAATGAGATTGGTTGAATAGGAGGCTCCTCCTCGTTACCTGATTCATCATAAGAAATAATTGGAGGATATTGGTAAGTCTATTCCCTTTCGTTAGTATTCTCTTCAACCTCTATTTGTTTTCTTTTCTTTATGTAATTGGCAATATAAGGATTTTCAATGCAATTCACCACACAATACATATAAATATTCTCTAGATCAAAATCAAGAACTCTATCAAGATTAAACTTTGGAATACCCTCAGTTATACGTTTCATTTCTTCATAACCCAAAAGAAGGCTAAGCTCTTTATGATGCTCAAGGGTAATCAAATTATCACAATGTTTGGACACGACTTGATCATGAAACAAATAGCATTGGAGCTTTAAATGACCATGTTCATTGCAAAGTTCACAAGGGGCACGAAAAATATTGAATCTTTCAACACATTCATCTAGCTCTTCTTGCAACAATTTGGTTTCTAAGTACTTATGCCTCTTGCAATATCTATCTTCCCTATTTGGTGTGTACTTGCAAACCCAATATACTCCACAAAAGTTGACATGTTTATAGGAGGCATTTTCATCATAACTAGTGCAATCATCATTAGCATCATGGATATTCAAAGAATTCGTACTAACAACATTGCAATCATGCTCATCATTCAAAGATTTAGTGCCAAACATTTTAATGCATTCTTGTTCTAACACTTTGGCACAATTTTCCTTTCCATCATACTCACGAAAGATATTAAAAAGATGAAGCGTATGAGACAAACTTAATTCCATTTTTTAATTTTCTTTTATAAACTAAACTAGTGATAAAACAAGAAACTAAAAGACTCGACTGCAAGATCTAAAGATATACCTTCAAGCGCTAACCTCCCCGGCAACGGCGCCAGAAAAGAGCTTGATGTCTACTACACAACCTTCTTCTTGTAGACGTTGTTGGGCCTCCAAGTGCAGAGGTTTGTAGGGCAGTAGCAAATTTCCCTCAAGTGGATGACCTAAGGTTTATCAATCCGTAGGAGGCGTAAGATGAAGATGGTCTCTCTCAAGCAACCCTGCAACCAAATAACAAAGAGTCTCTTGTGTCCCCAACACACCCAATACAATGGTAAATTGTATAGGTGCACTAGTTCAGCGAAGAGATGGTGAAACAAGTGGTATATGGATAGTAGATGAAGGTATTTGTAATCTGAAATAATAAAAACAGCAAGGTAACTAATGATAAAAGTGAGCATAAATGGTATTGCAATGCATGGAAATAAGGCCTAGGGTTCATACTTTCACTAGTGTAAGTTCCCTCAACAATACTAACATAATTGGATCACATAACTATCCCTCAACATGAAACAAAGAGTCACTCCAAAGTCACTAATAGCGGAGAACGAACGAAGAGATTATGGTAGGGTACGAAACCACCTCAAAGTTATTCTTTCCAATCAATCTGTTGGGCCTATAAGTGTCACAAACAGCCCTAGAGTTCGTACTAGAATAACACCTTAAGACACAAATCAATCAAAACCCTAATGTCACCTAGATACTCCAACATCATCTCAAGTATCCGTGGGTATGATTATACGATATGCATCACACAATCTCAGATTCATCTATTCAACCAACACAAAGGACCTCAAAGAGTGCCCCAAAGTTCTACCGGAGAATCATGACGAAAATGTGTGCCAACCCCTATGCATAGGTTCATGGGAGGAACCCGCAAGTTGGTCACCAAAACATACATCAAGTGAATCACTTGATATCCCATTGTCACCACAAATATCCACGACAAGAAATACATCAAGTGTTCTCAAATCTTTAAAGAGTCAATCCGATAAGATTACTTCAAAGGGGAAACTCGATTCATTACAAGAGAGAAGAGGGGGAGGAGAAACATAAGATCCAACTATAATAGCAAAGCTCGCGATACATCAAGATCGTATCACCTCAAGAACATGAGAGAGAGAGAGAGAGATCAAAAACATAGCTACTGGTACATACCCTCAGCCCCGAGGGAGAACTACTCCCTCCTTGTCATGGAGAGCACCGAGATGATGAAGATGGCCACCGGAGGAGGATTGCCCCCTCCGGCAGGGTGCCGGAATGGGTCTAGATTGGTTTTCGGTGGCTACGGAGGCTTCTGGCGGCGGAACTCCCGATCTAATCTCTGTTCTGGAAGTTTTAGGGTATATTGAGTTATATAGGTAGAAGAAGCACGTTAGGGGAGCCACGAGGGCCCCACGAGGCAGGGGGCACGTCCCCTACCCTCGTGAGCTCCTCCTTCCTTCCTTGACGTGGGGTCCAAGTTCATCGGGTGGCTTTCGTTCCAAAAATAACTTCTCTAGTTGATTTCGTTCCGTTTCGACTCTGTCTGATATTCCTTTTCTTCAAAACACTGAAATAGGCATAAAACAGCAAATCTGGGCTGGGCCTCCAGTTAATAGGTTAGTCCCAAAAGTAATATAAAAGTGGATAATAAAGCCCAATATTGCCCAAAACAGTAGATAATATAGCATGGAGCAATCAAAAATTATAGATACGTTGGAGACGTATCACTCTTCTCGCCAAGGACGTCTTGCTTAGCGAAACGAGCGAGCTTCTGGAACATGATGTTATACTGGTAAACAGACAAGCTGCCTTGTTTCAGGTTGCGGAACTCCTCACGCTTACTCTCAACAACACTCTGGGGAATGTGGTGAGCTTTGAAGTCTTGACGGAATTCATCCCAGGGAATCACACGACCTCCTCTGGAATCTTTGTATTGCTGATACCATTCTGCAGCTTGGTCTTTGAGTTGGAACGAGGCAAACTTGACAAAGTCCTCAGGCCTGACATTGCTGCACTCGAAATGCTTGCAGATATCCACGAGCTAATCATCAGCGTCTGTTGCCTCAACACAGTTACTGAAGGTCTTTGGCTGGTTAGCGAGGAACTGGTTGAGTGTAGCAAACTGATTCTGATTATTGCCATGGCCTTGATTCCCTTGGTTGCGCTCTTGCAAAAGTTGCATGATCAGTTGCGTGTTTGCATTGCTAGCGGCCATCATAGCTTGCCATGCCTCCGGAGGTGGAGGTGGTGGTGGCGGTTCAGGATTCTGACGCGTTGGAGGAGCCATCCTGAAGAGGGTGACATCCGTTAGCATCTTGACAGACATATATTCAAGTTGAATCAAATGGATCGAAATTGCAACATATAGTCTTAACATCCGAACAAAATGAACAAATGCATTCCAATTGAAATGGCCACACTTCCATAAATTGAGAAGCCACTTAGATAGAGGTAGATGAACAAAACAACAAGGTACAGACATGAACAAATACTTGGTGAGGATTACCCAATCACAAACCAAATATCCGCGGAAGAAATACTAGAGCTACATGAATTCCCACCTATGAAACTCCTGAAATTCTCCTGGTTATGCAATCAGGAGTTGGGGATACAGGGGAAGCATAATATCTCACCCAAAGCTAGCAAATCCTACATCCAGCTATATCCATCCTTCAACACATAACCAAGAAACCTTCGAAAATCATTTACCTCAACCTTCGAAAAGCATCCGTTATACGAGTTATGGCAATACTCCCGAACTCCCGCCCCAGTACTGGGTGGCGTCGAGGTTATCTCACCAACAACTGCATAAAAGAGATTTTCGATGTCGACGAAATTCAGGTATTCCAGAATTGCAACAATAAAATTGTGACGACAACACCTCGGAGCTCAACTCCCCGGGATACTGCCACAACCCCTAAATGTCAGGAGGCACCAAGAACAATGTTCTCGTCACAAAACCATTGGAACGATTCCAAGATACCCGTGTGATCCTAAAAGAGATCTAGTGAAATTTGAGAAGAGAAGAGTCAAAACTCTACGTCAGGATGCCCCACCAGAGCGACAAAGGGACTGAGGAGTAAAAAGAATCCTACTCTCCGATATATATAATCCTAAATGACTCAAAACATTTTTCTAGACTCAACAACGCCAACGATTCGATCAAGCAGGGGGCTCCTAAGGTCGGGGAAGGCTCTGATTACCAACTTGTAATGCCCACGATGCGTCTATATCTCCCACGTGTCGAAGCACGACTTAGATGCATAACCGCATTGTAAGCAATGTCGCAAGTGAGGTAATCTTCACAACAACCCATGTAAAAGAATAAGGAAAATAGGTACATAGTTGGCTTACACTCGCCACGTCACACAATAGCATAAATATCATTACATTCATCCAGATACAATCAAGGTCCGACTACGGAACCAAAATAAAGAACAACCCCAAATGCGACTAAGTCCCCGATCGCCCCAACTGGGCACCACTACTGATCATCTGGAAAGGAAACGTAGTATCGTCCTGAGTCCTCATCGAACTCCCACTTGAGCTCAGTTGAATCTCCTAGAGCGGTATCATCGGTCCCTGCATCTGGTTTTGAAGGAATCTGTGAGTCACGGGGACTCAGCAATCTCACACCCTCGCGATCAAGACTATTTAAGCTTATAGGAAGGGTAAAAGGTATGAGGTGGAGCTGCAGCAAGAACTAGCTTATATGGTGGCTAACATACGCAAATGAGAGCGAGAAGAGAAGGCAAAGGCACGGTCGAACAACTATGATCAAGAAGTGATCCTAGAACAACCTACGTTCAAGCATAACTCGAGACCGTGTTCTCTTCCCGGACTCCGCCGAAAAGAGACTATCACGGCCACACACTCTGTTGATTCATTTTAATTAAGTTAAGTTTAAGGTTTTCTACAACCGGACATTAACAAATTCCCATCTGCCCATAACCGCGGGCACGGCTTTTGAAAGTTCAAATCCCTGCAGGGGAGTCCCAACTTAGCCCATGACAAGCTCTCACGGTCAACAAAGGATATACCTTCTCCCGAGACATTCCGATCAGACTCGGTATCCCGGTTCTACAAGACAACTTCGACAAGTTAAAACAAATCCAGCAACACCGCCCGAATGTGCCGACAAATCCCGATAGGAGCTGCACATATCTCGTCCTCAGGGCACACTCAGATGAGACATCCTACGAGTAAAACCAACCCTCAAGTTGCCCCGAGGTGGCCCCGCAGTCTACTCGGTTCGGACTAACACTCAGAGGAGCACTGGCCCAGGGGGGTTTAAATAAAGATGACCCTCGGGCTCCGGAAACCCAAGGGAAAAGAGGCTAGGTGGCAAATGGTAAAACCAAGGTTGGGCATTGCTGGAGGAGTTTTATTCAAGGCGAATTGTCAAGGGGTTCCCATTATAACCCAACCATGTAAGGAACGCAAAATCAAGGAACATAACACCGGTATGACGGAAACTAGGGCGACAAGAGTGGAACAAAACACCAGGCATAAGGCCGAGCCTTCCACCCTTTACCAAGTGTATAGATGCATTAAAATAGACAAGATATACTAATGATATCCCAACAATAAACATGTTCCAACAAGGAACAAACTCCAATCTTCACCTGCAACTAGCAACACTATAAGAGGGGCTGAGCAAAGAGGTAACATAGCCAAACAATGGTTTGCTAGGACAAGGTGGGTTAGAGGTTTGACATGGCAATATGGGAGGCATGATAAGAAAGTGGTATGTACCGTATCATAGGCATAGCAAAAGAGCGAGCATCTAGCAAGCAAAGATAGAAGTGATTTCGAGGGTATGGTCATCTTGCCTGCAAAGTTCTCCGAGTTGACGCTAGCTTGATCCTCGTAAACGTACACAACGGGCTCCTCGATCACGTACTCGTTTCCCGGATCTACCCAAAGCAAGAACACAAGCAAAAGGGAGACACAATCAACCACGTGCAATGCACAAGCAACATGATGCAAAACATGGCATGATATGCGGGATGCGATATGCATGTTTTGGAAAGGAAAGATGGAACCTGGCCTCAACTTGGAAAAGCAAGAGTGCCACTGAAAAGATGAGTTGATTTCGGTCAAAATTGATATAAAGATCACCGGAATCGGATGCACGGTTTGGAAATGACAAACAAAACACATATGGCACCGATCTGCGATTAACAGCACAAGGCCATCTAAATGCATCAAGAACAACATGCTACAGCACTCTAACATAGAAACAAAATACATGGCAGTGATCCACTCAAGATGCTTGACAAAAGATGAACACTAAGCTACGGCTAATGCACTCAATAGCAGGTAGAAACAAGCATGGCTAAAGTGCAAAAGATATCAGGTTACAGACTTAGTGAAAATAACAACATGCTAGGAATTTAACATCAGGAAG
Organism: Triticum aestivum; assembly: GCF_018294505.1. Taxonomy (NCBI): domain Eukaryota; kingdom Viridiplantae; phylum Streptophyta; class Magnoliopsida; order Poales; family Poaceae; genus Triticum; species Triticum aestivum. Next base: position 30,269,071 of record NC_057806.1, on the reverse strand, counting down.
CAATGTTTAGAGCAAGGTAACAACATGCTACAGGAACATATCATGGCAAAGCAAGGCATGGCATGAAGCTACTCAAAGCATACAACAAAAGTCCCTTACTGACCATAAGCCAAAAGGGATCAGAAAATACAATGGCAACCATGTGAACATAGCAATTATCATTAATAGATTCAGACTTGGTAGAAAACTGGAACATGGCAAAACAGATATTAAGTAGGCATGTTTACGAGCTCGATGCACTCACCACAAGGCATTGCATGACAAACTAAGTATACACCCAGCAAGTAGACATGGCATAGAAGCTAAACATGGCAACAACAACAACATAGCATGCACGGATCAACTACAACAACATCGGCAAAAATGCTTAACACGTAAACATTCTGCCAAGAACATTTTATAGCAAAAGTAGAGCTTGATTGAGTCAAGCTAGGGTGCTCCATAATTGCAAATAAAGACATTGATGGATAGAGCACAACAATATCTACAAAACATCCTTACTGATCATGCTCAAAAGAGGCATGGATCACTCTGTAGCAACATGAACACATGGCATAAAAATATTGACAGGGCAAAGACTTAGAAGATTTCTAAGTCCCTAAAATCAGCAACATTACGAGAGCTACTTTGCATGCTTGTGCTAGTCACCACAGAGATCACAAAAATACATGGCATACACCCCTGTAAAGATGGCATGGCATACTTCAAAACTCATGTAGGGCTCGAGTTCATAGGAGGCACACATCAATCATGGAAAAAATGACAAAAGTCCAATTACTGATAAGAATCTGAAACTAACAGAAACTAGCACTCTTCCAACAACATTTATGACATCAAGATGAGCTCAAATTAACATGATGCAATGAGATGAAATGAAGTACTCGTCGAGACGAACAATTTGATATGCTACACGCCCGAAACGGAGCCACAGATGCAGAGTTATGACACGATGAACATATGCAAAAATCTAGGGTTAGGGCAAAAGTCAACCCTAACGGATCTCAGATCCAGATCGGCATGGACTTCGAGGCGCTCGCCGGAGTTCCTGTTCGCCGGAGTTGGTGGGAGCATGAGGTCGCCGGACTTGGGGTGGAAGGAGCCGGCCGAAGATGGGACTTGGCGCGCCGAGGTGGCGGCGGTTGGCGGCGGCGGAGGTGCTCCGCGGCGCCGGCGGAGGAGCTCGGCGACTGGATCGGCGGGGGCGGCGGTCGCCGGCGAGGGCGTGAGGCGGCGGCCGCGCGGAGGAGGTGGGCGGCGCTCGGGCGGCGGGAGACCGAGGGCGCGGCGCTGGCCGGATGGGCCACGGGGGCCGCTCGTGGGCTCGACGGGCCCGCGCGGTCCGCGTTGATGTGGGCACCGATCCGGGACACGTGGCATTGCGCTATTCGTCTGGCGGAGCCGAGTGGACGTGTCGTCGTCCGGATTTTGTCCGGCGGCGCGTGGAGAGGGAGGGGTCTAGGGTTTCATCCGGATTTCGGAGGAGAGGGCCCTTTTATAGGTAGGAGGAGCTAGGAGGCTCCAAATTGAGTACGGTTTGCAGCCACACGATCGTGATCGAATGGCCTAGATGATGGAGGGGTTTTTGGTGGGTTTTGGGCCACTTGGAGAGGTGTCAGGCTGCAACACACACGAGGCCTTTTCGGCTCCTCGGTTAACCGTTGGAGTATCAAACGAAGTCCAAATGGCACGAAACTTGACAGGCGGTCTACCGGTAGTAAACTAAGGCCGCATGGCAAGTCTCGTTACAATCCGAGAACGTTTAACACCCGCACATGAAAAGAGGTAGAAAGGGACACCGGAGGACATAGGATCGCCGGAGTGCAAAACGGACAACGGGGAAAAATGCTTGGATGCATGAGGCGAACACGTATGCAAATGTGATGCACATGATGACATGATATGAGATGCATGACAAAGACAAAACAACACGAAGGTACAAACCCGACAACGAGGAGATAACATAACTTAGTGCCGGAAATGGCAAGTGTTGGAATACAAATGTGGCAAGTTACATACAGGGTGTTACACTTTCTAAACCCAATGTGAAGATACCACTAGGCATTATACGATTTCAACTTCATGACATTCAATTTATTCAACAATTTACTTATTGGATATACGTGAAACACAAGAGTAAATGACATAGAAAAGAGCTTCGTTGACGGGATGTGAATGTCGCTTACTTAGCCTCCCTGGCAATTACTTGAGGACTCTATTTTATTTAAAAACTTTCAGATCTAAATATTTTATTAAAACAGCAAGCAAAACAAAACAAAATGACATTCTAAGAATAGCACACATCATGTGAAGAAGCAAAAAACTTAGGCTCAACCGATAATAATTGATAATTGTTGAAGAAGAAAGGTGGGATGCCTACTGGGGTATCCGCAAGCTTAGATGTTTGAGACTTCTTGAATTATTATCTTGGGATGCCTTGGGCATCCCCAAGCTTGAGTTTTTGTGTCTCCTTAATTCCTCTCATATCACGGTTTTCCTAAATCTCAAAAGCTTCATCCACACAAAACTCAACAAGAACTCGTGAGATAAGTTAGTATAAACTAATGCAAAAACCTTATCATTATCTACTGTAGAAAATCACTAAAATTATTATTCAACATTGCATACTAAATTCCTCTGCATATTTAATACTCCTATCCTCAAATAGAATAATTAAACAAGCAAACATATGCAAACATAACAACAATCTGCCAAAATAGTACAGTCTGTAAAGAATGCAAGAGTATCAATACTTCCCTAACTCCAAACATTATGAAAATTTACCACACTGAAGAAAATTTATCAGATATCATTTTGCAAAAAGTTCAGCATTTTATCACATACTGACTTTTCTAGGGAATTTTCGCAACAGCGGTAAACTTTCTGTTTTCAAACAGCAACATGTATACTTACAAAATAAGCATGGCAAAGGCTATCATTGCCACTTTTATTGAAATAAAGGATGAAAAACATTATTATAATTAATATCAAGCGAATCCTAACAAAATAAACTGACGCTCCAAGCAAAACACATATCACGTGATGAATGAAAACATAGCTCCAAGTGAGGTTACCGATAATGTTGAAGACAAAAGAGGGGATGCCTTCCGGGGCATCCCCAAGCTTAGTTGCTTGGATCTTCCATGAATATTTACTTGGGGGTGCCTTGGGCATCCCCAAGCTTAGGTTCTTGTCACTCCTTATTCTCCTCATATCGATATCTCATCCAAAACTTGAAAACTTCAATCACACAAAACTTAACGGAACTTTGTGAGATAGGTTAGTGTGATAAAGAACAAACCATTTCACTTTTGGTACTGTCAAAGACAAGATTCATAATTGTTCTCACACAATTCCTACTGTATCATATCATCTCTACAAATTAATATTCAGCAATATAAGCCATAGAAACTAGAAAACAAGCAAACTATGCATTGAAAACAGAATCTATCAAAAACAGAATAGTCTGTAGTAATCTGCACTCAAACCATACTTCTGCTACTCCAAAAAATCTGAAAATTTAGGACCAAGTGAGCAATTTATATATTAATATTATTAAAAAATATTCAAATCAAATGCACTCTTATGTTAAAAACTAGAATTATTTTCGTGAGCGCAAAAGTTTCTGTTTTTCAGCAAGATCAAAGTAACTAACACCCAACAAGATCCCAAAGGCTTTACTTGGCATTTTATTGAAACAAAAGCTATAAAACATGATTAATACAGTAGAATAATCATGTGAACACACAAAACCAGTAGTTAAAAGTGTTGGTTTGTCTCCCAACAAGCGCTTTTCTTTTATGCCTTTTAAGCTAGGCACGATGATTTCAATGATGCTCGCATAAAAGATAAGAATTGAAATGTAAAGAGAGCATCATGAAGCATATGACTAGAAAATTTAGGTATAACACACTACCTATGCATAGGGATTTTGTGAGAAAACAACTTATGGGGAACAAGAATCAACCAGCATAGGAAGGCAAAACAAGTGTAACTTCAAAACAATCAACACATAGAGAAGGAACTTGATATATTGAGATATGTAAGGGCATAAGTTCCATTCTCATAATAATTTTCAGAGGCGCTATGAATGGATTCAACAATATAACTATCACATATAGCACTCTTTTCATGATGCACAAGCATAGAAGATTTATCACGCTTTATGGCATACATGTCATCATAATAATCATCATAGATAGCAACTTCATTGTCATAGTCAATTGAAACCTCTTCCAAAATAGTGGATGTATCACTAAATAAAGCCATGACCTCTCCAAATCCACTTCCATCAATATTATAATAAGATTCAACACACTCCAAAATAGTGGGATCAATACTACCTAGAGTTGACACTCTTCCAAACCCACTTTCATCAATGTAATCATCATAAATAGGAGGCATGCTATGATCATAATAAATTTTCTTATCGAAAGTAAAAGGAATCAAAGGATCATAGTCCTTAAGAAAAGCATCCCCAACCTTAGGACAAGCATTATTTCCATAAAATAAATCTTCAAACATATCATACTCATCAAACATAGCATCCCCAAGCTTGTGGTATTGCATATCATCACAATCATTCTTATCAATAGCATGAATGCCACCAATAGTATAGCAAACATTATTATCATATTCTTCCAAGCAAGTGCTAAAAATATTTTCAAGATTATAATTGATATCGTTTTCTTCCCAATCATAATCATCACAACAGGCAATAGGCATAACAAAATCATCATCAATATCATCATCCTTCATCAACATATTTGATTCACTTTCATGAGGCACGATGGTGATGGGAGCAACATTATTTGGGACAGATACCTTTTTACCTCTATTGTTTCTTCTTTTCTTCTTCTTCACCACATAATGTGTGGTTTAATTAATTCTTTCAAGCTTCTTGTTGAAGAGATTGATTGGATAGGAAGCTCCTCCTCGTTACCTGATTCATCATAATAAACACTAGGAGGGTATTGGGAAATATTTTCCCTTTCATTAGTACTATCCTCATATTCCATTTGTTTTCTTGTCTTCAGACAGTTGGCAATATCAGGATTCTCAATGCAATTTACCGCACAAAACATATAAATTTCCTCTAGATCAAAATCAAGAAATCTCTCAGGATTTGGAAAACCCTTAGTTATACGTTTCATTTCTTCATACCCCAAAAGAAGACTAAGCTCTTTATGATGCTCAAGGGAAATCAAGTTATCACAATTTTTGGACACGATTTGATCATGAAACAATTTGCATTGGAGATTTAAATGACCACGTTCACTGCAAAGTTCACAAGGATGGCGAAAAAATTTACATCTTTCAGCACAATTAGCCTCTCTCGCAACCTTTTCATTTCTAAATATTTATGCTTCTCACAAAATCTATCTTCCCTTTTTGGTGTGCAAAGGCACTCCCAATTCTCCCCGCAAAAAGTGACATGCTTATAAGAAACATTTTTTTCATGACATGTGCAATCATCATTAACATTTTGGATATTCAAAGAATTCACATTAACAACATTGCAATCATGCTCATCATTCAAATATTTTGTGCCAAGCATTTTATTTTCTTCTTCTTATAAAAATTGAGCACAATTTTCCGAACCATCATTTTCAAGAAAGATATTATAAAGATGATCAATAATAGGATATAACCTAAATTCCATTTTTTGTAGTTTTCTTTTATGAACCAAACTAGTGATACAACAAAAAACTAAAAGATTCGATTGCAAGATCTAAAGATATACCTTCAAGCACTCACATCCCCGGCAATGACACCAGAAAAGAGCTTGATGTCTACTACGCAACTTTATTCTTGTAGACACGTGTTGGGCCTCCAACCGCAGAGTTTTGTAGGACAGTAGCAATTTTCCCTCAAGTGGATGACCTAAGGTTTATCAATCCGTGAGAGGTGTAGGATGAAGATGGTCTCTCTCAAATGACCCTGCAACCAAATACAAGAAATCTCTTGTGTCCCCAACACACCCAATACAATGGAAAATTGTATAGGTGCACTAGTTCGGCGAAGAGATGGTGATAAAAGTGTAATATGGATGGTAGAAATATATTTTTATAATCTGAATAAATAAAAACAGCAAGGTAGCAAATAGTAAACGGGCACAAAAACGGTATTGCAATGCTTAAAAATAAGGCCTAGGGTCCGTACTTCCGCTAGTGCAACCTCTCAACAGTGCTAGCATAGTTGGATCATATGATTATCCCTCAAAGTGCAATGAAGAATCACTCCCAAGTTCCTATTATCGAAGAACAAAAGATAGGAATTGTTTGTAGGGTACTAAACCACCTCAAAGCTATTCTTTCCGTTCGATCTATTCAAGAGTCCATACTAAAAAATACAAAGCTATTTTTTTCCGTTCGATCTATCCTAGAGTCCATAGTAAGACAACACCAAAGCAAGTTCATATTCATAATACTTAATCCACACAAAGAAATATAAAGATACCCCAAAGTTTCCGTCGGATAAAAGATAACAAAAACATGCATCAACCCCTATGCATAGATTACCCCAATATTACCGCGGGAATCCGCGAGTTGAATACCATAACATATATCAAGTGAATCAATAAGATGCCCCAATTGTCACCTCAAGTATTCATGCCGCAAGACATATATCACGTGTTCTCATATCTGAATATTCAATCCGACAAGACAAAACTTCAAAGGGTAAAGATTCAATTCATCACAACAAGAGTATAGAGGGGAGAAACATCATATGATCCATATATGCTAACAAAGCCCATGATATAGATCACGAGAGAGAGAAATAAAACACATAGCTACCGGTACAAATCCTCAGCCCCGAGGGTGGACTACTCCCTCCTAATCGTGGTGGCCACCAGGATGATGAAGATGGCCATCGGAGATGATTCCCCCCTCCGACAGGGTGCCGGAACGGATCTAGATTGGTTTTAGGTGGCTACGGAGCCCTGCAGCACCGGAACTTCTGATCTAGGTTAACCTCGAAGGGTTTCAGAATATTTGGGAATTTATAGTGCAAAGAAGGGGTGCGGGAGGCCACCGAGGTGGGCACAACCCACCTAGGTGCGCCAGGGGGCCCTGGCGCACCCTAGTGGGTTGTGCCCCCCTCGGGTCACCCCTAGGTGCAGCTCTGGCCCATTGGGTTCCTTCTGGTCCAAAAAAATCTCTGTAAAGTTTCGCGGTGTTTGGACTCCGTTTGATATTGATTTTCTGCGATGTAAAAAACAAGCAAAAAATAGCAACTGGCACTGGTTCAATAGGTTAGTCCCAAAAAATGATATAAAGTTGCTATTTATTGTAAAACATACAAGAATGATAATATAATGGCATGAATACTTCATAAATTGTAGATGCGTTGGAGACGTATCAGTGCGTTTGGGGCACTTGGCCAAGATTGCGGCTGACTCCCGCGTCATGTTCCGTGGGGAGAAAGGTCCCGCCCTTGAATAGATCACCATGGTTCAGGCTAAGGAAGTGTTAGAGGGAGCTCTTGCGCTACCCAAGCCTAAGGTTGCTGCGGAGGCTGACGAAGTAGCTCCCTATACCCCGCAACCGATGACTCGGGGGATGACTTACCCCCTTCCCCCGAGGAGATGCGCAGCCGTACCAGATCCCATACTATCCAACTTCGTCGTGCACTTAGTGCCACCTCCATGTTGGGGTCCAGAGAGGACCCCCTAGACGCCTAGATGCATGCGCTTTTCTAGAACCTGCGCGGCTTCGGAAATGATGGCGGGCGTAGGCAGCAAGTAGACTACATGCGGGAGGCGAACATTGACATTGTGGCGGTTCAGGAGACTATGCGATTGGAATTTTTGCTTTCCGAGTTAGAGGGCCTTAGTAGGCACCTTTTAGCTTGGCATTGGCTACCATCTAGTGGAGTGGCTGGACACCTCGACGGCATCCTTCTAGGAGTGAAGGATGACACCTTTGAGGTGGGGTTGATGGACAGGGGTTAGTTCTATGTGAGTATAGAGGTGTGGGAAAAAGCGGCCAACTCTAAATGGGAAGTGATTGTGGTTTATGGCCCGGCTGACCATAGTCGTTCCCAGGTGAGGGAGTCCTGGATTAGGGGGTGTTCATATAGCCGGACTATACCTTCAGCCGGACTCCTGTCCTGTGAAGATACAAGATTGAAGACTCTGTCCCGTGTCCGGAAGGGACTTTCCTTGGCGTGGAAGGCAAGCTTGGCGATACGGATATGAAGATCTCCTACCATTGTAACCGACTTTGTGTAACCCTAACCCTCTCCGGTGTCTATATAAACCGGGCGGTTTTAGTCCGTAGGACAACATACACATCAACAATCATACCATAGGCTAGCTTCTAGGGTTTAGCCTCTCCGATCTCGTGGTAGATCTACTCTTGTACTACCCATATCATCAATATTAATCAAGCAGGACGTAGGGTTTTACCTCCATCGAGAGGGCCCGAACCTGGGTAAAACTTCGTGCCCCTTGCCTCCTGTTACCATCCGGCCTAGACGCACAGTTCGGGACCCCCTACCCGAGATCCGCCAGTTTTGACACCGACATTGGCGCTTTCATTGAGAGTTCCTCTATGTAGTCGCCGTCAGGCTCGATGGATCCTACGATCATCAATAGCGATGCAGTCCAGGGTGAGACCTTCCTCCCCGGACAGATCTTCGTCTTCGGCGGCTTCACACTGCGGGCCGATTCGCTCGGCCGTCTGGAGTAGATCGAAAGCTATGCCCCTGGCCGTCAGGTCAGATTTGGAAGTTTAAACTACACGGCTGACATCCGCGGGGACTTGATCTTCGACGGATTCGAGCCACTGCCGAGCGCGCCGCACTGTCACGACGAGCATGATCTAGCTCTACCGCTGAACAGTGCCCTGGAGGCCGCACCCGCATCGGCTCCGACCCTCAATTCGGAGCCAACTGCGCCGATCGAGGATGGGCGGTTGGACACCACCTCGGGGGCCGCGACCCCAACGGCGATTGAGCCGAACACCAGCCCCGTAATCTGCGAAACTCGTGACTCCAAGGAGCCGGACTCCTCTCCGGACTCCGAACCCTCCGTGCCCCTGCCGATCAAATCCGATTGGGCACCGATCATGGAGTTCACTGTCGTGGACATCTTTCAGCACTCGCCTTTCGGCGATATCCTGAAGTCACAGAAGTCTCTCTCTTTATTAGGAGAGCCCTGGCCGGACTACGGTCAGCAAGGTTGGGGTACGGACGATGAAGAAATTCAAAGCCCACCCACCACCCACTTTGTAGCCACTGCCGACGACTTAACCGACATGCTCAACTTCGACTCCGAAGACATCAACGGTATGGACGCCGATGATGGAGATGATGAAGAACCAGCGCCTACTAGGCCCTGGAATGTCACCTCGTCATATGACATATACATGGTGGACACCCCAAAAGAGGGAGATGGCGATGGAACAGCGGAGGATGACCCCTCCAAGAAACAGCCTAAGCGCCGGCGTCAGCGGCACCGCTCAAAATCCCGCCAAAACAAATACGGTGATTCCAGCACGGGAGATAATAATACTCCGGAAAGCGCCGAAGAAAACCCCCTCCAGCAAGATTTAGCATAGGAGGATGGAGGAACCAGCCCTCATGAGAGAGCGGCAGACAGGGAGGTCGAGGACGATAATTATATGCCTTCGTCCGAAGACGAGGCAAGCCTCGACGACGACGAATTCGTCGTGCCAGAGGATCCCATCGAGCAAGAGCGTTTTCAACGCAGGCTTATGGCCACAGCAAGAAACCTCAAGAAAAAACAGCAACAACTTAGAGCTGATCAAGATTTGCTAGTCAACAGATGGACTGAAGTCCTTGCGGCCGAAGAGCATAAACTCGAACGCCCCTCCAAGAGCTACCCAAAGCGCAGGTTGCTACCTCGATTAGAGGAGGAAGCATTTGATGCGGCCGACCGACCACCTCGTGGCCGCGACAGAGAGGCCTCTCGGCCCTCCACTCAAGCCGCACCCCGTACCAAGGCACGGGAATATGCGCCGGACTTACGGGACATGTTGGAGGACAAGGCAAGGCAAACAAAATCGATGTACGGATCGCGTGGGCGCCCCACGGATCGAGACGGTAACCATCACGCCGGCCACAAATTCGGCAGGGTCGAACACAGTAGACAAGGCTCATTGGAGCTACGTCATGATATAGCCCAGTACAGAGGCGCCGCACACCCACTATGCTTTACAGACGAAATAATGGATCATCAAATCCCCGAGGGTTTCAAACCCATAAACATCGAATCATATGATGGCACAACAGATCCTGCGGTACGGATCGAGGATTATCTCCTTCATATCCACATGGCCCGCGGCGATGATTTCCACGCCATCAAATACCTCCCACTCAAGCTTAAAGGACCAGCTCGGCATTGGCTTAACAGCTTGCCAACATGATCAATCAGTTGTTGGAAGGACCTAGAAGCCGCATTGCTCGACAATTTTCAGGGCACTTATGTGCGACCCCCAGACGCCGATGACCTAAGTCACGTAATTCAGCAGCCAGAGGAATCGGCCAGGCAATTCTGGACACGGTTCCTAACAAAGAAAAATCAAATAGTTGACTATCCGGACACTGAGGCCCTAGCAGCCTTCAAGCATAATATCCGTGACGAGTGGCTGGCCCGGCACCTCGGATAGGAAAAGCCGAAATCTATGGCAGCACTCACGACACTCATGACCCGCTTTTGCGCGGGAGAAGACAGCTGGCTTGCTCGTAGCAACAATATGACCAAGAACCCTGGTAATTCGGACACCAGAGATAGTAGTGGCAGGTCGCGCCGCAACAAGCAGAAGCGCCGCATTAACGGCGACAACACTGAGGATACGGCAGTTAATGCCAGATTCAGAGGCTCTAAATCCGGTCAGCGGAAAAGGCCATTCAAAAGGAATCCTAGGGGCCCGTCCAGTTTGGACCGAATACTCGACCACTTGTGCCAGATACATGGCACCCCCGAAAAGCCGGCCAATCACACCAACAGGGATTGTTGGGTGTTCAAGCAGGCAGGCAAGTTAAACGCTGAAAATGAAGACAAGGGGCTGCATAGCGATGACGACGAGGAGCCCCGGCCGCCGAACAACAGTGGACAGAAGGGTTTTCCCCCACATGTGCGGACAGTGAACATGATATATGCAACCCACGTCCCCAAAAGGGAGCGGAAGCGCGTGTTAAGGGACGTATATGCGGTAGAGCCAGTCGCCCCAAAGTTCAACCCATGGTCCTCCTGCCCGATCACCTTTGATCGAAGGGACCATCCCACTAGCATCCGTCATGGCGGATTCGCCGCATTGGTTTTAGACCCAATTATTGACGGATTTCATCTCACTAGAGTCCTTATGGACGGCGGCAGCAGCCTGAACCTACTTTACCAGGATACAGTGCGCAAAATGGGCATAGATCCCTCGAGGATTAAGCCCACCAAAACGACCTTTAAGGGCGTAATACCAGGTGTAGAGGCCAACTATACAGGCTCAGTCACACTTGAAGTGGTCTTCGGATCTCCGGATAATTTCCGAAGCGAGGAGCTAATCTTCGACATAGTCTCGTTTCGCAGTGGCTATCACGCACTGCTCGGGCGAACCGTATTCGCTAAGTTCAATGCGGTACCACACTATGCATACCTTAAGCTCAAGATGCCAGGCCCTCGAGGAGTAATTACGGTCAATGGAAACACCGAACGCTCCCTCCGAACGGAGGAGCACACGACGGCCCTTGCAGCGGAAGTACAAAGCAGCCTCTCCAGGCAGTTCTCCAGTCCGGCCACTAAACGACCGGACACCGTCAAGCGCGCCCGGAGTAACCTACAACAAGACCGCCTGGCACGATCCGAGCAGGCGTAGCAATGCGGCCCCAACCCCAACCCTCGCAAAAAGGCGACGCCAGTACTTCGCGTACATAACTACGCTCTAGAGATACCATGGGTACAGGAGGAGGGGCACCATCATGGCACGCCCAAAACACGGCTTAAACCATACTAGGAGCTGCCCATTTTTTCATTCTCTCTTACTTTCAGGACTCCATCCTTCGGAAGGCCTGTTCGACAGTTCAATTGCCGCACAAACAATGCAAGAACCAGGGAAGCAGACAAGCCACGCTGCATTACGGAACTCCCAGGTGGTCTCTATCACGAGCAGTATACCTGCTCCGCATACTATTCCGCAGCTTGCCCCTGGAATGGACATGTTAACTAGTCCAACCTTCCACTTATCGCATTATTTGTATTGTTCTGCTTTGATCATAGCCCTTTTTAATAAACAATGCATAGCTTTCGTCTATTTTTGCATTACCTTTTTTTCTTTATATATGTTCCTTAACGACATGTTGCACCCGTACACGTTGGTACGGCCAAAATACGCCAGGGGCTTTAGTACCCCTCAATATGGTGTGAGAAGTCCGAACACTTTAACAAGTGCGGCACCCCGAACTTATAGCATTATATGCATCGGCTCCGAATCATGTCTTGGGTCAATAGTTGGGTTTGCCCGGCTCCTATGTTTTGGTGCCTTACGTTCCCCTATATCGGCTAAGGTAGCACTAGGAGAACCACTGCGATTGTGCCCCAGTTGAGCTGGGTCGAGCACCTCAGTGGAGAAAGCTAAAACTGACTATCATGATGAAGCGAGAGCTGGTCGCTGTTCGAGAGGTTTTTCGAGTCCCTAAAGACTTATGCCGCTTAGGGCGAGGAGCCGGCTCTGTCCGGCCAAGGCGTGGATAGCGCCCCGAACTCGGTCTTCCGAATACCAGGGGCTTCGCCAAAATTTAAAATTATAGAATTCTATGGCTAAGTGAGAGTGTTCATGCATTATAGTCCGATTGCCTTGTTCGTTGGGCTGAGCGCCTCCCTCGAAGGACCCAAACATGGGAAAAAGAGCGCTCAGGTTTATCCCCGAACACCCCAGCACTAGCGGCACGGGGGCAGAAGCCGACGACTCGCCATCTCTCAGAATTGATAAACAGCCGCACAGAAGGTAATATTTTAAATTCCAATAGAATTTCTTAGCGCATATGGACAAGTTTTCAGCGCACAGGACAAAACGAGCAAGTTTCACTCAAAAATTACATCCCTAGAACATTCATCCGCCACAAGGCGGGCACCCTTCAGAACATCCTTATAGTAATTCTCGGGCTTGCGATGCTCTTTCCCCGGCGGTGGCCCGTCCTTCACAAGCTTCTCAGCATCCAGCTTGCCCTAGTGCACCTTAGCACGGGCAAGGGCCCTACGGGCACCTTCAATGCAGACGGAGTGCTTGATGACTTCGAGCCTTGGACAGGCCTCCACCAGCTGCTGCACCAGCCCGAAATAGCTCCCAGGCAGAGCCCCTCCAGGCCACAGCCGAACAATGAGGCCCTTCATGGCCTGTTCGGCTGCCTTGTGGAGCTCGACCAGTTGCTTCAGCTGGTCGCTTAGGGGCACGGGGTGTCCGGCCTCAACATACTGAGACCAGAACACCTTCTCTGTCGAGCTGCCCTCCTCGGCTCGATAGAATGCGGCCGCATCAGACACACTCCGGGGAAGATCTGCGAACGCTCCTGGAGATCTCCGGATTCGGGTAAGTAACAAGTAACTCACGTTTATGTGTTTGCTTTGCATAAAGAATGCCTTACCCGCCGCTATATTCTTCACCTCATCCAACTCCTGGAGGGTCTTCTAGGATTCGGCCTTGGCAGACTTGGCGTTTTCAATAGCCACCGCGAGCTCGGACGCTCGCTTCTTTGAGTCAAGCTCCAAACTCTCATGTTTTTCCATGAGAGCCTGGAGCTCTTGCCACACCTTGCCAACCTCGGCCTCATACTTCTCCCGCTCGGTGCGCTCCGAGGCCGCCCTTTTCTCGGCCTCGACCAGCACTTGCTTAAGGGTTGCCACTTCAGACGTGACCCCAAAAATAGCCACGATAATCCTATCATTCTTTGCAATTGCACCTTTTTATATATATTTAAAAACAAGGTATTTCTTACCTTCATTGTCCTCGAGCTGCTTCTTGGCACGCCCGAGCTCTTGCTCGGACCGCTCGAGGTTCTGCTTTAGTGTGTCCACTTCCGCAGTCAGTGCGGCGGACGCAAGCAGGGAAGCCTGCATATGCATATTGACTCATTTTGTTAGACTCCTGCGAATTCTATTTGATCCTCCATTCGGCTTTTCTTCCCGAACGCCAAACAGAGCATCAGGGGCTACTGTCTATGCGGTACTATTATTTACACATTCTTTACTTACCTCAAAGCCTGTCAAAAGGCTAGTACAAGCTTCAGTCAGTCCGCTCTTCGCGGACTGAACCTTCTGGACCACCGCACTCATAATAGTGCGGTGCTCCTCGTCGATGGAGGCACCTTGGAACGCCTCCAACATATTGTCCAGCTCCTCCGGTTGGACGGGGGCCGCCGGCACGGTGGACTTGCTCCACTTGGAAGGAGGGCCCCCGCCGGACTCTGGAACCTTTGAAGGTTCCGGAGCGGTGTTCGGCCTAGAGCCGGACTTGGAGCCCTGAGGGGTTTCATCCCCTTTACTCCTGGAGTCCGGGAGGTCGCCTTGCGAAGCCTCCAGGACCACCTCCTCCCGGCTTGGAACCTCTTGGGACAACACTTCGGTGTCGTCCATAGGGCGGGGGGGGGGGGGGGGAAGCCGTCAGAAGCGAGTTCACATCCGACGAGTCCAGTGAGCCGCTCGACGACGCGTCGAGCCGGTCTTTGGGTGGGCTGCGTAAACATATTCGACGTAAGGGAAAGCTGTGCAATAAACGAATACTATGAATTACTCTGGTATCCGGATACTTACGATTTTGCCGGGGGCTTGGCCCTGGGCTGCCACTCCTCTCCACCGTCAGCATCGGTGGAGTAGTCCGGAGGAAGGGTTTCCCCCTTCTTGGACCCTCCGGCCTCTCTGGGAGGCCGGCCTTCCTTTTCTTCTCTCCTCCCGCTGGAGGGGGAGAGTTCTCCTCTTCTTCCTCCTCGTCTTCATGGGAGGAATGCGCCTCAGAACCATCAGATGATGGATCCGACACCTCCTGGCGTCGAGCACTCTTTCGAGTCCCCGCGGCCTTTTTCACGGCCTTCTTCTCCGGCACCACATAGGATGCCGGAACCAGCAGCTTCGCCAAGCGAGCGTCCGCTGGGCCTTCGGGCAAAGGAGCCGGACAGTTGATCTGTCCGGACGTCACCTGCCAATCCTGTCAAAGGTAAGGGAGCTTAGATCTCGCATGGAGTCAAACTATGAAAAACTGATACCCTATAAAAGGAAAAAAACAGCTTACCGCGAGAGCGTGACGCTGCGCACTGAAACCGTGATCCTCGGTAGCGGATGCGGGAGCCTCAATGCCTTTGAAAAGCACCTTCCAGGCATCTTCGTACGTCGTGTCGAAGAGCCTGCTTAGAGTTTGGTGCCGCGCCGGGTCGAACTCCCACAGGTTGAAAGCCCGTTGTTGACACGGGAGGATCAGGCGGATGAGCATAACCTGGACTACGTTGACAAGTTTGAGCTTCTTGTCCGCCAGGGTTTGGATGCATGTTTGGAGTCCGGTCAGCTCTCCTTTTTTACCCCAAGATAGGCCCATCTCCTTCCAGGAGGTGAGCCGCGTAGGGGGTCCGGATCGGAACTCGGGTGGTGCGACCCATTCGGCGTCGCGTGGCTCGGTGATGTAAAACCACCCCGATTGCCACCCCTTCAGGGTCTCCACAAAGGAGCCCTTGAGCCATAGGACGTTGGCCATCTTGCCCACCATGGCGCCTCCGCACTTCGCCTGGTTGCCGTGCACCACCTTCAGCTAGACGTTGAAAGTCTTGAGCCATAGGCCGAAATGGGGGCGGATGTGGAGGAAGGCCTCGCACACAACGATAAATGCCGAGATGTTGAGGACGAAGTTCGGGGCCAGATCGTGGAAATCCAGGCCGTAGTAGAACATGAGCCCCCGGACAAATGGGTGGAGAGGGAAGCCCAGTCCGCGGAGGAAATGGGGGAGGAACACCACCCTCTCATGGGGCCTAGGGGTGGGGATGAGCTGCCCCTTTTCGGGGAGCCGGTACGCGATGTTGTTAGACAGGTATCTGGCCTTCCTCAGCTTTTTGATATGTCCCTCCGTGATAGAGGAGACCATCCACTTGCCTCCCGCTCCACACATGTCTAGAGGAGGTTGAGGTGGGGAGTGCGGACTTGGGCGCTGGAGCTCGAGTGCGCAAGAATGGATAGGCAAAGGAGGAAGAAGGCGTAGGTGAAAGGGTGGATCCTTATCCCCTTATATGGGTGGACGCAACTACATGTCCCCACCAGCCTGGTAAAACTCGCTTATCTCCAAGCGCCGTAATCAATGGCGCGGTTGGGTTACCCATGCCCATATTGATGAGAATCCCGGAATACGGGGACACGATCTCTGCCTTAACAAGACGTGCCAAGGAAACCGCCTCGTATGACGCGCTGAGGTGGGATAATGAAACGACTCGGATAAAGGCTTGGCTGTGGTGTGTCACGCTACGGAATACGTCAGCAGATTAGATTTGTGTAAATATTATTCTCTCTATGGCAATATGTGGAAACTTATTTTGCAGAGCCGGACACTATCTTTATGTTCAAAATCTTCTATGTAGTACTTGGAGGGGGAACCCGCCTTGCAATGCCGAAGACAATCTGCGCGCCGGACTCGTCGTCCTTGAAGCCTGGTTTAGGGGCTACTGAGGGAGTCCTGGATTAGGGGTGTTCGGATAGCCGGACTATACCTTCAACCGGAATCCTGGACTATGAAGATACAAGATTGAAGACTCCGTCCCGTGTCCAGAAGGGACTTTCCTTGGCGTGGAAGGCAAGCTTGGCGATACGGATATGAAGATCTCCTACCATTGTAACCGACTTTGTGTAAACCTAACCCTCTCCGGTGTCTATATAAACCGGGGTGTTTTAGTCCGTAGGACAGCATACACATCAACAATCATACCATAGGCTAGCTTCTAGGGTTTAGCCTCTCCGATCTCGTGGTAGATCTACTCTTGTACTACCCATATCATCAATATTAATCAAGCATGACGTAGGGTTTTACCTCCATCGAGAGGGCCCGAACCTGGGTAAAACTTCGTGTCCCTTGCCTCTTGTTACCATCCGGCCTAGATGCACAGTTCGGGACCCCCTACCTGAGATCTGACGGTTTTGACACCGACACCAGGCTTTCATCGATGAACTCCACACGAAGGTGTCCTCCGCCTCGCTTCCAATTTCCATTGGTGGGGACTTTAACCTTATTAGAGCTCCATCGGATAAGAATAATGCCCGGATTGATCGTCCGAGCATGCAGCGATTCCATGATTGGATTGCTGATCTGGGACTCCGAGAGTTAGACAAGGTTGGGGCCAGGTTCACTTGGACCAATCGTCAGTTGGCTCCAACCTGTAGTGTCCTAGACATGGTTTTCATGTCCCCGGAGTGGGAATTGCGATTTCCACTCGCTTGCTTGCAGGCCATCACCCGGATTGGGTCTAACCATGTGCCATTGCTCCTGTCCTCTAGTGATGATCGTCCGCGTCCTCCTCCTAGGTTCTGCTTCGAATCCTTTTGGTTGCGTCAGGTGGGGTTTCGAGACGCGGTGAATGCCCACTGGGCGGTGGCACGGATAGATCCCCACCGTCAGATGTCAGCTGTGTATGAATGTCACTTCTTGGTCAAACATTCGAGGCAATTCATACGGGGCTGGGGCGGGAACGTGGTCCACGACCTAAAGATTAGGAAGGGGTCCCTGCTTGCGGAGGTTCAAGTTTTATATTTGAAGGCCGACACCTCAGGCCTTTCTCCCGAGGAGTGGGCACTCCACTACAATCTGGAGGATGAATTGCTGGAGATCTACCGAACGAAAGAGGAATATTGGCGCCGACGTGGCTCCATGAATTGGGTTCTCTTTGGATATGCCAACACGGCGTACTTCCAGGCTATTGCCAACTGCCGTCGGCGGCAATGCACGATCCCTTTTCTATGGGAAGGGGATCGGTTGATCCAGGACCCAGAGGAAGTGCGGGAACATGTCGACGGATTTTATAAATCCCTATTTGCTGCGTGGCAACGTAGTGGCACGACATTAGCTGGCCCAGTTTGGGAGGAGTCCAAACGGGTCTCAATTGAGAAAAATAACATGCTCCTGGAGGAGTTCAGCGACGAGGAGGTTGCGAACATCATAAAAGGGATGAAACCCTCGTCGCCTCCAGGGCCGGACGGGCTTCCTCTCTGGTTCTTCCAAGTCTTCTGGTAATCGATCAAGGATGACATCCTTGCACTATTTCGAGAATTTGCACAAGGGGTCCTAGACCTTTCTCGGTTGAACTATGGAGTTATATATTTGATTCTGAAAGTTCCGGCAGCGACAGGTATCCGGAATTCTGGCCTATCATAGTGATCAATGTGGTATTTCGGATCCTCGCCAAAGGGTATGCCAATAGGGCGGCCCTGCTGGCTCCCCATATTACCCATCCAAACCAGACCGCGTTTGTTAGAGGGTGGTACATCCTAGATGGGATCCTGGTGCTACATGAGGTTATTCATGAGGTCAAGAGGAAGCATCTAAAAGCGGTCTTCTTCAAGATTGAGTTTCACAAGGCTTACGACATGGTACATTGGTCCTTCCTTCGGGAGGTAACGTATAAGAAAGGTTTTTCTCCGCACTGGATTGGAAGGGTGATGCAACTAGTGGTGAGCGGCTGGTCGGTCATGAACACAAATGGGGAGGTGGGACCCTACTTTCAAACAGCGCAGGGAGTGCGTCAAAGGTGCCCTCTATCCCCCTTCCTATTTAACCTAGTTGTGGATGCCCTTGCTGCCACATTAGACCTGGCCAAGCATGCCAGACATCTTACGAGAATATGTTCGCATCTCCTACCGGGTGGAGGTATTACCCACCTCCAATATGCGGATGACACGATTTTGATGGTAGAGAGGTCTAATGCAGACATCCAACACCTCAAATTCCTGTTACTTTGCTTCCAGGAGATGTCCAGCCTAACGATTAATTTCAATAAGAGCGAGGTCATGATCTTGGGGTACTCCAACAAGGAGAAGCATAGTATTGCTAATTGGCTCAATTGTCGATTAGGGTCCTTTTCGATGACATACTCGGGAATGCCCATTAGTGACTCCCGCATACTAACGAGGGACCTTCTGTCATTGGTGTTTAGGCTCCAATACCGAGTGGAGCCATGGCAATGGAGATGGCTCTCCAAGGCGGCTTGGGTCATCCTCATCAACTCCTCGCTAACTAGCCCATTGATGTACCTCATGGGATTCTATAGTTGAAATGAATGCCTTCATCAGGATATTGCCAAGTACCTGCCCATGTTTTTCTGAGCAGGGAAGAACAATAAGCAGAAGTACCATATGGTGAAGTGGACAGAGATATGCAAGCCCAAGGACCAAGGGTGGCTTGGTGTTATCTCATCCAAGCGGATGAACATAGCCCTCCTAGCCAAATGACTATGGAGGATCTCCTCTGGTGAGGATGGTCTTTGGATTGATATCATCAAGGCAAAGTATTTACATGGTCAGGGCTTGGCGTTTGCACAGAGATCGGTGGGCTATGTTTTGGTAGACAATTGCCCAACTATTGCCGGTCCTTTGGAATGCTCAACGCAACCAGAATACATATGACATGGCTCTTGCTGCTAGGAGGGATTTTGGTTATCCTTTCTTCACTAAGGTGGTGTTTACTGCTACTTGGAACATCTGGACTCAACGGAATGGGAAAATCTTTAGAAATGAGAGACCTACCTTCATTTCTTGGAGGAGGAACTTCATACATGATATTTCCTTATTAGCCCATAGAATCAAATGTAAATATAAGGATAGCCTAGTCTCCTGGATAGCCTCTCTCTCATAGATCTCTTGTAAGTATTTCTTTTCTTTGCTTTCTGGTTCTCTGTAATTATGTAGACCTATTATTTTTCTAATAAAGCACTGTGAGGCTGTTGTTGCAGTACATAGTCAAAAAACTATTGCCGGTCCTTCGTATTGGGTCCTCCATCTCGGTTGGAACCAGCATAACCACACTATTTTGGCTAGATAGATGGTCGGGCATCCAGCCCTTTGCAGTGCGGTTCCAAGCCCTTTTTCATCATTTGTGCCAACCCGAATTTTTTTGTTGAGTCGGCCCTTATGGATTTGGGCAATATCGCATTTCGGCGTACCTTCGGGCCGGATG
The DNA here is from genome assembly GCF_018294505.1 of Triticum aestivum. Lineage (NCBI taxonomy): Eukaryota > Viridiplantae > Streptophyta > Magnoliopsida > Poales > Poaceae > Triticum > Triticum aestivum. Next base: position 30,248,927 of record NC_057806.1, on the reverse strand, counting down.
AGCGGGACCTCTGGGAGGACCTCATTGCGTGCATTGCCCTTCAAACCCCGGTACTCGGACTGGACACAACGTGTTGGTGCCTTGAGCCATCGGGATGATTCTCCTCCAAATCGCTCTATCGGGCGATTGTACCCACTCCGGGACTGGCACAGCTAAATCTCCTTTGGGAGATCAAACTGCCTCTGAAGATTAGAATCTTCCTAAGGCAACTAGTGTTTGGGCGCCTTTCTACAGGCACTGAGGTGCTCAAGAGAAATGTCCCATCCGATGGCTTATGCCCGCTTTGTTCTGTCCCTGATGCCATTTACAAATTGTGTGGCTTTTTACAGCTTTGGAGGCCGCTTAGCAAGTGCCAAGACCGTCTCTCCATTGACAAGATGATCACCGACATGCGTGCCTCCGCCTCTCGACTCACCCCTCCGCTCCAACCCCAGCTCCCTCTGCCTCCGCCGGAGCCAGATTAGTTTCTCTTTTATTTGAGGGGTTTGTTGTGATGTTCCCCCAGCAAGACCTTGGAACCTTTTGTTATTTTTATGTTGTTGGATCAGTTTGACGAAACCTTGCTACCATACTCTGTTATGTGGTTGGTGCTTTATAATATAAAGCGGGGGAAAACCCTTTTTCATCCAAATAATAAAATCTCACTGAATTGCTGGCACCGTGACCCCCTCCAGGAACAGTCAATTTTTTCAGCCATACTATTCAGTAAAATAAATGTCACTACAGTCGCACTTGTACACCATTCATATACTTTTTACATTAGTATACGTAGAAATCAGAGTAGGAGGCGTAAGAGAGTCGTCATGATTAGCATAATAATCGTTCGTATGGTGATTTTGATCAAAAGGGTGCTTAACAGTTTGGCCATAGGACCAGTAGCGGAGCTAGCATAAAAAGATTGGGCGGGCCAGACACTACAAAGTGTGTGACCAAATTGCAATGTTATGGTCTGGGCTTCCTATAAAATGTTTTTTCCTTCAGTCCTGGGCAGGCCACGGCCTATCTAGCCTTGCTGTAGCTCCGTCGGTGCATAAAACCCCGGATCACCATGCGCTCTATGTCGAGCTCATGACCCTACATGTATTGAAGGTTGTGAGGCTTGGTTTGGAGGGTAGGCCATCCGGGATCCGCTCGTACGGTGGGAAGTTTCACCCTCCCACCCCTTCTCAACATCCTGTGTAGCCCACCTCCTCTCCTGCCAATGGCGCAAACGAGCAAACACTCATCGCCCCAGGAAGCGGTGCCGGTTATTGGCAGTCGTCGCGTGCCAATTGCATGTGGCCATTCCCGTCATATTTCTCACCCAATTTTTCCTCTGTCCACTGTTACAAAAGGCCACTGTCCCCTCTGAAAAGCCCACATCCCCCAACTCCCTCACCATCGCCCACAACCCCCACTTGCCTTCTCGTTGCCATGCCACTTCCCCAGCCGCTGAACTGGGTGTTTCTCTCGACGGAGGACCGGATCCTATCCAAGGAGGCAGAGAATAAGGATGTCGCCCTCACGTCGAGGAGGAGTGGATCACCGCGACGCGCTGCAAGCTGGCCGGGAGGATCCCACATGTCGGTGCTTCATATCAACAGTGTCTTCATGGGACGGCTGATTTGTTTGGAGGGGCGCGCAAGTAGCGGATCGGGATGGTAAAGCACGGGACAAGGATTTACCTAGATTCGAGCCCTCCTGAAAGAAGAAATACCCTAGTCCTACTTTGATGTATGTATTTTTGGGTTGCTCATTGGTGATCCGTGGATCGCATTGATAAGGTTTCACCCAAGTCCAGGCCCTCCTAGAGGAAGTAAGACCATCCTCATCCTTTGGTGTTTGTATTGTTGGGTTGCTCACTCGTGATCCAAGAGGTCATCAGAGAGAACTGATACTTGGATTACAGCCTCCTACATGACGGAGGAGAGGAGTAAGAAGATCACTGAGGGAAAATTCTAGCACTATGTATGTCTAGAATGTCTCCTCCGACCTAGTCCGCCTTGTATATCTAGTTGGCCTAGGATTGCATGACACGGGGCGGATTGTCGGTGGGCTCGGGCCCCTTGGTCCATCCAGACCATGTTGCACGTGTATGGTTCCCCGCTTCCTTGCCTGCCAAGATGGTTTAGTCTCGAGGAGGCGCCTGGGACTGGATGTCGGACTCGGCACTTTGGTAGAGGACGAGATCATTCGCCACCAGAGTAGAGGTAACCGAGTGCCATATCATCGCCATTGCCCTCCTCTATTAGTGGTCAGATTTGGAATGACGTTATTTGGGATGTCGAGCGTGGCTACGTGCAGATCCCGTATGTGTGTAAAATGCTTTGACCATGCAGGACATATCCCCATCGCTTTATTGTTAAGGAGACACTGGATGAGCGCTATGCCGCCTACGCCTCGACCGTCAACTGGGCCAATCCTTTGAGGAGACTGTCACAGAGTAGGCGTTGGCAAAGGAGAGCGACTGAGGGAGTCCTGGATTAGGGGGTGTTCGGATAGCCGGACTATACCTTCAGCCGGACTCCTGGACTATGAAGATACGAGATTGAAGACTTCGTCCCGTGTCCGGAAGGGACTTTCCTTGGCGTGGAAGGCAAGCTTGGCGATACGGATATGTAGATCTCCTACCATTGTAACCGACTTTGTGTAATCCTAACCCTCTCCGGTGTCTATATAAACCGTAGGGTTTTAGTCCGTAGGACAACATTCACAACAACAATCATACCATACGCTAGCTTCTAGGGTTTAGCCTCTCCGATCTCGTGGTAGATCTACTCTTGTACTACCCATATAATCAATATTAATCAAGCAGGACATAGGGTTTTACCTCCATCAAGAGGGCCCGAACCTGGGTAAAACTTCGTGCCCCTTGCCTCCTGTTACCATCCGGCCTAGACGCACAGTTCGGGACCCCCTACCCGAGATCCGCCGGTTTTGACACCGACATTGGTGCTTTCATTGAGAGTTCCTCTGTGTCGTCGCCGTCAGGCTTGATGGCTCCTACGATCATCGATAGTGATGCGGTCCAGGGTGAAACTTGTCTCCCCGGACAGATCTCTGTCTTCGGCAACTTTGCACTGCGGGCCAATTCACTTGGCCATTTGGAGCAGATCGAAAGCTATGCCCCTAGCCGTCAGGTCAGATTGGGAAGTTTAAACTACACGACTGACATCCGCGAGGACTTGATCTTCGACGGATTCGAGCCACTGTCGAGCACGCCGCACTGCCACAACGAGCATGATCTAGCTCTGCCGCCTAACAGTGCCCTGAAGGCCGCACCCGCATCGGCTTTGACCCTTAATTCAGAGCCAACTGCGCCGATCGAGGATGGGTGGTTGGACGCCGCCTCGGGGGCTGCGATCCTAACGGCGATCGGGCCGAACACCAGCCCCGCACTCCGCGAGACTCGTGATTCCAAGGAGCCGGACTCCTCTCCGGACTCCGAACCATTCGCGCCTCTGCCGATCGAATCCGATTGGGCGCCGATCATGGAGTTTACTGCCGCGGACATCTTTCAGCACTCGCCCTTTGGCGATATTATGAAATCACTAAAGTCTCTCTCTTTATCAGGAGAGCCCTGGCCGGACTACGGTCGGCGAGATTGGGATACGGACGATGAAGAAATTCAAAGCCCACCCACCATCCACTTTGTAGCCACTGTTGACGATTTAACCGACATGCTTGACTTCGACTACGAAGACATCGACGGTATGGACGCCGATGAAGGAGACGATGAAGAACCAGCGCCTATTGGGCCCTGGAACGCCACCTCGTCATAGGACGTATACATGGTGGACGCACCAAAAGATGACGATGAGGAGCGAAAGGACGCATCAAAGGCTTGTTCCCTCGAAAAGCAGTCAAAGCGGTGACGCAAGCGCCGCCCCAAATCCCGCCTCGACAGAAATAGCATTCACATAGACCCAGCGCTGGAGTAGGGCAAACCGCTGCCGGACAACGGCAATCCGGAAAATCAAACCGAATAAACAAATCCTATCAAGGATAATGGTCCAGATGACATAATGCCGGACAGGCACTCAGAGCAGCAGACTGCCCGTAAAAGGCTTGTTGCCACCGCGAGGAGTCTGAAAAAGCAGAAGCAAAGGCTCAAGGCTGCGCAAGACACACTCCACATCAGATGGAGTAAAATACTCAACACAGCAGCGATGTACAGCGACAATCGCCCCTCCAAGAGCTACCCAAAGCGGAAGCTGCTACCTGAATTCAATGAGGAGGCCTCAGACCCCCCCACAACCAAATATCAAAGCAGCCACCTGGTTGGATAGATGACCCCTCTATCAACACAGAGCGGCATATAACGCCACTCACAATACAACACGCGACCCATGCGAGGGCTCACACCCAAAGGACGGCGCAACAAGATCCATCTATGGACCACGCAAGCGTGCCCCAGCATACAATGCAACACAACAAACATCCGAACAACGCGGTACACCCAGCTACAGGGGTGCCGCACACCCCCTATGTTTCACCGATGAGGTGCTGGACCATGAATTTCCAGAGGGATTCAAGCCCATAAACATAGAGGCATACGACGGAACAACAGTAACTGGGGTCTGGATTGAGGACTATATCCTTCATATCCATATGGCTCGAGGAGATGATCTCCACGCCATCAAGTACTTACCCTTCAAGCTCAAAGGGCCAGCTCATCACTGGCTCAAAGGCCTCCCCGAAAGCTCCATTGGAAGTTGGGAAGAGCTCGAAGACGCCTTTCGGGCAAATTTTCAAGGGACTTATGTCCGACCTCCGGACGCGGACGATTTGAGTCATATAACTCAACAGCCCGGAGAGTCAGTCTGAAAGCTTTGGAACAGGTTTCTTACTAAAAAGAACCAGATTGTCGACTGTCCGGATGCCGAAGCCTTGGCAGCTTTCAAGCATAGCGTCCGTGACGAATGGCTCGCCAGACACCTCGGCCAAAATAAGCCGAGAACGATGGCCGCATTAACAAACCTCATGACCCACTTTTGCGCGGGTGAGGACAGCTGGCTAGCCAGATGCAGTACCAGCGACCCCAGTACATCTGAAGTTAGAGATGGAAACGAGAAATCATGGTGCAATAGCAATAACAAACGCCGGAATAAAGAAGACATCACGAAGGGCACGGCAGTAAATGCCGGATTCAAAAGCTCTCGGCCAGGTCAAAAGCCGCCCCCTAAAGGCACCAGGGATGAACTGTCCAGCCTCAACAAAATTCTGGACCAAGTATGTCAGATCCATAATACCCCTGGTAAACCTGCTAATCATACCCACAGAGAATGTTGGGTCTTCAAGAAGTCCGGCAAGCTCAACGCCGTACACAAGGGGGAGGATACACCAAGTGAAGACGAGGACGAGCCTCCCAAGCAAGACACGGGGGAACAAAAGAAATTTCCACCAGAAGTCAAAACAGTAAACGTGTTACACGTGATCAAGGGAAAAAACAACACGGCACTCCCAGGAAAATATACCCAAGTGCCTGTCACCGCAAAGTCCTGCCACTGGTCATCTCAACCGAACACTTTCGACCATCGTGATTACTCAGAAAGTATCCGACACGCAGGATGGGCTGCCCTGGTATTAGACCCAGTAATTGGCGGATATCACTTCACACGAGTCTTGATGGACGGCGGCAGCAGCCTAAACCTAATATATTAGGATACAATCCGCGGGATGGGGTTAGACCCAACACAAATTCGCCATAGCAATACTACCTTTAAAGGAGTAATGCTAGGCCCAGGCGCTCATTGTACGGGCTCCCTCCTACTACAGGTTATATTCGGCTCCCCCGATAACTTCCGTCGCGAGCATTTAACCTTCCACATCGCTCCGTTTCAAAGTGGCTATCAAGCACTGCTCGGACGCGAAGCTTTTGCTCGCTTTAATGCAATACCACACTATGCCTCCCTCACACTCAAGATGCTCGGTCCACGTGGCATCATTTTAGTGCATGGAAATATCAAGCGATCTCTGCGCGCCTAAGAGAGTGAGGCTGCCTTGGCAGATGCACACTAAAGGCGCCCGGACCAGCGAAAGCATCCAATAGGTCGTCAAGACCTCAGACACAACTAATCGAGTCCGGCGCCGCTACTTATACCGAATAAATGGCCACACCCCTATTTGTCAATACAAGGGGCTCAACACGCGCAGACAAGTGGCAATTTCTCCTCATCTTGAATTATACATGGTTTCCTTAAAAAACTATCTTTTTGCACGACAACTTTTTCACCTAATTCCTTTCTTTTACAGACGATCATCGTGCTACACCGTCCAGGATACGGCTCAACGGAGACACAAGCGCAGACGTGCATCAGGGACCCGCTCCAAGGATTCTTTTTAGATTAAGACCCTGCATAAACCATTTTTATTGTCTCTTGTTGATACATATCCACCATTGAGAAGGATGCTGACGTCTTGGCATGTGGCCACGCCAGAACAATGCACGTACCTGGACACAAGGGGCTTCATAGAAAGGCCATTATTTAGGCATGGTTTATACCACTAAGACCGAATACCTTAGGGAGTGTTCGGCGTCGTGAGTTTGGCCTTATATGCATCAGCTCCGAATCATTGTCTTTGGTTAAATGTTGGGTTTTCCTGGCTCCTGTGTTTTGGTGCCTTACGTTCCGCTTTACCGGCTAAGGTAGCACCAAGAGAACTACTGCGATTGTGCCCTGGTTCATTCGGACGAGCACCTCAGTAGAGAAAGCCGAAAAGTGACTGTCATGATATAGCGTGAGACTGGTCAACCACTTGATGACCTGTTGGAATGTTAGAATTCCTCCGCCTTAACGAAGGGCCGTTTTCCAGCTAGGCATGTACGCACCCCGGGATCGGGAAAGTGCGGAGCCACCAGGGGCTATTTAGTAGCCCCACTATCAAACTCCTATGGCTAAGTGAAAGTGCTACAGCATTATAGTCCGGTTACCTCGCTCGTTCCGCTATCACCTCCTTAATAGGACCAAGACGTTGGGTTAAGTGTGAACGCGTGTTTTTGCGAGCACCTCCGCATTATATGCGTGAGGGTTGAAGCCGACGGCTGCAATCTTTCAGGTTATACACATGTATACATAAACGGCCGCCCAGGAGGCATCATATCACTTTCAGGCAAAAGTATAAAAATAGCCTTATAAAAATTTATAAAAGCATTTCACTTACAATGAGATTACATATCACTCAAACATAATATTTTTTGAGCACTGGGTCTCTATCAAACAAGCACCCTCAAGAACTTCTTCAAAGTAGTGCTCAGCAGCCCTTCGACCTATGGCCGAATCCCGCGCTGCAACAGTGGTAGCATCCATCTCCGCCTAGTATGCTTTGACACGGGCAAAGGCCATCCATGCGTCCTCTATGCACGCCGACCTCTTCATCGCATTAATGCGTGGCACCACATCAAGGAACTGCTGCACCAAGTTGAAATAGCTGTTCGGTTTTGAAATTTGCGGCCATAGCTGATCCACAACAGACCTCATGGAGAGTCCGGACAACCTATTTAGTTTGGCCCATTCGGATAATTGGTCAGTCAATGAAAGCGGACGCTCGGGAGAAAGGAATTGTCTCCAAAACAGCTGGTCTACTTCATGGTCCGTCTGACCCTGGAAATACTTGGCCGCATCGGCAGCGCTCACCGCCAAATCCATATATACATCCTCCGAACTCCACAGCCGATCTAGAGGGGCATACCGTGGATCTCCAAACTTCCTCCGCAACATAAAGGATTTCCCAGCTACAATATCCCCGGCTTCCCGTAGCTCCTCCTTCTTTGCCCTCATAGCAGAGTGGAGGTCCTTTCTCGTCGCAACAGCCTTCTCAAGGTCCGATGCCTTCGCTTGGTTTTCCTTTTCAAGAACCCGACAATGGTCGGCGGCGGCTTTTAATTCTATGGCCATCTTGGCCATCTTGTCTTGGCTCTCGCCATGCGCGGCCTTCTCGGCTTGCAACTCTTCGGCTGCCTTCAAAGCAGTCGCATTACCCAACCTCGCTTGTTCCTTGGCTCGGGCAAGTTCTGCCTGCAAGGCTTCAACAGTGGAAGTTCCATCTGCAGTCACAACATATTAAAGATACTAGCATCATGCTGATCTTCCTATGTGGCGTTTACTAGATAATGACACTTACCCTGTGCCTCGTCAAGCCTTTTGTTAACAAGCTCGATGTCGGCGTCTGCCGCATCCAACTACCGTTCTAAATGGGCAAACTCGCTAGTCCGGCTAGCCACCGGAGCTTCCATCACCTGCACATAGAGGCAGTATGGTTATTACCTGGGAATATGATCCTCTGTTCGTCGTCGTTTCCGACGACAACCAGAGTCTCAGGGGCTACTATCTACATAGGGCACACCTAGCATGTGCAGGACTATCATACATTCTTTTACGTACCTCAAAGCCTGTCAGTAGACTCATAAAAGCTTCATGCAATCCGCTTTCGGCGGACGATATTCTCTCCATCACCGTATTCATCAGCACACGGTGTTCATCTGAGATGGCCGCTCGCCCCACCAACTCCCTCAGAACATCCGATCGCACACTAGACAGTGCCAGACTCTTTTGTCTGCTCTCTTCGGGAGCCAGACACTGGGAGCTTCGGGGGTCAATGGGATTATCTTCTGGCCTCACCGGACTCGGAGAGGCCCTCCGTGACGACACTTCAGGGTCGCCCACTTCCGGAGCGGAGGAGTCCGGGGGAGGCGTTTCACTCTCCATCATCTCTGGAAGAAGATCCCCCGAAGACGAGCTCATTTGAGAGGGGCTAAGGCCCGAACTGCAAAGATATATGTGGTGGTTATTTTCTCAGAATAAAAGGATGGCATATCTGTACTATTAAAGTATTTCGGGTGACTTACGACTCGCGGGAGAATTGATCCCCCCGCGGACTTTGTGCGGCAATAGCGCCCCCCAAGGTAGGACCCTCTGTGGGAGACTTCTTCTCTCGTTTGGAAGCTTCGGCTTCCGAATCCCCGGGCGCAGTCCTTTTCCTCTTCTGGCCGTCTTCCTTCATGGAGACGCTCACTCCCTTGGTTAGAATGGGCAGCGTTGGGGGCCTGTGTCCGCCCGTATTATCCTCCACAGTAACTTCCTTCAAGAGCTTCAGGCAAGGTGCGGTCTGGAGCATCTTTTCCAATACCAGATTTTCCAAACCTTCAGGGAGGGGGGCCGAACACTGAATCAACTTCGCCTTTGTTAGCCAGTCCTGGTCAAAAAGCAAACTCTCAGAAATAACTTCGTAACAAAGGAGAGATAGTATGTTCGGCCGGAAGATGCCTTACCTGTTCGGTGGCGCGGTTACTACTCAGGCCCACGTCCTCGGTGATTTCCGGACACTCCACCTGAGGTCCGAAGAATGACTTGTACATCTCCTCGTGCGTCAGGCCGAGAAAATTTTGAATGACACGCGGTCCCTGGGGATTGAACTACCACAGGTGAAGAGGCCGGCGTTTGCAAGGCTGGACTTGACGAACCAGCATAACTTGTATTACCGCAACCAAACTGAAATCTCCATTGAAGAGATGTCGAATGCGGCTTTGTAGTATAGGCACGTCCTTGGCTGGACCCCAGCTCAGACCTCTGCTGATCCATGACATCAGTTGTGGTGGAGGGCCCAAGCAGAAAACAGGGGCGGCCGCCCACTTGGCACTTCGAGGAGCCGTGATGTAGAACCACTCCTGCTGCCACAATTCAGACACCTCTCGGATGGAACCTTTGGGTTGCGGAGCTCCCGTCATCTTGCGTATTGAGGCACCTCCACACGCTGCATGTTTCCCCTCGATCATCTTCGGCTTTACTTCAAAGGTCTTGAGCCATAGGCCAAAGTGAGGGATAACCCGGAGGAAGGCCTCGCACACGACAATAAATGTCGTGATATGAAGAAAGGAGCCCGGAGCTAGATCATGGAAGTCTAGCCCTTAATAAAACATCAAACCCCTAACGAAAGGATCCAGAGCAAGGCCTAGACCTCGGAGGAAGTGGGAGACGAACACGACGTTCTCGTTGGGTTCGGGGGTGGGAACGGCCTGCCCTCGGGGAGGCAGCCGATGCAAAATCTCAACGGTCAGATATCTGGCCTCCCTCAACTTTTTGATGTCTTCTTTCGTGACGGAGGAAGGCACCCATCGGCCTTGAAGGCTAGATCCGGACATGACTGAAGGTTCGGGGCACCTGACCTGAACTTTGGGCATTTGAGCTTGAGGTGGGGGAAGGATTCGATTGAGCACGGGAGGGAAAAATAAAAGCCTTGTCCCTTTATAAAGAGGGTGAATATCAAGCGTCCTCTCCGTGTCCGTTTGGACTTGCCTATAATCTAGGAGTCCTAGAAGCGGTTGGGTTACCCACCCCCGTATTGATGAGAATCCCGGGATAAGGGGACACGATCTCTACTTTAACAAGGCGTGCCAAGGAAACCGCCTCGCATGACGTGCTGAGGTGGGATAATAAAACGACTCGCATAAAGGCTTGGCTGTGGTGTGTCACACTATGGAATACGTCAGCAGATTAGATTTTTGTAAATGTTATTCTCTCTATGCCAATATGAGGAAACTTATTTTGCAGAGCCGGACACTATCTTTGTGTTCAAAATCTTCTATGAAGTACTTGGAGGAGGAACCCGCCTTACAATGCCGAAGACAATCTGCGCGCCGGACTCGTCGTCATTGTAACCTGGTTTAGGGGATACTGAGGGAGTCCTGGATTAGGGGGTGTTCGGATAGCCGGACTATACCTTCAGCCGGACTCCTGGACTATGAAGATACGAGATTGAAGACTTCATCCCGTGTCCGGAAGGGACTTTCCTTGGCGTGGAAGGCAAGCTTGGCGATACGGATATGTAGATCTCCTACCATTGTAACCAACTTTGTGTAACCCTAACCCTCTTTGGTGTCTATATAAACCAGAGGGTTTTAGTCCGTAGGACAACATTCACAACAACAATCATACCATAGGCTAGCTTCTAGGGTTTAGCCTCTCCGATCTCGTGGTAGATCTACTCTTGTACTACCCATATCATCAATATTAATCAAGCAGGACGTAGGGTTTTACCTCCATCGAGAGGGCCCGAACTTGGGTAAAACTTCATGTCCCTTGCCTCCTGTTACCAACCGGCCTAGACGCACAGTTCGGGACCCCCTACCCGAGATCCACCGGTTTTGACACCGACAGCGACCGCGCCATATGGTTCCATTACGATGATGCACTGGTGGACATGGAGAGGGAGTGCATTCGATAGTGAAAATTCAGCATTTATATATTGACATTTACCAAGAGGAACTGAGCCATATTGAGCCTCCCCGACCTTAATGACCGTCGGCAGAAAATGGGACAAAAACGAAGTCGTGGGACCGTTACATGGTACGTCTCCAACGTATCTATAATTTTTGATTGTTCCATGCTATTATATTATCTGTTTTGGATGTTAATGGGCTTATTTATATACTTTTATATTATTTTTGGGACTAACCTACTAACCCAAGGCCTAGTGCAAATTGTTGTTTTTTTGCCTATTTCAATGTTTCACAGAAAAGGAATATCAAACGGAATCCAAACGGAATGAAACCTTCGGAATAGTTATTTTTGGAACAAATGTGATCCAGGGGACTTGGAGTAGACGTCAAGAAATCAATGAGGAGGTCACGAGGCTGGAAGGCGCGCCCCCACCCTCGTGGGTCCCTCGTAGCTCCACCGACCTACTTCTTCCTTCTATATATATCCATATACCCTGAAAACGTCCAGGAGCACCACAAAACCCTATTTCCACAGTTGCAACCTTCTATACCCAAGAGATCCCATCTTGGGGCCTTTTTCGGAGCTCCACCGAAGGGGGAATCGATCACAGAGGGCTTCTACATCAACACCATAGCCTCTCCGATGATGTGTGAGTAGTTTACCACAAACCTTCGGGTCCATAGTTATTAGCTAGATGGCTTCTTCTCTCTCTTTGGATCTCAATACAATGTTCTCCTCGATCTTCTTGGAGATCTATTTGATGTAACTCTTTTTGTGGTGTGTTTGTCGAGATCCGATGAATTGTGGGTTTATGATCAAGTTATCTATGAACAATATTTGATTCTTCTCTGAAATCTTTTATGTATGATTGGTCATCTTTGCAAGTCTCTTCGAATTATCAGTTTGGTTTGGCCTACTAGATTGATCTTTATTGCAATGGGAGAAGTGCTTAGCTTTGGGTTCAATCTTGCGGTGTCCTTTCCCAATGACAGCAGGGGCAGCAAGGCACATATTGTATTTCTGCCATCGAGGAAAAAAGATGGAGTTTATATCATATTGCTTGAGTTTATCCCTCTACATCATGTCATCTTGCCTAATGCATTACTCTGTTCTTATGAACTTAATACTCTAGATGCATGCTGGATAGCGGTCGATGTGTGGAGTAATAGTAGTAGATGCAGAATCGTTTCGGTCTACTTGTCGCGGACGTGATGCCTATATACATGATCATGCCTAGATATTCTCATAATTATTCACTTTTCTATCAATTGCTTGATAATAATTTGTTCACCCACCGTAATACTTATGCTGTCTTGAGAGAAGCCACTAGTGAAACCTATGGCCCCCGGGTCTATCTTTTATCGTATAAGATTCCCATTTATTTTATTTTGCAATCTTTACTTTCAATCTATATCATAAAAATACCAAAAATATTTATCTTATTATTATATCTATCAGATCTCACTCTCGTAAGTGACCGTCAAGGGATTGACAACCCCTTTGTCGCGTTGGTTGCGAGCTTCTTATTTGTTTGTCTAGGTACGAGGGACTTGCGTGTAGTCTCCTACTGGATTGATATCTTGGTTCTAAAAAACCGAGGGAAATACTTACACTACTTTGCTGAATCACCCTTGACTTGTGCGTAGATCTCCCCGGCAACGGCGCCAGAAATCCTCCTTGCTACCTCTTGAGCACAACGTTGGTTTTCCCTTGAAGAGGAAAGTGTGATTCAGCAAAGTAGCGTAAGTATTTCCCTCTGTTTTTGAGAACTAAGGTATCAATCCGGTAGGAGACTACACGCAAGTCCCTCGTACCTACACAAACAAATAAGAACCTCGCAACCAACGCATTAAAGGGGTTGTCAAGCCCTTCACGGTCACGTACAAGAGTGAGATCTGATAGAGATAATAATAAGATAAATATTTTTGGTACTTTTATGATATAGATTGAAAGTAAAGATTGCAAAATAAAATAGATTGAAAACTTATATGATAAAAGATAGACCCGGGGGCCATAGTTTTCACTAGTGGCTTCTCTCAAGATAGCATAAGTATTACGGTGGGTGAACAAATTACTGTCGAGCAATTGATAGAAAAGTGAATAATTATGAGAATATCTAGGCATGATCATGTATATAGGCATCACATCCGCGACAAGTTAACCGAAACGATTCTACATCAACTACTATTACTCCACACATCGACCACTATCCAGCATGCATCTAGAGTATTAAGTTCATAAGAACAGAGTAATGCATTAGGCAAGATGACATGATGTAGAGGGATAAACTCAAGCAATATGATATAAACCCCATCTTTTTATCCTCGATGGCAACAATACAATACGTGCCTTGCTGCCCCTGCTGTCACTGGGAAAGGACACTACAAGATTGAACCCAAAGCTAAGCACATCTCCCATAGCAAGAAAGATCAATCTAGTAGGCCAAACCAAACCAATAATTTGAAGAGACTTGCAAAGATAACCAATCATACATAAAAGATTTCAAAGAAGAATCAAATATTGTTCATAGATAAACTTGATCATAAACCCACAATTCAGCGAATCTTGACAAACACACCGCAAAGAGTTACATGAAATAGATCTCCAAGAAGATCGAGAAGAACATTTTATTGAGATCCAAAGAGAGAGAAGAAGTCATCTAGCTAATAACTATGGAAACGAAGGTCTGAGGTAAACTACTCACACATCATCGGAGAGGCTATGGTGTTGATGTAGAAGCCCTCCATGATCGACGCCCCCTCCGGAGGAGCTCCGGAAAAGGCCCCTAGATGGGATCTCTTTGGTACAGAAGGTTGCGGTGGTGGAAATAGTGTTTCGTGGTGCTCCTGGATGCTTTCAGGGTATGTGGACATATCTAGGAGGAAGAAGTAGGTTGGTGGAGCCATGAGGGGCCCACGAGGGTGGAGGGCGCGCCCAGTGGGGTAGGCGTGCCCCCCTGCCTCGTGGCCTCCTCGTTGGTTGCTTGATGTCCACTCCAACCCCTGGATCACGTTTGTTCCAAAAATAACTCTCCCGAAGGTTTCATTCCGTTTGATATTCCTTTTCTGCGAAACACTGAAATAGGAAAAAAAACAATTTGCACTGGGCCTTGGGTTAGTAGGTTAGTCCCAAGAATAATATAAAAGTGTATAAATAAGCCCATGAACATCCAAAACAGATAATATAATAGCATATAACAATCAAAAATTATAGATACGTTGGAGACGTATCAAGCATCCCCAAGCTTAATTCCTGCTCGTCCTCGAGTAGATAAATGATAAAAACAGAATTTTTGATGTGGAATGCTACCTAGCATAATTCTCAATGTAATTTTCTTTATTGTGGCATGAATGTTCAGATCCGAGAGATTCAAGACAAAAGTTTAATATTGACATAAAAATAATAATACTTCAAGCATACTAACTTAGCAATCATGTGTTCTCAAAATAACATGGCAAAAGAAAGTTCATCCCTACAAAATCATATAGTTTGGTCATGGTCCATTTTCGTCACACAAGAATGCTCTCATCATGCACAACCCCGATGACAAGCCAAGCAAGTGTTTCATACTTTAGTAATCTCAAACTTTTTTCAACTTTCACGCAATACATGAGCGTGAGCCATGGATATAGCACTATGGGTGGAATAGAATAATGATAGGGCTTATGTGGAGAAGACAAAAAAGGAGAAAGTCTCACATCGACGAGGCTAATCAAGGGCTAGGGAGATGCCCATCAATTTATGTCAATGCAAAGAGTAGGGATTGCCATGCAACGGATGCACTAGAGCTATAAATGTATGAAAGCTCAACAAAAGAAACTAAGTGGGTGTGCATCCAACTTGCTTGCTCACGAAGACCTAGGGCATTTGAGGAAGCCCATTGTTGGAATATACAAGCCAAGTTCTATAATGAAAGATTCCCACTAGTATATGAAAGTGACAAAACAAAGAGACTCTCTATCATAAAGATCATGGTGCTACTTTGAAGCACAAGTGTGGAAAAAAAGGATAGTAGCATTGCCCCTTTTTATTTTCTTTTTTTGGCCTTTATTTTTTTATTTGGGACAATGCTCTATTAATGATGATCATCACACTTCTATTTATTTACAACTCAATGATTACAACTCGATACTAGAACAAAATATGACTCTATATGAATGCCTCCGGCGGTGTACCGGGAAGTGCAATGAATCAAGAGTGACATGTATGATAAATTATGCATGGTGGCTTTGCCACAAATACGATGTCAACTACATGATCATGCAAAGCAATATGACAATGATGTAGCGTATCATAAATGAAACGGTGGACAGTTACATGGCAATATATCTCGGAATGGCTATGGAAATGCCATAATAGGTAGGTATGGTGGCTGTTTTGAGGAAGATATAAGGAGGTTTATGTGTGACAGAGCGTATCATATCACGGGGTTTGGATGCACCGGCTAAGTTTGCACCCACTCTCAAGGTGAGAAAAGGCAATGCACGGTATCGAAGAGGCTAGCAATGATGGAAGGGTGAGAGTGTGTATAATCCATGGACTCAACATTAGTCATAAAGAACTCACATACTTATTGCAAAAATCTACAAGTCATCAAAAACCAAGCACTACGCGCATGCTCCTAGGGGGATAGATTGGTAGGAAAAGACCATCGCTCGTCCCCGACCGCTACTCATAAGGAAGACAATCAAAGAACACCTCATGTTTCAAATTTGTTACACAACGGTTACCATGCGTGCATGCTACGGGACTTGCAAACTTCAACACAAGTATTTCTCAAATTCACAATTACTCAACTAGCACACTCTAATATCACCACCTTTATATCTCAAAACAATTATCAAGCATCCAACTTCTCATAGTATTCAATGCACTTTTTATGATAGTTTTTATTATACCCATCTTGGATGCCTATCATATTAGGACTATTTTTGTAACCAAAGAAAATTCCCATGCTGTTCTAAAGGACTCTCTAAATAATATAAGTGAAGCATGAGAGATCAATAATTTTTATAAAATAAAACCACCACCGTGCTCTAAAAGATATAAGTGAAGCACTAGAACAAAATTATATAGCTCAAAAGATATAAGTGAAGCACAAAGGGTATTCTAATAAATTCCAATTCATGTGTGTATCTCCCAAAAGGTGTGTACATCAAGGATGATTGTGGTAAACTCAAAAGCAAATACTCAAATCATACAAGACGCTCCAAGCAAAACGCATATCATGTGGTGACTAAAAATATAGCCTCAAGTAAAGTTACCGATAGAAGAAGACGAAAGAGGGGATGCCTTCCGGGGCATCCCCAAGCTTAGGATTTTGGTTGTCCTTGAATTTTACCTTGGCGTGCCTTGGGCATCCCCAAGCTTAGGCTCTTGCCACTCCTTATTCCATAATCCATCAAATCTTTACCCAAAACTTGAAAACTTCACAACACAAAACTTAAACAGAAAATCTCATGAGCTCCGTTAGTATAAGAAACCAAACCACCACTTAAGGTACTGTAATGAACTAATTCTTTATTTATATTGGTGTTAAACCTACTGTATTCCAACTTCTATATGGTTCATAACCTCCGATACTAGCCATAGATTCATCAAAATAAGCAAACAACACACGAAAAACAGAATCTGTCAAAAACAGAACAGTCTGTAGTAATCTGTAGGTTTCGAATACTTCTGTAACCACAAAAATTCTATAATAAATTGCTGGACGTGAGGAATTTATCTATTAATCATATGAAAAAATAATCAACTTAATATCACTCTCCAGTAAACAATGGCAGCAAAAATCGTGAGCGCTAAAGTTTCTGGTTTTTACAGCAAGATTACTAAAACTTCTCCCAAGCCTTCCCAAAGGTTCTACTTGGCACAAACACTAATTAAAAGAATAAAACCACATCTAAACAGAGGCTAGATGAATTATTTATTACTAAACAAAACCAAAAAGCAAGAAACAAAAATAAAATTGGGTTGCCTCCCAACAAGCGCTATCGTTTAACGCCCCTAGCTAGGCATAAACGCAAGGATAGATCTATGTATTATCATCTTTGATATGCAATTCTTCAATAGAACACTTATAACCCTTGGGGGTTTCCTTCTTTTTATTAATTATCAAACTCCTAGGGAAGAAATCAAGAAATTCATTTGTAGCAAAAGGTTCCTTAATGATATTGAAGAAGTTGGGGTGAACACTTATAGATTTGAGATCCGCAACTTCCTTACTAGAAGTTTCACCTTTATTTTTAGGAACATGCATAAATTTGGCAACCTTGGTAGTAGGAGGATCCGGAGTATTTTTAACGGATGAAAATGCAGATCCTAAATTAGTAATAATATCCTCAAGTTTACCAATTCTTGTGGAATCTAGATCTATTATTTCGTTAACTATAGGTTCTTTTTCTTTTAAAAAAATCAAGGTAGCTCCTACCTTAGATCCATATTGAGTGATGTGGTTGTGGATCTTTTTATCCAAATTTTCAATCAACTCATCATAGGCAACTTTATTTTTGATAATTTCAAGCGTTTTGCATCACATGTTCCAAAGTTAAAATAGTTCCATTAACCAAGAGAGGAGGTTGTAACGCCCTCGATGCGGCTATATCTCCCACGTGTCGAAGCACGACTTAGAGGCATAACCGCATTGAAAGCAATGTCGCAAGTGAGGTAATCTTCACAAACAACCCATGTAATACATAAGGGAAAAGATACATAGTTGGCTTACAATCGCCACTTCACACAATTACATGAATAAGGCATTACATCAACCAGATAAAATCAAGGTCCGACTACGGAACCAAAATAAAAGAAGAACCCCAAATGCGACAAAGGTCCCCGATCGACCCCAACTGGGCTCCACTACTGATCAACTAGAACGAAGCAACACAAAGGACAAGATCTTCATCGAGCTCCTCCTTGAGCTTGGTTGCGTCACCTGCTCTGTAACATCGGCACCTGCAAACTGGTTTTGGAAGTATCTGTGAGTCACGGGGACTCGGCAATCTCACCCACGCGATCAAGACTATTTAAGCTTATGGGTAATGTAAAGGTATGAGGTGGAGCTGCAGCAAGCGAGACTAGCATATATGGTGGCTAACCAATTCGCCAAAGAGAGCGAGAAGAGAAGGCAAAAGCACGGTCGAACAACTATGATCAAGAAGTGATCCTAGAACAACCTACGTCAAGCATTACTCCAACACCGTGTTCACTTCCCGGACTCCGCCGAGAAGAGACCATCACGGTTACACACGCAGTTGACTCATTTTAATTAAGTTAAGGTTCAAGTTATCTACAATCGGACATTAACAAATTCCCATCTGCCCATAACCACGGGCATGGCTTTCGAAAGTTCATAACCCTGCAGGGGTGTCCCAACTTAGCCCATCACAAGCTCTCACGGTCAATGAAGGATATTCCTTCTAGCGGGAAGACCCGATCAGACTCGGAATCCCGGTTACAAGACATTTCGACAATGGTAAAACAAGACCAGCAAAGCCACCCAGATGTGCCGACAAATCCCGATAGGAGCTGCACATATCTCGTTCTTAGGGCACACCGGATGAGCCAGACGTCGGGTAAGCCAGCCCAGGGTTGCCCCTGGTAGCCTCGGACATCGCTCAGTTGGACCAACACTTAGAGAAGCACTGGCCCGGGGGGGTTAAAATAAAGATGACCCTTGAGCCGGCCGACTCAAGGGAAAGAAAAGGCTAGGTGGCAAATGGTAAAACCAATGTTGGGCCTTGCTGGAGGAGTTTTATTCAAGGCAAACTGTCAAGGGGTTCCCATTATAACCCAACCGTGTAAGGAACGCAAAATCCGGGAACATAACACCGATATGACGGAAACTAGGGCGGCAAGAGTGGAACAAAACACCAGGCATAAGGCCGAGCCTTCCACACTTTACCAAGTATATAGATGCATTAATTAAATAAGAGATATTGTGATATCCCAACAAGTAAACATGTCCCAACAAGGAACAACATCTCCATGTTCCAACAAGGAACAAACTTCAATCCTCACCTACAACTAACAACGCTATAAGAGGGGGCTGAGCAAAGCGGTAACATAGCCAAACAACGGTTTGCTAGGACAAGGTGGGTTAGAGGCTTGGTTCAACAATGTGGGAGGTATGATAAGCAAGTGGTAGGTATCGCAGCATAGGCATAGCAAAAGAGCGAGAATCTAGCAAGCAAAGATAGAAGTGATTTCGAGGGTATGGTCATCTTGCCTGAAATCCCGCAAGCAAGAAGAACAAGTCCATGAAGAAGACAAACGGACGTTGACGAACGGGCCTCACAAACACGACGTTACCGGAACCAACCCGAAGAAGCAAACACCGGAAAGAAGCACAACATAGTAAACAACCAACATATGAACATGGTATGATATGCAGGATGCGGTATGCGATGCATATGCATGATTTGACAAGGAATGATAGGACCTGGACTCAACTTGGAAATCCAAGTGTGCCACTGGAAAGATGAGATGAAATCACTTGAAAACGATATAAAGATCACCGGAATCGGAGTTACGGTTTGGAAATGGCAAGCAATTCAAATATGGCACCGGTCTGCGATAAACAGCAAGTAGCCATCTAAATGCAATGAGATGAACAAGCTACAACACCCAAACATGGCATCAAAATACATGGCAGGGATGCATTGATGATGCTTAACAAAAGTCTAGCACTGAGCTACGGCCAAATCATCCATTAACAGGGTCAAACAAGCATGGCAAAAATGCATTTGGCAAACAGATCTCAGACTTAGTGAAATTAACACTTGTCTAGAATTTCAGATCAGGTAGCACTCTTTGGAGCAACAAAACTAAATGCTACAAGACGTGAACATGGCAAAGTAAAGCATGGAATGGAGCTACTCAAAGATCTTAACAAAAGTCCCTTAGTGACCTTGAGCCAAAAGCGACCAGAAAATGCAATTGCAAGCATGTGAACATGGCAAAAACATAACCAGTTCTTAGACTTGATGAAAACTGGAGCATGCTGAAACAGATATCAAGTAGGCATGTTTACGAGCTCGATGCACTCACTACAGAGCAAGTCATGACAAGATAAGCATACACCCATCAAGAATACACAAAATGCAAGCTAGCAATGGCAAGAACAATAGCATAGCATGCACGGATCAACTACAACATCATCGGCAAAATCGCTAACAAGTAGACAATCTGCCCAGATTCACGAAATGACAAAAGTAGAGCTCGATTGACTCAAGCTAGGGTGCTTCATAATTGCAAACAAAGACATGGATGGATAGAGCACTACAAGGTTAACAAATCATCCTTACTGATCATCCTCAAAAGAGGCACGGATCACTAGGAAACAACATGAACATATGGCATAATGAAATAAACAGTCCAAGGACTTAGTGGAAATGCTAAGTCCCTGAAATCAGCATTAACAAGTGCACCACTTTGCAAGCTTGTTCTAGTAACCACACACATCACAAAAATATATGGGTTGCACCTCTGGATAGATGGCAAAACATATAACAAAACTCATGTAGAGCTCACGGGCATATCATGCACACAATAATCATGGCAAAAATGACAAATATCTAAATGGAGCAGCAGATCTGACAAATATCTCAAGTAGCACTCTTCTAGCAGCATTTCGGGCATCAAGATGAACTCAAATGAAAATGATGCAATGAGATGAAATGATATGCTCTCTGAGACGAACATTTTGATATGCTATATGCTCAAATCGGAGTTACGGATGCGGAGTTACGACATGATGAACATGGGCATATGAATCTGGGAATTTCGGGGACTTGGTGAAATTATACCTCCGCGAAAAGTCAACGCGGGATCGAGCGGAGCGGGACGGCGCGGTGCGGGATGGATCCGGCCGTTTGGTTGGAGGGATGGGTGGATCTCGTCCATCTTCACCAGATCCGGGTCAACCCCGACTCCGGCGAGCTCTAGGCTCCGGTGATCGCCGGAGAGGACGGAGCAAGACACGAGGCGGCGCGAGGAGGTCGGGGACGGCCGAGTGGCGTGGTCGCCAGCGAGAGGCGGCGGCGAGGAAGCTCGGTGGTGGCGCCGGAGCGAGGCGGATGGCGGCCGGGGCGCAAGGTGCGGCGGGCGGCGGACGGTGGCGCGGGCATCGGCGAGATGCTCTGCGGCGGCGCGGTGGCGGCGGAGAACCGGTGGGCGGCGGCGTGAATCGAGGAGCCGGGCGGCGGGGTGACTCAGGCGCGTGGCGGCGGCGGTTCGGGCCCCGCGGGCCGGATCTGGGCCGCGCGGGCCCGCGACAGCGGAGGAGAGAGGAGGCCAGGTGGCGCACGGGGATTGGCCTGGAGCGGCGGCCGGGCGACGTGGAGAGCTTCGATAGGCCGGAGTGAGGTGGCGGCGACGGCGGACATGTCCGGCCGGTGGTGGGAATTTTGTCCGGCGGCGCGAGGAGCGGGACTAGGGTTTGATCTGCGCGAGATTTTTGGAGGGAGGCACATATATATAGGTAGAGGGAGCTAGGAGAGTTCAAATGAGGTGCGGTTTTCGGCCATGCAATCGTGATCGAACGCTCTAGAAGATAGAAGGGGTTTAGGTGGGTTTTGGGCCAAATTGGAGGGGTGTTGGGCTGCAACACACATGAGGCCTTTTTGGTCCCTCGGTTAACTGTTGGAGCATCAAACGAGGTCCAAATGGTACGAAACTTGACAGGCGGTCTACCGGTAGTAAACCAAGGCCGCTTGGCAAGTCTCGGTCCAATCCGGAAATGTTTAATCCCCACACACGAGAGAAAGGTAGAAATGACCACCGGAGGAGAACGGAGCACCGGAATGCAAAACGGACAACGGGGAAAATGCTCGGATGCATGAGACGAACATGTATGCAAATCAAATGCACATGATGACATGATATGCAATGCATGACACGCAAGCAATGACAAAGCAACAGTAGCGAATAACTGGACGACATCTGGCACATCGGTCACGGGGCATTACAGAGGTGGACCAAACAAATCTATCATAGCATTATAAGAAACAAAAGTATGGCTACCTAAGAAATTCCCTCCGGTAATGGTATCAAGAATATATCTATTTCAAGGGGTGATGCCTACATAAAAATTGCGAAGAAGAACGGAAGTGGATAGCTTCCTAGAGGATCTATTCTGAGCATTGCAAATTCTATACCAAGCATCTTTTAAATTTTCTCTCTCCCTTTGTTTAAAATTGAGAACATTATGCTCGGGAGTACTAATAATGATAGGAGAATTAGCCATAACGACACACAGCAACACAAGAAGCAAGCGAAAAGAGACGAACGGAAAAGAGAAGGGGAACGGAAAAAGAGGGTGAATAAAACGGCAAGGGTGAAGTGGGGGAGAGGAAAACGAGAGGTAAATGACAAATAATGTAATGCGAGGGATAAGAGTTTGTGATTGGTACTTGGTATGTCTTGACTTGTGGTAGATCTCCCCGGCAACGGCGCCAGAAATCCTTCTTGCTACCTCTTGAGCACTGCGTTGGTTTTCCCTTGAAGAGGAAAGAGTGATGCAGCAAAGTAGTGTAAGTATTTTCCTCAGTTTTTTAGAACCAAGGTATCAATCCAGTAGGAGACTACACGAAAGTCCCTCGTACCTACACAAAAAATAAGAACCTCGCAACCAACGTGATAAAGGGGTTGTCAATCCCTTGACGGTCACTTACGAGAGTGAGATCTGATAGAAATAATAATAATAAGATAAATATTTTTGGTATTTTTATTATATAGATTGAAAGTAAAGATTGCAAAATAAAATAGATTGGAAACTTATATGATAAAACATAGACCCGGGTGCCATAAGTTTCACCAGTGGCTTCTCTCAAGATAGTATAAGTATTACGGTGGGTGAACAAATTACTATCGAGCAATTGATAGAAAAGTGAATAATTATGAGAATATCTAGGCACGATCATATATATAGGCATCACGTCCGCGACAAGTAGAGCAAAACGATTCTGCATCAACTACTATTACTCTACACATCGACCGCTATCCAGCATGCATCTAAAGTATTAAGTTCATAAGAACAGAGTAATGCATTAGGCAAGATGACATGATGTAGAGGGATAAACTCAAGCAATATGATATAAACCCCATCTTTTTATCCTTGATGGCAACAATACAATACGTGCCTTGCTGCCCCTGCTGTCACAGGGAAAGGACACCACAAGATTGAACCCAAAGCTAAGCACTTCTCCCTTTGCAAGAAACATCAATCTAGTAGGCAAACCAAACTGATAATTCGAAATGACTTGCAAAGATAATCAATCATACATAAAAGATTTCAGAGAAGAATCAAATATTGTTCATAGATAAACTTGATTATAAACCCACAATTCACCGGATCTCGACAAACACACCGCAAAAACAGTTACATCAAATAAATCTCCAAGAAGAATAAGGAGAACATTGTATTGAGATCTAAAGAGAGAGAAGAAGTCATCTAGCTAATAACTATGGACCCAAAGGTCTGAGGTAAACTACTCAAACATCATCGGAGAGGCTATGGTGTTGATGTAGAAGCCCTCCGTGATCGATGCCCCCTCCGACGGAGCTCCGAAAAAGGCCCCAAGATGGGATCTCTTGGGTACAGAAGGTTGCGGCGGTGGAAATAGGGTTTCGTGGTGCTCCTGGATGTTTTCGGGGTATGTGGACATATATAGGTGGAATAAGTAGGTCGGTGGAGCCACGAGGATGGAGAGCGCGTCCAGGGGGTAGGCGTGACCCTCTGCCTCGTGGCCTCCTCGTTGGTTGCTTGACGTCCACTTCAAGTCCCCTGGATGATGTTTGTTTCAAAAATAACTCTCCTGAAGGTTTCATTCTGTTTCGATTCCGTTTGATATTTCTTTTCTGCAAAACAATGAAATAGGCAAAAAAACATCAATTTGCACTGGGCCTTGGGTTAGTATGTTAGTCCCAAAAATAATATAGAAGTGTATAAATAAGCCCATTAACATTGAAAACAGATAATATAATAGCATGAAATAATCAAAAATTATAGATACGTTGAAGACGTATCAAGGTAGTATTACACCATCGCGCATAGATGACGTGTGGATTTGTCACATATGATGTGTCCCGTGCAATGTATTCACCCTCGTCACGGTGAGGGGGTACTAGTGCTTCTCTCAAGACGTGAAAAATTATCAGTTTATTTGTATGAAAATGTTGTTAATCGAATTTTCTGCCCCTATGTAACAACTTATGATGCAATGTTATTTTGAATTAGTGCTTTAACCTCTAAAATCGAGTGTGGAACTATCGGTTTGATGCACAGAAAGAAGATATGAAAGCCACATTATGGCGATAATGTGTTTGCGCACAACCAGTCATGGCCTCCACATACATATACATATGAAGCATTTTTCATATCCAATATGGCGATTGCACATATGACAAACCCCGCTAGAATTGCTACTCTAAGAGCATCTACAGCCTGACCTCTCAAACCCGTCTCAACTGGACAGGCTGCCAGGTCACAAAATTTGGACCCAGGCGGGCCCCTCAAACGGCCCACAAACGCCCGGGCTGATCGGCACCCCCAGATACAGCCCAAATATGGGGGCGCCCGGGAACGCCCGCCAGGTCGAACCCGGCCCATGCTGGCCTACCTGACCCCACTTATATTCATCCCCCTCCGCTCGCCAGACTAAACCCTAGCCACTTCAATCCCTTCCCCTCCACTCCCCTCCGCCACCCGAGCTCACCTTCGACGGTTTGCGACCTTCTGCACCGTGGCAGGCAGCGGATCAGACTCCGACCAGTCCGGATCTGTCGACTGGGGTGTTGTCCCGTGAGGATTGGAGGAGGCACTGGCAATCCGCATTGTACTCCGCCGCTCCCTAGGAGGACAGTGCCCAGCCGACAGATGGATCCGTCCGCCGCGACGCCATAGCATCGGCTCACCGGACGCTCGGGTTCTCTGGTGCTAGATCCTCGCGGTCCCAGCAGGAACACCTCTCCTTCCCCATCACCAGTCGGACAAAGTGCGAGTCCCCCCAGGAACAGGCAGCCCGCCGTGGGAAGGAGAGGATAAGGGCCGGCAAGGCCCGTCTCGTAGCAGAAATGGTGGCGGCAGAGGTGGTCGAAGCGGCGGCACGGACGGCCGCAGAGGAGGAAGTCATCCGCGCCCGCATTGTGAAGAAACGGCAACGGAGGAACACGCGCGCCCTCGCCCGTGAGAAGAATCGGGCGGTCTGTGCCATGGCCGGACTGCCACTGAAGGAGGAGAAGGAGGACAGCGACGGCGAGGACAACTCCGGCGACGAGCAGATCCGACTCAATCCGTACTGCGTCTTCAACCGGTACTTCCACGAGAAGGACGGCTAGGACGCCTGGAAGGGCAAGGGCAACCGTGGATGAACTCCAGCATAGCCAAACATGCCAAATTTTGCTAGTCCGATGACATGTTTAGTGTAGTGTGATGAAGTAATCGACGTAGTTGCATGGGTTTGTATGGATTTAAGATATGGTAATCGAGGTATCCAGATGTAGATTGCATTTTTTGAGGAGTGCCTACGGACGCGTCCAGGCGTGTCCATGGGCGTTTGAGGGGCCGGATTTACCAAGTCCGTCTGTAGACGAGGAAGTGCAATGGGACGAGAGTGATGTGGACGGATTGCTCTGGAGGATGAGATTGAATGAATTATTGGGGGAAGAGGAGGAAGTGCAGTGGGACGAGAGCGATGTGGTTTAAATCCGTGACTTTCTCTGTGACGTTCCATTGAATCTATCCGAGTGTCCACTCAAGTCATTTCATTTTCTTGTATAGTTGTATACATTGTTAGATCTCTCGAGCACCAGCAATTGAGCTTATAATCACTTGGCATTACTGCTGACCAGCTGTGGCACCGAGTGCAGTGATGACAGTGATTTTCTTTTTGTGTTGGTTTCAGGCACAACCTTCGATTGGCTGCCTACAAGCATCCAGGATATATAAATATAAATTAGCATGAAAACTCGGTTAAAGTTATGCTTGTGTCAGCGATGCAAATCCCAAGTTTCCTGTTAACTATCAATTTCCTGAGCCAAAGCAGCAGTACTGCAATAAGATACTCGGTAAACAAAGCGTGGTGTCAGGCATCGCCGGGGCCCAAGAGTTGAGTTTGACAAGCCGTCGCCGGCCCCGCCGCCGCCGGTGGCGGCTGGGAAGGTCGCTGGTGCCTGGCCATCCTGGAAGGTGGTTCTGTCTGCTGCGCTAGCTATAGGAGTAGGACCAACCATGGTCGCTGATGGTAACACCGCGGACGCACGGGCGTAAGCAGTGAGCCGTGCACGCAACATCGTGCCTTCTCTGCAGACTACAACATCTCGCTCGTTGATCAAGTCATGGCGTTGTAGGCCCAACGTAAAAAATGCATAACCGATTCATATTACTTGTCACTTAAAGATCGGAGGGAGTAGTAAAATCTTGCCATCAGTTCCTCATCTTGCTTTGCTTCTGGACTAAGACTCTGAAGACAGCTAGGAAGACGGGAGCAGGCTCACAAAACCGGGCAAGATCTCTTTCTAAAAGGTCCTTTTGCGAATTTAATTGTTAAGTTAGGGAGAAGAAAGTAAGTCAGGTCCATCCCATTCCCGTCCTCGTGGCCGCCAGTCATGGATCGGAGGCCGGTGGTTCGCTATCGCCGCCTACACGGCTCCATGTCAGCCCTGCGCCTCTTTTCATCATGTGTAAAGTCGCCACCTACCATACCACTTGTTCTGGAATATGCATGCACGCACATCCATCTCAAGATTCATCTCTGAAAGGATCTCCTACCAAAACTTCCAGCCTGTATCCACCACCCCCCAAAACTCTTTCTCATTCTCCTCGTTCATCCTCCTCTTAATACTCCTTTCATTTACTTATACAAGGCCACTATAAAATATACATTTTGCATTTATATAAGATCATCAATAGTAATCAAGTCAAAATTAATGATATTGTCTCATACTAGCAACATGTTTAATACGTGCATGCATGGAGTATATCTTAGAGCAACTCTAGCAGACCCCGCATCCGGCCCCGACCTGTAAAATAACCGCCAAAATGTGGGTCCGTGCGGAAAATTCCTCCCGAACAGATCCCGCAAAGGCGGCCGGCCTGCGGCAAAATCTCGGCCCCAACCCGCGAATACGCTGGTTTCCCCCTCGTCGCTGCCGTACCCTGCATAT
Source organism: Triticum aestivum (assembly GCF_018294505.1). Taxonomy (NCBI): domain Eukaryota; kingdom Viridiplantae; phylum Streptophyta; class Magnoliopsida; order Poales; family Poaceae; genus Triticum; species Triticum aestivum. The sequence continues at coordinate 30,221,565 of NC_057806.1, read as the reverse complement.
AAACGGAAGCGGTTGGTGGAGGACATTTCAGCCCGCGCTTTCCCCACCAACCACCTCCCCTCTCCCCCTCGCCCCGCCGCCGGGCCGCCACCCAAGATTCCGGCGAAAGCAGCCGGCGGGAGCACGCCGAAAGCACGCCACACGCACGAGGCCTCCCCTCCTCCCCCCCCCCTCCTGCATCGGCGGGCCGGAAAGTTGCGGATCTGCGGCCCTTCATTGCGGGCCGCCGGATGTGCCTTTTCCGGCCGCTGGAGGTTGCGCCAATCGATGGAATGGTCGGAGAGCATCTCCCGCAGCCCCGGCAAGGTCGCATTGCCGCATGCATGTACTGGTTCGTCCTCCCGCCGTCGTCGAGGGTTTGCAGGCATGGATTCATCCGGTCGTCCACCGGGCTCGGCGCTCGCGCTCCGGCTATGTGGCTCGCCGACGCCGCTCATACAGTGCGACGACTGCCCGTGGATAGTGCTGCGGCTAACTTCGGGCACGCCGAAGCACCCCGGATGGGTGTTCCTCAAATGCGAAAACGCGGGGTACGTGCACTTGCGGTAGCTCATTTTGATAGCTCATTCTTTGGTTCAATTGCGGTAGCTCATTTCGAACATGCTCACTCATGTGTGTAGGAAGATGGATGCTCATTTTGGTTTTGGAAAGGCGAATACATTGATTTATTGATAGAAAGAAAATTAATAGATGTTTGTGCACTCCTTAGTAGAATCGAAGGCAATGAATCGGCTGCATGTGCAACTAGAGGGGAAGCAACGTCTACTTCTTTCGAATCAAAGATGAAGAAAGAAGAATGTAAAATCAAGAATCCGTAGATCAACAATGAATGCATGGAGAAGATATTAGTCCAACTAGTGGGAGCAGTTATAGAAGTTGGAAATCTTCTAAAATGCATACTTGTGGTTCTTGTTTTCTTTGGTCTTGCTATTATAGCAAATATTTGGTGATGTCTTATGTATCCAATGTTGTTGAAAAAGCAAAGAAATACATTATGTTTGATCAAATTAAGGTGTAAATTTAGGTTTTCCGGGTCGGGAGGGTCTGCGCCAGATCAGGCCCCGCAAAGCCGACCCATAAAAGAGCATATTCTGCGAATATCCTTTTTTTACGGGTCCGTTATGCGGGGTCTGCATCTGCGGCTGCGACCGTCCACGCCGGCCCGCAAAGCCGTTTTTCCACGAACTGCAAACGTGTTTTGCGTGCCGGCTGGATGCGGGGGTCTGCTAGAGTTGCTCTTACCTGCTGCTTCATCTCTATGCCCCCTGTAGCACTTGGTTAGGTAAGACTTGGGTTATATATACCTGTTTCAGAAAGAAGAAGAAGAAGAAGAAGAAGAAGAAGAAGAAGAAGAACTTGATGGTTTCTTGCTTCCAAGCATTTTCAACAAGTGAGACAGCGATGCTTCTAACAAAGACTCGGTATTTTCCAATCCAGTCAAATAAAAACCGGATAGGAGGATAGTTACTGTTAAGGAGACATTGGATGAGCGCTATGCCGCCTACGCCTCAACCTCCCCTGGGCCAATTCTTTGAGGAGACTGTCGCCGAGTAGGTGTTGGCGAAGGAGAGCGACCGCGCCATCTGGTTCCATTACGATGGTGCGCTGACAGACACGGAGAGGGAGTGCATTCGATGGTGCAAATTCAATATTTAGATAATGACATTTACCAAGAGAAACTGCGCCATATTGGGCCTCCCCTACCTCAATGACCGTCGGCAGAAAATGGGACAAAAACGAAGTTGCCAGACCGTTACACCATCGCACATAGATGACGTATGGATTTGTCAGATATGATGTGTCCCGTGCAATGTATTCACCGTCGTCACGGTGAGGACAAACTAGTGCTTCTCCCAAGACGTGAAAAGTTATCAGTTTATTTGTACGAAAATGTCGTTAACCAAATTTTCTGCCCCTATGTAACAACTTTATGATGCAATGTTATTTTGAATTAGTGTTTTAACCTCTAATAAAGTCGAGTGTGGAACTATCGAGTTGATGCACAGAAAAAAGATACGAAAGCCACATTATGGCGACTATGTGTTTGCGCACAACCATCATGGTCTCCACATACATATACATACGAAGTGTTTCTCATGTCCAATATGGCGATTGCACGCATGACAAACTCCGGTAGAACTGCTGCTCTAACCGGTACAGACGTATACACAGAAAACTGTCATACAAAAGTTCAGCTCCCTCTCCACTCCAAGTATTTCTGCTAGTGATTAATCTGAAACAGAGTTCCTATCTCATACATCGTGATCGACCAATCATCCTGATGTTACACGCACAACCTATTGTTAGGGTGTTCTCAACATCACGAACGATTCTGAAAGCCAAATCACGGAAAAACACACTGGTGGAAATATTCCGCACATGCTAAAGACAGCGGAAACATTTGTGGCGTGCAAGGCGTCTGCGACAGGGATGCCACATACGGGTCTTCTTCTAGCAGATTGCGAGGTTTCGGCTATTTTCGGAGCCAGAGAATTGCGAGTGATCATCGCTTTAGTTAGTACAGTACTTGGTACAAATAAAAGCTGGTGCAGAGAGCTAAGTATGTGCATTTGGGAGGGACCAGCCGGTTAAGTATATGGCAAATCATTCTGGCCGATGTCCCTACGCATCAAAACTCTTCTTCTTAATTAATGAAAAAGGCAACGCTTTTGCCTTTGTTTCGAAAAAAAACTCTACCTCTCAAAAGAAAAAAGCTCTTCCTCTTTGTTCTGCTTCTCCTTGACAGCTAGTAGACCAGCACAGGTCCAAAATCATGTGATTTCAGCGTTTGGTCAGCTGTAGCTTTTCATCCTGTACTACTGGTACTCACTTGGGAGTCATATTTTTGAGGGGGTGTTGTTTGGCGCGCCATGGCTAGGAGATAGCTCCGGCTGAATCAAAAGGAAGTCATGAAACTTAATCTTGAGAGTTGTGACAGATTTGTTTCAATCAGAAATATATAAGAAAGTTGCGAGAGGAGATTGTTCCATTTGCTACGGCTACTCTCTCTGGCCTAGTTCCAACTTCCAACGCACATTTTTCATGATTCCAAACTACTAGATAGTTCTTGGACTGGACGTGCACGGAGCTCCGGAAAAGGCGTGCCCCAACTAACAGTCATGGAGCGAACCTAGCAGTCGTTAGACCATGCCAAACCGCTAATACCTTGGATGATGATGATGCTATTGTTCCTCGTTGTATATTCTTCTTCTCCTTCTTTTGTAGGTTGCTATGAGCACCTAGAGCCAAACCTGACAAATCTGACCCCTATACAACGCGCAAACCCAGCCGCGGGCAATAACCAGTCATTCCTAATTTTCTTCGCTGCTAACTCATAATAAATACCTAAAATCCATACAAAGCATGCAAAATAAAATCTATGTACTACAGAGGTAATCTAAGCTAGCCTACAGTACTCGTCGTCGTCAAAGATGCCAACAACCTCCATGCCGGACGGCCCTGCCTCTGGGTGGATGACCTCCTGCCGCATCTCCAACTCCTCGTCGGACACTATCTCGGTGAAGATTTCATTGAACTCCGTGCCCGCAGGCAGAGGAAGTGACGGTCGGCCTCCACCTCGACCTCCGACTGGATGGAGTCGAGCATGGCTTACTGCTCCGCTGCCTCCTTCGCCTGGGCCACCTCATACTGCGCCATGGCGAAGCTCCCAGTCGGAGGCGCCGGATCCGCTTCGCCCGCGTCGTCGTCCTCCTTCTCCTCCGGCCCCGCATCCTCCATGGTTGCGTCTTGCTTTACCTCCACCTCCTCCTCGCCCGAGTCCGGAGGCAGGCCGGTTGTGATCCGAGCTTCGTGCCACGCCTGAATCTCCTCAAGCAGCTCAAGGCCTCGTTTTCAACGTGAGCATGGTGTATGTCGTTGCCTTCTGTCGGGCCATGGTTATCGGCGGACGGCGAACGAATACAGGGGTGATGACACAGAGAGGAGGGAGATGGAGGGAAATGGATACGGCTAGGGTTGGGGGTCGCTGTCAAGTTTGAATAGCCAAAACGGTGCCATGCGGCGGCATGAATACGTCCACACCCGTCCCGGAGGAGAAGCCGATCAAACTGATGGGTTTCCACGTCGGAACCCGCTGTCAACCCAACATGGCGGACCCGCCTGGTGCGTCCAGCCACCCCATATCTGTTTCAGATTTGGATTGGATATGAGAGGTGTCAGACACTCCGAGTGTGTAGGACCGACATTGTAACACCCCGGATATAACTTTTCATATTTGTAACTCCGACCCTTGCCATTTTCGGCTTTAAGTTATGAGATTCCTTTCGTGGTTGGATTTTGTATTCGTTTTGCATTTTGTTCATGTCATGCATTTCATATCATGTCATCATGTGCATCTCATTTTTATACATGTTTGTCTCATGCATCCGGTCATTTTCCCCGTTGTCCGTTTCGCAATCCGACACTCCCACATGCACCCGGCGCACCCATCTTGTCTCTTTTCGTGAGCGGGAGTAAAACATTCTCGGAATGGGTTGAGATTTTTCAAGTGGCCTTGGTACAGCACCGGTAGACCGCCTGTCAAATTTCGTTCCATTTGGAGGCCGTTTGATGCTCCAACTGTTAACCAGGTAACCACCAAAACCTCTTTGGATTGCAGTTCAACACCCCTTCAAAACAGCCCAATAACCCATCTAAACCACCTCCATGTTCTCCGCCGTCGGATCACGATCGTGTGGGTGAAAACCGCACCTCATTTGGACACTCCTATCTCCTTCTACCTATAAATATGTGCCCCTCCTCGAAATTTCGCGGATGAAACCCTAGCAAATCTCCCCTCCGCGACGCCGGACACGTGGCCTCCGCCCCGCCCCCGCGCCCCCGACCCGCCAGGCCCGGTGCGGGCCACCGAAACCCGCATGTGCCCACGCCGCCCTTACCCGGGTCCGCTGCCGCCGTCGCCGGGGTGCGCGCCGCCCGCCGCCGCCTGTCTCTGCCCGCCGCCGCCTGCCTCCTCCGCCGGCGTCGCGCTCCGCCACCGCCGCCGCCGCCTGCCTCCTCCGCCGGCGTCGCGCTCCGCCACCGCCGCCGCCGCCTGCCTCCTCCGCCGGCGTCGCGCTCCGCCACCGCGACCCCGCGCGTCGCCCCGCCTCGGCCGCCGGCTGCACCGCGCTCCGCTCGCCGGTGCACCGCGCCATCATCTCGCCGTCGTCCCCGCCGGCTCCGGCCACCGTGCCGCTCGCCGGAGTCGGATCCACCGGAGGGTGGACGAGATCCACCCACCCGGCTAACCAAACAGCCCCGTTGCACCACTTTGTCCCGGATCCGCCCCGTCCAGTTTTCGGAGGGTATATTTTTCTGTAAGTCCCGAATCACTGATATTTTTATGCCTCCTTCATCATGCCATATCTCGGTGACCGTGGCTCCGAATCATGCATATGATATGTTAAAATGTTCGTCTTGTTGAGATCTTCATATTAGAAGCATTTCCATGCATGTTACTTTCCATTATGATGCCTTTTTTATTGATGCAGGAGTGCTATAAAATATTAGCTGCTGGTACTTATCAGATCATGGTGATTTGTCATTTTTGTTGCATTTGATGTGTGCATCCTTTGAGCATGAGGTCTACATGTGTTTTGAGATACACCATGCCATCTTTACAGAGGTGCAAGTCTTGTATTTTGTGATCTATGTGGTGACTAGAACAAGCATGCAAACTAGGCTCCATGATGTTGCTGTTTTCAGGGACTTAGGATTTTGCTAAGTCCTTTTCCTTTTGTTATTTTGATGCCATGTAAACTTGATGCTACGTTGAGATTCATGCTTATTTTGAGATACTTTAGTAAGGATGTTTTGAACATGTGGTTATGCCCTATCCATTCATGCCCCTGGTTGCAATTATGGAGTTCTCTAGCATGTCATTTGCTTGCTCTAATTTTGCTATAAAATGTTCCTGGCAGATTGTTAACATGTTAATCAAAATTTTCATGGTTGTTGCTAGTGATGCAGGTACCTGATGAAATTTCTCTTGCCATGGTTAGCTTCATGAACATGCCATCTTTCTATTGTATGCTTATGTTGTCATTTAATCCTTTGTGGTGAGTGGCATGAGCTCGCAAAGGTTCTATCATAAATCTATTTATGCCATGCTCTGTTTTTCTTCTAAGTCTGAAACTGTTAATAAAACTTGCTATGTTTACATGGGTGCCATCATATCTTCTGTGCCTTTTTGGCTCCTATTCAGTAAGGGACTTTTATTCTATGCATTTAGTAGAATCATGGCATGCCTTTTTTTTGCTATGATATGTTCCTGTAGCATGTTGTTTGCTTGCTCTAAACTTTTTTTCCTAATGTTTTTGACATGTTAGTATTTTCACTAAGTCTGTGAAGCTGATATCTTTTGCACTTTTACCATGCTTGTTTGAACCTGTTCTAGTGTGATTTAGCCGTAGCTCAGTGTTCGTGTTTTGTCAAGCATCTCCTTTACATCACAGCAATATGCTTTGTTGTTATGTTGGAGTGCAGTGTCTTAGTTTCTTGTTGCATTCTAGGTGGCATCATGCTGTTAATCGCAGTTTTGCGTCATTTTTATTTTGCTTGCCATTTGCAAACCGTGCATCCGTTTCCGGTGATCTTTATATCGATTTCAACCGAAATCATCTCATCTTTCCAGCGGCATACTTGGTCTGCCAAGTTGATGCTTTGATTATTCTTTCTGTTCCGAAGCACGCATATGCATTGCATATCATGTCTTGCATATCATGTCATGTATTGCATCATGTTGCTTGCGCATTGCACCGTGATTGATTGTTGTTCCATTGCTTGTGTTCTTGCCTTGGGTAGAGCCGGGAGATGAGTACGTGAACGAGGAACCTGTTGAGTATGCTAACGAGGATCAAGCTTTCGACAACTATGAGAACTTTGCAGGCAAGATGACCATACCCTCGAAATCACTTCTATCTTTACTTGCTAGTTGTTTCATTCTATCGCTATGTCGCGCTACCTACCACTTGTTATATCATGTCTCCCATATTGCCATGTCAAGCCTCTAACCCACCTTCCTAGCAAACCATTGTTTGCCTATGTTACCGCTTTCACTCAGCCCCTCTTATAGCGTTGCTAGTTGTAGGTGAAGCTGAAGTTTGTTCCATGTTGGAACATGGATTTTTTTGGAGATATTACTAGTAGGTATAAACCGGCCATGAGGGGCCGGGTTATGCCCACAATGAGTTAGTCATGTTTGAAGCCCATGAAGACAATAAGTATGGCGCTTTATGGAGGAGATTTAACATGAAGGCCCAGGGCCCAAAAGTGGATTAGGGCCCATAGACATAAACCGTCATATGATATGTAACTTATGTTGTAAGGCAAGGAAAGGTAGAAACCGAGCCGGGCATGTTTATGAACCAGCCTCGGGATTCTCTAAACCGCCGGGCGTCAACCTGTGTATATAAGGGGATGACCCGGCGGCGGTTTAGGGACAAAAACACGATAACTCGAGAGCCAGGAAAAGCGGATTCGCTCCCTGGTCATCGAAACCCTAGCAATTCCATCACAAACTGGACATAGGCTTTTACCTTCATCGTAAGGGGCCGAACCAGTATAATTCCTCGAGTCCCTTGTCCGCTTTCACCCCTTCAAGCTAACCCGTCGCGGTGGCTCCATGACTAAGTCCTTTCACGAGGACATCTGCCGTGACAAAACCACGACAGTTGGCGCCCACCATGGGGCTATCGCGCGATGGTTTCGAGTTCTTGAAGGGCAGCTTCGAAGGACTCAAGGGATATGTTGTGGGCCGGATGACCAAGAGTCATCGCGGCAAGCTCTACATCGGCGACGCAGGCTGGGGCTCCGAGGCCGGCTCAATTGAGTACGGGTACCAGGTCCCTTTGGAGGAATACACATCTTCATTGGCAAGACCGGCGAACCAGGCCCTGAGCCAGACATCTGCGCCGACATCGTCGAGACGGCTCACTGTGCAAGACCTACCCGAGTTCAGCCTACCGTAAAGCGTGCCTTTGTGGGAGTCATCCACGGAGTGGAATCTGAGGATAGATCGATATCTGGTGGCGAAACCATCATTTGCTCTCATGAAGAATCTTCAACCGGAGAGACCGAGTCGCTGTATCAGCTGCATGATGGTCGGATTAGTGGCGGTTCCGATGGCGACAGTATTCCGGACCTCTCTGATCCGCCGAGCCAAGTTGCGATCTTCATGGCCGGTACACAATCGGTGCAGCATTCTTCTACCGCCGCAGTAGTGATTTCCGGTTCAGCAGCTGCAACACCAGCCGGGGCGGGGAGCTCTGCTCCACCGCCGGCTCAGGCTTTGTCCGATTTATTCGACACTTTGGCAATGTTGCTAGCAACTGAGGTTGACGCCGCGAATCAGGATCAACATAACGTGGAAATTGCAAAGGTGAAGGATCAGATAGCTCAAGCTAAGGTAGATCTGGCAGCGGAGAACACCAGGATGGCCGCTGAGCGGGCCGGATAAGAGGCACAGGCCTATCGGCTTATGCTGGATCAGAGTGCGTCAGATGATGTCATGAGGAGAAGGTACTGGTCTCACCTGTCGCCGGTTTACGAGGGAAGGAACCTCTTTAACACGCTGATGACCCACAAGTATAGGGGATCTATGGTAGTCCTTTCGATAAGTAAGAGTGTCGAACCCAACGAGGAGCAGAAGCAAATGATAAGCAGTTTCCAGCAAGGTATTATCTGCAAGTACTAAAATAAGTGGTAACAGATAGTTTTGTGATAGGATAGTTTGTAACGACCAACAAGTAACAAAAGTAAATAAAGTGCAGCAAGGTGGCCCAATCCTTTTTGTAGCAAAGGACAAGCCTGGACAAACTCTTATATAGATAAAAGCGCCCCCGAGGACACATGGGAATATCCTCAAGCTAGTTTTCATCACGCTCATATGATTCGCGTTCGATATTTTGATAATTTGGTATGTGGGTGGACCGGTGCTTGGGTGCTGCCCTTACTTGGACAAGCATCCCACTTATGATTAACCTCTATTGCAAGCATCCGCAACTACAACAAAAGTATTAAGGTAAACCTAACCATAGCATGAAACATATGGATCCAAATCAGCCCCTTATGAAGCAACGCATAAACTAGGGTTTAAGCTTCAGTCACTCTAGCAACCCATCATCTACTTATTACTTCCCAATGCCTTCCTCTAGGCCCAAATAATGGTGAAGTGTCATGTAGTCGACGTTCACATAGCACCACTAGAGGAGAGACAACATACATCTCATCAAAAATATCGAATGAATACCAAATTCACATGACTACTAATAGCAAGACTTCTCCCATGTCCTCAGGAAAAAAGTAACTACTCACAAAGCATAAACATGTTCATAATCAGAGGGGTATTAATATGCATATAGGATCTGAACATATGATCTTCCACCAATTAAACCAACTAGCATCACTACAAGGAGTAATTAACACTACTAGCAACCTACTAGCACCAACCCCGGACTTGGAGACAAGAATTGGATACAAGAGATGAACTAGGGTTTTGAGAGGAGATGGTGCTGATGAAGATGTTGATGGAGATTGCCCTCTCCCGATGAGAGGATCGTTGATGATTACGATGGCGATGATTTCCCCCTCCGGGAGGGAAGTTTCCCCGGCAGAATAGCTCCGCCAGAGCCCTAGATTGGTTCCGCCAAGGTTCCGCCTCGTGGCGGCGGAGTTTCGTCCGAGAAGATGGCTTCTTATTTATTTTACCCATCGAAAGACTTCATATACAAGAAGATGGTCACCGGAGGGCCACCAGGGGGCCCACGAGGTAGGGGACGCGCCCAGGGGGGTAGTGTTGGGGAACGTAGTATTTCAAAAATTTCCTACGCACACGCAAGATCATGGTGATGCACAGCAACGAGAGGGGAGAGTGTTGTCCATGTACCCTCGTAGACCGAAAGCGTAAGCGTTAGCACAACGCGGTTGATGTAGTTGTATGTCTTCACGATCCGACCGATCCAAGTACCGAACACATGGCACCTCCGAGTTCAGCACACGTTCAGCTCGATGACGTCCCGCGAACTCCGATCCAGCAGAGCTTCACGGGAGAGTTCCGTCAGCACGACGGCGTGATGATGGTGATGATGTTGCTACCGACGCAGGGCTTCGCCTAAGCACCTCTATGATATGACCGAGGTGGAATATGGTGGAGGAGGCACCGCACACGGCTGGGAGAGATCAACAGATCAACTTGTGTGTCTAGAGGTGCCCCCCCCGCCACCGTATATAAAGGAGCAAGGGGGGAGGCCGACTGGCCCTCTATGGGCGCGCCAAGAGGAGGAGTCCTCCTCCTAGTAGGAGTAGGACTCCCCTTTCCTATACTACTAGGAGGAGGAAAGGAAGGAGGAGAAGGAGAAGGAAGGATATGGAGGAAAAGGAGGAAAGGGGGGCCGGCCCCCTAGTCCAACTCGGTTTGGGCTAGGGGGGCCGCGCGCCCTGCCTCCTCTCTTCCACCACTTGGCCCATGAGGCCCATTACTTCTTCCTTGTATTCCCGTAACTCCCCGGTACCCTCGAAAATACCCGAATCACTCGGAACCTTTCCAATGTCCGAATATAGTCGTCCAATATATTGATCTTTACGTCTCGACCATTTGGAGACTCCTCGTCATGTCCCCGAACTCATCCGAGACTCCGAACTATCTTTGGTACATCAAATCACATAAACTCATAATACAATCGTCACCGAAACTTTAAGCGTGCGGACCCTACGGGTTCGAGAACTATGTAGACATGACCGAGACACGTCTCCGGCCAATAACCAATACCGGAACCTGGATGCTCATATTGGCTCCCACATATTCTACGAAGATCTTTATCGGTCAAACCGCATAACAACATACATTGTTCCCTTTGTCATCGGTATGTTACTTGCCCGAGATTCGATCGTCGGTATCTCAATACCTAGTTCAATCTCGTTACCGGCAAGTCTCTTTACTCATTATGTAATACATCATCCTGCAACTAACTCATTAGTTGCAATGCTTGCAAGGCTTTAAGTGATGTGCATCACCGAGAGGGCCCAGAGATACCTCTCCGACAATCAGAGTGACAAATCCTAATCTCGAAATACGCCAACCCAACAAGTACCTTTGGAGACACCTGTAGAGCACCTTTATAATCACCCAGTTATGTTGTGACGTTTGATAGTACACAAAGTGGTCCTTCGGTAAATGGGAGTTGCATAATCTCATAGTCATAGGAACATGTATAAGTCATGAAGAAAGCAATAGCAACAAACTAAACGATCAAGTGCTATGCTAACGGAATGGGTCAAGTCAATCACATCATTCTCTAATGATGTGACCCCGTTAATCAAATGACAACTCATGTCTATGGCTAGGAAACTTAACCATCTTTGATTCAACGAGCTAGTCAAGTAGAGGCATACTAGTGACACTCTGTTTGTCTATGTATTCACACATGTATTATGTTTCCGGTTAATACAATTCTAGCATGAATAATAAACATTTATCATGAAATAAGGAAATAAATAATAACTTTATTATTGCCTCTAGGACATATTTCCTTCAGTCTCCCACTTGCACTAGAGTCAATAATCTAGTTCACATCGCCATGTGATTTAACATCAATAGTTCACATCACCATGTGATTAACACCCATAGTTCACATCGTCATGTGACCAACACCCAAAGGGTTTACTAGATTCAATAATCTAGTTCACATTGCTATGTGATTAACGCCCAAAGACTACTAAGGTGTGATCATGTTTTGCTTGTGAGAGAAGTTTAGTCAACGGGTCTGCCACATTCATATCCGTAAGTATTTTGCAAATTTCTATGTTAGCAATGCTCTGCACTAAGCTACTCTAGCTAATTCCTCCCACTTTCAATATGTATCCAGATTGAGACTTTGAGTCATCTGGATCAGTGTCAAAACTTGCATCGACGTAACCTTTTACGACGAACCTTTTGTCACCTCCATAATCGAGAAAGATATCCTTATTCCACTAAGGATAATTTTGACCAATGTCCAGTGATCTACTCCTAGATCACTATTGTACTCCCTTGCCAAACTCAGGGCAGGGTATACAATAGGTCTGGTACACAGCATGGCATACTTTATAGAACCTATGGCTGAGGCATAGGGAATGATTTTCATTCTCTCTCTCTATCTTCTGTCGTGGTAGGGTTTTGAGTCTTACTCAACTTCACACCTTTGTAACACAGGAAAGAACTCCTTCTTCGACTGTTCCATTTTCAACTACTTCAAAATCTTGTCAAGGTATGTACTCATTGAAAAAACTTATCAAGCGTCTTGATCTATCTCTATAGATCTTGATGCTCAATATGTAGCAGCTTCACCGAGGTCTTTCTTTGAAAAACTCCTTTCCAACATTCCTTTATGCTTTGCAGAATAATTCTACATTATCTCCGATCAACAATATGTCATACATATATACTTATCAGAAATGTTGTAGTGCTCCCACACACTTTCTTATAAATACAGGCTTCACTTCAAGTCTGTATAAAACTATATGCTTTGATCAACTTATCAAAGCGTATATTCCAACTCCGAGATGTTTGTACCAGTCCATAGATGGATCGTTGGAGCTTGCATATTTTGTTAGCACCTTTAGGATTGACAAAACCTTCTGGTTGCATCATATACAACTCTTCTTTAATAAATCCATTAAGGAATGCAGTTTTGTTTATCCATTTGCCAGACTTCATAAAATGCGGCAATTGCTAACATGATTCGGACAGACTTAAGCATAGATACGAGTGAGAAACTCTCATCGTAGTCAACACCTTGAACTTGTCGAAAACCTTTTTGCGACAATTCTAGCTTTGTAGATGGTAACACTACTATCAGCGTCCGTCTTCCTCTTGAAGATCCATTTAATCTCAATGGCTCGCCAATCATTGGGCAAGTCAATCAAAGTCCATACTTTGCTCTCATACATGGATCTCATCTCAAATTTCATGGCCTCAAGCCATTTCGCGGAATCTGGGCTCATCATCGCTTCCTCATAGTTTGTAGGTTCGTCATGGTCAAGTAACATGACCTCCAGAACAGGATTACCGTACCACTCTGGTGCGGATCTCACTCTGGTTTACCTACGAGGTTCGGTAGTAACTTGATCTGAAGTTACATGATCATCATCGTTAGCTTCCTCGCTAATTGGTGTAGTAGTCACAGGAACAGATTTCTGTGATGAACTACTTTCCAATAAGGGAGTAGGTACAGTTACCTCATCAAGTTCTACTTTCCTCCCACTCACTTCTTTCGAGAGAAACTCCTTCTCTAGAAAGGATCCATTCTCAGCGACGAATATCTTGCCTTCGGATCTGTGATAGAAGGTGTACCCAACAGTTTCTTTTGGGTATCCTATGAAGATTTACTTCTCCGATTTGGGTTCGAGCTTATCATGTTGAAACTTTTTCACATAAGGCGTCATCTCCACAGTTCATACGGCGTCATCTCCACAATTTAGATGGTGCCCTATTTAACGTGAATGTAGCTGTCTCTAATGCATAACCCCAAAACAATAGTGGTAGATCGGTAAGAGACATCATAGATCGCACTATATCTAATAAAGTACGGTTATGTCATTCGGACACACCATTACACTGTGGTGTTCCAGGTGGCGTGAGTAGTGAAACTATTTCACATTGTTTTAACTAAAGTCCAAACTCGTTAACTCAAATATTTTACTTCTGCGATCATATCGTAGAAACTTTTATTTTCTTGTTATGGTGATTCTCCACTTTACTCTGAAATACTTTGAACTTTTCAAATGTTTCAGACTTGTGTTTCATCAAGTAGATATACTCATATCTGCTCAAATCATCTGTGAAGATCAGAAAATAATGATACCTGCCGCGAGCCTCAATATTCATTGGACCACATACATCAGTATGTATGATTTCCAACAAATCTGTTGCTCGCTCCATTGTTCCGGAGAACGGAGTCTTACTCATCTTGCCCATGAGGCATGGTTCGCAAGCATCAACTGATTCATAATCAAGTGATTCCAAAAGCCCATCAGCATGGATATCTTCATGCGCTTTACACCAATATAACCTAAATGGCAGTGCCACAAATAAGTTGCACTATCATTATTAACTTTGCATCTTTTGGCTTCAATATTATGAAAATGTGCATCACCACGATCGGGATCCAACAAACCATTTTCATTCGGTGTATGACCATAGAAGGTTTTATTCAAGTAAACAGAACAACAATTACTCTCTAACTTACATGAATAACCGTATTGCAATAAACATGATCCAATCATATTCATGCTCAACGCAAACACTAATCCCAAAAGTATAGGGAGTGTGCGATGATGATCATATCAATCTTGGAACCACTTCCAACACACATCGTCACTTCACCCTTAACTAGTCTCTGTTCATTCTGCAACTCCCGTTTCGAGTTACTACTCTTAGCAACTGAACCAGTATCAAATACCGAGGGGTTGCTACAAACACTAGTAAAATACACATCAATAATCTGTATATCAAATATACATTTGTTCACTTTGCCATCCTTCTTATCCGCCAAATACTTGGGGCAGTTCCGCTTCCAGTGACCAGTCCCTTTGTAGTAGAAGCACTTAGTCTCAGGCTTAGGACCAGACTTGGGTTTTTCACTTGAGCAGCAACTTGCTTGCCATTCTTCTTGAAGTTCCCCTTTCTTCCCTTTGTCCCTTTACTTGAAACTAGTGGTTTTGTTTACCATCAAAACTTGATGCTTTTCTTGATTTCTACCTTCGTCGGTTTCAGCATCACGAAGAGCTTCAGAATCATTTCCGTTATCCCTTGCATATTATAGTTCATCACGAAGTTCTACTAACTTGGTGATGGTGACTAGAGAATTCTGTCAATCACTATTTTATCTGGAAGATTAACTCCCACTTGATTCAAGCGATTGTAGTACCCAGACAATCTGAGCACATGCTCACTGCTTGAGCTATTCTCCTCCATCTTTTAGCTATAGAACTTGTTGGAGACTTCATATCTCTCAACTCGGTATTTGCTTGAAATATTAACTTCAACTCCTGGAACATCTCATATGTTCCATGACGTTCAAAACGTCTTTGAAGTCCCGATTCTAAGCCGTTAAGCATGGTGCACTAAACTATCAAGTAGTCATCATATTGAGCTAGCCAAACATTCAGAACGTCTGCATCTGCTCTTGCAATAGGTCTGTCACCTAGCGGTGCATCAAGGACATAATTCTTTTGTGCAGCAATGAGGATAATCCTCAGATCACGGATCCAATCCGCAGCATTGCTACTAACATTTTTCAACTTAGTTTTCTCTAGGAACATATAAAAATTAAACGGGGAGCAACATCGCGAGCTATTGATCTACAACATAGATATGCTAATACTACCAGGACTCAGTTCATGATAAATTAAAGTTCAATTAATCATATTACTTAAGAACTCCCACTTAGATAGACATCCCTCTAATCATCTAAGTGATCACGTGATCCATATCAACTAAACCATGTCCGATCATCACGTGAGATGGAGTAGTTTCAATGGTGAACATCACTATGTTGATCATATCTACTATATGATTCACACTCGACCTTTCGGTCTCCGTGTTCCGAGGCCATGTCTGTTATATGCTAGGCTCGTCAAGTTTAACCTGAGTATTCCGTGTGTGCAACTATTTTGCACCCGTTGTATTTGAACGTAGAGCCTATCACACCCGATCATCACGTGGTGTCTCAGCACGAAGAACTTTCGCAATGGTGCATACTCAGGGAGAACACTTATACCTTGATAATTTAGTGACAGATTATCTTATAAAGCTACCTCCGAACTAAGCAAAATAAGATGTATAAAAGATAAACATCACATGCAATCATAACATGTGACATGATATGGCCATCATTATCTTGTGTGTTTGATCTCCATCTCCAAAGCATCGACATGATCTGCATCGTCACCGGCATGACACCATGATCTCCATCATCTTGATCTATATCAATGTGTCGTCACATGGTTGTCTCGCCAACAATTGCTCTTGCAACTATTGCTATCGCATAGCGATAAAGTAAAGCAATTATTTGGCGCTTGCATCTTATGCAATAGAGAGATAACCATAAGGCTTTTGCCACTTGCCGATAACTTCAACAAAACATGATCATCTCATACAACAACTTATATCTCATCACGTCTTGACCATATCACATCACAACATGCCCTGCAAAAACAAGTTAGACGTCATCTACTTTGTTGTTGCAAGTTTTACGTGGCTGCTACGGGCTTAGCAAGAACCGTTCTTACCTAGGCATCAAAACCACAGCGATAGTTTGTCAAGTTGGTGCAGTTTTAACCTTCGCAAGGACCGGGCGTAGCCACACTCGGTTCAACTAAATTTGGAGAAACTGACACCCGCTAGTCACCTGTGTGCATAGCACGGCGGTAAAACCAGTCTCGCGTAAGCATACACGTAATGTTGGTCCGGGCCGCTTCATCCAACAATACCGCCGAACCAAAGTGTGACATGCTGGTAAGCAGTATGACTTATATCGCCCACAACTCACTTGTGTTCTACTCGTGCATATGACATCTACGCATAAATCCTGGCTCGGATGCCACTGTTGGGGAACATAGTAATTTCAAAAATTTCCTAAGCACACGCAAGATCATGGTGATGCACAGCAACGAGAGGGGAGAGTGTTGTCCATGTACCCTCGTAGACCGTTCGCGAAAGTGTTATATCAACGCGGTTGATGTAGTCGTACGTCTTCACGATCCGACCGATCCAAGTACCGAACGCACGGCACCTCCGAGTTCAGCACACGTTCAGCTCGATGACGTCCCGCGAACTCCGATCCAGCAGAGCTTCACGGGAGAGTCCCGTCAGCACGAGGCGTGATGATGGTGATGATGTTGCTACCGATGCAGGGCTTCGCCTAAGCACCGCTACGATATGACCGAGGTGGAATATGGTGGAGGGGGGCACCGCACACGGCTGGGAGAGATCAACAGATCAACTTGTGTGTCTAGAGGTGCCCCCCTGCCCCCGTATATAAAGGAGGAAGGGGGGAGGCCGGCCGGCCCTCTATGGGCGCGCCAGGAGGAGGAGTCCACCTCCTAGTAGGAGTAGGACTCCCCTTTCCTACTCCTACTAGGAGGAGGAAAGGAAGGAGGAGAAGGAGAAGGAAGGAGATGGAGGAAAAGGAGGAAAGGGGGGCCGGCCCCCTAGTCCAATTTGATTTGGGCTAGGGGGGCCGCGCGCCCTGCCTCCTCTCTTCCACCACTTGGCCCATGAGGCCCATTACTTCTTCCTCGTATTCCCGTAACTCCCCAGTACCCCTGAAAATACCCGAATCACTCGGAACCTTTCCGATGTCCGAATATAGTCGTCCAATATATCGATCTTTACGTCTCGACCATTTCGAGACTCCTCGTCATGTCCCTGATCTCATACAGGACTCCTAACTACCTTCGGTGCATCAAATGACATAAACTCATAATACAATCGTCTCCGAAACTTTAAGCGTGCGGACCCTACGGGTTCGAGAACTATGTAGACATGACCGAGACACGTCTCCGGCCAATAACCAATAGCAGAACCTGGATGCTCATATTGGCCCCCACATATTCTACGAAGATCTTTATCGGTCAAACCGCATAACAATATACGTTGTTCCCTTTGTCATCGGTATGTTACTTGCCAGAGATTCGATCGTCGGTATCTCAATACCTCGTTCAATCTCGTTACCAGCAAGTCTCTTTACTCGTTCCTTAATACATCATCCTGCAACTAAATCATTAGTTGCAATGCTTGCAAGGCTTTAAGTGATGTGCATTACCGAGAGGGCCCAGAGATACCTCTCCGAAAATCGGAGTGACAAATCCTAATCTCAAAATATGCCAACCCAACAAGTACCTTTGGCGACACCTGTAAAGCACCTTTATAATCACCCAGTTACGTTGTGACGTTTGGTAGCACACAAAGTATTCCTTCGGTAAACGGGAGTTGCATAATCTCATAGTCATAGGAACATGTATAAGTCATGAAGAAAGCAATAGCAACAAACTAAACGATCAAGTGCTATGCTAACGGAATGGGTCAAGTCAATCACATCATTCTCTAATGATGTGACCCCGTTAATCAAATGACAACTCATGTTTATGGCTAGGAAACTTAACAATCTTTGATTCAACGAGCTAGTCAAGTAGAGGCATACTAGTGACACTCTGTTTATCTATGTATTCACACATGTATTATGTTTCCGGTTAATACAATTCTAGCATGAATAATAAACATTTATCATGAAATAAGGAAATAAATAATAACTATATTATTTCCTCTAGGGAATATTTCCTTTAGGTAGGGCGCGCCCCCCATCCTCGTGGGCAGGGTGTGGCCCCCCTGGTGAAGTTCTTGCTCTTAGTATATTTTATATATTTGGAAAATGTCTTCCGTGGAGTTTCAGGACTTTTGGAGCTGTGTAGAATAGGTCTCTAAAATTTGCTCCTTTTCCAGCCCAGAATCCCAGTTGTCAGCATTCCCCCTCTTTATGTAAACCTTGTAAAATAAGAGAGAATAGGCATAAGTATTGTGACATAATGTGTAATAATAGCCCATAATGCAATAAATATCGACATAAAAGCATGATGCAAAATGGACGTATCACACACCAGGAGCAGGCACCAGCAACGAGCTAGTGGTAAACCGGCTGGAGGCACCTGGAACAGGGGCACCGGTTCAGCCTCGCCTGATGGATCCACCTCGTCAGAACAATTTCCCATCACAGCACGTCTCAACGCCTCCGGGTCATTACTCTAACCCGTTGGATAACATCGTTGCCGCCGCTTCACGATTGGTAACTCTCCCGATCGATGGCGAGTCTCTAGTAGCAGTTGAAACACGATGGGCTAGGGAGCTCCTTCAGACAGCTTTGACTCAGCAGCAGGCATATTGATGAACCGGCCATATCAAGCAGTGCGTGAAACGATGACCCACCGTGAGGTCATAACCCGGCGGGCGGCGGTGCTAATGCCCAAGATGTGGTGGATCACGGTAGAGCACATTGAGAAGCCGAGTTAGCAGCGCAGTACGCAGCCGTCAGCTTACTCTAGTTCGTCCAACTACTTCGGTGGAACCATGCGTGGTTTTCAGTTCTTTGGGGGTGTTGTGTCTTACCCCGGCCATACGTAACGTGCGGCTGACCAAGGACTTCAAGGGTCCTCGTAAGGTGCCCAATTACACTGCCGATTTACCCCCTGAGTCATGGATTGAGAGCTATGAGATGGCGATGGAGATGCTGGACGTGGATGATGCAGCATGTGCTAAGTACTTCACCATGATGTTGGAAGGGACAGCTCGTACTTGGTTAAAAAGTTTACCAGCTAACTCCATTGGATCACGGGCCGAGTTAAAAAGCCGGTTTATCCAAAATTTCAAAGCTACCTACAAACAACCCATGTCAATTGTGGACTTAGCCGCATGTGTTCAAGAGGAGGGGGAGTCTACAACCCATTGGGTGAAGCGGGTATCAGCCATTCTGCATTCATCAGACCGCATCAATGCTGACACGGCAGTCTTGACATTGGAAGGCAACTGCCGGTTTATGCCTTTGAAGCTGAAATTGGGAAGGCTCAAGCGTCACTGCAATGACATGGCCATGCTTATGGCAGCTCTGGTTAAATATGCCGATTTAGATAGTACCAAGGACCTTGAATCTGAGGATGAAAAGACGGGGAAGGGAAAGAAGAATGGCAGTGCCAAGGGGCAGCAGCATAACCCGGCGGGTCATGGGAACAACGGTAAGATCAAGGCGGATAACAGTTTGGATTTTGTAGCTAACACCAACACCCAGGATAACGTCAGCGCCATAAGGGTAAACCGCCCCAGCGAGCTAGAGGTTCAGGTCCCAATCTTGAACGACTGTTAAATGAGCCTTGCCGAAAGCATGGGTCGCGAGAGAGGCCAGCCACGCACCTTTGGAAGGATTGTTTCATCATGTGGGAGTTTAAAAATTCAAGTTCTTTCCAATACGACCAGGGACCGCCCAGTGGTTCAGGAGGAGGTTCTTGGCCTGGGTTATGACAGAGGCAGCTCCGGTTTAGGATTTCAAGGCAATCAAAATGGACATGGCAATCAAGGCAATCAGGGTAACCAGGGCGGTTACAATCATCAGGGGGTCAGCAGCAACAACAATCGGGTTATCAGAGTAATCCGAAGCAGTTGAATAGTGGGCAGTATCATGTCTTCACCACTAGCCTATGTAAGCGTGATCAGAAGCTGCATAAGAGGGCAGTAAATTCCGTTGAACCGGCGGTGCCCCGTTATCTGCGCTGGTCTAAACAACCCATTTTGTGGAGTCGAGAGGATCATCCACCCCGGGTTGATAATCCGGGCCATCTGGCGTTAGTGGTGGCACCTCAGATTGGAGGGTACAAGTTCACCAAGGTACTCATGAATGGAGGGATCAGTATTAATATCCTTTATTATGAAACCTTCCGTCGCATGGGGTTGATAGATAAGAATCTTAAACCATCAAACACCGTCTTTCATGGTGTGGTGCCTGATAAATCGGCGTATCCAGTTGGTAAGATTGCTCTAGAGGTTGCTTTTGGAGATGCTCATGATTCAAGATCAGAAACATTGACTTCTAAAGTGGTGAAAATCAAGAGCCCATATCATGCCCTGTTTGGACGGCTGGCTTATGCTAAGTTCATGGCAAGGCCCTGTTATGTTTATCTGCAGCTTAAGATGTCGAGTCATAAAGGGACCATCACAGTGCATGGGAGCCGGAAGATTGCTTTGGAATGTGAAGAAGGTGATGCGGCCTATGCTGAGTCAGTTTGTGCAACAGAGGAGTTGAAGTTTTACAAAGACAATGTTGATCCGGCAGATATGACCTCTTTGAAAAAACCAACTACAGAGCATGATCCGGCTTTGAAGTTTAAATCGGCCGAGGAGACAAAGCTGGTTGACTTTGTTCCCGGCGATTCATCCAGGCAGTTCAACATCAGCACTAACCGGGATCCAAAATAGGAAAGCGCACTCATCGAGTTCATCCATGAGAACCGGGACATCTTTGCATGGAAACCTTCTAACATGCCAGGTGTACCAAGGGAACTCGCTGAGCACACTCTTAATATAGATCCTAAATTTAAACCGGTCAGGCAGTTTCTCCACCACTTCAATGAAGAAAGGCGCAAGGCTATTGGAGAAGAGGTAGCCCGGCTCTTGGCAGCGGGGTTTATTGTGGAGGTCTTTAACCCTGAGTGGCTAGCTAATCCGGTGATGGTACTTAAGAAGAACGACACTTGGCGTATGTGTGTGGACTACACAGATCTGAACAAGGCTTGTCTAGCTGATCCCTTTGCTCTCCCTCGTATTGATCAAATCATTGATGCTACGGCGGGTTTGTGACCGTTTGTGTTTTCTGGATGCTTATTCTGGTTATCATCAGATCAAAATGGCAGTTAAGGACCAGGAGAAGACAGCTTTTATAACTTCTTTTGGAGCCTTCTCCTATGTATCAATGCCTTTTGGGCTCAAGAGTGCCCAGGCGACTTATTAGCACTGTGTACAAAATTGTCTTCATAATCATATTGGGCGCAACGTTCATGCTTATGTGGATGATATTGTGGTAAAGTACAGAAAGGAGGAAACATTGATAGATGATTTGAAGGAGACTTTTGATAACCTCCAGACTTATAAGATGATGCTTAATCCGGTCAAATGTGTCTTTGGTGTACCAGCAGGCAAGCTCTTAGGTTTTCTGGTGTCTAATAGGGGCATTGAAGCTAATCCGGAGAAGATCAAAGCTATTACGTCTCTGGCTAAACCGGCATGTACTAACGATGTTCAGCGTCTAGCGGGTCGTATTGCAGCATTGAGCCGGTTTATCAGTTGGTTAGGGGAGAAGGCCATCCCTTTGTATCAGATGCTGAAGAAGACGGATGACTTTGTTTGAAGTGAGGCTGCCAATGAAGCATTTGAGAGTCTCAAGCGGCAGCTAGCTGAGACGCATGTCCTTGCTGCTCCTGTTGATAAAGAGCCTTTGTTGTTATATGTGGCTGGTAATGCCTGGGCTGTTAGTGTGGCTATTGTTGTGGAGTGCAAGGAGGCCGGAAAAGAGTATCCGGTTCAACGGCCGGTTTATTATATCAGTGAGGTGCTTATTGAGTCCAAGAAGAGGTACCCACATTGGCAGAAGCTGGTGTATGGAGTTTTCATGGCATGCCGGAAGCTCAAGCACTATTTTCAGGGTCATCCTATCACTGTGGTCAGTTCTTCCCCCTTGGGGGATATCATCCAAAATAGATAAGCAACTGGCCGGATTGTCAAATGGGCTATTGATCTTGGACCTCGCGGGTTAAAATATACGCCTCGCACAGCAATCAAGTCCAAAGCACTTGTGGACTTCATCAATGACTGAACAGAGTTGCAGGCATCGGAGGAAAAGCCAGATAACATTTATTGGACTATTCATTTTGATGGGTCCAGACAATTGGAGGGCGCGGGGGCTGGAGTCGTATTAACTTCCCCACGAGGTGATAAGTTTTGTTATGTTCTCCGTTTAATGTTCCCTAGCACTAACAATGCAGCTGAATATGAGACCTTGTTCCATGGTCTTCGGATGGCTAAAGAGATGAATTTAAGCTGGGTTAAGTGTTTTGGTGACTTAGACCTGGTAGCTCAACAGGTGTCTGGCACTTGGGATTCCAAGGATCCACTCATGGCGGCGTATCGACGAGAGGTGGACATAGTGGCTGGCCATTTCAAGGGTTATTAGGTTGACCATATAGATTGGCAAAAGAATGAAGCGGTGGACGCTTTAAGTCGCTTAGGCTCTCAACGTAAACCAGTGACGCCCAATGTCTTTCTGGATGTGCTACATAATCCGTCGGTCAAGATACCCACAGAGGAGGATTTGGCTGTTCCTGACCTAGAGGCTCAATTGGTGGCAGCTCTTCACGTTATCCCGGATTGGACAGTCCCATACCTGGCGTACATGAACTGGGGCGAGTTACCAGAGGATGAAGACTTAGCCAGGCAGATAATCTGGCGATCCAAGTCAATGACCATTATCAATGGGGAGTTGCATCATTGCAGCGTAACAGGGGCGTTTCAGTGTTGTGTGTCTCCTCAAGAAGGCTGTGAGATTTTGCGTGAGATCCACGAAGGAGATTGTGGTCACCACGCCGGTTCAAAGTCATTGGTAGCTAAGGCCTTTCGTCATGGCTTCTATTGGTTGACGGCTCATGCTAATGCTGAGGATTTGGTAAAGAGGTGTGACAGTTGTCAGAAGTTTACACGCCGCGCTCATGTTCTGGCTCAAGAATTAAGGATGATTCCAATCACTTGGCCGTTTTGCAACTTAGGGCTGGATATGGTTGGGCCCTTTAAGAGGTCCAAGGACAAGAAGACCCACCTGCTGGTGGCGGTTGATAAGTTCACCAAGTGGGTAGAGGCAGAGCCAGTCAGTAAGTGTGATGCAGCCATGGAGGTTCAATTCATCAAAAAAAGGTGATCTTCCGTTTTGGTTTCCCACACAGCATCATAACCGATAATGGTACTAATTTGTCCAAGGGTGCTATGGAAGAATTTTGTCAACGTGAGCACATCCGGCTTGACGTGTCGTCGGTGGCTCACCCCCAATCTAATGGTCAAGCAGAGAGAGCCAATCAAAAGATTTTGAGAGGCATCAAGCCCTGGCTTATGGTTCCTTTAAAGCGGACGCCGGGTTGTTGGGTGGAGGAGTTACCTTCCGTGTTGTGGAGTATCAACACCACAACGAACAGATCTACATTTTACACGCCTTTCTTCATGGCTTACAGAGCAGAGGCGGTTCTCCCTAGTGGCATCCGTCATGACTCGCCCCGTGTGGCGGCTTATGTTGAAGCTGATAATGAGAAAGCACGTCATGAATCACTGGACCTGTTAGATGAGGAGCGTGATCTCGCAGCGGCTCATTCGGCGATTTAGCAACAAGACCTGCGTCCTTATCACAGCCGCTGGGTTAAAACCAGAACTTTTCAAGAAGGCGATCTGGTTCTCCGGCTCATCCAAGATCAGACTGATATGCACAAGTTGTCCCCACCTTGGAAAGGACCTTTTGTGGTCAGCAAAAATCTGCATAATGGATCACACTACCTTATCGATGTTCGAGAGCACAAAGACTCACGTAAATCGGAGGAGAAGACCCAACGGCCATGGAATATAGCTCATCTTCGGCCTTACTATACTTGAGCCACAGGCTCTACTTATGTACATATTTATGATGATGTATATATTATGATCAATATAATAAATCGGAGCCTCAGCTAAAGCAGGGTCTCTGTTGTTTTTATTACATCATGAGTGGTTACATGGGGGCTTCTGTTTATAAAGCGGAGTTCTATTTCCCATTGATCCGGCTTATAAAGGCACATATATCAAAGGAAATCACTAGGGGGCTCAGTCGTATTCGAACCATAGCTACACCTCTTGATTGGCATAAGGCCACTAGGGAATCACTTGGGGGCTTGGTTGTATTTGAACCATAGCTACACCTCTTTATCGGCTTAAGGCCAAAAGGACATCATGTGGGGCCAAAGAGAGTGTTGCCACAGCACAGCTCAAACATAGGCACCCATCAAGCACAGCTCAAATGTTGCTTGGGGGCTCTTTGCTTCTCAAAGAACAAAGAAGCTTACACCCTTGCAATAGGCTATCAAGACAGCCTTGGAAGCTAGGTGTATTCACCTAAAACCCTGGGTTATCCTGCCTTTTCAAGTAAGCCACTCCGTCCAGGTAATCCTGGTATGACCCGCCGAACGTTTGACAAGTCAATCTCATAGACCCTGAACTTGTCAAAGTTAAAACGACGATTGGTTAATGTGAGGTCCATCTTAAAAGGCTTCAAAAAATGGTTTAACTCAGTGGCCTGGCAGCACATGAAAAGCCTTGATTTAGGGCCTGGCAGCCCATGAAAAGCCTTGCATGTTCTTTTTGTGTTTTTTTTATTTGACAAGTTTTTCTCCTCTAGTGAGATTTTTAATATCTTATGATAAACCGGCGTTCATTGACCCAGGTTGGCTTTCAATGATAAGTTGTCAGTACATGATCAATTATTATCCGGCGTTTATTGACCCGGTCTGGTTTTGACTACAAGTCACCAGTATTATATATGGATACACCGGTGTTTAATATAACCTGGTATGATTTTATCATAAACCGACAAAACATGGTAGGAGTTATCAATACTTAAGATTGGGGTTATCACCCTAAATATAAAAAGGTTGGTAAACCAACAGTGTGATTCAATATCACAGGTATCATTTCTTTCGTCTTTGATTATTTTCAAAGTACAGCCTTGGTTATAAACCCCGGCTATATATATTTGGGCATCATGACCCGTCCAGCGGTAAACCGCCAGGACACTTTCAAACTTCTTGTATGCAGGAACAATGTGAATAACACCGCTACGGGTTATGAAACATAATATATCCTAAAGCATGGTGGATTCACAGTATCAGGCAAAATAAGGCTGCATTCGGTTTCTCTCTACTCCTTTAACTCCACTCTGGGAGCGGACAAGACTTTAGCTCAATTTGACGGAGCTGCTAAAAGCCAGCTCCCCAACTTCGCGGAGCGGGGAAGTTCCGAACAGGGCCTAAGTATGCACGATGGCATAGCAGACCAAGTGTTTTAAACTAGCCTATTACAAGGCGCTTTAATGCCCAAAAGAATAATTGTTTTCGGCAAAGTGTGGCAGTACGCAGAAGGCTAATCCAGCCTCCGATCATGACTTGTCACCAGGCTGACTTGAAGGCTGTGGATCGTCTTGCGCTGGTGCATCTTCCTCTTGTCTACCCAATGGCTGGAAGTCAATGGTTGCCCAATCGATTCCAGTTCAGGCTTGGAACACAGCTTCATCACTTATAAGGTTTGAGGGGTCAACATCAGGCGCATAGGTGTGCTTAAAGATTGGCGGAATAAGATCTTCTACATCATGTGTTGGTGCAGGAAGTCTTTTATGATTAGAGCCATAAACCGGCTGATAGTGATAGAGATCTGTTTCTGCAGCCAATTTGCTCGCTATGGGGCGCATTTCCTTTGTCAGCCTTCGAAGATCATCATTGTTAAACTCTAAGCCATCCTCTTTTATGCTAGGATAGCCGCTGCTGATATCTGACGAGTCAAGATCTGGTATCCATGCCTTAGCCCGCATTAGTGCAGTCAGCGCACATGACCTTGCACCTGATCTCTTTAACTCGTCCAAACGGGCACGCAACATTGACAGTTTCTCAATGGTTTCCTTTATCAAAGTTGGAGGTGGTTTGTTATGCGCAGCAGTGCAGATGGCCCGTTGAGCTCCGGAATATAATTGCGCTATCAGAGTATAGGCAGCCTTCGGCTTCATCCGCATGTCAGAGCCCAGATGGGTAATGAGGGTTCATGTGTCATTGCAAGCATAATAAACCGGTAAACTGATGAGATAATATATATTGACAACTTTAGATGAGGAGACTGTTGGGGAACGTAGTAATTTCAAAAAAATTCCTACGCACACGCAAGATCATGGTGATGCATAGCAACGAGAGGGGAGAGTGTTGTCTACGTACCCTCGTAGACCGAAGCGGAAGCGTTGACGCAACGTAGAGGAAGTAGTCGTACGTCTTCCCGGTCCAACCGATCCAAGCACCGTTACTTCGGCACCTCCGAGTTCTTGGCACACGTTCAGCTCGATGACGCTCCCCGGGCTCTGATCCAGCAAAGCTTCGGGGAGGAGTTCCGTCAGCACGACGGCGTGGTGATGATCTTGATGTTCAACCGTCGCAGGGCTTCGCCTAAGCACCGCTACAATATGACCGAGGTGGAATATGGTGGAGGGGGGCACCGCACACGGCTAAGGAACGATCACGAAGATCAACTTGTGTGTTCTAGGGTGCCCCCTTGCCCCGTATATAAAGGAGCCAAGGGAAGGGGCGGCCGGCCAAGGAGGGCGCGCCAAGGGGGAGTCCTACTCCCACCGGGAGTAGGACTCCCTTCTTTCCTAGTTGGAGAAGGAGAAGTGGGAAAGAGGAGGAAGAGGGAAAGGAAAGGGGGCGCCGCCCCCTCTCCTTGTCCTATTCGGACTAGGGAGGGGAGGGGCGCGCGGCCACCTCTTACCTCCTTTCCTCTTCTCCCTTAGGGCCCATGTAGGCCCAATAACCCCCGGGGGGGTTCCGGTAACCCCCCGGTACTCCGGTAAAATCCCGATTTCACCCGGAACGATTCTGATATCCAAATATAGGCTTCCAATATATCGATCTTTATGTCTCAACCATTTCGAGACTCCTCGTCATGTCCATGATCACATTCGGGACTCCGAACAACCTTAGGTACATCAAAATACATAAACTCATAATGAAACTGTCATCGTAACGTTAAGCGTGCGGACCCTACGGTTCGAGAACAATGTAGACATGACCGAGACACGTCTCCGGTCAATAACCAATAGCGGAACCTGGATGATCATATTGGTTCCTACATATTCTACGAAGATCTTTATCGGTCAGAACGCATAACAACAAACGTTGTTCCCTTTGTCATCGGTATGTTACTTGCCCGAGATTCGATCGTCGGTATCTCAATACCTAGTTCAATCTCGTTACCGGCAAGTCTCTTTAATTGTTCCGTAATACATCATCTCACAACTAACTCATTAGTTGCAATGCTTGCCAGGCTTATGTGATGTGCATTACCGAGAGGGCCCAGAGATACCTCTCCGACAATCGGACTGACAAATCCTAATCTCGAAATACGCCAACCCAACATGTACCTTTGGAGATACCTGTAGAGCTCCCTTATAATCACCCAGTTACGTTGTGATGTTTGGTAGCACACAAAGTGTTCCTCCGGCAAACGGGAGTTGCATAATCTCATAGTCATAAGAACATGTATAAGTCATGAAGAAAGCAATAGCAACATACTAAACGATCGGGTGCTAATCTAATTGAATGGGTCATGTCAATCACATCATTCTTCTAATAATGTGATCCCGTTAATCAAATAACAACTCTTTTGTTCATGGTTAGGAAACATAACCATCTTCGATTAACGAGCTAGTCAAGTAGAGGCATACTAGTGACACTCTGTTTGTCTATGTATTCACACATGTATTATGTTTCCGGTTAATACAATTCTAGCATGAATAATAAACATTTATCATGATATAAGGAAATAATAACTTTATTATTGCCTCTAGGGCATATTTCCTTCAGTCTCCCACTTGCACTAGAGTCAATAATCTAGTTCACATCGCCATGTGATTCAACACTAATAGTTCACATCACCATGTGATTAACACCCATAGTTCACATCGTCATGTGACCTATACCCAAAGGGTTTACTAGAGTCAGTAATCTAGTTCACATCGTTTATGTGACTAACACCCAAAGAGTACTAAGGTGTGATCATGTTTTGCTTGCGAGATAATTTTAGTCAACGGGTCTGTCACATACATATCCGTATGTATTTTGCGAATTCTATGTCTACAATGCTCTGCACGGAGCTACTCTAGCTAATTGCTCCCACTTTCAATATGTATCTAGAACGAGACTTAGAGTCATCCAGATCTGTGTCAAAACTTGCATCGACGTAACTTTTTACGACAAACCTTTTGTCACTTCCATAATTGAGAAATATTTCCTTATTCCACTAAGGATAATTTTGACCGCTGTCCAGTAATCTACTCTTAGATCACTATTGTACTCCCTTGCTTAACACAGTGTAGGGTATACAATAGATCTGGTACACAGCATGGCATACTTTATAGAACCTATGGCTAAGGCATAGGGAATGACTTTCATTCTCTTTCTATCTTCTGCCGTGGTCGGGCTTTGAGTCTTACTCAATTTCACACCTTGTAACACAGCCAAGAACTCTCTCTTTGACTGTTCCTATTTTTGAACTACTTCAAAATATTGTCAAGGTATGTACTCATTGAAAAAACTTATCAAGCGTCTTGATCTATCTCTATAGATCTTGATGCTTAATATGTAAGCAGCTTCACCGAGGTCTTTCTTTGAAAAACTTCTTTCAAAACACTCCTTTATGCTTTGCAGAATAATTCTACATTATTTCCGATCAACAATATGTCATTCACATATACTTATCAGAAATGTTGTAGTGCTCCCACTCACTTTCTTGTAAATACAGGCTTCACCGCAAGTCTGTATAAAACTATATGCTTTGATCATACTATCAAAGCGTTTATTCCAACTCCGAGAGGCTTGCACCAGTCCATAAATGGATCGCTGGAGCTTGCACACTTTGTTAGCTCCTTTTGGATCGACAAAACCTTCCGGCTGCATCATATACAACTCTTCTTCCAGAAATCCATTCAGGAATGCAGTTTTGACATCCATTTGCTGGATTTCATAAAATGCGGTAATTGCTAACATGATTCGGACAGACTTAAGCATAGATATGAGTGAGAAACTCTCATCGTAGTCAACACCTTGAACATGTCAAAAACCTTTTTGCGACAATTCTAGCTTTGTAGATAGTAACACTACTATCAGCGTTCGTCTTCCTCTTGAAGATCCATTTAATCTCAATGGCTCGCCGATCATTCGGCAAGTCAATCAAAGTCCATACTTTGTTCTCATACATGGATCTCATCTCAGATTTCATGGCCTCAAGCCATTTCGCGGAATGTGGGCTCATCATCGCTTCCTCATAATTCGTAGGCTCGTCATGGTCAAGTAACATGACCTCTAGAACTGGATTACCGTACCACTCTGGTGCGGATCTCACTCTGTTTTACCTACGAGGTTCGGTAGTAACTTGATCTAAAGTTACATGATCATCATCATTAGCTTCCTCACTAATCGGTCTAGTAGTCACAGGAATAGATTTTTGTGATGAACTACTTTCCAATAAGGGAGCAGGTACAGTTACCTCATCAAGTTCTACTTTCCTCCCACTCACTTCTTTCGAGAGAAACTCCTTCTCTAGAAAGGATCCATTCTCAGCAATGAATATCTTGCCTTCAGATCTGTGATAGAAGGTGTACCCAACATTTTCTTTTGGGTATCCTATGAAGATGCACTTCTCCGATTTGGGTTTGAGCTTATCAGGTTGAAACTTTTTCACATAAGCATTGCAACCCCAAACTTTAAGAAATGACAGCTTAGGTTTCTTGCCAAACCATAGTTCATACGGTGTCGTCTCAACGGATTTAGATGGTGCCCTATTTAATGTGAATGTATTTGTCTCTAATGCGTAACCCCAAAACGATAGTGGTAAATCGGTAAGAGACATCATAGATCGCACCATATCTAATAAAGTACGGTTACGATGTTCGGACACACCATTACACTGTGGTGTTCCAGGTGGCATGAGTAGTGAAACTATTTCACATTGTTTTTAACTGAAGGCCAAACTCATAACTCAAATATTTTACTTCTGCGATCATATCGTAGAAACTTTTATTTTTGTTAGGATGATTCTCCACTTCACTCTGAAATTCTTTGAACTTTTCAAATGTTTCAGACTTGTGTTTCATCAAGTAGATATACTCATATCTGCTCAAATCATCTGTGAAGACCAGAAAATAATGGTACCTGCCGCGAGCCTCAATATTCATCGGACCACATACATCAGTATGTATGATTTCCAACAAATCTGTTGCTCGATCCATTGTTCCGGAGAACAGAGTCTTAGTCATCTTGCCCATGAGGCATGGTTCGCAAGCATCAACTGATTCATAATCAAGTGATTCCAAAAGCCCATCATCATGGAGTTTCTTCATGCGCTTTACACCAATATGACATAAACGGCAGTGCCACAAATAAGTTGCACTATCATTATTAACTTTGCATCTTTTGGTTTCAATATTATGAATATGTGTATCACTACGATCGAGATCCAACGAACTACTGTCATTGGGTGTGTAACCATATAAGGTTTTATTCATGTAAACAGAACAACAATTTATTCTCTTACTTAAATGAATAACCGTATTACAATAAAAATGATCAAATCATATTCATGCTCAACGCAAAGACCAAATAACACTTATTTAGGTTCAGCATTAATCCCGAAAGTATAGGGAGTGTGCGATGATGATCATATCAATCTTGGAACCACTTCCAACACACATCGTCACTTTACCCTTCACTAGTCTCTGTTTATTCTGCAACTCCCGTTTCGAGTTACTAATCTTAGCAACTGAACTAGTATCAAATACTGAGGGGTTGCTATAAACATTAGTAAAGTACACATCAATAACATGTATATCAAATATACTTATGTTCACTTTGCCATCCTTCTTATCCGCCAATCACTTGGGGTAGTTCCGCTTCCAGTGACCAGTCCCTTTGCAGTAGAAACACTTAGTCTCAGGCTTAGGACCAGACTTGGGCTTCTTCACTTGAGCAGCAACTTTCTTGCTGTTCTTCTTGAAGTTCCCCTTCTTCCCTCTGCCCTTTTCTTGAAACTAGTGGTCTTGTCTACCATCAACACTTGATGTTTTTCTCGATTTCTACCTTCGTCAATTTCAGCATTACGAAGAGCTTGGGAATCGTTTCTGTTATCCCTTGCATATCATAGTTCATCACAAAGTTCTACTAACTTGGTGATGGTGACTAGAGAATTCTGTCAATCACTATCTTATCTGGAAGATTAACTCCCACTTGATTCAAGCGATTGTAGTACCCAGACAATCTGAGCACATGCTCACTAGTTGAGCGATTCTCCTCCATCTTTTAGCTATAGAACTTGTTGGAGACTTCATATCTCTCAACTCGGGTATTTGCTTGAAATATTAACTTCAACTCCTCGAACATCTCATATGGTCCATGACGTTCAAAACGTCTTTGAAGTCCCGATTCTAAGCCGTTTAAGCATGGTGCACTAAACTATCAAGTAGTCATCATATTGAGCTAGCCAAATGTTCATAACGTCTGCATCTGCTCCTGCAATAGGTTTGTCACCTAGCAGTGCATCAAAGACATAATTTTTCTGTGCAGCAATGAGGATAAACCTCAGATCACGGATCCAATCCGCGTCATTGCTACTAACATCTTTCAACACAATTTTCTCTAGGAACATATCAAAATAAACACAGGGAAGCAACAACGCGAGCTATTGATCTACAACATGATTTGCAAAATACTACTAGGACTAAGTTCATGATAAATTTAAGTTCAATTAATCATATTACTTAAGAACTCCCACTTAGATAGACATCCCTCTAATCCTCCAAGTGATCACGTGATCCAAATCAACTAAACCATAACTGATCATCACGTGAAATGGAGTAGTTTTCAATGGTGAACATCGCTATGTTGATCATATCTACTATATGATTCACGCTCGACCTTTCGGTCTCAGTGTTTCGAGGCCATATCTGCATATGCTAGGCTCGTCAAGTTTAACCTGAGTATTCTACGTGTGCAAAACTGGCTTGCACCCGTTGTAGATGGACGTAGAGCTTATCACACCCGATCATCACGTGGTGTCTGGGCATGACGAACTTTGGCAATGGTGCATACTCAGGGAGAACACTTTTTATCTTGAAATTTAGTGAGAGATCATCTTATAATGCTACCGATAATCAAAGCAAGATAAGATGCATAAAAGATAAACATCACATGCAATCAATATAAGTGATGTGATATGGCCATCATCATCTTGTGCTTGTGATCTCCATCTCCGAAGCACCGTCATGATCACCATCGTCACCGGCGCGACACCTTGATCTCCATCGTAGCATCGTTATCGTCTTGCCAATCTTATGCTTCTACGACTATCGCTACCGCTTAGTGATAAAGTAAAGCATTACAGGGCGATTGCATTGCATACAATAAAGCGACAACCATATGGCTCCTGCCAGTTGCCGATAACTTGGTTACAAAACATGATCATCTCATACAATAAAATTCAGCATCATGCCTTGACCATATCACATCACAACATGCCCTGCAAAAACAAGTTAGACGTCCTCTACTTTGTTTGTTGCAAGTTTTACGTGGCTGCTACGGGCTTAAGCAAGAACCAATCTTACCTATGCATCAAAACCACAACGATAGTTTGTCAAGTTGGTGTTGTTTTAACCTTCAAAGGACCGGGCGTAGCCATACTCGGTTCAACTAAAGTTGGAGAAACTGACACCCGCCAGCCACCTGTGTGCAAAGCACGGCGGTAGAACTAGTCTCGCGTAAGCGTACACGTAATGTCGGTCCGGGCCGCTTCATCCAACAATACCGTGGAACCAAAGTATGACATGCTGGTAAGCAGTATGACTTATATCGCCCACAACTCACTTGTGTTCTACTCGTGCATATAACATCAAACCATTAAAACCTAGGCTCGGATGCCACTGTTGGGGAACGTAGTAATTTCAAAAAAATTCCTACGCACACGCAAGATCATGGTGATGCATAGCAACGAGAGGGGAGAGTGTTGTCTACGTACCCTCCTAGACCGAAGCGGAAGCATTGACGCAACGTAGAGGAAGTAGTCGTACGTCTTCCCGGTCCAACCGATCCAAGCACTGTTACTTCGGCACCTCCGAGTTCTTGGCACACGTTCAGCTCGATGAAGCTCCCCGGGCTCTGATCCAGCAAAGCTTCGAGGAGGAGTTCCATCAGCACGACGGCGTGGTGACGATCTTGATGTTCAACCATCGCAGGGCTTCGCCTAAGCACCGCTACAATATGACCGAGGTGGAATATGGTGGAGGGGGGCACCGCACACGGCTAAGGAACGATCACGAAGATCAACTTGTGTGTTCTAGGGTGCCCCCCTGCCCCCGTATATAAAGGAGCCAAGGGGAGGGGGCGGCCGGCCAAGGAGGGCACGCCAAGGGGGAGTCCTACTCCCACCGGGAGTAGGACTCCCTTCTTTCCTAGTTGGAGAAGGAGAAGTGGGAAAGAGGAGGAAGAGGGAAAGGAAAGGGGGGGCGCCGCGCCCTCTCCTTGTCCTATTCGGACTAGGAACGGGAGGGGCGCGCGGCCACCTCTTGCCTCCTTTCCTCTTCTCCCTTAGGGCCCATGTAGGCCCAATAACCCCCGGGGGGTTCCGGTAACCCCCCAATACTCCGGTAAAATCCCAATTTCACCCGGAACAATTCCGATATCCAAATATAGGCTTCCAATATATCGATCTTTATGTCTCGATCATTTCGAGACTCCTTGTCATGTCCATGATCACATCCGGGACTCCGAACAACCTTCGGTACATCAAAATACATAAACTCATAATGAAACTGTCATCGTAACGTTAAGCGTGCGGACCCTACGGTTCGAGAACAATGTAGACATGACCGAGACATGTCTCCGGTCAATAACCAATAGCGAAACCTGGATGCTCATATTGGTTCCTACATATTCTACGAAGATCTTTATCGGTCAGACCGCATAACAACATACATTGTTCCCTTTGTCATCGGTATGTTACTTGCCCGAGATTCGATCGTCGGTATCTCAATACCTAGTTCAATCTCGTTACCGGCAAGTCTCTTTACTCGTTCCGTAATACATCATCTCACAACTAACTCATTAGTTGCAATGCTTGCAAGGCTTATGTGATGTGCATTACCGAGAGGGCCCAGAGATACCTCTCCGACAATCGGACTGACAAATCCTAATCTTGAAATACGCCAACCCAACATGTACCTTTGGAGATACCTGTAGAGCTCCTTTATAGTCACCCAGTTACGTTGTGACGTTTGGTAGCACACAAAGTGTTCCTCCGGCAAACGGGAGTTGCATAATCTCATAGTCATAGGAACATGTATAAGTCATGAAGAAAGCAATAGCAACATACTAAACGATCGGGTGCTAAGCTAATTGAATGGGTCAGGTCAATCACATCATTCTTCTAATAATGTGATCCCGTTAATCAAATAACAACTCTTTTGTTCATGGTTAGGAAACATAACCATCTTCGATTAACGAGCTAGTCAAGTAGAGGCATACTAGTGACACTCTGTTTGTCTATGTATTCACACATGTATTATGTTTCCGGTTAATACAATTCTAGCATGAATTATAAACATTTATCATGATATAAGGAAATAATAACTTTATTATTGCCTCTAGGGCATATTTCCTTCAGAGACGTACCAAACACAGCAGCGGTCATGGCATTTATCTGTCGCTTTAAACCGGTCAGCTCTTCAACCACCGGTTTAAGGGTTGCTTCTGCGTCTTCAGCCCTCTTTTGCAATGCGGTTTTCTCTATGCCCCAATCCGCCTATTCCTTATTAAAAGTTTCCTTCAGCTTCTCCATGGCTGCTAAGACACTGGTCAGTTCCTCTTTGGCTTTGGAGGTTTCTGCTTGCTGGGATTTGATATTTTCTTGAAGGTCAGTGGTTTGGGATTCCTTTTTGCTCAGCTCAGCCTATAAGAGAAGGACATATTATGAAGTGGCAATGAATATTCTAAGTACCAAGCACATAACAAGTTATACACTTGGCACTTGGGGGCTAATGTCTATTTGATTGATTATCAGAATTTTTTTACAAGTCCCTAGCACAATACAAGTATTATTCTTGACACTTGGGGGCTAATGTATGTTTGCTCAAAGTAACATTGGTTAAAGTCCCGGTTTAGCTTGGAAAGATAAACCGGCCCTTGGGAGCTACACAGGCGAAAGTTACAGGATTACAATGTGAAAGCACCGGTTCATCTTAAAAAGATCAACCGACCCTTGGAGGATAAGCATGCAGAGTTGAGATATTGCAAAGTCCCGGTTTAGATTGGCATCATAAATCAGCCCTTGGGGGCTACTGGAGTTGGTACTTGAAATTGGACATAAGAGAGAAAAGGTTATGTAGTTACCTCATAACGCTCCTTCATCATATTCACTAAACCGGCTTCGTAGTCACGGTTTGTGTACAGACGGTTTAAAAAACTAGAATGAAGTTCTTGGGCGTTGAGGTGGGCATAGCTTGACAAGTCTGTGCTCCATTTGCCTTTACCCATAGCAGAAATTTCCTCCTTGGCACTATGCTTTGATAACGCAACAGGATTGTTAGGGGTGGTGTGGCCAACGCCAGTAATGATAATATCATCTTCCTTATCACCAGCAGCTTTTACTGGAGTTGACGGTTTATCAGCGGCCTTAGCTAGACTTGACGGTTTATCATCAGTTCGGACCGGGCTTGCCGGTTTATCAGCATAGCCTGTTGCATCAACTTCTGCTTGTTTAACAAAATCATGGTCTGGAGGGGGCGGATCATCAAACATGGCGTCAGCATTTGTTCATTCCGGTTCTGGAGTTCTCTCCAGGTCCACAACCACATGGTCATCAGACGGTTTATTCACCCGAGCTTTCTTGCTGGGTCTGGCCTTGGCCCTGAAAGGAAAAGATATAAAGGTCACTATAACATGCAAGTATGAAGCGTCAAAAGATTAAGTTTAATTTTTTTTTACCGAGGAACAGTCTTAAGAGGAGGGAGCTGTGTGGACGTTGACTCGCCAGATGATGAATGAGGTGTTCCTTGATAATTGGAATCGGACGGATTATAGGGTTGTCGGAAATAACTTGCCTTGGGATAAGAAGGATCGGAAGTGGGTGAGACCTCATATTGACGCTTCCGAACCAGAGTGTTCGGTAAACTGGCTGAAGTGACTACTTGGCCGTTGTGCCGACTTGTGCGGCGAGCTTCGTGTTGCTGCTTCTTCAAAAGAAAGTGTGGGTCCAAGTGAGCTAGGGGTGAGAAAATCTTACTTTCCGGATTGCTTGACGGATTTTTTGTGTTGGCAGAGGGTCTGAACCAGAGGAAAGGATAATTACCTCTACGTCACTGGCTTGGCTTCCTTCAGCGTCATCCTGATAATAATCATTGTCAATGAGGTGTATGAAAAACGAACCAAGAGAGTCAAGTTCTACCTCTGAGGCCGGATTATCAAGATCATCATCGAGGTTCAAACCGGTGGATTCAACTGCCTTCTTCTTGGCAGGTCTCTTGACAACCTTCGTCTTAGGTCGAGGGGTCTTGGCCGGTTTATCTTGAGGTTTCTTCTTCCAAGATGGGTCGTCACCCTGTTAAAAGATTGACAGAGGATATAAACGATTGCACAGTTAAGAATATCAAGTACAAAGCAAGAGTGAGGCAATTCTTACAGCTGGCGGTTTATTCAATGTACAAAAGGGACTTAACCCGGTCCTACTGCAGACAGCTTCCGATTCATTCGGCATCTTCTTAACAGACTCAGTAACTTCAGCCTCTGTTAGCTGAATATCAATATGACATTGAGAGTCTTTTGAGTCCCCTGTGTACTCAAACATTAAACTGGGGCGGCAGCTTAACGGTAAAATACTCCAAGATATCCAGCAACGAACAAAGTCCACTCCTGTCAAACCGTTAGCCATGAAAGCTCTGAACTTGGCGAGTTGTGGTGCGTATGTGGCCCGTTCCTTGGTAGTCAGCCGTTGCGGAAATGGGTGTGTGTTGGTAAGCCGGTAGCACGATAACCCGACAGAGGGTTCTCATCTTCAGGAGAAGTATCCATACGGTAGAACCAAGTCTAGTTCCA
Source organism: Triticum aestivum (assembly GCF_018294505.1). Lineage (NCBI taxonomy): Eukaryota > Viridiplantae > Streptophyta > Magnoliopsida > Poales > Poaceae > Triticum > Triticum aestivum. Next base: position 30,184,092 of record NC_057806.1, on the reverse strand, counting down.
ATCCTTAGGATGACTGTGAAGTTTGGCGTGAGGGAAGCTGACATCCTTCCTTTTCTGAATGGAGACACCGCCAAGTTCAGTGTTGGGCCCGTCTACGAATTCAGTACGATGGTTCAAATAGAAAAAATCCCGGAACAATTCAACAGTTGGCTCTTCTTGCAGATAGGCTTCACAAAACACTTGAAAGTCGCAAATATTGGACACGAAGTTGGGTCCAATATCTTGAGGGTGGATCTGGAAGCTGGCAAGCACATCACGGAAAAACTTGGATCCGAGCGGTTTAAAACCATGGTTCATGTGATCAACGAATACCACTACCTCGCCATCCTTGGGGGTAGGAGGATTTTCTGGACTGGGAACTCACCAGTGGATTTCGCTTTGTTTTGATAAAATGCCAGTTCTGACGCATCCATCTAGTTGCTCCTCGGTAACCCGGGAAGGGACCCACTTATAGGCATAAAATTGTTTGGCCATTTCAAATGAAAAGCTAGAAAAAGATCGAATGCCGGTTTAAGGTTCATGACAGACAGGCATAAAGCATAGCAGATTAAGGGAAAGGTATTCAAGCATGCAAGATTGTTAAACCAGAGGTTGATGCTATTATAAATAATAAAGCGATTGGCGGTTTACAAGGGGACTAATGGCATATGGCAGATTATTTTCTAAAGGATAAACCGCCCACGCAGACAATGAAAGTACAGATCTGAAGCAAAAATGACTAAGTGAGGAACAACAAGTTTCACATTGGAATTTTTGGATCTACCACATGTCAGGAAAAGGAAAATAAGTCTAGACCTAAAAAACCAGTACAGAGGAGTTCATCAGTTTTAAAGGAGGCCTTTGTACTGGTAAAGGGGATCTGCTGGCATCTAAAATGGTTACGAAACAGCTACCACGTGAGTTCATACTTCTTTTATATCAAAAGAGGATGTAGTGGAGAAACTATGAAGAATCCGTAAGGAATAGCGAAGAACACAGAAGAGCTTGCAAACCCTAGCGGATCTACATAGGAAGGGAAGAGAAACTTACCGAAGCTGTTGAAGCAGCGGAGGCGCGCCGCATTTTTCTGGAACGATCAGGTTGATGCAGCGGCCGGAGGTGAAGACGAGGGCGGAGCTTGACGATGACGGCTGCGCGTAAGGGTCAGGTCGGCACAAGGAAGAAGAAGCGAGGAGGCAAGACGGGAAAAATGAAAAGGATCCCCCCCACCCCGCGGTCTTATTTATAAGGTGAAAGGATAAGTGACAGACGCGAAAATCGAGGAGCCCAAAAGTTGGATATGTGACAGAGCGGTCGCCTCGATTGTCGGAGGCTCATTAATAAAGGTGAGGTATATTTAATTTTTAATAGCAAGCGATGTCATGGCGGTTTATTACGAACCTGGAAGATGACGTCATGGCGGTTTACAAGATTTATGCGAAGGTGCGGAAGGAGGAATTTTTCTAAGTGTTGAAGATTGACATGAACAAGTTCAAATCAATCTGGGGCCTAATGTTGGAGATATTACTAGTAGGTATAAACCGGCCATGAGGGGCCGGTTATGCCCACAATGAGTTAGTCATGTTTGAAGCCCATGAAGACAAGAAGTATGGCGCTTTATGGAGGAGATTTAACACCAGGGCCCAAAAGTGGATTAGGGCCCATATACATAAACTGTCATATGATATGTAACTTATGTTGTAAGGCAAGAAAAGGTAGAAACCGAGCCATGCACGTTTATGAACCGGCCTCGGGATTCTGTAAACTATCAGGCGTCAACCTCTGTATATAAGGGGATGACCCGGCGGCGGTTTAGGGACAAAAAACGATAACTCAAAAGCCAGGAAAAGCGGATCCGCTCCCTGGTCATCGAAACCCTAGCAATTTCGTCACAAACTGGACGTAGGCTTTTACCTTCATTGTAAGGGGCCGAACCAGTATAACTCCCCGCGTCCCTTGTCTGCTTTAACCCCTTTAAGCTAACCCGTCGCGATGGCTCCACGACTAAGTCCTTTCACGAGGACATCTGTCGTGAAAAAACCACGACAGACTTTGTTGGGATATCATTATTATCTCTTATTTACTTTAATGCATCTATATACTTGGTAAAGGATGGAAGGCTCGGCCTTATGCCTGGTGTTTTGTTCCACTCTTGCCGTCTTAGTTTTCGTCATACCGGTGTTATGTTCCTTGATTTTACGTTCCTTACGCGGTTGGGTGTTATGGGAACCCCTTGACAGTTCGCTTTGAATAAAACTCCTCCAGCAAGGCCCAACCTTGGTTTTACCATTTTCCTACCTAACACTTATACCTTTCCCTTGGGTTATGCAGACTCAAGGGTCGTATTTATTTTAACCCCCCCTCCCCCCGGGGCCAGTGCTCCTCTGAGTGTTGGTCCGAACTAGAGTCCTTTGCAGCGCCACCTCGGGGAAACTCGAGAGCTGGTTTTAGTTGTACAGAGTGCTCATCCGGTGTGTCCTGAGAACGAGATACGTGCGACTCCTGTCGGGATTTGTCGGCACATCGGGCGGCTTTGCTGGTCTTGTTTTACCATTGTCGAAATGTCTTGTAACCGGGATTCTGAGACTGATCGGATCTTCCCGGGAGAAGGAATATCCTTCGTTGACCTCGAGAGCTTGTGATGGGCTAAGTTGGGACACCCATGTAGGATATAAACTTTCAAGAGTCGTGCGTGCGGTTATGTGGAAGGTGGGAATTTGTTAATATCCGGTTGTAGAGAACTTGACACTTAATTAAAATTAATCAACCACGTGTGTAGCCGTGATGGTCACTTTTCGGCGGAGTCCGGGAAGTGAGCATGGCCTTGTGTTATGCTTGAACGTAAGTAGTTTCAGGATCACTTCTTGATCACTTCTAGCTTCTCGGCCATTGTGTTGCTTCTCTTCTCGCTCTCATTTGCGTATGTTACCCACCATATATGCTTAGTGCTTGCTGCAGCTCCACCTCATTATGTTCTCCTACCCATAAGCTTAAATAGTCTTGATCTCGCAGGTGTGAGATTGCTGAGTCTTCATGACCCACGAATACTTCTAAATAGTTGCAGGTGCCGAGGATACCAGTGCAGGTGATGCTAGCGAACTCAAGTGGGAGTTCGACGAGGATCTGGGTCGTTACTACGTGTCGTTTCCTGATGATCGGTAGTGGAGCCCAGTTGGGACAATCAGGGATATAGCATTTGGGGTGTATCTTTCTATTTATTCGGATTTGGCCGTAGTCGGTCTTTGAGTGTATTTGGATGATGTATGAATTATTTATGTATTATGTGAAGTGGTGATTCTAAGCCAACTCTTTATCCCTTTCTTATTCAGTACATGGGATTGTGTGAAGATTACCCCTCTTGCGACAAAACTATCATGCGGGTATGCCTCTAAGTCGTGCTCTGACACGTGAGAGATATAGCCGCATTGTGGGTGTTACAGACATGACTGTGAGGATATAACTTGTATTTGATCTCAGATCTGTGGCTAATTCACCATGAATGTATGCACAAGCTCACGCACGCCACACACTAGCCATGGCCGAAGCCACCAACTCCTTTCCCAATCCCCACGCAACGCACACACACCGCATATATCAGCATACACCCTTAACGGGCCCAGTCTGGGCCTGCAAGCCACTGGGGAAGTCGTCGATCGTGAGTGGGCCGCGAGGCTGCTGGCCCACGAGTCGAGTCCTCGTCACATCGCGCTTCTGGATGACTGGCTCTGTCCTTGTGGGCGCTGACATCCCCCTCTCCTTCAGAACCGGCTTGACCCCAAGCCAGGGCACGCAGAAACAACTGGCGAAGGGAGTCCTTGTCCTCCCAGGTTGCTATAGATGCATCTCCACCACTCCACTGGATGAAGGCTTGAGCCACGGAACGATTGTCCGATCGCCGAATGCTCTCCTGCTGGATCTAACAGGGACTTGGAGATGAGCATCAGCACCAGGGAGCGAATCAAGTACCTCGTACTGTGGTTGCACAAAGCGCTTCAGTTGTGAGACATGAAAGACGGGGTGGATCCTACTAGCTGCTGGCAATTGCAACCGGTAATCCACCTCTCTAATTTTCTCCAGGATGAGCAAAGTATTTGAATGCAAGTTTATGATTCGCCCGGTGCGCCACTAACGATTGCACATACGGCTGGAGCTTGAGAAACACCTTGTCACCCACCTCAAATGTCTTCTCCGTGCGATGTTTGTCAGCCTGGCATTTCATTCGCTGCTGAACACGTAACAAGTGTTCTCGAACTGATTGTTGCACAACCTCCCTGGCTTCCAACCACTACTGCAAATCAATTGGAGCAACCATATCTGAAGCTGATATCCCAAAATACCTGGGGCTATGTCCATAAAGAACTTCAAACGGTGATTTGTTGAGAGCTGAATGCCAGTTAGTATTGTACCAGAACTCACACAGGGGAAGCCACTTGGACCACTTGCTGGGGTGGGCACTGATAAAGCATCTCAGGAAACACTCAACCTGTTGATTCACTCGCTCGGTCTGACCGTCAGTCTCCGGATGGTATGCAGTGCTCATGTTAAGGACAGCTCCAGTCTTCTTGACCAAAATTTGCCAAAAATTGTTGGTAAAGACAGGGTCCCAGTCTGACACAATGTACAGCGGCATGCCATGAAGCTTATAGACATTGTCCAGGAAGAGATCGGCAATTTTCTGGGCCGTGTAGGGGTGTTTGATAGGAACAAAGTGGCCATACTTTGTAAATTTGTCGATGATGACCATAATGCAGTCAAACTGGCCTGAAGGAGGTAATCCTGAGATAAAGTCCATTGTCACCGTTTCCCAGGCCTTGGCAGGTACTGGCAATGGTGATAGCAGTCCCGGGTAAGCCACACGCTCAGGTTTCGCTTGCTGACACACTAAGCAAGATTGCACAAACTGCTGAATAACCTTCTTCATACCAACCCACTTAAAGATAGCACGAATTCTCTTATACGTAACTAGGAAACCAGAGTGCCCTCCCAAAGGTGTGTTATGAAAAGCTCGGCAAATTCTGATATGCAAGGTGTTGTCATTACCCACCCAGATGCAACCTTTGTACTTTATTAACCCATTGACCAGCTGAATTTTATCTTTGGAGCCCGGTTGCAGGGTCAGTTGGCACTGTAACTCTTGTGCTTTAGGATCATTTGTGTAACTCCTAACAACTTCATCTATCCAACTGGGTTGAGCACATGATATTGTTAGCAGCTGAGAATCTGCATGAGGCCTTCTAGAAAGAGCATCTGCTGCTGAATTGTCAGATCCTTTCTTATACATGATCTTATAGTTGAGGCCCATCATTTTGGTGAGTGCTTTTTGCTGCCAAGGGGTGTGTAATCTTTGATCAGACAGATGAACCAAACTCTTTTGATCTATCTTAATAATGAACTCCTGAAATTGCAAGTATGGTCTCCACTGTTCAATAGCTAGTAATATTGTCATGTATTCCTTCTCATATACAGAAAGACCTCTGTTCTTAGGACCTAGGGCTCTGATGACAAATGCAATTGGATGATCCTGCTGCATGAGAACAGCCCCAATACCCACTTCACATGCATCTGTTTCCACCACAAACTGCTTGGAGTAATCTGGAAGAGCTAATACAGGAGCATGAATCATAGCTTGCTTCAGTGTTTGAAAAGCTAATTCAGTAGCAGGAGTCCACACAAATATAACCCCCTTTTTCAACAATTCAGTCAGGGGTCTGCTAATCACACCATAGTTTTTGATAAACTTTTTGTAGTACCCATTTAATCCCAAGAATCCTCTAACCTGCTTCACATCAGTAGGAGTTGGCCAGTTCTTAACAGCTGTGATTTTACTGGCATCAGTGGAAACCCCCTTGTCACTTATGACATAACCAAGGTAAGCAATCTCTTGCTTGGCAAAATCACACTTACTGAGTTTCACCTTCCATTGTTTCTCTAGCAGAATACACAAGACCTTGTCCAAGTGTAGGAGATGTTGCTTGAGAGTTTTGCTGAAAACTAGGATATCATCAAAGAAACATACAACACAGGGATCCTCACCTCTCAGGACTGGAGCTAGATCTGTGTTCATTGCCCCTTGGAATGTATTAGGAGCTCCAGTCAGCCCCATGGCCACAATCGTGAATTCATAGTGACTAGTGTGTGTCTGGAAAGCAGTTTTAAACTCTTCTCTTGGTGCAAGTCTGATCTGATGGTATCCTGCTTTGAGGTCCAATTTAGAAAACCAACAAGCACCAACAAGTTGATCTAGGAGCTCATCAATAACAGTGATAGGGTATTTGCTTTTCATTGTGAGTGCATTGACATGTCTGAAGTCTATGACCAACCTCCAAGATCCTTCTTCCTTCTTTTTGACCATTAGTGCTGGAGAAGAGAAAGGGCTGTTAAGCACTTGAATTAACCCTCCCTGCAACATTTCTGCTACCTGTTTTTCCATTTCAACCTTCAGGTGAGGAGCAATTCTGTATGGCCGAATGGACACTGGCTGAGCTCTAGGTATCAGGGGAATATTGTGGTCATATTGTCTTCTGGGAGGTAAACTAGTTGGTGGAACAAAAACCTCAGCATATTTGTCCAATAGAGCTTGTATCTCTAGTAACTGCTCACTGTTCCCAGCAGTGCTGTTTTGGAAAATTGCCATGACAGTGAATGCACACTCTTCAGGTAATTCACCTTGTAGGGTAACAACAGTGCCTTTATACTGGAAGGAGAGCCATTTCTGTTCCCAATCGATGTACATTGGGCTATGCTTGGCTAGCCAGTCGAGGCCCAGAATACCATCATAGCCCCCAAGAGTTAGGATTCTGAAATTGTGCATAAAGTTTTGACTCTGACAACTCCATTGGCAGTGTTTAGCTTGCTGTGTACAGCTCAACTTCCCTCCTCCTGCAATCTTGACAGAGACGGCCTTAATTGCAGTTACGGTTGGAAGCACATGCTGATGAGAATTGTCCAAGAATGAGTGAGTGCTTCCAGAGTCAACTAGGAACCTGAGCTCAACACCTTGTAGAAGTACTGGTAAGGTGACGGACAACTTCGACGCACTGTTACTTACAGCAGCTGCTGATAGCATTATCAAATTGTTAGTATCACTGTCAGATTCATCCAGGGAGGTAGCAGGGCTTTGTAGTTGCTCAATGAGTTCCTGAACAACTTGTAGCTGTACAGTAGACTTGCACTGATGGTCCTTGGACCATTTTTCACCACAAATGAAGCACAACCCCTTTGCTTTCCTAAAGTTCCTCAAGGATACCCACTTATCTTCTGTTGTTGCTGGTTAGTGAGTATCAGATGGTCGTCGCTCTTCTGCATTCTTGGACTTATAAGCATACTGTCCGGCTGATGCAAAACTCCTCCTTGTCATAGGACTGGCTTGGTGATATGACACTTCCCCCAACTCTTCGTGTAGCAGAGCTAGTTCATATGTAGTGTCCAAATCTCTGGGTTTTTGCATTGCAATGGCCATACGGACTCCTGGTTTCAACCCATCAATAAACCTGGTGGTATAATGTAGTGGGTCGGGATTGATCTCATAAGCAGTGAGTTGGTCATACAGTTCAGAGAATTGATCTACATATTCTTTGACAGTTCCAGTCTAACCGATTCTGAACATTTTCCTCAGCAAATTCTGGTGTTGGTTGCGGCCAAATCTCGATTGCAGGAGATTGCAAAATTCAGTCCACTGTAACCCCGTTGTTCTCCTCTGTACAGACTCCAACCAGCGAGCAGCTGCCCCCTCGAATTGAGCTGTGGCATACGAAATCCACCGGCTGTGGTGCGTGCCCCATAGCTTGAAATAGTGCTCGCATCTCGCTTGCCACAATCTGGGATTCGAGCCATCGAAACGCGGCAGCTCAACTCTCGGCTCTGAACTGTACTGCTCACCCTGATCCAGTGTAATGAGATCACGAGGAGACTGAAACTCACGAGGAGAAGGTAATTCACGTCCGTTCCTGGCCGGAGATGGAACGTAGATGATGTGGGCCTTGGACTTATTGAACCTTTCAGCTCTATGAGAATCAGGAAGAAGCGTGTCCCGACCTTCTCCGGCGTCTCTGCTTGATGAGGGGGGCCTTCCAGGAAGGAACGTGTCCCGGCCTTCTCCGGCATCTCTGCTTGATGAGGGGGGCCTTCCAATCCGGCCGTCACCGTCACCGTCGGCCTTGTCCCCTCGCTCCAATTCCACGCGGATCTGGTCGATATCGAGGAGGAGCTCGGAGCGGGCACCATCAACGCGTGCCGTGATAAGGCCATCCAAGGTTTTGGTCGATTCCTGGAGCAATTTGGTCATGGATTTGAGGAGGTCTTCGTTGTGTACCTTGAGGCGCTGATCAAGATCATCGGAGATGGCGGATTTGACGAGCTCGTGGATGTTGCGCCCCTCTGCCGACAACCCCTCCATGACCTGCCGCCATCGCAATTTGCTGAATCTGGTGCGGTGTGGGTGGTGGGGAATCTCCAGGATGGAACGGCTCTGATACCATATGTGAGGATATAACTTGTATTTGATCTCAGATCTGTGGCTAATTCACCATGAATGTATGCACAAGCTCACGCACGCCACACACTAGCCATGGCCGAAGCCACCAACTCCTTTCCCAATCCCCACGCAACGCACACACACCGCATATATCAGCGTACACCCTTAACGGGCCTAGTCTGGGCCTGCAAGCCACTGGGGAAGTCGTCAATGCGAGTGGGCCACGAGGCTGCTGGCCCACGAGTCGAGTCCTCGTCACCTCGCGCTTCTGGATGACTCGCTCTGTCCTTGTGGGCGCTGACAATGACGAGCCCGTCCATCTCAGCTTTTCTTACCGGTCGGGCGGCTGTAGATGCTTTAACGGAAACCAAGATGATTCGTGCACGAGAGGCCGGGAATGACGCCGATGGAGCAAGTGGTGCTTGGCATGATGCAAGCCACGGAATGTGAAGAAAAAGAATGGCATTGCTTCAAAGATCTTCTTTGCCATTCCAGCAGCAGCTTCAGCATTTTTCGAGTTTCTTGGGGAGCGGGTTTGACCTAACCCGTTTGCGCGGGAGGCCCAATGAAACTGACGCGGTGACACGTAGAGTGTTGTATGTACACATATACACGAGAGCGTCCATTTTGCATGGGTGTGACAGGGTAACCACATGTGAAAAATCAAGGGGAGCGCAGAAAAAGAAGACGGAGAGGTGAAAATGGAAAGAAAGTTGCATCCATTCCTTCCCAGGAAACATGTATCCGTGCACGAGCCTATTGCGCCAACCACTCGCTGTGCACCCAGACCCAGACCCATTCAGCGCCAGTGACGAGCAGAGAAAACACTGTGGAAGGAAGCAGTGATGCGTGCGGAATGTACACCGAAATGGGATGGACTCAGTGGCCCCATGGCTTGGATTTGCACTTGTCCGCGTGCCACTATCAGAACCGAGACGGCAATGAACGAACGATGCTCGTGAATGACGAGGGCGAGGCGAAGAAGAACCTGGTGTGGGTGGGTAGCGGTGGACGCTCTTTCACAACCTGAACTGCTGTCTAGGCATTATCTATGCAATGTTTTGGCGCTATTAGTATTAGATGGATGGAGAGCATCTTCGTGCAAGATGTTCCTGACATTTCACTGTTCGGTGCTCGGCATGCCATGTGCACCATCTGTCTGTGCATCTATCTCTCCCTCCTCTTGAGCAGTAGGACTACGTACGTCCACTGGAGAAATACTAAACCAAATTTTTTGACTATTTAATAAATGTTTCTCTCATGTTTTAGCTTATACAAAATGTTACTACTGCTAGCAGAGACTGCCTTACCTCCAGTGGAGTCTGCCCTACCTCCATGCATTGTCCTATAATCCGTCCCCAGTGGCTAACCAACGACTAAGCAAAGCATGATTTGTCCACCACTTTTCCATTATTATAGTACCCCGCAACCCACAATAATGAAACCAGATTAGCTTAATGAGCATACTGATATCTTATTACTGTACTAGTATTATATTTAAATCATACGTACATGATCGCCCAAGCTGAGATGAGCATGCATGCGGGGGTAAACTAAATCATGAACATGTGGACAAGCACAACCTCCTTGCTTATACTCAAAAGCCTTCAAACAAACCGGCCAGTACCATTCGGCATGAGCGATGAGCTATATGATTGAAAAGTGTTTGGTTTTTGTCTGGTTTTTTTCATGAAGAAAAAGTTCATCAAAATCTATCAAACATGGGATCTAGTTGTGAAGATCTCGGCGCGAGGAATCCAATGATGAAAATGGTTTGAAATTTGGATACATGGTTTAAGAGATAAAATATTTTGAATAAACGAATCTATGAAAAAAAAATCTCCTAGGTTGCGACAAATGGCGCACATGTAATACACCACTTGTCACAACCCAGGGAGGTGGAAGTGGCATTTTTATAAAAAGTGCTCCTTAATTAATGATTTCGCCGAAGAGGAGCTCTCGACCTACCGTGGGAGCACCTATGCAGTGCCTTCAGTGCCCGATTGCACGCTGACGCTCGCGTGCTTACGCGGCCCGCGGCCCAATAATAGTTCGCTTTTGGTTGTTCGCCCGTGTGGCCATTTTTCCTTTCTAGCTCACTAAAGCCAGGTCACTTTCTGTAAAAAAAACCCAGGTGAGCTGAGTCGCAGGCATTGAGCACTAGTTGTTGACTTTTCTTTAAAAAGGTTGTGAAGTTTTGAAAAGCGAAGAATTCAAAAGTCGACACATCTCGCTCGTTGATCAAGTCGTGGCTTTCTAGGCCCAACGTAAAAAATGCATAATGATAGTAGTAAAATCTTCCCATCAGTTTCTGATCTTGCTTTACTTCTGGACTAAGACTCGTGAAGACAGCCAGGAAGAAGGGAGCAGGCTCACAAAACAGAGGGCTCCGATCGGCCAAAACCCCGGCAAGATCTCTTTCTAAAAGGTCCTTTTGCAAATTTAATTGTTAAGGCAGGGAGAAGAAAGTAAGGTCCATCTATTCCATTCCCGTCCATCGTGGCCGCCAGTCATGGATCGGAGGCAGGTGGTTCGCTATCGCCGCCTACACGGCTCCATGTCAGCCCTGTGCCTCTTTTCATCAGGCGTAAAGTCGCCACCTACCATACCACTTCTTGTTCTGGAATATGCATGCACGCCCATCCATCTCAAGATTCATCCCTGAAAGGATCTCCTACCAAAACTTCCAGCCCCCAAACTCTTTCTCATTCTCCTCGTTCGTCTTCGTCTTCTATTTTTCATTCGGGAAATAGATACGTACTTCCTCCATCCGAAAATACTTGTCATCAAGATGAATAAAAGGGGATGTATCTAAATGTATTTTAGTTTTAAATATATCTTTTTTATCTATTTTGATGACAAATATTTCCGGACGGAGGAAGTACATCTTACCTGCTGCTTCATCTCTATGACCTCTGTAGTGCTTGGTTAGGAAAGACTTGAGTTATATATACCTGTTTTAGAAAGAAAAAGACGAGAGAACCTGACGGTTTCTTTTGGAAAGAAAGAAGAAGAAAAGAAATTGATGGAGGAAACCAGTGCTTCTCCCAATATGTGAAGAGTTATCAGTTTACTTGTATGAAAATGCCGTTAATCGAATTTTCTGCCCATGTGTAACAACTTCATGATGCAATGTTATTTTGCATTTCTGCTTTAACCTCTTAAGTCGAGTGTGGAACTATCGAGTTGATGCGCAGAAAAAAGATATGGAAGCCACATTATGGCGACTATGTGTTTGCACACAACCGTCATGGCCTTCACATACATATACATATGAAACGTTTTTCATATCCAATATGGCGATTGCAAGCATGACAAACTCCGCTAGAATTGCTGCTCTAACCGTTATAGACGTACACACAGAAAAAACTGTCATACAAAATTCAGCTCCACCTCCACTCCAAGCATTTCTGCTACAGTAGTAATCTGAAACAGAGTTCCTACTCAGACATCGTGATCGACCAATCATCCCGATGTTACACGCACAACCTATTGTTAGGGTGTTCTCAACATCACGAACGATTCTGAAAGCCAAATCACGAAAAATTACACTGGTGGAAATATTCCGCACATGCTAAAGACAGCGGAAACATTTGTGGCGTGCAAGGCGTCTACGACAGGGATGCCACGTATGGGTCTTCTTCTAGCAGATTGCGAGGTTTCGGCTTTTTTCGGAGCCAGAGAATTGCGAGTGATCATCGCTTTAGTTAGTATAGTACTTGAATTGCGAGTGATCATCGCTTTAGTTACTATAGTACTCTCTCTGTTTTTATTTACTCCGTATATTAGAGTTGACTGAAGTCAAACTTCGTAAAGTTTGACCAAGTTTATAGAAAATAATATAAACATTTACCATAACAAATTTATATCATGTGAAAGTACATTCAATAATAAATCTAATGATGTTGATTTGTTATCGTATATGTTAATATTTTTGTTTATAAAATTGATCAAAGTTTACAAAGCTTGACTTTGACCAAAGCTAATACGTGAACTAAATAAAAACGGAGAAAGTACTTAGTACAAATAAAAGCCGGTGCAGAAAGCTAAGTATGTGCATTTGGGAGGGACCAGCCGGTTAAGTATGTGGCAAATCATTCTGGCCGATGTCCCCACGCACCAAAACTCTTCCTCTTTCTTCTTCTCCTTGACAGCTAGTAGACCAGCACAGGTCCAAAATCATGTGATTTCAGCGTTTGGTACTCACTTGGGAGTTGGGAGTCATATTTTGAGGGGGTGTTGTTTGGCGCGCCACGGCTAGGAGATAACTCCGGCTGAATCAAAAGGAAGTCATGAAACTTAATCATGAAAGCTGTGAGAGATTTGTTTCAATCATCAGAAATATAAAAGAAAGTTGCGAGAGATTCTTCCATTTGCTACGGCTACTCTCTTGCCCCATTTCCATTTCCACGCAAGACAGTATCATGAGACACGTGAACTTTGGCCTAGTTCCAACTTCCAACGCATATTTTTCATGATTCCAAACTACTAGTAGCTAGCTAGTTATTGGACTGGACGGCCACGGAGCCCCGGAAAAGGCGTGCGCCAACTAACAGTCATGAGGCGAAACTAGCCCAAACCGCTAAGGCCCTTCCCAATGCTCTAAGGTATACAGGTGCTAAGGATGCCACATAGGCAAAATAGTGATGTGGCAAAGCAATTAAAGAGGAGAGAGAGCATTATGGTGACCCCAAAAAGAAACGATGCTAAGCATGTGAACCTATGTAAAGTGACTATCAACCAATACATGAAGGAGATTAATTATTAAACAATTCTATGAGGGAAGCTTAGCTACAAAAACTAAGCACCTATGCATTGGGGGGACTAGTTCTAAGATTTTTAATGCACTTAGCACCTCATCTAAGCACCCATGCATTGGAATAGGTCTAATACCTTGGATGATGATGATGATGCTATTGTTCCTCGTTGTATATTCTTTTTTTTATTGGTTTCTGCGACTACCGGACTTGCCAAATCCAATCTCTCAAATGTCCGCGGACGTGGACACTGACCGGTCACTTCTTAAAAAATGCATTTCACATCCAAATACCTCAAATTAGAACTCTCAAATCCATATTATTACATGCAACATAAAACCTAATCTAAGCGGAGCTCGCCCTATTATGCTCCCCCTCGTCCGGCTCCGCCCTGGCCATGTACGGCAGCCGCTACGCTCCTCAGAGTGTTGGTCTGGTAGCCGGCAAGGTAGAGTAGGGCATGGGACACGGGCCGGCTCACGGGACTCAAGGGCCGCCGTCTCCCATGTCCTACTCTTCCTCGTGGGGGCCCAGAACCCGAACGGTGTCGGTGGACGTCAGATCGATGACAGGTCTGTCTTGGGACGAACCGCGGATGTTGACGACGATGCGGTTGCGGCGTCCGGACTGATGCGCCATACGGGACGCCAGAGAATGCGACTTCGCCTCGCCGACGTCTACCACCACCTCCCACGCCTGGTGCCTTGCACGGCGGGCCCGCCCATGGTGCATCCCCATACTCGGAGAGCCAACGAAAGGTTGTGCGTCCCCCAACGTGTTCAGACGCTACACAAAACGCACGACCTCCGGCAAGGCATCTACGGCTGGCCTATCGCCAAATCCGTGCACCATTTGGGTGGACGCAATGGATTCCCGATGGAAGGAATTCGACCGGTGACGTGCACGGGCCTCCCCCCGGGCGCGACAGAGCGCAAGCCGGACGACCGTCTTCTCCTCAAGGTCGTGTGGGATGGGGGAAGTATCCAGTGCTACGGGAGGTGCTCCATGAGCTTTTCAGCCATTGGATCAGAGATCTAAAGGCCACAGTGCGACCTGACACATATTTGCCAAAAAACCCTCAGAAGTCCAATTATTTGGTCCAGCTCCAACACATCCATAGATGACCATTGGATCTGAAATCAACGGTTGGAGAACTCCTGGAGCACCTACACTTAGGTGCTCCTGTAGCACTAGAAATTTTCCCGCGTGGGATGAGCTCGGGGTTGACGGATCTGGAGGTGAGGGACTCAGATGCGCTGCCCGCCATGTCGGAGACGAGTGAAAGGAGCCTGAGACGAGCTTAGGTGGCGGAGAGGAGTGGAGTGGAGGGGAGTGAAGTGGCCACGGTTTGGTCCGACGAGCGAATGAAGAGGAATTTATGTGGGTCGGGGGGCAGCATGGGCCGGGTCCGACGTGGCGGGTGTGCCCGGGCGCACCCGGGCGCCCCCATATCTGCCCCATTTTTGGGCTGGATATGAGGGGTGCCGGTCAGACCGAGCGTATGAGGCCCGTTTGAGGGGGGCGTCTAGGTAAAAAAAACATGGTCTACTAGTGACCGGGCGGCTCACGTATGAGGTGGGTTTGAGGCGCCCGGTTTTAGATGCTCTGAGCACCTAGAGCCGGACTTGGCAAATTTGACCCCTATACAATGCATGCGCAGACCCAGCCGCGGGCAGTAACCAGTCATCCTAAAAAAATTCGCTGCATTCAACTACCTCATATTAGATACCTAAAATCCATACAAAGCATGCAAAATAAAATCTATGTACTACATAGGTAACCTAAGCTAGCCTACAGTACTCGCCATCGTCAAAGATGCCAACGGCCTCCATGCCGGCAATGCCGCACGGCCCTATCTCTGGGTGGATGGCCTCCTGCCGCATCTTCAGCTCCTCGTCAGACACTATCCCGGCGAAGATTTCATGGAACTTTGCGCCCCGCTGGCAGAGGAAGCGGCGGTTGGCCTCCACCTCAGCCTCCGACTGGATGGAGTCGAGGATGGCCTACTGCTTCGTTGCATCCTCCGCCTGGGCCACCTCGTACTCTGCCATGGCAAAGCTCGCAGCCGGAGGCGCCGGATATGCTTCTCCTGCGTCGTTGTCCTCGTCCTCCTCCGGCGCCGCATCCTGCTTTGCCTCGACCTCTGCCTCCGCCTCCTCCTTGCCCGACTCCAGCGAGTCCAGAGGCAGGCCGGTTTTGATTCGAGCTTCGTGCCACGCCTGAATCTTCTCAAATAGCTCAAGGCGCCGCTTCCGACGTGAGCATGGCGTATGTCGTCGCCTTCTGTCGGGTCATAGCTATCGGCGGACGGCGAGTGAATATAGGGGTGACGACATGAATAGGAGATGGATGGAAATGGATGCGGCTAGGGTTGGGGGTCGCTGTCCGGCTTAAATAGCCGGACTTTGGCCCTCGAACGGTGAGCTGGAACGGTGCCACGCGGAGGCATGAATACGTCCACACCCGCCCCGGAGGAGAAGCCCGTCAAACTGATGGGTTTCTGTGTGGGAACCCGCTGTCAACCCAACATGGTGGACCCACCTGGCGCGCCCAGCCATCCCATATCCGTTTCAGATTTGGATTGGATATGAGAGGTGTCGGTTGCTTCGAGTGTGTAGGAGCGACATGAGGAGCCCGTCCATCTCAGTTTTTCTTAGCGTCTGGCGGATGTAGATGCTCTAACCGAAACCAAGATGATTCGTGCATCGGAGGCCCGGAATGGCGCCGGTGGAGCATGTGATGGTTTTTTTAACACGGTACAGACGCAAGCGCTCACATACACACGCATACACTCATTCCTATGAATGCACACCCTACCTCTATGAGCACCTTCGAAAGACTGAGCCGGCATATCATCTCGAAATTTATAAAATCGCAGTAGGCATCTCGTTGTAGACGGAAACGTCTCCTTTCATTGAATGCGCATCACCGAAAATTCTAAATAAATCGAGAAATAAATGCGAGCATCAGGATTTAAACCCTGATGGGCTGAGAATACCACAATACCTCTAACCATTCAACCACATCGATTCACGAGCATGTGGTGGCTGGCATGATGCAAGCCACGGAAAGTGAAGAAAAAGAATGAGATTGCTTCCAAGGATCTTCTTTGCCATTCCAGCAGCAGCTTCAACATTTTTCGAGTTTCTCGGGGAGCGGATTTGACCTGACTCGTTTGCGCGGGCGGCCCAAGGAAACTGACGCTATGACACGTAGAGTGTTGTACGTACATATATACACGAGAGCGTCCATTTTCCATGGGTGTGACAGTGAGAGAAAAATCAAGGGGAGCGCGCGCAGAAAAAGAAGACGGAGAGGTGAAATTGGAAAGAAAGTTGCGTCCATTCCATCCCAGGAAACATGCATGGTGGCCGAGCCTATTGCGCCAACCACTCGCTGTGCACCCACACCCACACCCATTCAGCGCCAGTGACGACGAGCAGATAAACGCTGTGGAAGGAAGGAAGGAAGCAGTGATGCGTGCCGAATGTGCACCGAAACGGGATGGATTCAGTGGCCCCATGGCTCGGATTTGCGCTTGTCCGCGTGCCACGATCAGAATCCAGACGGCGTTGAACCGAACGATGCTCGTGGACGACGATGATGATGATGAACTGGGTGGGTAGCGGTGGACGCTCTTTCGCTACCTGAACCGCTGTCCAGGCATTATGTATGCAATGTTTTGGCGCTATTTGTACTATTAGATGGATGGAGAGCATCTTCGTGCAAGACATTTCGCATATCACATTTTATTTCGCCCCAAAATAAAATGCAGAAAAATATATCAAAACTTGCGAAATGTAAGGGACCTTTCGCTAGCTGTTCGGTGCTCGGCATGCCATGTGCACCATCTGTCCTGCATCTCTCTCTCTATACCTCCATGCATTGTCCTAATCCGTCCCCAGTGGCTAACTAACAACGAAGCAAGGCACGATTTGTCCACCACCTTTCCATTATTATATATATGGTACCCCCGCAACCCACAATAATGAAACCAGATTAGCTGACTCTAATGAGCATAACAGTATCTTATTACTGTACCAGCATTATATATAAATCATGCATGATCACCCAGGCTGAGATCAGCATGGGTAAATCAAATCATTAACATGTGGGCAAGCACAGCCCTCTTGCTTATATTCAAGAGCCTTCAAACAAACCGGCCAGCACCACACCATTCGGCATGAGCGACCGATGAGCTATATGAAAAGGCTTCAGACAAACCGGCCAGCTTGGCCTCACCCCGAGCACCAACCTAAACAAGTTGGGCTGCTGAGCCATCACACTAATTAATTAAACATCATTATCGTGCTAAACTTGATCGGTGGCAAAGGGAAGGTGATTGGGCCTCATCGATCGTCAGAGGCTGCTCGGGAGCTGGCCACAAGAATCGGCAAGGATATCCTCTAGACATGCATGATTGGATTGGAGCACAGACCACGACCTTTCTACTACTCCCTCCGTCCGTCCAGTGATATAAGAGCGTTTTTGACACTACAATAGTGTCAAAAACGCATATTACGGGACTGAGTAATTAATTCCTCTAGAGAAGATTCTTTAGATGTATAATATATAATCCGTGTTATCTTTTATGTTTCTCTCTCTCATGTCTTTTTAGATTATACAAAATGCTAGTGGTACTAGTAGGGTGGAAGATCTCATTGATGCTACTACTACATGTAAAGGTTCTCTCATTACAATTACATGCTCTATTTAGAACAGTAATAGTAGCAATAATAGAAGAAGAAATTAAAGAGGAAGAAGAAGAAAAAGAAAAAGGATTGGTCAAGGAGAGCTTTGACCTCCCAATCGAAGAGAGTAACAAGCTACTGTCTCTACCTACAACCAGAGAGGTCTCTATTACGATACGATTATGAGGCCGCCTCTGGCTACTTTTCCGGCGGTGGCCGGAGCCGCCATCGATCACATGACGCTGCACGAGTTGGGGTTCTCGTCGTCGAACAGGCGGTACGAGTCCTGGAGCGGCGGCAGGGGTGGCGGCGCCGCGTGCGTCCCGGGCGGGCTGTAGTAGTCCTGGTAGTAGGACTCCGGCGACGCGTGCGGGTACGGCATGTAGAGGTAGGACGGCGACCATTGCTGCATTGGCTGCGCCTGCTGGGAGTAGGCCTGCTGCGCCGGCGCCGGTGGGTGCTGCATCATGGAGGAGGAGGAGTACCCGGCCTGCTGCTGCTGCAGCGAGTAGCCCTGCTCCGGCCGCGGCGCGTAGTGGGACACGCTCGCTCTCGGCTGCGCCATGTTGTAGCTCATCACCGGCTGCGGCGCGCCGTACGGGTTGAATTCGTGGTGCGCGTGCATCGGCGCATGGGACAGGGACCTATCGGCGTCCTTGGGCTTGCTCTGTTTCTTCTTCGCCTCGGCCTCGTCATTGCCGCCGGCCTCCTTTGCGGCGGCAGCGGGCTCACTCGCGGGCTCGGCGCCCTTTGCCTTGGGCTCGCCCTCGCCGCCGTCTTGCTTTGCCTCGTCGCTTGGTTTTGCCTCCTCCTCTTTGTCAGCCTTCTTCTCAGATTCTGCTTCCTTCTCCGCCTCAGGCTTCTTCTCGGGGGCCGTCTCCTGCTCCGGCTTCTTGTCCGAGCTGTCGGCCTGCGGCTCCTTCACAGGCTCCGCCGGCTTCTTGTCGGCCACAGCAGCATCCTTGCTGCCGTCCCCGGCCGGCGCGGGGGCGTCGGCTGGGGCTGGCGGCGCAGGGTCGGGATTCTTGGCAGGCGTGTGTTGCCATGGCAGGGCCTGCTTGCCCGACTTGTGCAGCCGCTTGATGAGCGTCTCGGCGTCCACGGTGCCGGTCACCATCACCTTGTGCAGCTGGGCATCCACCTTCACGTCCTGCACGCCTGAGCACCCCAACCAAAACGCGCGACGACCACTTAGTAAGCTAATTAAGCCGAAAATGCAGCGGCGGGAGGAGAATTAAGGAGGGCGACGCTGGTACCTTCGACGCTCTTGAGCACCTTCCGGACCTTCTTCTTGCAGCCATGGCAGTGGATGGTCACCCTCAGCACGAAGGTCTGGAGATCCATGGTGTGGGAGTGCGCTCTGGGGACTGGTCACCGTCGTCTCGCTTCTTGGTTAGGGAGCAGGATGAGGATGGGGGGGCGCTCGAGTCTGTGGCTCTCCTCTCAGGACGCTGGGAGCTCAGGGGAGGCAGCAGATGCGGTGCTCAACTTATAGAGGTGGACGCGGGGATGGAGTACGACCACATGGCCGCTGACATGTGGGCCGGCCGGGTGCTCTGCTGCGGCGGCCGTATTGTTAGTACCCAGGCGGCGGCGGCGTATCCGTTCCGTTCCTAGGTATCCGTTCCGGCGGCCGTATTGTTGGGAGCATGATATTTGAGAGTGATTTTGATGACAATTTATGTTGGTCGGTCGAGCACGGCAACTCCACTGCACTTCTGTTTTTCATCAAAATTTATCGTACTGACATCCACGCGATAACTAAAGTTGCCATCAAAACGCTCTTCAATGATTATGATCGCTCTGTAGCATATGTGTAATTTTTAAAATATGTCTTTGGATGAAGCCAATCTGCCGGTGCAAATATAGCAAATTCGGACACTATTGACCGTTGGATATCATCTGCACAACAACAAATTCTGCCACATGTACTATTGAAAATATTTCATGGTTGAGCTTAATCACAATAAACAAACCCCAAAACACAAGGGTTTCTCGTTTGTTCTAAAACCTTTCATGCTTTAACTATTCATATATTTCTCTTCTGAATGAAATGACACTCTTTTTTACTTCACGATTTACAATGCATCATACACAGAAACATCAAAATGCATGCAATTCTTCTTTGTTTTAGAATTTTTCATACTTAAATTTTACAAAAATAAATCTTCTAACTGAATTGCAATTTCTTTTCTACTTTACGATTTACCGTACAATGCACAATGTGCACAAATTCTCACATCACAAACCTCCCCATTTGTTCTAAACTCTTCCATCCCTAAAGACAATTATCTTGGGTATATTTCACATGAGTTTCATGTAGCACTGATGCAGAAAAAGCCTAGTAGTGGTGTGGCAAAAAGAGCCTTGGTGGCGTTGGCACCCAACACCACCAATATAGCGTGAGTGATAATTTTTACTGATGGCGTTTGTGCGCACATGAGCAATAACTATGTGCTAATGGCGTGCCACGTGTCCAACACAACTAGAAATATATATCACCAATGACATGCCATGTTGGCGCAACACCACCAATTTCATATTGTGCGTATAAAAATTAGCTAAGCATATAACATTAACAACTAAGCTAGTGGAAGTCATCTTCTGCTCGCGAGCTCATTTGAGCTCGCGATGAATAGTAAAATCCAAAAAAAATGTAAAATATTTCAAAAAAATGTGAACATTTTTGGTGGAAACATTCACAAAATGTTTTCGAAAATAACACTTTTGGAGGATCATTTTTTTGTATGACTTCCACGAATGTTATTTCGTGATGAAATTTTGTGAGCACTGAGAACTTTTGTCAATGCTTGCACCAAAAAAGTCAGAAGTTTTTTTAATTTTTTTCGGATTTTACTGTTCACTCGAGCTCATTTGAGCTTGAGCTAAAAAACACCATGTCCCTAAGCTCGGTACTTCATTGATGACCCCACAAGTATAGGGGTCCAAATAGTCTTTGAGGGAAGTATTTGATTCAAATTAATTGATTCGACACAAGGTAAGACAAAGAATATTTATAAGCCTTAGCAGCTCAGTTGTCAATTCAACCACACCTGTGAATCACTTCCTTGCAGCAGTTTAGTAGTAGCACAACAATATGGTAGCAATGATAGCAATAGTAACGGTACAAGTAGCACTTGTGTAGCAAGCAGAGTAACTTGAACAAAGGCAATTGTATTAAAGTGTAGGCATGGAGTAGCGATGGATGTTTAGATGAGATTCAGTATGTAACTGCCACAACCTAGAGCGATACATGATACATCTGCAACCTATCAATAATTTTTTATTGTTTCATGCTATTATAGTATACCAAGGGTGCTTGACAATTTTCATGCGAAGCGGGATAACAGTGTTTAAACAAAATTAAGTGCAACACTTGAAGATAACATTTGGCATTTGACTTTTTTTGCACAGCGCAAAATGCCTAAGCTTTCCCTTAAATTTAAAAATCATGATTATTTCTCTAGATGTTCTTGTTAGTATACCAAGGGTGCTTCATAATTTTCATGTGAAGCGGGATAGCGGTGTTTAAAGAAAATTAAGTGCAACACTTGGAGGTAACATTTGGCGTTTGACTTTTTTTTGCACAGTACAAGATGCTTAAGCTTTCCCCTAAAATTGCAGGTAGCATTTGAGTGATGCCCATCCATGTTTTCTCAAATTCTTTTGACATTTGCAAAAAGCATTTTTGATGCGCGGGAGCATATACTCCCAAGAGCCGAATTAGATTTCCGGTGCTTTTGTAGAATAATTTGTTAAGTTTCCTTGTTTTGTTTCATGATATGACAAGTTTACTTCTAATGCATGGTCATTTTGTGAAAGTTCATGTATGACATTTTCTGGTATTATAATCTTTTTGTTTCAAAATACATCACGTTGATGGGCTAGTGTGTCCTAGTGAAAATTGAGCTTTTTGTGGGGCAACTGGCACAATCACGTTGATGGGCTGGGTTTCCTCTGGTCGTAAAATTTGACGCTCGGTGGGAAATGGAGTCAAAATTAAATGCATACTTAAATTAAGGGCGCGGGAGAGGTTGAATAGTTGACTAGAAGCTGATTTCGTGGAATCTCAAGGCTCTAAATAAAAAAGATAGCCGCATGGTTATGCACATGAATATGAAGTGAAAAGATGGAAGTGGAATCTGCCGTAAGCCTGCGCCATTGACGTACTCTCGATATTTTTATTTTTTAAAAGTGGAAAGGTTCATCCCTGAATTATTGCTACCTTTGTTTTTTGCTTGGTAGAGAAATGGTAGACTGGCTGTCGATTACGTCATCCGCGCTGGTGCGAGACTCGTGGTGGAGGACGCAGGTCCACCTTTGGCAGGAGCATAGAAATGGTAGTACTACATCCGTTCTGATTTATTGGCCCCTTCCGTAATTTGTAACAAATTTTGAGTAAATATGAAGCTAACAAAATATTAATGCATGTCAACAAAAATTATGTTGTTGGATTTATATTTGAACATAGTTTTCAAAGATATACTTTCTTATGACGCGCATAAACATTTTGTTGGTTAAATATATGATCAAAATTTAACACATGGTATAATGAGGACGAATAAACCAGGACGAAAGTAGTACGACCTTGGAAGAATTATTAGCTTTTGAAATATTAGTACTAGTAGCTTTGGAGAAGCATGATGAGACGTTGGACTGCACCATGGCTAGGCCGCACTACTACATGCACATTTTTCATGAGGAAGGAAAAAGGCTTTGCTTATCCTTGGGCCCTGCGATTTCGATGAAGCCGAGACAGATGTACATACGGCCTCAGCTAGTATGGAGGAGCGGCAGTACTGGTGCTGTGCTAGCAGCATCAGCGCAAGCAAGACGGACGGACAGCGCTGATTGCCATCCGTGACGGCGAGAAGTTCCAACTTCCAAGGCCGGCCTGGACCGGGAGGGCGTTTTCGGTGGATCCCATCCATGGTGGCGCAGAGTTATTTTTCACAGCCGCAAGCTTTCTATCCTGGCCTTTGGAGAGTGGGGAGCCAGCCACATGTTTTCTTTCTTTCTTATCTGACAGATAGATAATAAACTGTCCATCTCTTTGGTCTCTTTCTTTGTACTACGTCTTGTTGGACTCATGTGTTGCGTGACGAGCAGCCGCCTGCCTCCGCCTGCATGATTGTTACGTAGTAGTCTCTTCGTTCCTAAATATAAGTATTTCTAAAGATTTCACTATAGACGACATACGAAGCAAACTGAGTGAATATACACTCTAAAATGCATCCACATATGTATGTGGTTCGTAGTGGAATCTCTGCAAAGACTTATGTTTAGGAACAAAGAGAGTAGTATTTTTTCTTGAAACACCAGCATCAGGATGCAGATGAATGATTCATGAGGTGCACTCAGTCGTAGCATTAGTGTTACACACTCATCAGCAACTTGTTGCACTCTATCGCTTCCCCTTTTGTGGCTCCGATGGGCACGTAGCATTCTGTGGTGGACTGGGGTGCTTAGGAAATTAATGACTGTTGGACTGGCGGCTCTTGTTTTGTTAGTTGGAGTTTTTTGTTCAAAGGGGGAGAAGGGCACGTCTCCCTCTCCTCGCATTCATGCGTGACCAAGCTTTGTTCGAAAACAGAAAACAAAAAACAGACCAAGCCGGATATATAGATGACATGACGACATGATGACATGGTTGATATGCGCCGGACCTCCTCGTGCTTTGCCGGGTCAAAATTAAGTGAGTCAGCCGGCGGCCGTGCGTGCGGTTGGCGGACGGAGACGGGGAATGTAAAACGAGATGCATGTGTGTCCTTTCCTTTCCCTCCCAGTCCCATGCACCTCCCTTGGCCTTGGGCCACCCTTGGCCAAGGGAAGGGAAACCACGCCGGATGGTGCAGCAGCAGTGGTACGTTTGGGCCCCACGCTCGTGTGCCGGCCACGTGGGAGGAGCAGCTACGGTTTTGTCGCCAAGGACCACGCACTCACTGCACCATACGACTTGTGTTTTTTTACATCCTGACTGGTGAAAAGCAGCAACCATGTTGATGTTGGTGGTCAAAGAAAGAAACCGCACGTAGAATAGAAGTAGAAATGAAACCGCCAAAATTGAAGCAGAGACGGCGCGGCAGGATAACGTTAAACAAATCGTCCGGGATGCAACACCGAACAAGGCGGCAGCCATACGTACGTACTCGCGTCATTGCGTATACATGCATACTTCCATGTTTGCTGCGTGTATGGACGGCATGCCGACCGATCGGGTTCATGCACGTACATATGTCATCTCATAGCTTTAATTGTTTCTAGGTGCTGTATGTACGTTCCACGTCGACGCCACGTCGTCCCCATACCGTGCCCGTGCAGCGGTGCTGCATGGGCCGCCCGCCCGGCCGGATCAATTATTACCTCATTTTTGTCTTTTATATCATATTATTGATCGAACAATCGATCTTATTTCCTCCGTGATAATATGATGTTATCGACTATTGATGCATGTCTCCGTCAGAGATGCGCGCTTGGCAGACGCATTGCAACGCCAAATGCTAGCCGGGTAGACGTACTCTCGATGGATCGGGGACTTCACCGTGAGCTCTTGATCTGAAACCGAGGGTTTTGATCGCGGCCTTCGTGCATCAATCATGCATGCACTTGTCCCAAACGCGGATGCAGCATGACCTAGCCAGGCATCTGCAAAGCAGGTAAAAACACAACCATTGCCATGCACGCAAGCTTCAATCACCGTGATCTGATGGTGCAGCTCGCCGATCACGACGGACCAAGCTTCAAGCAAGCACCTGTACGCAACGAGCTATCGAATACAATTCGGCACCATCACAAATTCTTGTCAAGTTTTTTCCTCTTCTTGCAGTAATGATCGATCCAGGGGAGAAACACGTGTCTGACAGTGCCCATAGGATCCATGGAATGGATGGTCTCCTCTCGACTGTTTGCGCTTCCACGCCCCGCGGCGTCGGCGTCAGCGCCAACAGACACCACGCTGCGGGCTGCGCCTTACATAGTGCGGTTACTAGTCCTAGCTACGTCCTACGTAGGAGCCAGCTAGTAGCAGCAGCCAAAAGAGAGGATTGCTCGCCGCAGAGATTGCGGCCTTGACGCTAGCATTTGCGCGCCAAGTCGTTGGCTAGCAGTGGATCTCATCTGCCTGCCTGCCTCTCGACTCTCGCAACCGCAGCTTGTTGCTCACCTAGCTAGTAGTTCTGTTTTCTTTCTGTTGTGAGTTGGAACCTAGCTAGTTCTGTTGGGACACACAAGGGGAATGCCCCGCGCAGCCAAATTCACTGTTTAGACCCTTTTTCATTGGTTTAGCAGCATCTGACTCTAGGTGCAAAATTATTTCAGATCTGATTTTTTTTTCTATCGCCGTTGTCTTTGACAATTGGGTAATATATCATACCGTCAAGGCCTTTGACGGTAGGACTTACCTGTCACATCCATTTTATGCGTAAAAAGATCCTACCACCATGGCTTATAGCGGTACGATGTGTTACCCTACCGCCATAGCCTATGGCAGTAGGGTCTTCATCTCTGTTTTATTGCATGCGTGCCTCTATTATCATTGCATGCATGTGCCTACAGACAAAGACCATGGTTGTAGGGTCTTTTCACATCGAATGGACGTGATAGTGTAAGTAAGTCCTACTGTCAAAAGCATTGGTGGTAGGATGTGCTATCTTACCGCCAAAGACAATGACGGTATAAAATGATCAGCTCCAAAAAACTTTTGCACATAGGATCATATTATGCTCAAGTTAACCAAAATGATCAAAACAGTGAATTTGTCGGCCCCGCGCTGAAGCCCAACATCTAGAGACCAGACCACTCCTTCCTTTGGTCCTTCACCTCCTGGTCCTCGTCGCGCACGACGAGGGGAGGCAGGGTGCCAACCTCCACGTCGCGGACGCCACACCGACGCTGCTCCTCATGCTCCAACGCGAACTAGACCTCCCAATCGGGAGAGTTTTATGCGTACGTGGGGTTGAGGCGCTGCTCCGGCGTCAGCTGCTGCCGCTGGTGCCACGCCATACCTCCTCAGCGTGCGCCCGCGCCGCCCGTGGCACCGCCTGCACTGGAATCCTCTCCGGATCCAAGTGCAAGTCGTGTGGCAGCGTGGCGTCGGGGTAGGGGAGGGGGATGCAGTGCTCCCAGTGCCACTTCGCCTGGTGCACTTCGACACTAATGCGATGCTGTGGCTGGCGGGAAGACGCCGTCGGAGGCTGGGGGAGCGCGCGCGAAGGGCCCACGGGGGCCTTGCCCTTGTTCTTGCCGGAAAAAGAACCCCATGGTGGCTAGGGTTGTCGCCGACGAGAGAGCAGAGGGTGGCTAGTTGGGGACGGGCGTCTGGAATAGGATGAGCACGCCCCCCTCCCCTCATCCCGCACACTAGGATTAAAAAAGGCCGCCCGCCATTGCTGACGCATGGGCCCGCGGTCATCCCGTGTCATTAATAAAGATGTGGGAGGTAGTTGGCCGGCCGCCAGATGGGGACGCTGTGGACACCGAGAGAACGCACCATATTCTTGCCCTTGTTCTTGCCGGAGAAGATCCCCATGGTGGCTAGGGTTGTCGCCGACGGGGGAGCAGAGGGTGGACACTGAGAGGATGCGCGGCGCATCCGCGTCGATGCATTTTAGCCCCAATTTTGGGCTGAAAATGGCTCTGCGCGGACGCCATTTGAGAATGAGTCAGCGGGTTGGGCCATCACGTTTGTCCGCGGCGATTTAAACGGACGGCGACGGATGAAATGGATCGCCGCGTTGGAGTTGCTCTAATCGATTGACCCCTCTTCTTTTTTAATACTATATGATACACACATCAATGCGCATTCTAGAAGAAAAGAAGGTCAGATCATATTCCTATAGCTATTACGGACGGAACTTTAACCACAGTGCCCGCACGCAGATTTGTCCCCAGCAGAGGGTCAGCGGCGGCACTTGGGACTTGGGAGCCACATCGATCCACTCATAATATCACCCGCGGTAATATAGTAATTGCGACATTTAGGATTTGTTTGGTTTCAATAAGTCACCTGACTTATAAGTCGGGTGACTTAAAACTAGTCTCTACTACTATAGTACACGTTTTTTTGAAAATTTGAATCTACCTTCTTCTCCCCTGTTTTACCCGCCAGCCAGAGGATGAATTCATCTGTAGCCGTCAATTCTATTACATCGAACGGCTCATGTGACACGGATTCGCCAGCCACGCAATCCCGCCAAACCTGAAAGTCATTCGTCCCTTCCAGATAACTCCACAACCCTCGGTTTCCTCCACCCCTCGATCCTGCAAGTGGATTGCCCGCCAAACCTCATCCATTTCATCTCACGCTGATCGGCCGAAGCTTCCCGTGGATGCTCTATACGCAATTTTCTAGCCCGTGCATCACACACCACCACCTCCGTCGGTCCACCCCCTCCGTCCACACCCCAGCACCGCCGGATCACCTCCAGATCCCAGATTGCAGCTCCACCCCCGGTCTCCTTGCAAGCTCTGAGGTGCTTCGAATTTTCTTACTCCTGGTGGATCCAGTCTCTCGTGAGCTGGAGATCCTTCTACAGCGGCCAGCTGACCATATTGCCACTGACCACGGGTGAGCTAATCCTTCTCTGCGTGGTCCATCCTAATCTGTTCCTTTTGATTTTTTTTATGATTCTTTTGGATTAGAATGTTAGGCAAGTGCTTCTTCTTGCTAACGATGATTGAAATACAGTTCCACTGGTGTGGATGTAGCTTGCTAATTTTTTCTACTATTCTTGCACACAAGGTGTTTGTGTTTTTGTCCAAACTACTATTTGTGGGTAGACTATAAAGGCAGTGCTATCTGAAAGTAAACCACGTGTTTATTCTGTTCATGTCTCATATCTATTTGCAAATTTGTATGTGCTTTACGTATTCAGATTTGGCAGCCTAAAAAATGGTCCAATGGTTATGCTGTAGGTTGTGGTTGAAAACAACTAGCTTATAAAATTCAATAGTCGAAGCCATAACCGCGAGCCATCCAGTAAAATCTACAAGATGGAAGGACGATTTCCTTCCAGAGATATTACAAATGTTCATCCTACGACTTCACCAAAAGGGAACCAGTGTATGTTTTTTATTATCCCGATATCTAATTATTATCCTTATTGATCTTTTCCCTTGACATAATACTACGAGTCTTTTGTATGTTTTGTTTGGTGGGGAAATAGTAGCTGTCATTGGAGAGCAGAGTGGTCCTTTAGCTGAAACCAAAAGTGTTATGCAAATGAATTCTACCCAGCGTAAGCGTTACCGCGACCGGGATAGATATCTGCAAATGACTCCATATTAGAGGGAAGCCTATTTGCGAAGGAATCGTGAGTATAAGAGAATGAGGCGTGTGTGCAGTGCAAGCTGTACCAATACAGAACCAGCATCAGAACAGAGAATTTCAGTAGCTAATAAGAACACATGCATGACAGGTAACAGTTCTAATCGACAAAATATACATTTCTTATTTTATGAATGACCGTTGAATCTTCGTTTACCTCCTTATTATATGATGTATAATTTTTTGATGGGGTAAATTTGAACCAACGTTACAGGAAAGGAAGTCGGGGCCAGTTCAATCTATGAGAAGCATGATTCAGTATTTAGTCAAGTAGGGTCTTCGAAAGGCAAACAAGGTTGTGATACATAATTAATTAACAGATATCTACTATCAAAATAAGTGAGCACATATCAATTTTTTATGATAGCCATTGGGCTTCAGAAGTATATGCAAGATACTGACATTTTCCTGTTTTGACATACAACAGAAACATTTCGTCAACATAAGTGGGCACAAACCAGTTTCCTTTTTTTTAATGATTACTAATACTAATCTGATGCGCCTGGGCAGCAACACCATGAGCCAGCGCACTGCACCCTCTACTAATTTTCAGGAACTTACACAGGAGATAAATCAAGAAGGAAATTTACGAACATCAGCACAGATGTTGTAGCTTCTACCTGCTGGTGCTACATCAGAGTTAGCAGAATCAGATTCGAACTCAACAGGGGAAGTGCAATGATCCAGCATCAACTGCACATCAAACTTCAAAGTGTTCTCACTTCATAGTTTTTCAGCATCGAAACAATTCTCAAGTTCCTGGTTAGCAGCAAAGGGGATCTCGCCATGGTGATTCCTCGACATAACATCTGCAGAAGATACAAATATAAGACATGGAAATTCACAATGATGACAACGAACCTACAAACTGTTATTAATAAGTGGCAACATCTAATAATTTAGTTGCATTGAAAGAACATGGAAACAATTACAGTTTAGCTCTAAGAACTTTCTTTTGTACAGATATTTCAATCACCAGACTTGTTTCTGTATGTTTGGAGCCTACAAATCAACAAATTTTCACACTTAAAAAGTAAATGACAATTCACACTGATCGATCTTCTCTTCATTCTTTAATTGGCACTTAAAAAGTAAATGATAATTCACACTGATCGATCTTCTCTTCATTCTTTAATTGGATAAAATCAGAAATTCAGAGAAGTTGAAGTACTCACGGTGCTGCTGCCTGCTGAGTACCGTATGTTGATGCAGTGATGCTGGTCGGTGCTACTCGCCAGCTCAATAGCGGAAGAGCCGTGGAGACGTGAAGTGTGCGGCCTGCCGGCGTGTGCTGTTTGCGGGCATGGCTGTCGGATTCAAGCGCCGCCAAGGTTGTTGATGATAGTTGGTCTGGGCGAGCCGAGCACTATTGCCGGATGTCTGGGTCGTGCGCTGCCACGGCGCCGTCGCAGTCCTCGGGTCGGTGTTCGGCGGGTCGCGGAGGCAGAGACGGGAAGATGGGCGGCGGCGCGGTGCCGCTCCGGTCGACAGTTTTTCTTTTCTTTTTCTGAAGGGAACTCCGCTCGACATATTTCTTTTTTTTTGTGAAGCCCTACATATTGGATATGCATGGTAGAATGCATTACATTCCATCTATGTCCAAGTTATTTAGAAAGCATGCAAATGATTATTTTTTGAATAAAATTTGGTCCCATGATGTGACTTGCATTTTTGAGAATATTAACTGTCACTCACAAAAAAAGAGAATATTAACGGCAAGTTTGTCAAGTGTTAAGCAAAATTACTCTTGACATGTTTTGAAAATATAAGAATCAAATTTGCTCATCAACATTGTAACCGGGCAAGAGGTTGCGAAAGCTAAAACTCCATACAAAAAATGCTTCATTTGTATTTAAAGTTTTCTTGTTTGTACAATTCTTTTTAAACAACACACACGTGCAAAGCACGTGCCTTCAACTAGTGACTTATAAGTCATGCTTGTTTGGTTGTCACCTGATTTATAAGTCATCTGAGCACACCTTCTCACCTTGCTTTTTTATGTAAAGATGATGAGACCCATGCAAAATAGGGTGACTTATAAGTTTTAAGTTGGGGTGGAGCAACTTATGACTTATAAGTTGGGGTGATTTATAAGTTGGGTCTGTTTGATAAAATAAGTCACTTTTTTTTATTTTTTGACTTATAAATTGGTGACTTATTTAAAACCTCTGGTGTTTTTAGACCGCCCATTGATTAATATAAGCTTCCAACTGTTACTGTTTGCGGCGCACATCCAGCCGGTATTTTCAGAGTTTGGCCAAAAGGGCGCCGAGTTGACTAGGATATGTGGAGATTTGACCTGCCCGTTTGTCCCTGTCGCCAGCTTTTACGACACATGAATCTTATCCGTCTCGTCCATCGATCGTCTAATTAGGCACGGTAATTCGCTCGCCTTGATGCCTAGGCTAAGCATAGCATAGCTAGGGTTTGACAAATTACTTAAACACGTACCACTGGATGGATGGATGGGTGAGACATGAGATCCAGTCGTGATATCTGAAGGTCGGCTGTCATGTACCTCCGTCAGGTAATTTTATATCTGCACACCTGACGGCCTAGCTCGCTAGCCGCTAGCTTATTATCACACTGTTTGCCTGCCCTCCGCTTCTTACCTCATACCTCATCCCGTGTGTGTGATTTTCATTATCAGGGAGCAGTGACCAAAGTGCACATGATTATCCCAGCTGCAACTTTATTGATCTAATGTGTTTATTAAAGTCTGATGGACGTGGCGTCAACTCATACGTGACACGTTTCAGCGGAATGCTTTGTGTTCGTGACCTGTTTGTACCGCACCATATTTTGGGTACCTGTGTCCTGGCAATATGTCGAACCCACATGATTTCCAACGCAAAAAGTATGTCTTTTTTACAGCTAGCAATAACATTTTATTCCTCAAATGATGGACAAGTCGTTTACAATAGCATGAGAAATAAAATTAATGCAAAAGTATGTTACCTCAACACCGTCCCCTCCAATAAAAATAATGCCCACTAATTTGGAAAAAGTTTGTAGCTTTGAAAAACAACCGTGAATTTGAGAAAAAAATACGGATTCATACAAAGTTCATGGAAAAAAATCACGGCTTTGAAAGACATTCATGAATTTGAGAAAGGTACGCTTATTTCATGAATTCAGAAAAAAGTTCATAGATTTAAAAACAAAAAGGAAAAATAAAAACGAAAAGGGAGAAAACAGAAACGAGAAAAATATGAAAAAGAAAACAAAAAAGAATAAAAACTAAGAAAAACCGGTCAAACAAATACATAGAAAACCCTAAGAAAACCGGGCAAACAAAACCGAAGTAAAAAAAACAAAGACACAAGCCAGAAAAACAAGGTGAGGAGCTACAAGGGGCCTGCCCATGTAACTCTCTAGCTCAAAAACAATAAGTATCTATATCTCGGTCTCATTAGGCAACACGTTGGTCCAGGATTTCAGGATATATAATTGTTCAACCTCTCTCTCCTTGCAAGATAGGCATTTTGCAGCAACCAGATACTTTGAGTGCCAAAATATTGAAAGCAAAATACTATCCTAATACAAATACCTTACATGCACAACTTGGAAGTAGCCCATCCCAGATTTGGCGATGTGTCGTTGAGGGTAGAGATGTTTTGCTGCAAGGCTTGATCAGGGTTGGTGACGGGAAGACAACCGAAATCTGGAACCAAAATTGTTTACCAAGGGAGGCATCGATGTGTTCATATGCTTGTCTCAGACACAAACCTCCTCACAACGGTCACAGGGAAATCATTTCCTCCTCCCGTCGCCCGGCGTCCCAAGTCCAAGTCGCATGGAGATCAAAGGTTCGACACTCACTAGCTGCGAGTGGGTGAATCAACTCTGCAGGTTTGCATCAAGCGATGCAAAAGCCTCCATCTGCACAAGCAAATAAAAACCCAGAGTAGGAAAACTACAACTGAAGACAAAAGCAAAAACTGCACAAGGGTGGAAATGCCACCGGAATTGCCAATTTTTGTACTTGTGGGTACCACATATT
Organism: Triticum aestivum; assembly: GCF_018294505.1. Taxonomy (NCBI): domain Eukaryota; kingdom Viridiplantae; phylum Streptophyta; class Magnoliopsida; order Poales; family Poaceae; genus Triticum; species Triticum aestivum. The sequence goes on along the minus strand of NC_057806.1, from coordinate 30,151,865 downwards.
TTTGTACTTGTGGGTACCGGTGGAACAAGAACCTCCTCAGAGCAGTCACGGTAAGAATTCTTGACCGGATTGGGTCTTGCTGCTTTTTTCAAGAATTTGTCAGGACAGAAGAGGAGTCAACAATCAAATAATAAGTGGTTCTATCCCTTCAACCTTCTCGAAGTAGGATCTTTTGTTCTTCCGTCACATCTGGATCTAAGTAGCAATCAATTTACTGGAAGCATTCCACCTCAGATAGGATATTGTCATTCTTTATCGTCATTACTCCTATCAGATAACCAATTGGAAGGACCTCACTTAGTGAGCCAGGAACAGCACCGCCGCGCACACCTGGCTAACTGGATGGGGGCGCGGACGCAGGCGACTCCGTGGGCGACCAGGGCGGCGATCGCCGGGACGCTGCCCTCGACAACTATGGCTTGCTCGTGCGTCGGCGGCCGGTTCTGGGCGTTGGCCGGATCGGATGAGGAGGATGTGGACGGTGACGGAGAGGATCCGTCGGCCTCACTTACGTCGCCGACTCCGTCAGATCTGATTTGTGAGTTTTTCAACTCTGGTTATGACGAAGACGGGGTAGCCACGATGGTCGATAAGGTCTTGCCGGTGGACGATCCAGCGAGGGTTGGGCTTCACGCGGGCGAGAGGAAGGAGATGGTCCATCGCGTTGTTCACCGGAGAACGGCGGCGACGCCGATCAGGTCATGGAAGGGCCTGATACGTCCATTTTGCATCATGCTTTTATATCGATATGTATTGCATTATGGGCTATTATTATACATTATGTCGCAATACTTATGCCTATTCTCTCTTATTTTACAAGGTTTACATAAAGAGGGAGAATGCCGACAGCTGAGATTCTGGGCTGGAAAAGGAGCAAATATTAGAGACCTATTCTGCATAGCTCCAAAAGTCCTGAAACTTCACGGAAGTCATTTTCAGAATATATAAAAAATACTGAGTGCAAGAAGTTCCAGAGGGGGGCCACACCCTGGCCACGAGGGTGGGGGGGGGGGGGGGCGCCCTACCCCCTGGGCGCGCCCCCTGCCTCGTGGGCCCCCTGGTGGCCCTCCGATGCCCATCTTATACTATATGGATTCCTTCGTTAAGGAAAAAATCATAAGCAAGCTTTCGGGACGAGACTCCACCGCCACGAGGCGGAACCAATCTAGGGCTCTGGCGGAGCTGTTCTGCCAGGGAAACTTTCCCCCGGGAGGGGGAAATCATCGCCATCATCATCACCAACGATCCTCTCATCGGAAGGGGGTTAATATCCATCAACATATTCACCAGCACCATCTCCTCTCAAACCCTAGTTCATCTCTTATATCCAATTCTTGTCTCCAAGTCTGGGATTGGTACCTGTGGGTCGCTAGTAGTGTTAATTACTCCTTGTAGTTGATGCTAGTTGGTTTATTTGGTGAAAAATCATATGTTCAGATCCTATATGCATATTAATACTCCTCTGATTATGAACATGAATATGCTTTGTGAGTAGTTACGTTTGTTCCTGAGGACATGGGAGAAGTCTTGCTATTAGTAGTCATGTGAATTTGGTATTCGTTCGATATTTTGATTAGATGTGTGTTGTCTCTCCTCTAGTGGTGTTATGTGAACGTCGACTACATGACACTTCACCGTTATTTGGGCCTAGAGGAAGGCATTGGGAAGTAATAAGTAGATGATGGGTTGCTAGAGTGATAGAATCTTAAACCCTAGTTTATGCGTTGCTTCGTAAGGGGCTGATTTGGATCCACATGTTTCATGCTATGGTTAGGTTTACCTTAATACTTTTGTTGTAACTGCAGATGCTTGCAATAGAGGTTAATCATAAGTGGGATGCTTGTCCAAGTAAGGACAACATCCAAGCACTGGTCCATCCACATACCAAATTATCAAAGTACCAAACGCGAATCATATGATCGTGATGAAACCTAGCTTGACGATAATTCCCATGTGTCCTCGGGAGCGCTTTTCTCTCTATAAGAATTTGTCCAGGCTTGTCCTTTGCTACAAAAAGGATTGGGCCACCTTGCTGCATTTTATTTACTGTTGTTACTTGTTGCTCGTTACAAATTATTTTATCACAAAACTATCTGTTACCTATAATTTCAGTGCTTGCAGAGAATACCTTGCTGAAAACCGCTTATCATTTCCTTTTGCTCCTCGTTGGGTTCGACACTCTTACTTATCGAAAGGACTACGATAGATCCCATATACTTGTGGGTCATCAAGACTCTTTTCTGGCGCCGTTGCCGGGGAGTGAAGCGTCTTTGGTAGGTGGAATTTGGTAAGGAAAAATTTATATAGTGTGCTGAAATTTACTGTCACTTGTTACTATGGAAAGTAATCCTCTGAGGGGCTTGTTCGGGGTAACTTCACCCCAACCAGTAGAGCAAAGAGTTGTTCCCCAACCTACTGAACCTACTGAACCTACTAAAAATGAAAATGTCTGCTTTGAAATTCCTTCGGGTATGATAGAAAAACTGCTAGCTAATCCTTTTTCAGGAGATGGGACATTACATTCTGATGAGCACCTAATATATGTGGATGAAGTTTGTGGATTATTCAAGCTTGCAGGTATGCCCGATGATGTTATCAAGAAGAAGGTCTTCCCTTTATTGTTGAAGGGAGACGCATTGACATGGTATAGGCTATGTGATGATATGGGATCATGGAACTACAAACGGTTGAAATTGGAATTTCATCAGAAGTTTTATCCTATGCATCTTGTTCATCGTGATCATAATTATATATATAATTTTTGGCCTCGCGAAGGATAAAGCATCACTCAAGCTTGGGGGAGGCTTAAATCAATGTTATATTCATGCCCCAATGATGAGCTCTCAAGAGAAATGATTATCCAAAAAATTTATGCTCGGCTTTCTGATAACAATCGCACCATGCTCGATACTTCTTGTGCTGGCTCTTTTATGATGAAGACTATTGAATTCAAATGTGATTTATTGGAAAGAATTAAATGCAACTCTGAAGATTGGGATCTCGACGAAGGTAAGAAGTCAGGTACGACAACTAAGTTTGATTGTGTTAAATCTTTTATGGATACCGATGTTTTCTGTAAATTTAGCACTAAATATGGACTTGACTCTGAGATAGTAGCTTCTTTCTGTGAATCTTTTGCTACTCATGCTGACCTCCCTAAGAAGAAGTGGTTTAAATATCATCTTCCCATTGAAGTAAAAGTAGCTGCACCTATTAAAGTTGAAGAAAAGACTATCACTTATAATGATTCTATTATTCCTACTGCTTATGTTGAGAAACCACCTTTTCCTGTTAGGATAAAAGATCATGCTAAAGCTTCAACTGTGGTTCGTAAAAGCAATATTAGAACCTATACACCTCCTGAGCAAGTTAAAGTTGAACCTAATATTGCTATTGTTAAGGATCTCTTGGATGATAATATTGATGGGCATGTTATTTATTTCTGTGGTGAAACTGCTAGAATTGCTAAACCTTGTGCTAAAGATAAACATAGAGATGTGGTAGGTATGCCTGTTATTTCTGTTAAAATAGGAGATCATTGTTATCATGGCTTGTGTGATATGGGTGCTAGTGCCAGTGCAATACCTATTGACTTATACAAAGAAATTATGCATGATATTGCACCTGCTGAGTTAGAAGATATTGATGTCACAATTAAACTTGCCAATAGAGATACTATTTCACCAATTGGGATTGTTAGAGATGTTGAAGTCTTGTGTGGGAAAAATAAATATCCTGCTGATTTTCTTGTTCTTGGTTCCCCACAAGATAGCTTTTGTCCCATTATATTTGGTAGACCCTTCTTAAAAAGGATGTTGTTACTATTGGTTTAGATGATATGTCTCATGAGTTCAACTTTTCTAAATTTTGTAGACAACACCGTGAAGAGGAATTGCCTAGTAAAGATGAAATTATTGGTCTTGCTTCTATTGCCGTACCTCCTAGTGATCCTTTAGAACAATATTTTCTAGATCATGAAAATTATATGTTTATGAATGAAAGAAGGGAAATAGATGAAGTATTCTTTAAACAGGGACCTATTCTGAAACACAACTTGCCTGTTGAAATCTTAGGGGATCCTCCTCCACCCAAGGGTGATCCTGTGTTTGAGCTTAAACAATTGTCTAATACTCTTAAATATGCTTATCTTGGTGAAAATAAGATATATCATGTTATTATTAGTGCTAACCTTTCAGAGAATGAGGAAGAAAAATTATTGAAAACTCTGAAGAAGCACCGTGCTGCTATTGGATATACTCTTGATGATCTTAAGGGCATTAGTCCCACTCTATGTCAACACCAAAATAAATTTGAAGAAAGATGCCAAACCAGTTATTGATGACCAACGACGACTGAATCCTAAGATGAAAGAAGTGGTAAGAAAAGAAATACTAAAGCTCCTTCAGGCAGGTATAATTTATCCCGTTGCTGATAGTCAGTGGGTAAGTCCCGTCCATTGTGTTCCTAAGAAGGGAGGTATTACTGTCGTTCCTAATGATAAAGATGAATTTATTCTGCAAAGAATTATTACAGGTTATAGGATGGTAATTGATTTCTGCAAATTAAATAAGGCTACTAAAAAGATCATCACCCCTTACCTTTTATTGATCAAATGCTAGAAAGATTATCCAAACATACACATTTTTGCTTTCTAGATGGTTATTCTGGTTTCTCCCAAATACCTGTGTCAGCTGATGATCAATCTAAGACCACTTTTACTTGCCCTTTCGGTACTTTTGCTCATAGATGTATGCCTTTTGGTTTATGTAATGCAACTGCTACCTTTCAAAGATGCATGATGGCTATATTTTCTGATTTTTGTGAAAAGATATGTGAGGTATTCATGGATGATTTCTCCGTTTATGGATCCTCTTTTGATGATTGCTTAAGCAACCTTGATCGAGTTTTGCAGAGATGTGAAGAAACTAACCTTGTCTTGAATTGGGAGAAATGCCACTTTATGGTTAATGAAGGTATTGTCTTGGGGCACAAAATTTCTGAAAGAGGCATTGAAGTTGATAAAGCTAAAGTTGATTCTATTGAAAAGATGCCGTGTCCCAAGGACATCAAAGGTATAAGAAGCTTCCTTGGTCATGCCGGATTTTATAGGAGGTTCATTAAGGACTTCTCAAAAATTTCTCGGCCTCTGACTAATTTATTACAAAAAGATATACCATTCGTCTTTGATGATGATTGTGTAGAAGCCTTTGAAATACTTAAGAAAGCATTAATCTCTGCAACTATTGTTCAGCTACCTGATTGGAATTTACCTTTTGAAATTATGTGTGATGCTAGTGATTATGCTGTAGGAGCTGTTCTAGGGCAAAGAGTTGATAAGAAATTAAATGTTATTCAATATGCTAATAAAACTCTAGACAACGCCCAGAGACATTATGCTACTACTGAAAAAGAATTCTTAGCAGTTGTATTTGCTTGTGATAAGTTCAGACCTTATATTGTTGATTCTAAAGTAACTATTCACACGAATCATGCTGCTATTAAATATCTTATGGAAAAGAAAGATGCTAAACCTAGACTTATTAGATGGGTTCTCTTGCTACAAGAATTTGATTTACATATTATTGATAGAAAGGGAGCTGAGAACCCCGTTGTAGACAACTTGTCTAGGTTAGAAAATGTTCTTGATGACCCACTACCTATTGATGATAGCTTTCCTGATGAACAATTAAATGTCATAAATGCTTCTTATACTGCTCCATGGTATGCTGATTATGCTAATTACATTGTTGCTAAATTTATACCACCCAGTTTCACATACCAGCAAAAGAAAAAGTTTTTCTATGATTTAAGACATTACTTTTGGGATGACCCACATCTTTATAAAGAGGGAGTAGATGGTGTTATTAGGTGTTGTGTACCTGAGCATGAACATGAACAAATCCTACGCAAGTGTCACTCCGAAGCTTATGGAGGACACGACGCTGGAGATAGAACTGCACATAAGGTATTGCAATCCGGTTTTTATTGGCCTACTCTCTTCAAGGATGCCCGTAAGTTTGTCTTATCTTGTGATGAATGTCAAAGAATTGGCAATATTAGTAGACGTCAAGAAATGCCTATGAATTATTCACTTGTTATTGAACCATTTGATGTTTGGGGCTTTGATTATATGGGACCATTTCCTGCCTCTAATGGATATACACATATTTTAGTTGATGTTGATTACGTTACTAAGTGGCTAGAAGCTATTCCAACTACTAGTGCTGATCATAACACCTCTATTAAGATGCTTAAAGAAGTTATTTTTCCGAGGTTTGGAATCCCTAGATATTTAATGACTGATGGTGGTTCACATTTTATTCATGGTGCTTTCCGTAAAATGCTTGCTAAGTATGATGTTAATCATAGAACTGCATCGCCTTATCACCCACAGTCTAGTGGTCAAGTAGAATTGAGTAATAGAGAACTCAAATTAATTTTGCAAAAGACTGTTAATATATCTAGAAAGAATTGGTCCAAGAAACTTGATGATGCATTATGGGCCTATAGAACTGCATATAAAAATACTATGGGTATGTCTCCGTATAAAATGGTTTATGGAAAAGCATGTCACTTACCTCTTGAACTAGAACATAAGGCTTATTGGGCTATTAAAGAGCTCAATTATCTTTCTGGAGCATGACTTGGCCAAAGCGAGAAATATGAAGCTGGTGTTATGCCTCTTTGAACAATTGACCGGATTAAAGATTAACTTTCACAAAAGCGAGTTGTTCTACTTTGGTAGAGCCAATGACGAACAAGAGGCATATAGGCAATTGTTTGGGTGTGAATTGGGGGCTTTACCTTTCACATACTTAGGAATACCAATCCACCATCGTAAGCTGACAAACAGAGAATGGAAGTGCATCGAAGACCGATTTGAAAAGAAACTGAGTTGCTGGAAGGGCAAGCTCATGTCATACAAAGGCCGATTAATTCTGATAAACTCGGTTCTGACGAGTATGCCTATGTTTCTTTTGTCGTTCTTCGAAGTCCCAGTTGGAGTTAGGAAAAGACTGGACTTCTATCGATCACGATTCTTCTGGCAGGGTGATGAACTAAAAAGAAAATACCATCTTGCCAAATGGGATATCATCTATAGACTGAAGTACCAAGGGGGTCTTGGGATTGAGAATCTTGAGGTCAAGAACAGATGTCTTCTCAGCAAGTGGCTGTGGAAGCTATCGAGTGAGACTGATGCCACTTGGGCACAAATCCTCCGCAGCAAGTATCTTCACACCAAAACTTTGTCTTAGGTGACAGTAAGGTCGACTGACTCACCTTTTTGGAAAGGGCTGATGAAAGTCAAACTAACCTTCTTTAACAGGACAAAGTTTATTATTGGTAACGGTGTTACTACACGATTCTGGGAGGATACTTGGCTCGGAGAGACACCCCTAGCCATTCAATACCTGTCTCTGTATCGTATTGTTCAACAACGTGAGGTGTTCGTTGAAATGGTACTTCAATCCACCCCCTTAATATTCAGTTCAGAAGGACGCTAGTGGGCAATCGTTGGGAAGAATGGCTCCATTTGGTAAGTAGACTGATGGAGGTTCAACTTTCTCAACAACCCGATGAATTACCCGGGAAGCTTACTAGGTCTGGAGTATTTACAGTTAAATCAATGTATGTTGATGTTATCAACTCAAGCTCGATTCCTAGTACCAAACATGTTTGGGCTGTCAAAGTCCCTTTGAAGATCAAAGTGTTTATGTGGTTTGTCCATAAACAAGTTATATTAACTAAGGACAATTTGACAAAGCGTAATTGGACAAGACCTACTAGGTGTAGTTTCTGTGATCAGGATGAAACGATCAAACACCTTTTTCTTGATTGCCCGCTAGCCAAAGTTTTATGGCGGACATTCCATATTGCTTCTAATATTACTCCACCGAGTTCTGTCAACACGTTATTTGGAACGTGGCTTAACGGGATAGATCCTAAAACAGCGAGACATATTCGCATAGGAGTCTGTGCTTTATTGTGGGCAGTCTGGAATTGCAGAAATGATTTGGTTTTTAATAGGATAACACACATTCATTTTTTGCATGTTATTTTCTGAGCCACGATGTTGATCCATTTGTGGTCGCTACTCACTCCGATGGAGGCTAGGGAGCGTTTGGTTACTGGATCTATCCGCTGGGAGATGGTAGCACGGGATATCTTCAACCGGTTTTGATGGCGGTCATGTAATAGGATAGGCAATTAGTTTACCTATCTCTCTTTTGCCAGCCGGTTATGGCGTCCTTCGTTTGGCTAGTTTGTCTTCTAGTACTTTTTGGCTCTGTGTGAGCTCTTCTTTATTTTCATTTTGAGACTTTAAGACATTGTTGGAACTATTTATTTGTTTAATAAGATGGATGTATGCATCGTTCTGATGCAGAGGCTAGGAGTCCCCCCTTTTCGAAAAAAGAAGAGGAGTACTGGTTCTCACAATTTTGTGGAGAGGCCGGCATGGCACCTAAGGTGTGATCTTCTTGTACTACATGGCAAATGATATGGCAAAAGGAATACAGAGTTTTGCAGTCATACAACCCCTGCTTTCTGAGATGAGACTGATTCTTTACTTCCTGCCTGATGTGAACAAAATCGTTGGATGAAAATAATCAGATTGCTCACATGTGGGTTAGATTGGACTGGCTAGTTGTGGCACCTGCTCCACCACTGCCTGGATCCGCTCGTTGGTATACCTAGTACATCTTTCCGCCGTGGTGAATGGAGTGGAGGAATATGGTGAGGTGCCCCCCATTAAGAAAATCTTCTATATATCTGCACAACTAGTGGGTTTGATTGGATTTAGTCTCACCATTATCACAACACAACACAATAGCGGACAACAAGTGCTCGGCAAAGTTGTTCCCTACCTACTTGATCTACTAGCTCGATCCAGTGAAGCTGGATCCAAGTCTAAGTCCAAGTCGCACGCGCACCCGACACACGAATGGATGACTACTACTTCTATATATATAAATAGATGGCGGCATGGTGATGAGGACAGACTACCTTGTATACAACCAAAAATATTGCATACATATATATTTGTGAGGTGATTTCTAATGCAAACTATGCAATAATTTATTTATGTCATCTGGGACAAAAATACTTGAGAGACTTTTGTGCCATGTCTAATTGCAGGTGTATGGGACATTTATACAATCCACATATGAAGATAGGGGAAAAGTAGAAGTTTATGTGCTGTTCAAAAAGTCCTCTCACGTCACTTTTGGGCCAAGAGAAGATAGTGTCCAAGTCTCTCACATTCTGGATTCAGATTCAGACTGCACAAATATACCTGACTCAAAACGCCAACAACTTTTTCATACGGACTTCGAATTGGGTGATTCTTTTTTTGTTTGAAAGTAGATTTCGTGATCTTTCTAACACAGTTAGATTCACCTTCAAATTGCCGGAGTGTTGAGTAATGGATGAAACAACCTGACATTCCAGCAGAATTCGAGTCAAACTACAAGCCCAAAGGTGTTGCATCACCTCCACTTGGGCCCATGAGCCTTGTACGACCTAGGGTTAGTTTTAGGCTGACTTGGGACGTACTCCCACCTCCTTGGCTGCCTCCCTTACTCCTATATAAGTAAATCCATCTAGTAGCTTTTTTCTTGAGATTTGTTTAGTCAAAAGTTAGCCATTGCAACTTCGTGTACTTCGTTTGTGTCCAATGACCAGACCAAGACCGCTTATGGATCCCCACCGTTATCGATACTTCATATATATATATATTCATAATATTAAGATTGCTTTATCATATTAGTGCTCGTTCTTCGATTTCTTGCAGGAATAGGCCTTCGTGGTCAGGCTGATCGTGCTTCCGGCATTGTCAGTAACCTCGGGAGATTGGTTTAGCGATTGCTAAGGCACAACGTCGTGCACGTTTGTAGTCGGATCGTCAAAGTCGACTCCACCAAATCGATAGTTATCATATCATCGAAAGATCGGGACACCCTCGCCTCTATCAAGTGGTATTAGTTCTATTGATGAGATGATAACTATCGATTTGGTGGAGTCGACTTTGACGATCCGACTACAAGCGTGCAATGGCATTGTGCCTTAGCAATCGCTAAACCAACTCGGAGAGGTTATTGACCACGCCAGAGCGCGATCAACCTGACCACGAAGGTCTATTCCTGCAAGAAATCGAAGAACAAGCAAGAATATGAATAAGCAATCTGAATATTGCGAATATGGATGAAGTATTGGTAGAAGTGGGGTTTCATAATGGTCTTGGTCTGGTCGTTGGACACTAACGAAGTACACGAAGTTGCAGCGATGGCTAACTTTTAACTACAAAAAACCCAAGGGAAAAGCTACTAGATGGATCTACTTATATAGGAGCAAGGGGTGGCGGCCAAGGAGGTGGAAGGACGTCCCAAGGCAGCCTAAAACTAACCCTAGGTCGTACAAGGCTCATGGGCCCATGTGGAGGTCTGCTACCTCTTGAGCACTGCGTTGGTTTTCCCTTGAAGAGGAAAGGGTGGTGCAGTAAAGCAGCGTAAGTATTTCCCTCAGTTTTTGAGAACCAATGTATCAATCCAGTAGGAGAGCACGTGTGAGTCACCTCGTACCTACACAAACAAATAAGAACCTCGCAACCAACATGATAAAGGGGTTGTCAATCCCTTCATGGCCACTTGCAAGAGTGAGATCTGATAGAGATGATAATAATAAGATAAGTATTTTTGGTATTTTTATGATATAGATTGAAAGTAAATATTGCAACATAAAATAGATTGGAAACTTATCTGATGGAAAATAGACCCGGGGGCCATAGGTTTCACTAGTGGCTTCTCTCAGGATAGCATGAGTATTACGGTGGGTGAACAAATTACTATCGAGCAATTGATAGAAAAGCGAATAATTATGAGAATATCTAGGTATGTTCATGTATATAGGCATCACGTCTGTGACAAGTAGACCGACTCCTGCCTGCATCTACTACTATTACTACACACATCGACCGCTATCCAGCATGCATCTAGAGTATTAAGTTCATAAGAACAGAGTAACGCCTTAAGCAAGATGACATGATGTAGAGGGATAAACGCATGCAATATGATATAAACCCCATCTTTTTATCCTCGATGGCAACAATACAATACGTGTCGTTTCCCTTTCTGTCACTGGGATCGAGCGCCGCAAGATTGAACCCAAAGCTAAGCACTTCTCCCATTGCAAGAAAGATCAATCTAGTAGGCCAAACCAAACTGATAATTCGAAGAGACTTACAAAGATAAACCAATAATACATAAAAGAATTCAGAGAAGATTCAAATATTGTTCATAGATAAACTTGATCATAAACCCGCAATTCATCGGATCTCGACAAACACACCGCAAAAAGAAGAGTTACATCGAATAGATCTCCAAGAGAATCGAGGAAACTTTGTATTGAGATCCAAAGAGAGAGAAGAAGCCATCTAGCTACTAGCTATGGACCCGTAGGTCTGAGGTAAACTACTCACACATCATCGGAGGGACCATGGAGTTGATGTAGAGGCCCTCCGTGATCAATGCCTCCTCCGGCGGAGCTCCGGAAAAGGCCCCAAGATGGGATCTCTTGTGTACAGAAGGTTGCGGCGGTGGAAATAGAGTTTTTTTGGTGCTCCTGGATGTTTTCGGGGTATGTCAATATATATATAGGACGAAAAAGTAGGTCGGTGGAGCAACGAGGGGCCCACAAGGGGGGAGGGCGCGCCCCCTGCCTCGTGACCGCCTCATTGATTGCTTGACGTCCACTCCAAGTCCTCTGGATCACGTTTGTTAAAAAAATCACGCCCCCGAAGGTTTCATTCTGTTTGTACTCCATTTGATATTCCTTTTCTACGAAACACTGAAATAGGCAAAAAAACAACAATTTGGGCTGGGCCTCCGGTTAATAGGTTAGTCCCAAAAATAATATAAAAGTGTAAAATAAAGCCCATTAACATCCAAAACAGATAATATAATAGCATGGAACAATCAAAAATTATAGATACGTTGGAGACGTATCAAGGTGATGCAACACCTTTGGGGTTGTAGTTTGGCTCGGATTCTGCTGCAACGCTAGATTGTTTCGTCCATAACTTAATGCTCCGAACGAATTTGAAGGTGAATCAAATTGTGCTGGAAAGAGCACGAAATCTACTTTCAAACAAAAAATTAATCACCCAATTCGGACTCCATATGAAAAGGTTGTTGGTGTTTTGAGTCAGGTATGTCTGTGTATTCCGAATCTGAATCCAGAAGGTGAGAGACTTGGACTCTATCTTCTCTTGGCCCAAAAGCAACATGAGAGGACTTTTTGAACAACACCTGAACTTCTCTTTTTCACTTATCTTCATATGTGGATTGTACAAATTTCCCATACACCTACAATTAGACATGAGACAAAAGTTTGTGAAGTATTTTTGTCCAGGATGACATAAATAAATTATTGCATAGTTTGCATTAGAAATCACCTCACAGATATACATGTATGCAATATTTTTGGTCGTATCCTAGGTAGTCATGTCCTCATCATTGTCCTTTTTAAAAAAAAACCGTCCTCGGCGTTGCTTAATCTGAAATGTGGCTAACAAAAGAGACAAGGTGTACATGTTGTATATGTATATGTCATCCATTTTTACTTTCCTTGATTTTTGAACGTCTGACATATGTATACATGAGTAAATTTCATAGTTCATAAAATCTAAAGCCAAAAAATTATCACAAGAAGTAGAAGGCATGAAAATGTTGCAACTCAGTTTGCACATATAAGTGAAGCTCTTATTCATTTCAAAAGATTGACAATGTTCATCATTAAACCATGCCAACATTGGTGAATTAACCTTAGTTGCATCAAATTTACATGCTACAACATGCTTAAATAAGCAAACATGCAATAAGTCATTGGACACAGAATCATCACCAAGATTAGAGGTGATTATCAAAATGATTAAACATTGGTTCTTTTGCATCAACAGTTAACTCAAGGGGTGCACTCAAAATTGTTGATATTTCAGTTGTTTGATCACATGACGCATTCATGACAGTAACAAGATTCTCTAAAATAGGTGGTGTGCTCAAATCAAGAGGTAACTCAACACATGATGCATTCAAGTTAACTACTCATGCATCATTCTCATGTGAAGTTATATCATCAATACCTTTACTATTACCTTGTCACAAAGACGAAGCTGATGTAGGTACGGACGTTGACAATGTACCATACTCTTGAGATGATGTCGCGCTCACAATCCGAGGTGGGGCTGCTCTAGTAGGTGCAATGGTGGAGGAACCAACTGGCGGTGGTGAGCATGAACTGGAATAGTAGTTGTTGTAGTCACCCAATGCATCCTTCTATATATGTTTCTCAAAGGTACAAGCGCGAACATACATACCAGTAATGCAACGAGGAACATACCGAAATCTTGCACGGATATCATGGTTCAAACCACCAAAAATCTATTCATTGTATTATCCTCAGATTCTTCTATGTCACAGTGATGCGTATAAGATTTGAACTCTTGGTAGTAAGCATAAACAATGTTACTTCCTTGTTTTAATTGTTCCAATTTGCGAAGCAATTCACGACGATAGTAAGGAGGAAAAAATTGTTGTCTCATTACAGCTTTCAAAACTTTCCAAGTTGTGGGTTGGTTATCAATGTTTTTCTTACAATGTACACTTCACCAAACAGAAGCAAACCAGTAAATGCTCTAGTGGTAGCTCATACTCTCTCAAGTTCAGAAAAATCATGGTGAGTAAAAACTTATTCAACTTCAAGCTCCCAAGCTAGATAAATAGCAGGATTAAATCCACCCTCAAATGATGGTAAAGAGATAACCTGACCATATGCTTGTGTGTGTTGTCCCACCTCTTGTGATGGTGAAGATGTATCCGTCGTCCAAGAACTTCTATCTTGGGACCCTGTCATGATTAGTAGAAACAAGAAACAAAATTCACGAATAATGTTCCTATGAACTACTAGGATGTGGTGGTAAAGCGCTCATAGTAAAGAAAATATCAATATCTTACAAGTTCTTACCAAGCAGCAGGTGGTGACAAGCAACCAGCGGTGTCAAATAACTCTGAAGATTGAGTAAAGCGATTGCCAGTGGAACGTATGTATACACGGTGTAGAAATATGTGGATCTTGGAAGGCTTAAATATATGGTAGCAAAAGATTAGCAATAATCAATTCAGAGATGCAATGTTGAATAAACGCTCAACGACGTTACTGTGTTGGTCCTAGGCTATACCAGACTAGAGACGCGAGCCTAGAACACTAATGATGTCACGCCGTAGCACAACTAGTATCAATAAAGGATATGAAGTAGCTCTGGACAGCAAAATATAAGTGAAGATCACAATAGCCGTAAAGATAATGATGTGAAATAACAGCCAAGCAGGATATATCAACAATTTTTTCTCCAACTTTCCTCTGGAAAAGTTTGTGCCTATTTTTTGATAAATTTTTTCAATAATGGTATTGACTCAAGTATTCAAACGCAAAAGGAATCACTCAATTCCGAGTTGATATGAGGAGTCAAAAATTTATAAAACTGGGCTTTAAAACTGGAATATGCTGTGTTCGTAAACTTCGGAGGGCAAGCCAATTTTGCGGTGCCAAATATTGAACTAGCTTCTGCAACTATTTAGATGCGGCTCGTCGCTAGCTTTCATTTGAGTACTCGCGGAGCCAAAACGGACTTCGTATGAGGAAGTTATGCCTGTTTTATTGAACAATGCACAAAATAGATTCCAATCCGAATTCAACTACGAGATTGAGTCTAGATAGATCCGAATTTTGTTTTTTCTTCTCTTTTTTTCCTCACACTTTTTTCCCTTTTCTCTCTGTTTTTCTCTGACTTCTATTACTTTTTTCTCTCGTTTTTTCTGTCTTTTTTTCTCTCTCCCTCTTTCCAAAACAAATTAGAAAAAATGCAGATTGGATCAAGCGAAGATGTGAACGATCTCAACTATGATTATGAAAATGAACGGTGGGTAGCACGTGGTGGAAATTGATGGATGGGTGATGGACAGCAGAAGGGCTAACGATGCATCGGCGGCATGACTAATGTGAACAGAACTCGAAACTCTAAACGAACTAGACACTAAGACCAGCAACTCGACACGAGATGCAATCGATAATTCAACTATGCAAGCAATGGAAAGAAAATTGCAAAGGCTCAGACTGGCTTGGACAAAGGATGAATAGATCTAAATTTTTTGTGGCTTTTTCTTATACAATAGGTAAGAAAATAAATCTAATCTAGGAAAAACTGTAAATTCTCACCGAGCAACCTGAAAACTGATACCACTTAATAGAGGCGAGGGTCCCGATCTTTCGATGAGATGATAACTATCGATTTGGTGGAGTCGACTTTGACGATCCGACTACAAACATGCAATGACGTTGCGCCTTAGCAATCGGTAAACCAACTCGGAGAGGTTATTGACCACACGGGAGCGTGATCAACCTGACCACGAAGGTCTATTCCTCCAAGAAATCGAAGAACAAGCAAGAATATGAATAAACAATCTGAATATTGCGAATATGGATGAAGTATTGATAAAAGTGTGATTTCGGAAGAGGTCTTGGTCTGGTCATTGGACACAAACGAAGTACACGAAGTTGCAACGATGGCTAACCTTTAGCTACATAAAACCCAAGGGAAAAGCTACTAGATGGATCTACTTATATAGGAGCAAGGGGTGGCGGCCAAGGAGGTGGGAGGACATCCCAAGGCAGCCTAAAACTAACCCTAGGTCGTACAAGGCTCATGGGCCCAAGTGGAGGTGATGCGACACCTTTGGGCTTGTAGTTTGACTCGAATTCTGCTACAACGTCAGATTGTTTCATCCATAACTCAACGCTCCAGACGAATTTGAAGGTGAATCAAATTGTGCTGGAAAGATCACAAAATCTACTTTCAAAAAAAAAAAAGAATCAGCCAATTCGGAGTCCGCATGAAAAAGTTGTTGGCGTTTTGAGTCAGGTATGTCTGTGTAGTCCGAATCTGAATCCGGAACATGAGAGACTTGGACTCTATCTTCTCTTGGCCCAAAAGTGACGTGAGAGGACTTTTTGAACAGTACCTGAACTTCTCTTTTTCACTTATCTTCATATGCGGATTGTAAAAATGTCCCATACACCTGCAATTAGACATGAGACAAAATTTTGTGAAGTATTTTTGTCCAGGATGACATAAATAAATTATTGCATAGTTTGCATTAAAAATCACATCATAAATATACATGTATGCAATATTTTTGGTCGAGGGTGTCCCGATCTTTCGATGAGATGATAACTATCGATTTGGTGGAGTCGACTTTGACGATCCAACTACAAACGTGCATAACGTTGCGCCTTAGCAGTCGCTAAACCAATCTTCTGAGGTTACCGACGTTTCCGGAAGCACGGTCCGCCTGACCACGAAGGTCTATTCTCGCAAGCAATCGAAGAACGAGCAAGAATATGATAAAGCAATCTGAATATTATGAATATATATGAAGTATTGATAATGGTGGGGATCCGTAAGCGGTCTTGGTCTGATCGTTGGATGCAAACGAAGTACACGAAGTTGCAATGCCTAACTTTTAACTAAACAAATCCCAAGGAAAAAGCTACTAGATGGATCTAGTTCTATAGAAGCAAGGAGTGGCAGCCAAAGAGGTGGGAGGACGTCCCAATGCAGCCTAAAACTAACCCTAGGTCGTACAAGGCTCATGGACCCAAGTGGGGGTGATGCAACACCTTTGGGCTTGTAGTTTGACTCGAATTCTGCTACAACGTCAGATTGTTTCATCCATAAATCAACACTCCGAAGAATTTGAAGGTGAATCCACCTGTGTTATAAAGAGCACGAAATCTACTTTCAAAAAAAAAGAATCACCCAATTCGGAGTCCGTATGAAAAAGTTGTTGGAGTTTTGAGTCAGGTATGTCTGTGAAGTCCGAATCTGAATTCAGAACGTGAGAGACTTGGACTCTATCTTCTCTTGGCCCAAAAGTGACGTGAGAGGACCTTTTGAAAATCACCTAAAGTTCTCTTTTTCCCTTATCTTCATATGTGGATTGTACAAATATCTGATACACCTGCAATTAGACATGACACAAAAGTCTCTAAAGTATTTTTGTCCTGGATGACATAAATAAATTATTGCATAGTTTGCATTAGAAATCACCTCACAAATATACATATATGCAATATTTTTGGTTGTATCCAAGGTAGTTATGTCCTCATCATCCTCCCATTCTTGAAAAGAAAGCCGTCATCGGCGTTGCTTAATCTAAAATGTGGCTAACAAAAGAGACTAGGTGTACATGTTGTATATGTATATGTCATCCATTTTTATCTCCCTTTATTTTTGCACATATGACACATGTATACATGAGTAACTTTCATAGTTCATAAAATCTAAAGCTAAAAAATTATCACAAGAAGTAGAGGGCATGAAAATATTGCAACTCAGTTTGCACATATAAGTGAAGCTCTTATTCATTTCAAAAGATTGACAATGTTCATCATTAAACCATCCCAACATTGGTGAATAAACCTTACTTGCATCAAATTTACATGCTACAACACGCTTAAATAAGGAAACATGCAATAATTCATTGGACATAGAATCATCGCCAAAATTAGAGGTCATATCAAAATGATGAAACATTGTTTTTTTGCATCAACAGTTAATTCAATGGGTGCACTAAAAATTGTTGGTATTTCAGTTGTTTGATCACATGACACATTCATGACAGTAACAAGATTCTCTAAAATAGGTGGTATGCTCAAATCAAGAGGTAACTCAACACATGATGCATTCAAGTTAACTAGGCATGCATCATTCTCATGTGAAGTTATATCGTCAATACCTTTCCTGTTACCTTGTCGCAAAGACGTAGTTGATGTAGGTACGGACATTGACAATGTACCATTCTCTTGAGGTGATGTCGCGCTCACAATCCGAGATGGGGCTGCTCTAGTAGGTGCAACGGTGGAGGAACCAACCGGCGGTGGTGAGCATGAACTAGAATAATAGTTGTTGTAGTCACCCAATGCATCCTTCTATATCTATTTCTCAAAGGTACAAGCACGAACATACATACCAGTAATGCAATGAAGAATATAGTGAAATCTTGCACGGATATCATGGTTCAAACCACCAAAAAATCTATTCATTGTATCATCCTCAGATTCTTCTATGTCATAATGATGCATATAAGATTTGAACTCTTGGTAGTAAGCATGAACAGTGTTACTGCTGTGTTTTAATTGTTCCAATTTGCGAAGCAATTCACGATAATAGTAAGGAGGAAAAAATTGTTGTCTCATTACAGCTTTCAAAACATTCCAAGTTGTGGGTTGGTGATCATTGTTTTTCTTACAATGTACACTCCACCAAACAGAAGCAAAACCAGTAAATGCTCTAGTGGTAGCTTGTACTCTCTCAAGTTTAGAAAAATCATGGTGAGTAAAACTTGTCCTACTTCTAGCTCCCAAGCTAGATAAATAGCAGGATTAAATCTACCCTCAAATGATGGTAAAGAGATAACCTGATTATATGCTTGTGTGTGTTGTCTCACCTCTTGTGATGGTGAAGATGTATCCGTCGTCCAAGAACTTCTATCTTCAAACCCTGTCATGATTAGTAGAAACAAGAAACAAAATTCAAGAATA
Source organism: Triticum aestivum (assembly GCF_018294505.1). Lineage (NCBI taxonomy): Eukaryota > Viridiplantae > Streptophyta > Magnoliopsida > Poales > Poaceae > Triticum > Triticum aestivum. Next base: position 30,133,211 of record NC_057806.1, on the reverse strand, counting down.
ATGTTCCTATGAACTACTGGGGTGTGGTGGTAAAGCGCTCATAGTTAAGCAAATATCAATATCTTACAAGTTCTTACCAAGCAGCAGCTGGTGACAAGCAACCAGCAGTGTCAAATAACTCTGAAGATTGAGTAAAGCGATTGCCAGGGGAATGTATGTATATACGGTGTAGAAATATGTGGATCTTGGAAGGCTTAAATATATGGTAGCAAAATATTAGCAATAATCAATTCAGAGATGCAATGTTGAATAAACGCTCAACGATGTTACTTTGCTGGTCCTAGGCTAGACCGGACTAGAGACACGAGCCTATAACACTAATGAGCTCACGCCGTAGCACAACTAGCACCAATAAAGGATATGAAGTAGCTCTGGACAGCAAAATATAAGTGAAGATCACAATAGCCGTAAAGATAATGATGGAAATAACAGCCAAGCAGGATATATCAACAACTTTCTCTCCAACTTTCCTCTGGAAAAGTTTGTGCTAATTTTTTGATAATTTTTTTCAAGAATGGTATTACCTCAAGCTTTCAAACGCAAAAGGAATCACTCAATTTTGAGTTGATATGAGGAGTAAAAAAATTCTAAAATTGGCTTGAAAAACTGAAATAATTTGTGTTTGTGAACTTCGAGGGCAAGCCGATTTTGAGGTGCCAAATATTGAACTAGCTTCTGCAACTATTTAGATGTGGCTCGTCGCTAGCTTTCATTTGAGTACTCGCGGAGCCAAAACGGACTTCGTATGAGGAAGTTATGCCTGTTTTACTAAACAGTGCATAAAACCGATTCCAATCCGAATTCAACTACGAGATTGAGTCTAGATAGATACAAATTTTGTTTTTTTTATTCTCTTTTTTTCCCTCACACTTTTTTTCCTTTTTCTTTCTCTTTTTTCTCTGACTTTTTTTTACTTTTTTCTCTTGTTTTTTTCTGGCTTTTTTCTCTCTCCCTCTTTTCAAAACAAATTAGATAAGATGCAGATTGGATCAAGTGAAGATGCGAACGATCTCAACTATGATTATGACAATGAACGGTGGGTAGCACGTGGTGGAAATTGATGGATGGGTGGTGGATAGCGGAAGGGATAACGATGCAGCGGCGGCGTGACTAATGTGAACAGAACTCGAAACTCTAAATGAACTAGACACTAAGACCAGCAAGTCGACACGATGATGCAACCGATAATTCAACTATGCAAGCAATGAAAAGAAAATTGCAAATGCTTAGACTGGCTTGGACAAAGGATGAATAGATCTAAATTTTTTTGTGGCTTTTTCTTGGACAATAGGTAAGAAAATAAATCTAATATAGGAAAAACTGGAAATTCTCACCGAGCAACCTGAAAACTGATACCACTTGATAGAGGCGAGGGTGTCCCGATCTTTCGATGAGATAATAACTATCGATTTGGTGGAGTAGACTTTGATGGTCCGACTACAAACGTGCACGACGTTGCACCTTAGCATTCTCTAAACCAATCTCCTGAGGCTACTGACGATGCCGGAAGCACGGCCAGCCTGACCATGAAGGTCTATTCCTGCAAGCAATCGAAGAACGAGCAAGAATATGATAAAGCAAACTGAATATTATGAATATACATGAAGTATTGATAATGGTGGGTGCTACCTCTTGAGCACTGCGTTGGTTTTCCCTTGAAGAGGAAAGGGTGGTGCAGTAAAGCAGCATAAGTATTTCCCTTAGTTTTGAGAACCAAGGTATCAATCTAGTAGGAGACCACGCGCGAGTCACCTCATACCTACACAAACAAATAAGAACCTCGCAACCAACACGATAAAGGGGTTATCAATCCCTTCAGGGCCACTTGCAAGAGTGAGATCTGATAGAGATGATAATAATAAGATAAGTATTTTTGGTATTTTTATGATATAGATTGAAAGTAAAGATTGCAAAATAAAATAGATTGGAAACCTGTTGTCGGTGTCAAAACCGGCGGATCTCGGGTAGGGGGTCCTGAACTGTGCATCTAAGACGGATGGTAACAGGAGGCGGGGGACAAGATGTTTACCCAGGTTCGGGCCCTTTTGATGGAGGTAATACCCTACTTCCTGCTTGATTGTTCTTGATGATATGAGTATTACAATAGTTGATCCACTGCGAGATCGTAGAGGCTAACCCTAGAAGCTAGCCTATGGTATGATTGTATGTTATCGTACGGACTAACTCCTCCGGTTTATATAGACACCGGAGGGGGCTAGGGTTACCCAGAGGCGGTTACAAGGGAGGAGATCTATATATCCGTATTGCCTAGCTTGCCTTCCACGCCAAGGAGAGTCCCATCCGGACACGGGACGAGGTTTTCAATCTTGTATCTTCATAGTCCAACAGTCCGGCTGTCCGGAGACCCCCTAATCCAGGACTCCCTCAGTAGCCCGTGAACCAGGCTTCAATGACGACGAGTTCGGCATTGCAAGATGGGTTCCTCCTCCGAATACTCCATAGAAGATTTTGGACCCAAGGATAGTGTTCGGTTCTGCAAAACAGGTTCCACATACCACCGTAGAGAGAATAATATTTCCACAAATCTAATCTGCTGACATGTTTTGATAGCATGACATCACGCCATGGCCCGGTCATCATTCGAACCGTTTTTCTCAACCAGCACCGCACATATCGTGACGCGGTTTTCTTGACACGTCTTGTCAAAGCAAAGATCGTGTTCCCCTTATTATGGGATTCTCATCAATACGGACATGGGTAACCCAACCGCGCCATCAATTACGGCGCTTGGGGAATAAGCGATTTTTCTAGGCAAGTGGGGTGGCGCATTGGCTCTTCCGCCCTTATAAAGGGTTAGGATTCACTCTTTTCACCCACGCCTTCTTCCTCCTTGCTTACCCACTCTCGCACACTCGAGCTCCAGCGCCCAAGTTCGCGTCTTTCTTCTCAAACCACTCCAAGCATGTCTGGAGCGGGAGGCAAGTGGATGGTCTCCTCCGTCACGGAGGAGAACAGCACAAAGTTACGAGAAGCCGGATATCTGGCCACAGATATCATGCACCGGCTGCCAGATGCAGGGCAGATCATCCCTATGCCCGAACCCCATGAGAGGGTAGTTTTTCTTACCCACTTCGTTCGCGGACTAGGATTTCCTCTCCACACGTTTGTCCGCGGGCTCATGTTCTACTACGTGCTGGATTTTCATGACCTGGCCCCCAATTTCATGCTCAACATCTCGGCGTTTATCGTCGTGTGCGAGGCCTTCCTCCGCATCAAGCCCCATTTCGGCCTGTGGCTAAAGACCTTCAATGTCAAACCAAAGGTGGTGGTCAGCGAGCAAGGAGAGTGCGGAGGAGCCATGGTGGGCAAGATGCCTAATGTCACCTGGCTTGAAGGCTCCTATGTGGAGACCATAAAGGGGTGGCAATCGGGGTGGTTCTACATCACCGAGCCGCGCGACACCAACTGGGTGGTGGCCCCCGAATTCTGATCCGGAATCCCCACACGGCTCACCTCCTGGAAAGAGAAGGGCCTGTCCTGGGGTTCCTCGGTAGAGCTGACCGGACTCCAGACCTGCATCAAGAACATGATGAGCAAGAAAATCAAGCTCGTCAACATGGTCCAGGTCATGCTCTTCCGCCGGATTCTCCCGTGTCAACAACGGGTATTCAACTTGTGGGAGTTCGACCCGGCCAAGCACCAGACGCTGCGAGAGCTCTATGACACGACGCACGAGGACGTCTGGAGGGTCCTGTTCAAGGGCGCCGAGGTACCTCCTTCCCTCACGGAGGACCGCGGACTTAGCGCAAAGCGCCGTGCCAATCCGGTAAGTTTTTATATTTCACAAGGTATCCATTTGCCCCAGTTTAATCATGTCCAGGACCTAACCCTTCCATGCCTTTAACAGGACTGGATGAAGACAGCGGAGCAGATCGATTGCCCTGCCCCCCTGCCAGAAGATCCTGCAGATGCTCTCCTGACGGAGATGCTGGTTCCGGCACCTTACGAGGTGCCGGTGAAGAAGGCCAAGAAGAAGGCCGCGAGGACCCGAAAGGGTCTCCGGCGCAAGGTTGTATCGGACTCATCGTCCGATAACTCCGACGCGTCCTCCTCCCACGAAAACGAGGAGGAGGAAGAGGAAAGTTATCCCCCCAGCTGAGGGAGACAAGAAAAGGAAGGCCGAACCAACCGGGGAGGCCGAAGGGTCCAAGAAGGGCTGGACCCTCCCTCCGGACTGCTCCACAATGGCCGCCTACAGCGGCGGCGAGTGGCTACCCAGGGTCAAGCCCCTGGCGAAGTCGTAAGTATCCGGACACCATAGTAATTCATGGTATGTTTTACTGCACTGCTTCTCCTCATGCCAAACATGATTATGCAGTCCATCCCGAGCTCATCTCGACGTATCTTCGTCGAGCGGTTCGTTGGACTCGTCGGATATGAACAACGGTTCTCTTCCGACCGCCTCCACCCCTTGCCCTGTGGACAACATCGAGGTGTTGTCTCAACAGGCGCCGGGCCAAGGGGAGGTAGTCCTAGGGGCGCCTCGAGGCGACTTCCGGACCCTGGGCGCAAAGGGAGCTGGACTCCCATGGGCTCCAGGTTCGGCCCCCAGCTGAACACTGCACCGGAATCTTTGGTGGTTCCGGACTCCGGCAGGCGACCCCGCCCATGCCGGTGTCCTCTGTCTATCCAGAGGCACCGGACAACTTGCTAGAAGTGCTTCGCGGCGCTTCCATCGATGAAGAGCACCGTACTATCATGAGTGCGATGATCAAGAAAGTTTAGTCCGCCAAAAACGGACTGACTGAAGCTTGCGCCAGCCTCCTAACAGGCTTTGAGGTAAGCAATCAAAATATAAGAAAATATTGCTGCATAGATAGTAGCCCCTGATGCTCTGTTCGGTGTTCGAGTAGAAAGGCCGAATAGAGGATCAAATGATGACCCAGGAGTCTAATCAGAATATATCTATGTGTATGTGCAGGCTTCACTGCTGGCCGCTGCCGCACGTACCGCGGAGGTCTCTGCGCTGAAGTAGGACCTGGAGCGGTCCGAGAACGAGCTTGGCCTTACCAAGAGGTAGCTCGAGGAGAGCAAAGGTAAGCAATACCTTGTCTATATAAAATAAAAGTAGTTCGGGTGTAAAGTAATAGGATCATCATGAATTTTCCAGGGGCCACGACCGAAGTGGCGACCCTGAAGAAGGCACTGTCTGAGGCCGAAGACAAAGCGGCCAAGGAGCGCATTGAGCGGGATAAACAAGACGCCCGAGTGGGCGAGGTGCAGCAAGAGCTCAAGGCTCTCGCCAAGAAACACGAGTCCTTGGAGCTTAACTCTAAGATGCGAGAGTCCGAGCTTGAGAAGGCGCTCGAAAGCGCCCGGGGCACCAAGGCTGAAGCCCACAAGGCCCTCCAGGAGATTGATGTGGTGAAGAAGATAGCCGCGGGTAAGGCATTCATTATGCAAAGCAAGCATGTGAAGGAAACTTTCCTTTTTCTTACCCGAGTTCGGAGCTCTCCAGGAGCGTTTGCAGATCTTCCCCGCAGTGTACTGGATGCCGCAGAGTTTTACCGAGCTGAGGAGGGGAGCTCGACGGAGAAGTTGTTCTGGTCTTAGTTTACTGGGACCGAACACCCCGTGCCCTTGAGCGACTAGCTGAAGCAGTTGGTCCAGCTTCACAAGGCGGGCGAACAAGCCATGAGGGGCCTTATAGTCCAGATGTGGACTGGCGAGCCCCTGTCTGGCAGCTACTTCGGTCTGGTGGGGTGGCTCGTCGATGCCTGCCCACGGAAGTCATAAAGTGGTCCACCTGCATCGAGGGTGCGCGCAGAGCTTTTGCCCGGGCGAAGGTGCACTGGGCAAAGCTGGACCCATGAAGCTGGTGAGGGAGGGGTCGTCGGAGGGCAAGGAGCATCGCTGCCCCGAGATGTATTATGAGAGTGTCCTAAAGGGTTCCCGCCTTGTGGCGGATGAATGTGCCAGGGATGTGATTTTTGAATGAACATGCTTGTGTGATCCTGTAATGTGAAACAAGTTCATCTGCGCTATGCAACGCTTTTTGAACTTAAAATATTACCTTCTGTGCGGCCGTTTACAAAATCTAAGAGTTGGCCAGTCATTGGCTTCTGCCCCCATGTAACTAGTACTGGGGTGTTTGGGATAAACCTGCGCACTCTTTACCCCCAATTTTGGGTCCTTCAAGGGAGGTGTTCAGCGCAACGAACCAGGCAATCAGACTATAATGCTTTATCACTCTCACTTAGCCATAGAAGTCTACAATTTTAAATTTTGGTGAAGCCCCTGGTATTCGGAAGGCCGAATTTGGGGCGCTATACATGCCTAAGCCGGACAAGGCCGACTCCTCGCCCGAAGCAGAAAAAGTCTTTAAGGACTTGAGACCTCTCGAATAGCGGCCAGTCTCTCGCCTTATCATGACAATCAGTTTTCGGCTTTCTCTACTGAGGTGCTCGTCCGGAAGAACCGGGACACAATCTCAGTAGTTCTCCCACCGCTACCTTAGCCGATATAGCGGAATGTAAGGCACCAAAGCATGGGAGCCGGGCAAACCCAACTATTGACCCAAGACATGATTCGGAGCTGATGCATATAATGCTATAAGTTCGGGGTGCCACACTGTCGAAAGTGTTCAGACTTCTCGCGCCGTATTATGAGGTAAACGAAAGCCCCTGGCGTACTGACCGTACCCGAATTTACGGGTGCGGATTGTCGTAAATGGACATAAAGGAAAAAAGAATGGATAATGCAATAATAGACTAATGCTATGCATTGTTATTTAAATAATACGTCGAAGCATACTGGTACAAGTAGTGCAATAAGCAGAAAGTAGGACTATTCGAAATGTCCTATCCAAGGGCAAGCTGCATATGGATAGTAGAAAGTGGGTATTATTATTAGAGACCACCTGGGGGTTCCCGTGTACATCTTAGCTTCTTGCCGCCTTGGTTGTTGCTTCCCGTAATGTGTCCGGCAATCATACTACCGGAAAGGGATTCCAGAGAGTTAGGCCCTGAAAGAGAAAAGAAATGATAAAGATATACAGCCCCTAGGGTGGTTAAGCCGCATTGTGGGACGTGCCCTGATCGTGCCCCCGCCTATGTCCATGGTATTTTCAGTGCGTAATTACGTACGCGCGACATGGATTTCATCGCTTGACTGGGACTGGGACGGGGGCGGAATTGCTAGGAGAGCTCTGAACGTGCCAGGAGATCCTATTGCAGTTTACTCCGGACACGCTTGAAGGTGTTCAGGGGCTGTCGTGGAATTTACACGTCGGATGTCCTTAGTATGAGGACTTAGTCGCGAGGCCAACGCATCTATGCGGTAGCTTGAGAGGGGTTGAGCGGAATCGAGAGACGCAACACAAGACAAGGGTTTAGACAGCTTCGGGCCCTGGGAAACATCATCCGGTAACAACCCTACATGCTGTTTGAGGCTAGATCTCATTATCATCATGAGGGAGTCGCCGTAAACCGGCTCTCCTCTAGTTGTGTCTAGCCCTAGAGATTGTTTCTTGCATGTCCCCCTTTGAGGAGCCCTGCCCCTCCTTATATATGTTGAAGGGGCGGGTTACATGTGGAGTCCTTCTCAGACTTTAACTTAAACGATTTTGACTTCCCTTCCTGGGCTTCTTAACATCTGCCGGTTTAACATTGTCTGCCGGTTTAACATTGTCTGATAGGTTATAATTGACTTAACACCTACCGGTGCTACCATCTGTCTTAACTATGCTGGTTTAACACTCGCCGGTTTACCGTCTTTCTTAGCCATCTGTCTTAACTGTCTGCCGGTTTACCACCAGCCGATTTACCGTCTGTCTTAGCCATCTGTCTTGACTCTCTGTCTTAACTCTCCGCCGGTTTACCAAGTCCCAGCCGGTTTACAACTCCAGTCGGGTCATACCGCGGGGTATATCCCTGACATTAGCCCCCAGTTTAATTTGGATTTATCCATGTTAAACTGATCTTGAGCATCTTTAAATCCTTGTCATTTCCTTCTAGAAAATCCGGGTCAATAGGCCAGCTTCATAGTCAATTTGCTGACATTGGTTTGTCACAGAGAAATATTGTGAAGAATAACTTCTTTGACTCAGCTCCCAATGACTTACCAAAATATTGGTCCTTGAAATCCTCATCTGATCTTCAGCCGGTTTAAGAATGTAAAACTTGCCGGTTTATAAATATTGATAGCACCAGGTCATACTTGTAGTTAACATCCAGCTTGAAAATATACCTCTTATTTGACTATCACTTGTAGCCCTCAAGTCTTAAGAAGGTAGCATAACAACAGCTTAAGACTTGCTTCAATATAAATATCACAATCTTGAAGAAAACCAGGTTGTTCATCTCAATCACTAGTCAGAATTGAGTATTCCACATACGTAGCCCCCAATGGCCGGGTTGTCATGCTTGCAGCAACCTGGGAATTGTAATTTCCTGATGCTCATAAAAACTTCAACTAGTGTAGCCCCCAAGGGCCGGGTCATTATGCAATAATGAGCAGGGACTTTGTAAATATAATCATGTAAACTTTGAACGGCAACGTGTAGCCCCCAAGGGCCGGCTCAGTAAGATAATATTGAGCTGGGACTTTGATATATACTTCAATGAAAATAACATCATATGATGTAACCCCCATCATGGGGCTTGAATCCATGTCCACAAGGTTAAGAGCCTTATGCTTTACCAACTGAGCAGTGGACCTTTCAATGATAAATGAAAATTTGTGTACCTTGAATTGTTGACAAGAGCAATTGGTAGCCTCCAAGGGCCAGCTCATTATGATGTGATGCGTCGGGTCTTCAATGAGGTGAGCAAAAAATGACTTTGCATTAGCCCCCAAGTGTCATGGTGCATGCTTGCAGCGACATGAAACTTGTGTATTTGATGTAATTTCAACTGAAATAATGTAGCCCCCAAGTGCCGGGTCATAAGCCTGCAGCAACTCGGGACTATTCCTTCAATTGTAGAATAAATCATATCTATTGATAATATGATAGCCATTGCGCAAAAGCGACTTTGGAAACCTTAATCATAATACTGGTTATTGATAACCATAATTAAAATCCAGCCATGTTGGCTATTTGAATAATATACCCAATGATTTATAAGCGCATAATTCCAATGGTGCAATCCAAATATATACTAACGACTTATAGTCCAAAGCCAGGCTGGGTCAATAAACACCGGATTATAAGTGATTATGTACTGACAACTTGTAGTTGAAAGTTGAGCCGGGTTAACGAACACCGGGTTAATTTGATGATTGATAGTCATGCCGGGTCAATAGACACCGGTTCAACATAAAATTTATCAAAAGAGAAAAATCTTGACAAAGGCAAATAAAACCGTGTAGTCGAGGCTTTTGAAGGGCTGCCAGGCCCAAATTCGAGGCTTTTCATGGGCTGCCAGGCCGCTGAGTTAAACCATTTGACAAAGCCTTTTAAGATGGGCCTCCAACTAACCAATCATCGTTTTAACTTTGACAAGTTCAGGGTCTCAATGAGAGTAACTGTCAAATGTTCGGCAGGTCATGCCAGGATTACGTGGATAGGAGTGGCTTACTTGATGAAGGCAGGTTAACCCGGGGTTTTAGGTGAATACACCAGGCTTCCAAGCCGTGGGTCGATACCCAATTACAAGGGTCCTTTCAAGCTCTTTGTTACTTTACACAAAGAGCCCCCAAGTAACTTTGTGAGCTGTGCTCAATGGGTTCCTATGTTTGAGCTGTGCATAGCAACAATACTCTCTTTGGCCCCTTGGGTGTGAAGCTCCCGAGATTTGTTGTGGCGTGATAGATGGATTAATGGACCGAACTTCCGCTTTGTCAGCTGAAGCCCCCATGTAATCAATAATATGACAAGCCAATAAGGCGGGATACCCATGTTTGAACCGTACATCATGGCAACATGTCCTCTTTGGCAACTTTTAACTTTTTGCAAGAGATAAATTCTTCTTGAACCGGGATTTTAAACCGGATATTGAGAGCTTCAAAGCTTTATGGGAGAAATCTTTCCCTTGAACCGGATTTTAAACCGAAATCCTCATTTTCAGCCAGAAATTTTCTGACGGCCTTTTTAAACTCAAACTTGCGAGAAGTTAATTCCTTTTTGAACCGGAAATTCTTAAACCATATTTGAGAGCTTCAAAGCTTTGTGGGAGATAGCTTTCCCTTGAGCCGGATTTTAAACCGGAACCCTTCCTTTTAAGCCGAAAATGGACGGCCTTTAAATTTACACCAATATGCGGTTTAAGGTCCTGCATTAAATATCTCTGCAAGCCAAAGTAATTTCTCTTTTAAATAAAGCAATATGTAATATAAATACTGGATGGAGTTCACCTGATATGTTAAGCCCAAAATTATCCACCGCGAAGTTGATGATCACCCTGGTAAAGGCGGGCGAGTCGGCTGGTGTTCGTGAACCATAGATAATCTGGACGAAGACACCCGTAGATAACCTTTCTGGGCTGTTAGTGAATTCTGTTTGATCTAGATGTCTGATGCAGCCATTATACCGTATCCCATGCTCTTTTACACTATGACGCCCCCGATTCAATCGTACACTAATCATACACACAAACATGTACGATCAAGATCAGGGACTCACGGGAAGATATCACAACACAACTCTACAAATAAAATAAGTCATACAAGCATCATATTACAAGCCAGGGGCCTCGAAGGCTCGAATACAAGAGCTCGATCATAGACGAGTTAGCGGAAGCAACAAAATCTGAGTACAGACCTAAGTTAAACAAGCTTGCCTTAAGAAGGCTAGCACAAACTGGGATACAGATCGAAAGAGGCGCAGGCCTCCTGTCTGGGATCCTCCTAAACTACTCCCGGTCGTCGTCAGCGGGCTGTGATGAAGCTATGTACCTAGGGTAGGGTCATGGACCTGTCCCAACTGCCCTACCCAAGGACATCTCTAGAAGAAATCACCTTTCAATCGACTTGGAGGTGTTCCACTGGACAGACTGGACGACACTCGACCAAAAAGCAACCACTCGACGGCCAGGAGACCTAAAGGCACTCCGCACGCTAACAGTCGATTATTAAGTAGCTTTTATGGTCATCATAGCACTTTATTAGGGGCGTTACCAGTAACGCCCGACCTTAATGTATTTAAAACTTTGCACAACTGAGGGCCGGAGGGGCCGGCGAACTCTATATAAGCCACCCCCCTCCTCAGTGTAAAGGGTTCGCACCCCTGTAATTCATACACGCATAATCCAGTCGACCGCCTCCGGGCTCCGAGACGTAGGGCTATTACTTCCTCCGAGAAGGGCCTGAACTCGTAAACCTCGTGTGCTTACAACTTCTCCATAGCTAAGATCTTGCCTCTCCATACCTACCCCCCTACATTACTGTCAGACTTAGAACCATGACAGTTGGTTCCCACCGTGGGGCCGATGTTTTAGCGATTTGTTGGAGGAGTTGCGATCTTTTCCGATCCAAATCATCATGGTTTCTGACGGAGTTTTGGTGGAGGGCCACGAGATCCTTCTCGGCGCGCTCACGTTCATCGCCGACGACTCCACTTGGCTTCAGGAGGCTCCGCTCGATGTGGACGCACTCCCTGTCCGCAGGGCAACGCACTTTAGCGCATGCGTCCGCGGCGTTCTCTTGCAGCAACCGTCGACCCACTACCGGTCGGCTCCTGTGTTGTCCTCCCTCCCTGTTTCCCGCTGGCGCAAGCGCTCCGGTCGGTCGAGACTTCAGCGGTGGGTGAGACACGCGGTGGCATGCCAGTCAGACACCCCTCAAGTCGCGGCGATCGAGCCCGACGAATCCCTCTACGGCCTGTTTGATTTGTCGACTGACTCCGCAGAGACCGCATCCGAGTGCGACAACAGTGATCCGGCGGCGGAGGTTCTGATGGTCGATGGACCGCCCAGTCCTCCTGGTTTTCCCCGCACTGACAGAGGCGCAGGTGGAGGCGAACCGTCGCGTCCCCATGAGGAATATCTCCCCGAGCCTCTCACGTCGCTGCAGAGAGAAGAACTTCGTCGCCGGAACATGGATGCACTGCACACTCCTATCGTTGGAGAAACCCCCGAGACTCGTTCCTTGGAGGACGCGCGCCTGGCAAACTTGGCCGAGCGCACTCGACTGGAGAACCTTCAGCGAGCACTCGATGAGCGTGCACGACAACGGGTTCCAGAATCCAGTCGATGTTAGCTCTTTCCGCCCCCGCAGGTATATCGAACTCCGATTCAGAATTTAGCAGCTGCAGCCCGTATAGTAGAGTCGATTCAGCCTTCCCAGTCGGAGGCTGGCAGAGGCTTGCTGCAGATCAGAGCGTTACTCCGGGCAGCAGGAGACCAGAATTCTGCTGTTTCTCAGTTGCAGAACAGGATTCATAGCAGATCCATTGCTGCAGACACAGTCCAGTCGGCTCATAGCCCAAGATCGCCCCCAAGGCGTGAGGGACATGGGGACCGGCGTAATCAGTACGGGAACCATGAGTAGTATGATCACCGATTTGATCGTGACGATCGACGTCGAGTGCCCACCCCTCCCCTGAGGAGCGGGTCGTGTGTGCCTCGACGGCAGGATGACAGGCGCCCTCATAGTGTTGGGTGAAGGATTCCAGTCGACCCCAGGGAACCAGGATTTGATGCGAGATCCATTCTCGTTCAAGGTTTGGTCGACAGGAACAGAGCTCACCGAGAAGGTCACGACAGAGATGCACCTACCAGCAGCAGAGTACATGTATCGGGGCCAGAGTGCTTTGGTAGAGCCATCTGGGCCGCTGTGATTCCTCCCAACTTCAGGTTGGCGACTGGAGTCAGTAAGTTCACTGGTGAGTCCAAGCCTGATACTTGGCTTGAAGACTACCGAGTGGCCGTCCAGATTGGCGGCGGCAATGATGAAGTGGCCATGAAGCACCTGCCTCTCATGTTGGAAGGCTCGGCCAGAGCGTGGCTGAATCAGTTAGCACCCAGCAATATTTACACTTGGGAAGATCTCGCCCGAGTGTTTGTCACCACATTTGAAGGAACATGCAAGCGACCGGCAGGGCTGATGGAACTGCGGTCTTGGGTGCAGAAGCCGAATGAAACTTTGAGGGATTACATCCAGAGATGGATCACGTTACATCACATGGTAGAGAATGTGCCTGACCACCAAGCAGTCTGTGCCTTCAAAGAAGGCGTCAAGTACAGAGAACTCAATCTGAAATTCGGTCGAACCGGTGATATGTCTCTGAATCGGATGATGGAGATTGCCACCAAGTACGCTAATGGTGAAGATGAGGATCGACTCAGGAGTGGCAAGCTCAAGTCAGTCGCTCAAGAAACCGGAGGAAATTCCAATCGGAAACAGAAGCGGAAAGCCGAGCCAGCTGCTCCTGGGGAAGCCTTGGCTGTAACTCAAGGAAAGTTTAAGGGGAAACCCAAAGGACCTTGGAACCCCAAGAAAGTTAAAGACCAAGATGGAAATGATGTGTTGGATTTGCCATGTCACATCCACACCAAGAAAGATGAAGAGGGTAAGTTCATTTACCCAAAACATACCACTCGACAGTGTCGGCTCTTGATCCAGCAGTTCCAGGGCAAGCAGCCCAAAGATAAGGAAAAGGAGTCGGACAAAGTTGAGGACAAGGAAGACAGTGACGATGGATACCCCCAGGTCAATTCCACCCTGATGATTTTTGCTGATGTTGAAAGCAAAAGTCGACTGAAAGTTATCAACCGTGAGGTGAATATGGTTGCTCCGGCAACACCCAGTTATCTGAAGTGGTCTCAGACTGCCATCACATTCGACCAGTCCGATCACCCAACGCACATTGCCACCCCTGGGAGGCAAGCTTTGGTGGTCGACCCAGTTGTTGAAGGCACTCGACTGACCAAAGTCTTGATGGATGGTGGCAGTGGTTTGAACATATTGTATGCTGAGACATTGAAAGGGATGGGCATTCCGATGTCCAGACTCAGTGCCAGCAACATGAGTTTCCATGGAGTCATTCCTGGAAAGAAGGCTGAGTCACTCGGCCAGATTGCTCTTGATGTGGTTTTCGGTGATTCCAAGAATTACCGCAAAGAAAAGTTGACGTTCGAAGTTGTAGATTTCCAGAGTGCGTATCACGCTATTTTGGGCCGGCCGGCTTATGCACGCTTCATGGCTCGACCATGTTATGTGTATCTCAAACTGAAGATGCCTGGTCCCAAAGGTGTGATCACTGTTATGGGCAATCGGAAGAAAGCAGAAGATTGTTTTCAGAAAGGTTCAAAGATTGCTGATGCTCAGATGGCAGTGGTGGAGCTACAGGAATACTAGAAGACTGCAGACCCGAGTGATTTGTTGCGAGCCAAGAAGCCCGCCACGGAATCAGCTTTTCAGTCATCTGGCGAAACGAAACTGGCTCACATCCATCTGACCGATCCCAGTGCTACTCCGACTCATATCTCAACAACACTCGACTCCAAATAGGAAGAAGCGCTCATCCAGTTCCTCCGTGAGAACTGGGACATTTTCGCATGGAAGCCTTCTGACATGCCGGGTGTTCCCAGGGAGCTGGCTGAGCACCGCCTAAGAGTCGACTCAAAAGTAAAACCTGTCAAAGAACATCTCCGACGGTCCGCCGTCCAGAAGAGAAAAGCTATTTGCGAGGAGGTGGCTCGGCTCTTAGCAGCGGAGTTCATCCGAGAAATCTACCACTCTGAGTGGTTCGCCAACGTTGTCATGGTCCCCAAGAAAGAAAAGTCACTTCGCATGTGCATTGACTTTAAACATATTAATCGGGCCTGCCCGAAAGATCATTTTCCTCTCCCCCGCATCGACCAGATAGTTGACTCGACTGCGGGATGTGAGCGACTATCTTTTTTAGACGCCTATTTCGGGTACCATCAGATCCGTCTGTATGGACCTGACGAGATCAAAACAGCTTTCATCACTCCATTCGGGTGCTTCTATTATGTTACCATGCCGTTCGGCCTCAAGAATGCCGGAGCCACATTCACGAGGATGATTCAGAAGTGTTTGCTCACTCAAATCAGTCGGAATGTGGAAGCATACATGGATTGTGGTCAAGTCACGGAAGGGTTCCGACCTGCTGACTGACCTTGCTGAAACCTTTGCCAACCTCAGGAGGTATGATATCAAGCTTAATCCATCAAAGTGCACATTCGGAGTTCCTGGTGGAAAATTACTCGGTTTTCTCGTTTCCGAACGGGGAATCGACGCCAATCTAGAAAAAGTCGGTACTATACTCCGAATGAAAAGTCCTGTGCGAGTGCACGACGTCCAGAAGCTTACTGTTTGCTTGGCCGCTTTAAGTCGATTCATATCTCGTCTTGGTGAAAAGGCATTGCCTCTTTACTGATTCATGAAGAAGTCCGACAAGTTCGAGTGGACTCCTGAAGCTGATGCAGCGTTTGCAGAGCTCAAAGCTCTGCTCTCCACCCAGCCAATGCTTGCTGCCCCAATCAGCAAGGAGCCTTTGCTGCTTTAAATCGCAGCCACGGGACAAGTCGTCAGTACGGTACTTATGGTCGAGCGGGATGAAGAAGGAAAAGCCTTCAAAGTTCAGCACCCAGTATATTATATTTCTGAAGTTTTGACCCCGTCGAAGCAAAGATATCCTCATTATCAGAAGCTTGTATATGGGATTTATATGACCACAAAGAAAGTTGCTCACTACTTCTCTGATCATTCCATTACAGTCGTCAGCGACGCTCCATTGTCAGAGATCCTGCATAACAGAGATGCAACTGGTCGAGTGGAAAAATGGGCGATTGAACTCCTTCCTCTAGATATCAAGTTTGAGGCAAAGAAAGCTATCAAGTCCTAGGCAATAGCAGATTTCGTTGCCGAGTGGATTGAACAACAACTGCCGACTCAGGTTCACTCGAAGCATTGGACCATGTTCTTCGATGGTTCCAAAATGCTAAATGGTTCCGGTGCTAGGGTGGTGTTGGTCTCCCCCCAAGGAGATATGCTCAGATATGTTCTTCAAATCCACTTTGATTCCTCCAATAATGAGGCAGAATATGAAGCACTTTTATATGGGTTGCGCATGGCCATTTCACTCGGTGTCCGTCGCCTCATGGTCTATGGCGACTTAGATTTGGTGGTTAATCAGGTGATGAAGGAGTGGGACGTCAGAAGTCCAGCCATGACTGGTTATTGCAATGCAGTGAGAAAGCTGGAGAAGAAATTCGAGGGGTTAGAACTTCATCACATACCCCGACTGAAAAATCAAGCAGCTGATGATTTGGCAAAAATAGGTTCCAAAAGAGAAGCCATTCCCAGCAATGTGTATTTGGAACACATCCACACACCATCAGTTCAGGAGGACCCCTTCACTGAAGAAGCCCTACAGCCAAAAAGTGCCACAGATCCGTCTGAAGTTGAAGTTCTAGCTGCGGTCGACCTGATCATGGAACTCTTGGTCATCACTCCCGACCGGACAATACCGTACATTGTGTACATCCTAAGGAAAGAACTACCAGAGGGCGAAGAAGAGGCTCGACAGATCGTATAGAGAAAACGTGACTTGAGTCAGTCAGAAGTGTATAACACCAGAAGAAGGTCAGATGATCCTTGATGATATCCACTCGGGGAGCTATGGTCATCATGCGTCCTCTCAAACCATTGTGGCTAAAGCATACCGAGCGGGATTCTACTGGCCAAGAGCGAATGAAATGGCGAAAAAGATAGTCAACAAATGTGAAGGATGTCATTATTACTCCAATATGTCGCACAAGCCCGCGTCATCCCTGAAAACCATTCCACTCGTCTGGCCCTTCGCTGTTTGGGGGCTGGACATGGTTGGGCCACTAAGAACGGGCAGGAGCGGCTTCACTCATGTGCTAATAGCAGTCGACAAGTTCACCAAATGGATTGAAGCTAAGCCTATCAAGAATCTTGATGCTTGCACTGCTATCAGTTTCATTAGAGAGTTGATATTCAGATATGGAGTTCCGCACAACATCATCACTGACAATGGGTCAAACTTCGATTCCGAGAAATTCAGGGCCTTTTGCGCCTCTCAGGGCACACGAGTCGACTACGCTTCGGTCGCTCAACTCCAGTCGAATGGACAAGCGGAAAGAGCAAACGGCTTAATTCTCAAAGGACTGAAACCTCGATTGATGCGCGATCTCAAGCACGCAGTAGGAGCATGGGTCGACGAGCTTCCATCAGTTCTTTGGGGATTGAGGACAACCTCGAACCGATCGACCGGAAGAACCCCATTATTTCTGGTCTACTGAGCCGAAGCAGTCTTGCCGAGTGACCTGCTTCACAACGCCCCCCGAGTCGAGCTCTACTCTGAAGATGAAGCAGAACAAGCCCGGCAGGACGCAGTCGACCTCCTGGAAGAAGAAAGAGAAATGGCCATGATCCGATCGACCATCTATCAGCAAGACTTGCATCGATTCCATGCCAGAAATGTGAAGAGTCGAGCCTTCCAAGAATGAGACTTAGTCCTCCGAGTGGATCAGCAGAAACCACACAAACTCGCTCCTACTTGGGAAGGCCCCTTCACAGTCACCAGAGTCCTCCACAATGGAGCGTACCACCTCTATAATGTCGATCGCTAGATTGATCAGCCACGAGCCTCGAATGCGGAGCTACTCCGCCCCTTTTATACTTGAATTCTCACTCGGATGAGATGTAATAAGAAAAACTCCTATAGTTTATTTATCAAAGACAAGAGCGTTATAATTTTCCCAGTGATTGTTATTGTTTTTGTTTGCGTGAGAAATCCCCCAGTGGGTGGCTTAGCTGCGAATCCATTTCGCCTAAGTTTGTAAAAATAATTTCCTACCGAGTGGTGAGCCAACCTCCCACTCGGGGGCTTAGCTGCGAACCCGTTTCGCCTAAGTATTTGAAAATCCTACCGAGTGGTGAGCCAGCCTCCCGCTCGGGGGCTTAGCTGCAGTCCAGTACTCGCCTAAGTATTTGAAAATCCTACCGAGTGGTGAGCGACCCTCCCACTCGGGGGCTTAGCTGCAGTCCAATGCTCGCCTAAGTATTTGAAAATCCTACCGAGTGGTGAGCGACCCTCCCACTCGGGGGCTTAGCTGCAGTCCAGTACTCGCCTAAGTATTTGAAAATCCTACCGAGCAGTGAGCAACCCTCCCACTCGGAGGCTTAGCTGCAGTCCGGTACTCGCCTAAGTATTTGAAAATCCTACTGAGTGGTGAGCGACCCTCCCACTCGGGGGCTTAGCTGCAGTCCATTACTCGCCTAAGTATTTGAAAATCCTACCGAGTGGTGAGCAACCCTCCCACTCGGGGGCTTAGCCGCAGTCCAGTATTCGCCTAAGTATTTGAAAATTCTACCGAGTGGTGAGCCAGCCTCCCGCTCGGGGGCTTAGCTGCAGTCCAGTACTCGCCTAAGTATTTGAAAATCCTGCCGAGTGGTGAGCGACCCTCCCACTCGGGGGCTTAGCTGCAGTCCAATACTTGCCTAAGTATTTGAAAATCCTACTGAGTGGTGAGCGACCCTCCCACTCGAGGGCTTAGCTGCAGTCCAGTACTCGCCTAAGTATTTGAAAATCCTACCGAGCGGTGAGCAACCCTCCCACTCAGAGGCTTAGCTGCAGTCCAGTACTCGCCTAAGTATTTGAAAATCCTACCGAGTGGTGAGCGACCCTCCCATTCGGGGGCTTAGCTGCAGTCCAGTACTCGCCTAAGTATTTGAAATCCTACCGAGTGGTGAGCGACCCTCCCACTCGAGGGCTTAGCTGCAGTCCAGTACTCGCCTAAGTATTTGAAAATCCTACCAAGTGGTGAGCGACCCTCCCACTCGGGGGCTTAGCTGCAGTCCAGTACTCACCTAAGTTTGAAAAATCCTACCGAGTGGTGAGCCAGCCTCCCACTCGGGGGCTTAGCTGTAGTCCAGTACTCGCCTAAGTATTCGAAAATCCTACCGAGTGGTGAGCGACCCTCCCACTCGGGGGCTTAGCTGCAGTCCAGTACTCGCCTAAGTATTTGAAAATCCTACCGAGTGGTGAGCGACCCTCCCACTCGGAGGCTTAGCTGCAGTCCAGTACTCGCCTAAGTTTGAAAAATCCTACCGAGTGGTGAGCCAGCCTCCCACTCGGGGGCTTAGCTGCAGTCTAGTACTCGCCTAAGTACTAAACACATCTCAATCCTCAAGGACGATGAGGTGCAGGTCGACTGCCACCTTCTCTTTGGGAGCTTCGCCACAAATACAACGTGCGCTCCATCCCACTCTACAGTGACGAGGTGCAGGTCGACTGCAACCTTCTCCTTCGGAGCTGCGCCACAAATACAACGCGCGCTCCATCCCACTCCGCAAGGACGACGAGGTACAGGTCGACTGCCACCTTCTCCTTGGGAGCTTCGCCACAAATACAACGTGCGCTCCATCCCGCTCCGCAAGGACGACGAGGTGCAGGTCTACTGCCACCTTCTCCTTGGGAGCTTCGCCACAAATACAATGTGCGCTCCATCGCTGACCCGCAAGGACGACGAGGTGCAGGTCGACTGCTACCTTCTCCTTCGGAGCTGCGCCACAAATACAAAAGTTGTCTCGAGTAAAGAACGAGTTCCACTCGACGGAGGTTTCATGAAGATATTCAATGATAAACCAAGTTCAGATAAATCCTAAAGGTTCCGGACCACAGATCGAAGTGCTCGGGCATTCAGCCCGAAAGAGTTTAACGGTTACAAAAACCACTCGGCATTCCGAGGCAAATTTAAGGTGGGGCATAAAAGTTTGTTCACTCCGTAGGAGGAGGACTGGCAGGCTCGACGAACTCGTCCAGGTCGACACCGTCGGCGATCCGAGTGGCTGCAGCGATGAAAGTCTCCATAAAAGTTCGGAAGTCATGCTTCTGGGTGTTGGCGACCTTGACTGCTACCAGTTTATCTTGTCGCACCTCCTTGCAGTGGACACAAACCAAAGACAGAGCCACATCAGCACCACACTGGGCAGAAGATTTCTTCCACTCCTGCACTCGATCAGGGATCTTGTTAAGTCGAGTCATCAGGGACTCAAGATCATTCTGGAGCGTGGCCTCTGGCCAAAGTGCCGTGTCGATCCATGACATGGCGACCTTCAGTCGAGCCAAGTAGTCCACAACACCGTCGATGCGGGATTCCAGTCGGAGCAGATTCATGGTCGTTTCATCTTTCACGGGAGAATCGATTGGGTCCAAACCTGGCTCAATCCGCCCAGTCTCCTCCTCGAAGTTCTGGCAAAACTCTACATTCACGACCCAAGGATAAGTCAATTTTCGTATGCTGAGTCGACAAAAAACATCAGTCGGAACAAAATGTGTACCTTCAAGCTTGATGAACAACTTCTTGGCAAGGCTCCTCAGATAGCTCTCCAGATTGTCCCTCCTGCGAGCGATGCCTTCCATCTTCTCGTATAGGTTGAGATTGTCCTTGTTCAAGCGTGTGCACTCCTTGTTGGCTTCGTTTAGAGCAGATTTCATCTTGGTGTTCTCTTCTTCCAATTGGCCGACCGAAGCCAGTTTCTGTTCAGCCAGAGCGGTTTTGTCGTCAGCTTCCTTTTGAGCAGTAGCCAAATCCTGATCCTTCTTCGCCAGAGCTTCTCTCAGTTTTTCTACAAAGAAACGATGCTTGATTCAGAAAGAGCAGAAGGATACTCAAGCCTAAGACAAACCAGTCGACAAGATCTTCTTACCATTGGCGTCGTCCTTGGCCTTTTGCAGCTCTGTCTTGGCCAATTCCAAGTCAAGGTTCAGTTGGATCTGTTGTTTCTCCAAGTCAGCAAAGCGAGCTCCAAGATCACAAGATTTCTGCGATCAGGGAGGAGAAGTTATTTTACAGCGAAAAACGACAAAGACAATAAATACTAAGCCTACGGTCGACTGCCCGCAGTCCACCATAGTCTCGGGGACTACACCTAGTGGGTGCACTTTGCGTGCCCCCACCGGTTATGACTCACTCGACCGGCCCGCCGGAGTCAAGTGCAAGGAGAGAAAGAAGAACTGAGACCATAGAACTCAGACCACAGTCGACTGCCAGCAGTCGACCGCGGTCTCGGGGACTACACCCAGTGGGTGCACATGGCGTGCCCCCACCGGTTCTGATCCCACTCGCCCAGACCGAGCAGAAGAGACAAACTACCAGTTCGGTTTACACTCGACGCGGCCAGACCACATCGAGCGAAGAATCAAAATACAAAGACTACAGTCGACTGCCAGCTGTCCACCGTAGTCTCGGGGACTACATCCAGTGGGTGCACTCAGCATGCCCCCACTAGTTCAAAAATTCAATTGACGCACCCAGTGGGTGTACAGATGCAAAGATTTTCGGAAAAAGAGTCTTCAGATAGCATATCCTAACAGAACAAGCGGCGACAAACTAACCTGAACGTTGCTCTAGAGAGCCGAGCTGGCGTCGTAGGCGGCCTGACCAGCGCCCCGCACCATCTCCATCTTCTCCATCATAATGCCCGCCTAGCGTATGGCTTCCTTGGCAGCATTCACTTCATCCTCTGGGACATGATGGGTCGCAAAAACTGAAGGTGGGTCGACAGGGGCCTGAGCAGTCGACGAAGAAGGCAAGGCACTCGACAATGGCACGGCGAAGGTAATTGAACCCCGATTGGCATCACCAGCGTCCTGAACGACTGGTTCCGCACTCGGCGTCGACTGTGGCACCTTGCTTGCGGGAGCTTGCCTATTTTTCCTCGTCAAAGGCCTCTCGGGCTCTTCATCATCATCATCGGGGAGGTCAATAATGTTAGGAGCTGTTCAAAGTTCAATCGACAAAATCACATCACCCAATGGTACACATTGCAGTTGAGTCGACCCAATAAAGACAGAATGGCAGAAATCATACCCAGATTAGAAGTGACCGCATCCTCCATTACCTCATCATCGTCCCTATAAGCTGAGGTCCCGGAAGTAGCAGCGCTGCCAGTTCCAAAGTTCGACCGGTTAAAATAAGAAAAACAAACAGCACGGGACGTCGAGTGAATATAAAGGGAGACACTCACGCAGAAGCGACGGGGATGTCAATCTTAATCTTCAGCAACACCTTCCGAAGCTTCGGCTCTGCAACTTTGGAATGCTTTGACGCTTTTTCAGTTGGAGTTGCGAAGAGGTCTGAGGACGCTTTGAAGACTGACTAGCTTGAGCAATCGCCTTTTTTCACGGGCGCTCGGTCGTTCTTGGTCAAGCTTGGACCGCCTCTCCCTGCGAGGAGGCGACTTGACTTCTTCTTCGTCACTTGGGTCGTCGCTTTCTTCGTCCCCTTCACCGTTAGAGTCCCATTCGCCACTGTCGCCACCGCTCGCCTCTCCTTCCGGGTCCTGCTCTTGCTCTCCATTGGGCATTGAATACATTTCGATAATGGCCTGAAAGAAAGCAGGGAGAACAAAGTCAGTCGATGCAGCATAGGCAGCTGCGCGAGTGAATTCAGATTACAATCAAAAGCTCAGAATCGGACCTTCTCTGGTACGTGGGACTGGTCAAATGGAGGAACTCTCCTGGCTCCCCTGGGGTTGTCCTTGTTTCTGGTCATGCCCGACAGCCACTTCTCCAGTGTGTCGTCATCGACCTCCTCCGGGTGAATCCGAGTGGAGTCGTCAAGACCTGAATACATCCACATTGGATGGTCTCGGGCTTGAAGAGGCTGGATGCGCCGCTGAAGGAAAACCTCCAAGAGATCCATACCGGTGACCCCGTCACGGATAAGCTGGACCACTCATTCGACCAGCACCCTAACATGCGCCTTCTCCTTCGGGAGTACCTTCAAAGAGGAGGGTTTCCTCACTCGGTCCATGGTAAAAGGAGGGAAGCCAGTCGAATGGCCTGGCGTCGACTGGTCTTTGCAGTAAAACCAGGTCGACTGCCATCCGCGAACTGAGTCGGGAAGAATCATGGCTGGAAAGGAACTTTTCCCTCTCATCTGAACACCAAGACCCCCACACATCTGAATCACTTGTGTTCTCTCGTCACTCGGATTGGCCTTTTTCACCGTCTGAGAATGACAGGTGAAAATGTGCTTGAAAAGACCCCAGTGAGGCCGACAACCCAAGAAATTCTCGCACAAAGACACGAAAGCAGCAAGATACACGATTGTGTTGGGAGTGAAGTGATGGAGTTGTGCCCCAAAGAAATTCAAAAACCCCCGAAAGAAAGGGTGAGGAGGCAAGGAAAATCCACGGTCGACGTGGGTGGCAAGGAGAACGCGCTCACCCTCCCGAGGTTGCGGCTCGGTCTCCTTCCCCGGAAGCCGCGCCGATCCATGGGGGATCAGCCCTCCTTCGGCTAGGTCGTCGAGGTCTTCTTGGCGGATCGCCGAGCGGATCCAGTCGCCCTGGATCCAGCCCTTCGGCAGGCCAGCTCGCGAGGAAGATCCACCCCGACTGGTCGCCTTCCCCTTCGCCTTTGCCGTCGCCTTCTTCGCCCACTCCAGAGCCGCCGTCTTCTCCTTCCCCATCGTCATCGGCGAGACGCGTACGAAGCAGAGGCGCTGGGGCGAGAGCGAGCGTGACGAAGAAGCTTGAAGAGGAGAAGAGAGAATGGGAACGCACTGTTCAAGAAACCCTCGTCCGACGCCTTATATGAGGTCGCTTCCGAGTGGCTGACTGGTAGGCCCGGGCGGCCCTCTCAAATCCCGTAACAATCGCACGTGCGATACGCGGCGAAAAAGGTGGCGCAGAGATCGAGGTGGCTCCACCCTATCCCATCCGATTACTGCAGCCTGCCCCGTCCCCCGCGCTTCCCAAAATCCGAATCCCGCGAAATCTGCGGGCAGCAGAACAACTTGTCAGATGGAAGATCTCCTCCATGCCGTCACTCGGAGCCTTTCAAGTAAAGAAACTCACTCGACAAAAAACTAAGAATGGATCAAGGCGACTGAAAAGGAAGTTGCTGTCGTCACTCAGGTTCATTGATCCGAAACCAGATATGCTCATGGCATGAAAAATGAGTCGGGGAAACTCTCAACTCCTTCCCCACTCAAACCTCGATCCATTCGGGGGCTAATGATGAAGCTATGTACTTAGGGTAGGGTCATGGACCAGTCCCAACTGCCCTACCCAAGGAAATCTCTAGAAGAAATCACCTTTCAATCGACTTGGAGGTGTTCCACTCAATAGACTCGAAGACACTCGACCAAGAAGCAACCACTCGACGGCCAGGAGACCTAAAGGCACTCCACATGCTAACGGTCGGTTATTAAGTAGCTTTTATGGTCATCATAGCACTTTATTAGGGGCGTTACCAGTAACGCCCGACCTTAATGTATTTAAAACCCTGCACAACTGAGGGCCGGAGGGGCCGGAGAACTCTATATAAGCCACCCCCTCCTCAGTGTAAAGGGTTCGCACCCCTGTAATTCATACATGCATAATCCAGTCGACCGCCTCCGAGCTCCAAGACGTAGGGCTATTACTTCCTCCGAGAAGGGCCTGAACTCGTAAACCTCGCATGCTTACAACTTCTCCATAGCTAAGATCTTGCCTCTCCATACCTACCCCCCTACATTACTGTCAGACTTAGAACCACGACATGCTGCACATAGTAGTAGGCACCTCCCGAGTAGTAGTAGTCGTCATCGACGGTGGCGTCCGGCTCCTGGGCTCCATCATCTGGTCGCAACAATCGAGTATAGAAAGGGGGAAAAGGGGGAGCAAAGCAACCGTAAGTACTCATCCAAAGTACTCGCAAGCAAGGAGCTACACTACATATGTATGCATTGGTATCAAAAGGAAAAGGCTATCATATGTGGACTGAACTGCAGAATGCTGGAATAAGAGGGGGATAGCTAGTCGTATCAAAGACTACGCTTCTGGTAACCTCCATCTTGCAGCAGGAGAAGAGAGTAGATGGTAAGTTCACCAAGTAACATCGCATAGCATAATCCTAACCGATGATCCTCCCCTCGTCACCCTGTGAGAGAGCGATCACCGGTTGTATCTGGCACTTGGAAGGGTGTGTTTTATTAAGTATCCGGTTCTAGTTGTCATAAGGTCAAGGTACAACTCCAAGTCGTCCTATTACCGAAGATCACGGCTATTCGAATAGATTAACTTCCCTGCAGGGGTGCACCACATTTCCCAACACGCTCGATCCCCTTTGTCCGGACACACTTTTCTGGGTCATGCCCGGCCTCGGAAGATCAACACGTCGCAGCCCTACCTAGGCATAACAGAGAGGTCAGCGCGCCGGTCTAAATCCTATGGCGCAGGGGTCTGGGCCCATCACCCATTGCACACCTGCACGTTGCGAGGGCGACCGGAAGCAGAACTAGCCCCCTTAATACAAGAGCAGGCTTACATTCCAATCCGGCGCGCGCCGCTCAGTCGCTGACGTCACGAAGGCTTCAGCTGATACCACGACGTCGAGTGCCCATAACTGCCCCGCGTAGATGGTTAGTGCGTATAGGCCAGTAGCCAGACTCGGATCAAATACCAAGAACTCTTTAAGCGTGTTATTTTGAAATAACCGCGAACGCCGACCAGGGCCAGGCCCACGTCTCTCCTAGGTGGTCTCAACCTGTCGTGTCGCTTCGCCACAAAGATCCACACAGAGGGCCGTCAGGAAAGTATGTCCTTCCAGCCCCCAATTCGTGAATCAACCACGGGTACTCCTCGAGCCAACCCAACTTTTGTCATCACATGTATCATGTATAAAGTATAAAGTATATACCCGTGATCACCTCCCGAGTGATCACGGCCCGATAGTAAGCATGGCAAACGGACAAGAATGTAGGGCCACTAATGATAAACTAGCATCCTATACTAAGCATTAGGATTGCCAGTAAAGGTAACAACAGTAGTAGCAAGGACAGGCTATGCATCAGGATGGGATTAACGGAAAGTAGTAACATGCTACACTACTCTAATGCAAGAAGTAGAGAGAAGAGTAGGTGATATCTGGTGATCAAAGGGGGGCTTGCCTGGTAGCTCTGGCAAGAAGGAGGGGTGGTCGTCGATGTAGTCGATCTCGGGGGTATCGGCAGCGGTCTCAGGGTCTACCAGAAAGAAGTAACGGAGGGGGAGCACAATAAATAACAGAGCAATCAAAGCATCACAAAGCATAACAGGGCAATACGCGGTGCTAGGTGTGCCTTAACGCGGTACGAGGTGATACCGACGAAGGAGAAAAATAACCGGGAAAGTATCCCCGGTGTTTCGCGTTTTCGGACAAATGAATCAGAGGGAGAAAGTTGCGTGTTCGCTATGCTAGGGACGTGTGGCGGACGAACGGGTTGCGTACCCGGATTCGTCTCGTCGTTCTGAGCAACTTTCATGTTTAAAATAATTTAATCCGAGTTACGGATTAAAAGATATGATTTTCTAAAGATTTTATTAATTTCTGGAATTTAATTAATTATTTAATTTAATTCAAAAATGGATTTATGACATCAGCATGAGGTCATGCTGACGTCAGCAGTCAACAGGGTTGACTGGTCAACCTGACAAGTGGGTCCCACTGGTCAGTGACACAATTTTAGTTAAACATTTTAATTAACCTAATTAGTATTAATTAGGGGGGTGGGCCCCACTAACATTGACTAATTAGTTAACTAACTAACGGTTTAATTAGTTTAATTATTTGATTAGTTTAATTAATCAAAATTAATTAAGTTAATTAATTCTTTAATTAATTAATTAATTAATTAATTAATCTTTTTTTATTTTTAGTTCAGTTTTTTATAAAACATTCTGGGGCGTGGGCCCCCAATGTCAGT
Source organism: Triticum aestivum (assembly GCF_018294505.1). NCBI lineage: Eukaryota > Viridiplantae > Streptophyta > Magnoliopsida > Poales > Poaceae > Triticum > Triticum aestivum. Next base: position 30,106,581 of record NC_057806.1, on the reverse strand, counting down.
GGCACCAGGGCCTTAGCGGGCAATGACGAAGGGTTACGGGTGCGGGCGAATCGGGGCGGGTGGAACCGCCCGAATGAGGCGACGCTCCAGTGCGTCGCACAACGCCGGCACCGTACATCGGAGGTGGTGGCGCAGGCGGGCGGGCAGCGCTGGCGAGCGCGGCCGGCTGGAACGGGCGTGGGTGTGGGCACGCGCGGTGAGCGGAGGCAGCAGTGGTGGTGAGGCCACGATCGGGCGCGTGCGCGTGAGGGCACCGGCAGGGGCGCGCCGGGCGGGGCGCGGCTAGCCGGCAGTTGCAGCCGCAGAGCAGCAGCAATGGAGAAGGTGCAAGGTAGGGCTCACGCGCAACGAGAGAGGAGCAGCAGCGGGCGGCCGGGAGCGGAAGCGAGGCGCACGCGGCGACAGCGGACGGGGAGGCATGGGTGAGGTCGGGCGCGCGGGGCTGGCGGTGCAGAGCAGCACAGAGAGCAGGAGGAGAGGCCGGAGGAGGCCATGGCGACGAACGCGTGCGGAGGAGCTCGTCGGGGCGGCCGGGAACGGCGATGTGCGACAGAGAGGGGGAGAGGGAGGGAGCTCACGATGGGGCGCAGGGACTAAGGCAGCGGCATGAGGAAGAGGATGGGGACGACGACATTGACGGAGAGGACAGCGTCGATGGAGTCCGGCAAGAAGTCGAGGAGGAGGACGGCAAGGTCCGGCGATGAGGTGGCCTTCGCGAGGGGCGCTGGGCGTGGTGGCAGGAGGTGTTCAGCGGGGTCGAACGGCGTCGGTGCCACTGGGGGAGACACGAGGGGCGTCGGGCGGCGGCGACGTTCGGTTCCAGGCGCAGCGGGGCGCACCAGCCCCGATCCGATCTGGATCGAGGGGGGGAGGAAGAGTGGGGGCGCGAGTGGGGTGGCGGAGTGGTGCGTGGGGGGGGGGGCTAGGGTTACGGGGGTAGTGGGGTTAGGGATACTGGAGGTGGGGGGGGGGGGGGGAGGAAACAGGCCAGGCGCGGGTGGGTCGGCTGGCTGTCGGCCAGATGGGCCAAATGGCCCCAGGGGAGGGGGTCCCTTTTCCAATTTTTTTGTATTATTTCTTTTCAGTTTTATTTCATTCTTCAATCTATTTTAGTTTTGTAAAATATTTTAGTAGTACCTAATTTAGTTTTACTAATTATACCACTGACACCAAAAAGTTTAATCTCAATTAAAATGGTTTAATATTTTATAATTAATAAAAGGCATTTATCTAATTGTTTTTGCTACTGTTTTATTTAGTTTAGTTCATTTAATTTTTTATAAAGACTTGGTTTACCCACCAATAGTAATTATGAATTATTTGGCACTTCGCGAACATTTTAGTTTTAATATTTGAAAACCTTTATTGTTTGACTTGATTATGAATTTGAATTTGAATCGATTTCGAACCAACGTGAGTTTAGCAATAGTAATCATGGTGACGTGGCATCATTAACAGAGGTTTACTGTAGCTTGATTACCCGGGCGTCACAATTCTCCTCCACTACAAGAAATCTCATCCCGAGATTTTAAGAGGTGGTGTAAGGGGGAAATGTGTGGTTGTGAAATTCTAACGGATCTTCTCGGTCTTGGTTGCTCTTCTCGAAGAGGTCGATCCATTACGTTGATATCTTCGTTTCTCTGCTTCATGTCATCATGATGAAGTCGGTGTCCTTTCTACAGGACTCCATTGTACTTATGAAAGAATAAAGGGTGGACATTCCGGGAGAACTGACCTCTACAAGGTAGACTATCTGGTCGATAACATCGAGGAAGGTGGCGGAAGTAACTCTCGAATTGAAACTTGCGAAAATATTGAGAGCAAAGTAAGAAGGTATCATGAGAAGTTTTGAGCGGGTAGGCAATCGTTCGGTGCCTGAAACAAAGTGTGAAAGGGATTTAGAGCAATGGGAATAAGTATTGTGCCTGATACCAGAATAGAGCAGTAGGAAGGTGGCTCGCGAATTACCTACGAAGCCAAGCATAAGGGATAACTTTGAAGCAGGGATGTACAGGAGAGTCAGGTTTTGATCCTTTGGAACTGTGGGTTATGGGCCCACCATGTGGGTTAAAAGTAGGAAGGGAGGTGACATCTTGCACGATCATGTAAGCAAGGCATGTCAGAGGATAGCCTGTTAGTTATGTCGGCAACAACCTCGGTACCAAGGGCGAGGGACGAAGAGAACCATTTTCCCTGCTTGTTGAATGAGGCGGACCATTAGGCAAAGTTTTCGTCCAACGGTGGATACCGGAATGTCATCAACAATAGTAACATGTTCTTACTGACAGAATTGTACACCGAGATGTTTACATAAGCAGGAGAATATTACTGCTTAGATCTTACATATATATCACAAGAAAGGTCAAACAGACCAATGGGAAGGAAATGTGATCATTAGGTTAAACAGAACAATGGAAAGGAAAATGTGTTTAAACACATATTTCAGGGGTATATCCTTCCCAAGGGCAAGCAGAGCATGATATCCATGACGGGATATAACATAGAAAACCCTTTAGGAAAGGGGAGAGAACTTTCATGCCATTACCCATACAATGGTGTTTGGATAATTGATAAGGAAAATTTAGCATTGTGCTTCAAATGTTCTTATTGAAATTCGGAGTACCACAGACATGCTTTGAGATAGCATTGACATGGTCATTGGGTAAAGATCGGACTTTGGACTCGCAAAGGATCAATCAGGAACAACTTATAGAACAAGCATTACCATTTCCTCATGGAAGAATGGTTAACCTTGCTAAAATGGAAACTATAACAATAGGTCCTCCGGCCAGTTGTGCTAGGAATGACATCACCTTATCGGATCATATAAAGACCAATGTTATAATTCTTGGAAATATGTCCCAACCATCATATCTGCCGAGATTCAGACCTTATTGGTGCTAGGATACCTCAGACTCAGGACGCCTGAGATAAAAAGGTATGACATGAATTGACGAGAAGACCTCGTAAGATTCTCGGGAAATGAACTATGGAAGCGAGTTTCGAAACAAGAGTTCATCAGTAAACCAAGGAGAGGATGAGGAGGTGGCTGATAGGCTCAGCAACAAATCATCGAGATTTCCAAAGGATTGATTTCCACAATTATGTGAACAAGGAAATATCAATTGTCGGATCAAATGATATAATGATGTATGCTCGAGGGAAACATACACAACTGAACAATGATAGAAGGGTGCACCCAGGAATCTGGACTAGGTAGCACGATCAATGTTCGAATGATGATTCAATAAGCAATAGACTTTAGAATGAAACTGTAGACCAATAACTTCAAAGCAATAGGGTTGCTAGAAGTTTAGAATTTACACATCACAGACCATTTGTCGGTATTCCGGTTAGAAACAACACGGAGACCAAGAAATGAACGCAAAAGGCGAGAGATATTACTATATCAAGAATTCTCAAGAGGTGGTAAAATTACCACGACATTCTTGACATAAAAGGTGGTAATATCCCAAGGTAAAGAAGAACAAATGCTGGATAGCAAGGATCTCAAGGTATAACACAAAACATGAATAAGTTTGTGTGGAACGGAAGGCAATAAAGTGGTCGGTGATAACACAAACCATTGAGGGGCGAGGATGGTATTTCTCATCAAGAATTCGATATATATCTTGGAAGATCTCAGGATGTTGCTGATGACCACGACACATTTGTCGAGAGATTTCATGAAGATGTAATCGGTCGGCGATGACATCAAGTCAAATGATGATGCAGTGAAAGTCAAATAATACTTGAAGAAGAACTCATAAGAAGTTATGCAGTTTCGTGATAATCTCGAGATACCAGAGCGGGTAATACTCGATGACAGATCAAAGTAGAGGTTGGACTGGGGTATTGCTCTACAGAAGACAAGCGCTTAACTTGCACACGAAATGGTATTTAAAGGAGAACATGGTCGGAACCACGATTGCAAAAGGCCAGATCCCGGATATAAGATGAACTTATACCAAAGGAATAATTTAATTTAAGAGGAGCTTTAATGATAAGATCTACATCGTGTCCATGGGCATGAACACAAAGTTCAAGGTTGACTCCCACTTCTCCAATGCATAACCTTTCATTCACTTCTCACTTTCGAAGAAGTTGTACTGTGGAAATTTTATCTGGCAAAATACCAGAAGTGCATGACTCGTGAAATCTTTTGAGTTCACACAGTTTAGAGAAGGCATATTTTCAACCCATAGAGGCTTCTTAGAAACATATACCACAAGTTTCAAGAGTAAATATCACAAGCTCTAAAGTAGAGCAAGGTTGAGAAAGTAGATGATACAATTTACCAAAGGCATTATGTATCCGAGGGAAGGCTCACAAGGTTATTGAATATGAAGGACGCTGTCGGATAAAATCCATTAAAGGATCTGCCGGTCCATAACAGAGCTGACGTGAGCATCGGCACACAACCAGAGGAAGTAACAATGCAAAGGCATTGGATTATGGAAACAACTGACTAATCCAGAGCTCAAATGCAAAGGAATTATGATTTTCAAATCAAGGGATCAGAAGCAATGTTCTGATTAGGGGTGGATAAGTTGAATAGCCTTAGGGGTACAATCGACGATAATTGGATTTGTTGAGAACCAGCTCATGTTTAAAATGACGTCTGAGCCAGAAAGATAATTTAAAAGGATCAACTGATGATTGCGTGCATTCGCACTCATGTTGAATCAAAGGGATCAAAATGACGGTGCCTAAGGATACTGACGAATATTGCCAGACATATGGAAAGCATCCATCATGCAAGCAGACAAGTATTGCAGAGCAATAGGCTACTAAGGATTCTTGGGGGATCGAATAGTATTTCGAAGACCATTGTGAAACACATGAACAACTAGGGGATGAGCAGATACTCGATAAGTGCGAGAATTATCCATAGGGGTATTCAGGTGACAAAGAACAACAAGGCAGTAAGCTTAAAGGATTATCGAAACAACAACGAGTACTTCGAGGTATCTTGTAATAACAAGACCAACTGGGGATGAATGTAAGAATAACAACTGCAAGTAGTTATCCATAAGGGTTGACGGTGGAAGGGGAATTACGAACGCGATGAACACAAGTTCTCGGGTTAACAGTGGAGAGTATCTTCAGGGTCTTCACGTGCAGCAGACGGTCATCAGTAATAAGGGGCTCTCTGGGTGAAAGTGATAACGAGATCCTAATGTTAGATTTAGCTAAATTCATTTAACCCGAATAGAAGAGAGATCAGAGTCCCAGAGTATAGATCCAGGAATAAAAGATCCTAATAACACCCGATGGCAACATGGGCCCAGGGGCCGCACAGCCAAGTTAGTAAAACAATTTTCATCGACTAGACTCAACTTCGGCCAAGGAGTGTGGAAGGGGGATTCCTACAGACAGTTGGCTCTGATACCAACTTGTGACGCCCCCGATTCAATCATACACTAATCATACACACAAACGTGTACGATCAAGATCAGGGACTCACGGGAAGATATCACAACACAACTCTACAAATAAAATAAGTCATACAAGCATCATATTACAAGCCAGGGGCCTCAAAGGCTCGAATACAAGAGCTCGATCATATACGAGTCAGCGGAAGCAACAAAATCTGAGTACAGACCTAAGTTAAACAAGTTTGCCTTAAGAAGGCTAGCACAAACTGGGATATAGATCGAAAGAGGCACATGCCTCCTACCTGGGATCCTCCTAAACTACTCCCGGTCATCGTCAGTGGGCTGCATGTAGTAGTAGGCACCTCCCGAGTGGTAGTAGTCGTCGTCGAGGGTGGCGTCTGGCTCCTGGGCTCCATCGTCTGGTCGCAGCAATCGAGTATAGAAAGGGGGAAAAGGGGGAGCAAAGCAACCGTGAGTACTCATCCAAAGTACTCACAAGCAAGGAGCTACACTACATATGTATGCATTGGTATCAAAAGGAAAAGGCTATCATATGTGTACTGAACTGCAGAATGCCAGAATAAGAGGGGGATAGCTAGTCGTATCAAAGACTACGCTTCTGGTAACCTCCATCTTGCAGCAGGAGAAGAGAGTAGATGGTAAGCTCACCAAGTAACATCGGATAGCATAATCCTAACCAATGATCCTCCCCTCGTCGCCCTGTGAGAGAGTGATCACCGGTTGTATCTGGCACTTGGAAGGGTGTGTTTTATTAAGTATCCGGTTCTAGTTGTCATAAGGTCAAGGTACAACTCCAAGTCGTCATGTTACCGAAGATCACGGCTATTCGAATAGATTAACTTCCTTGCAGGGGTGCACAACATTTCCCAACACGCTCGATCCCCTTTGTCCGGACACACTTTTTTGGGTCATGCCCGGCCTCGGAAGATCAACACATCGCAGCCCTACCTAGGCACAACAGAGAGGTCAGCACGCCGGTCTAAATCCTATGGCGCAGGGGTTTGGGCCCATCGCCCATTGCACACCTGCACGTTGCGAGGGCGACCGAAAGCAGAACTAGCCCCCTTAATACAAGAGCAGGCTTACGTTCCAATCCGGCGCGCGCCGCTCAGTCGCTGACGTCACGAAGGCTTCGGCTGATACCACGACGTAGAGTTCCCATAACTGTCCCCGCGTAGATGGTTAGTGCGTATAGGCCAATAGCCAGACTCAGATCAAATACCAAGAACTCCTTAAGCGTGTTAACCGCGAACACCGACCAGGGCCAGGCCCACGTCTCTCCTAGGTGGTCTCAACCTGCCCTGTCGCTTTGCCACAAAGATCCACACAGAGGGCCGTCGGGAAAGTATGTCCTTCCAACCCCCAATTCATGAATCAACTGCGGGTACTACTCGAGCCAACCCGACTTTAGTCATCACATGTATCATGTATAAAGTATAGAGTATATACCCGTGATCACCTCCCGAGTGATCATGGCCCGATAGTAAGCATGGCAGACGGACAAGAATGTAGGGCCACTAATGATAAACTAGCATCCTATACTAAGCATTAGGACTGCCAGTAAAGGTAACAACAGTAGTAGCAAGGACAGGCTATGCATCAGGATGCGATTAACGGAAAGCAGTAACATGCTACACTACTATAATGCAAGAAGTAGAGAGAAGAGTAGGCGATATCTGGTGATCAAAGGGGGGGCTTGCCTGGTTGCTCTGGCAAGAAGGAGGGGTGGTCGTCGATGTAGTCGATCTCGGGGGTATCGGCAGCGGTCTCGGGGTCTACCAGAAAGAAGTAACGGAGGGGGAACACAATAAATAACAGAGCAATCAAAGCATCACAAAGCATAACAGGGCAATACGCGGTGCTAGGTGTGCCTTAACGCGGTACGAGGTGATACCGACGAAGGAGGAAAACAACCGGGAAAGTATCCTCGGTGTTTCGCGTTTTCAGACAAATGAATCGGAGGGGGAAAGTTGCGTGTTCGCTATGCTAGGGACGTGTGGTGGACGAATGGGCCGCGCATCCGGATTTGTCTCGTCGTTCTGAGCAACTTTCATGTTGAAAATAATTTAATCCGAGTTACGGATTAAAAGATATGATTTTCTAAAGATTTTATTAATTTCTGGAATTTAATTAATTATTTAATTTAATTCGAAAATGGATTTATGACATCAGCATGAGGTCATGCTGACGTCAGTAGTCAACTGGGTTGACTGGTCAACCTAACCAGTGGGTCCCACTGGTCAGTGACACAGTTTTAATTAAACATTTCAATTAACCTAATTAGTACTAATTAGGGGGGTGGGCCCCACTGACATTGACTAATTAGTTAACTGACTAACAGTTTAATTAGTTTAATTAATCAAAATTAATTAATTAATTTTATTTTATTTTTAGTTTTATTTTTGGAAATGTTAACGCCCACACGTGTGGGCGTTAACCATCTCGACCACACGCATCCATCACCGTCCAGTACTATATGCACGAATCTTGACACAATTTGGCTGATTTTCTGTGCCACGTAGGACAAGGCGTGTGTGTATTGTGTGACATAGTTCGCCCACACATCCGTTTTACCACATGGAGGGGCCGGTGTGTGGGCGTTTAGCAGTTCACCCACACACCAGTTTTCAGTCACGCACAAGGGTTGGTGTGTGGGCATTTGTCATCTCGCCCACACGCCCGTCTCCTCTCCCACACGTAAGCTGCTAGTTGCCATGTGTTTTAGCAGCGCACATGGCAACTACCTCTAGTGTGCTTTATAAGCAGGTGGCAACTCTCTTTTTTTACCCGAGTTGCCATGTGTTTTTGCAGGGTACACGGCAACTGCCTAGTGTGCACGTAAGCAAATGGCAACTGTCTTTTACCGAGTTGCCATGTGTTTTTGCATGGTACATGGCAACTACCCCAACATGCACGTACATGGCAACTGCCCTAACGTGCACATAAGCAGATGGCAACTCCTCCTTTTTACATGGCAACTGCCCTAGCATGCTTGTGAGCACATGGCAACTCTCTCAACTGCCTAGTGTTAGTATGTGGCAACTCCTAAAATTATGAAATCATGGCAACTACATTAGATCAGACCATACATGGCAACTGCAGTTGAGCAACCATGGCAACTGCAGTTGTCCGACATGGCAACCGTAGTTCAGCGACATGGCAACTGTAGATAAACGAACATGGACGAGGGTCTAGACCATGGCAACTGCGGGCGCGCGGTGGGCGTCACACGTCGCGTGCGGGACCAGAAGGGTACGAGGCCTGACATACGGGCGTGTGGGCATTATCAACTTCGCCCACATGCACGCGTGTGAGAGGGTTCAGGAGGGAAAAAAAGATGTGCGTGGGCATTAGTTGTTTTGCCCACACGTAGGTGTGTGGGCTGGTTGATGTCCATGCCACACGAGGCGTGTGGCACAACTATCCGATACACCACACGTGTGGCAGTTATCGAGACCCTTTATTTCTTTAAATGTTTTGGGGTGTGGGCCCCCAATGTCAGTGGCACCACGGCCTTAGCGGGCAACGACGAAGGGTTACGGGCGCGGGTGAATCGGGGCGGGTGGAACCGCCCGAACGAGGCGACGCTCCAGGGCGTCGGCACGGCGCCGGCACCGTACGTCGGAGGTGGTGGCGCAGGCGGGCGGGCGGCGCTGGCGAGCGCGGCTGGCCGGAACGGGCGTGGGTGTGGGCACGCGCAGCGAGCGGAGGCAGCAGTGGCGGTGAGGCCACGCTCGGGCGCGTGCGCGTGAGGGCGCCGGCAGGGGCGCGCTGGGCGGGGCGCGGCTAGCCGGCAGTTGCAGCGGCAGAGCAGTAGCAACGTAGGAGGTGCGAGGTAGGGCTCGCGCGCAGCAAGAGAGGAGCAGCAGCGGGCGGCCGGGAGCGGAGGCGAGGCGCACGCGGCGACAGCAGACGGGGAGGCGAGGGTGAGTTCGGGCGCGCGGGGCTGCCGGTGCAGAGCAGCAGCAGAGAGCAGGAGGAGAGGCCGGAGGAGGCCATGGCGACAGACGCGTGCAAAGGAGCTTGTCGAGGCGGTCGGGAGCAGCGACGTGCGACAGAGAGGGGGAGAGGGAAGGAGCTCACGATGGGGCGCAGGGACTAAGGCAGCAGCATGAGGAGGAGGATGGGGACGACGGCGTTGACAGAGAGGACGACGTCGATAGAGTCCGGCGAGAAGTCGAGGAGGAGGACGGCAAGGTCCGGCGATGAGGTGGCCTCGGCGAGGGGCGCTAGGCATGGTGGCAGGAGGCGTTCAGCGGGGTCGAACGGCGTCGGCGCCATCGGGGGAGACACGAGGGGCGTCGGGCGGCGGCGACGTCTGGTTCCAGGCGCAGCGGGGCGCACGAGCCCCGATCTGATCTGGATCGAGGGGGGAGGAAGAGTGGGGGCGCGAGTGGGTGGGCGGAGTGGTGCGTGGGGGGGCTAGAGTTACGGGGGTAGTGGGGTTAGGGATACTGGAGGTGGGGGGAAACAGGCCAGGCGCGGGGTGGGGCGGCTGGCTGTCGGGCAGATGGGCCAAATGGCCCCAGGGGAGGGGGTTCCTTTTCCTATTTTTTTTATATTATTTCTTTTCTGTTTTATTTCATTCTTCAATCTATTTTAGTTTTGTAAAATATTTTACTAGTACCTAATTTAGTTTTACTAATTATACCACTAACACCAAAAAGTTTAACCTCAATTAAAATGGTTTAATATTTTATAATTAATAAAAGGCATTTATCTAATTGTTTTTGCTACTGTTTTATTTAGTTTAGTTCATTTAATTTTTTTATAAAGACTTGGTTTACCCACCCATAGTACTTATGAATTATTTAGCACATTGCGAACATTTTAGTTTTAATATTTGAAAACCTTTATTGTTTGACTTGATTTTGAATTCGAATTTGAATCGGTTTCGAATCAACGTGAGTTTAGCAATAGTAATCATGGTGACGTGGCATCATTAACAGAGGTTTACTGTAGCTTGATTACCTAGGTGTCACATACACGATGGTAAACCGGCACAGCACTTGTACTTGTAGTAGTTATTCTACTAACACATGGGCCTGGTGGCGGTCTTTTGACTTTTCCAGCATCCAACAACAGAGCCCGTCTCTTGTTACTGCAACTCCATAGCACGAAGAACCTGCGGAGGCGCGGCGTAGTTGATGCTTGAGGGAATAAAGCCGCGTCGGTTTACAGCGGTGATGGTGATCTAGTGCCGGCTCAACGCAGAGGCAAAAAACGGCGAAGCGCGTCGTTTCGAGGAAGACAGCTTGAGACTCCTCGGCGACGGGCGGCGCATAGTGTTGTCGCGGCGGAGGCGTGCGGCGACGAGAAGCTCAGCGTGACCCTGATATACAGTCCGGCAGCTCGGAGCAGTGGTAAATCAGTGCGTGGGGTACGGCAGTAGCAAGTCAGCATGATGGATGCCGGGGCCTAGGCATCCGCGTGCAGGCAAGACCTCGGCGGACGCGGTAAGAGTAGCTGCAGCGAGTCAACTCAGCAGAGTTGAAGTCGACGGCTCACGACCTCGGCGGTTTGGAAACATGCAGAGGTAAGTTGAGACAGGGCGACTCGCGGCGGGTTGGAAGGCGAGTGGTTCGACAAAGCGAATCGCTAGAGGAGTCCAAGCCCGGAGACATCTGCTTCCAAGTCGAGGTCGGTTCAATTCGGCCGTGATGGCGACCCGGCGATGGCGTCTTGGGACCGCACCCATGGAAGTGAGCCGGCATTATCTGAGTATCAAAAATACGGCCTAGCTCCACCATAGCATCTCTTGCTAGTCCACGCTTTGTCCAATTACTTTTTAACTGCTTCAATAAAAAGGTCAATGCAATATCCCTGATGACTATCAGAGAACACCAATGGTATTTCGTTCCATAATCCATTCTCCATTAGTAGTTGGATGCATGCCTCCTCTTGTGTGCTATAAACTTCTTTCTGAGCCATTGAGCTTCCACATCAAACCTGAATAACACTAGCAACTCATCGTTGTGTCCTCAAACAATGATTTTTCACAGTTTCAGTTTCTCAGGTGTGTTTCAGACAAGCTCGGTGGGTTCGCAGTAAATGGCCAGGCAACGATGCAAGTTCAGATAACTCTGGGCCGCACCGGCAGGGATGGTTCAAGGCAACTGGCGGCGGCCAGAGGCGGTCACTTAGGCATGCTAGTGAGGGCGACTCAGTCAAGGCTGAGGTGACTCTGATGCAGAGACAAGGATAGGGCGGTGTGGCAGAGACGGTGTCGGTGTCAAAACCGGCGGATCTCGGGTAGGGGGTCCCGAACTGTGCGTCTAGGCCGATGGTAACAGGAGGCAGGGGACATGAAGTTTTACCCAGGTTCGGGCCCTCTCGATGGAGGTAAAATCCTACATCCTGCTTGATTAATATTGATGATATGGGTAGTATAAGAGTTGATCTACCACGAGATCAGAGAGGCTAAACCCTAGAAGCTAGCCTATGGTATGATTGTTGATGTGTCTCTTGTCCTACGGACTAAAACCCTCCGGTTTATATAGACACCAGATAGGGTTAGGGTTACATAGAGTCGGTTACAATGGTAGGAGATCTGAACATCTGTATCGCCAAGCTTGCCTTCCACGCCAAGGAAAGTCCCTTCCGGACACGGGACGGAGTCTTCAATCTCGTATCTTCATAGTCCAGGAGTCCGGCTTGAAGGTATAGTTCGGCTATCCAAACACCCCTAATCCAGGACTCCCTCAGACGGCTCGCCCTCTTCTTCCGGCAGGGGCGAATCACATCGGAACTAGGCTAAACTTTTACCTCCCGTGCTTAGTCGAATCCTTCCCCCGCCTCAAGCTCAAATGCCCAAAGCTCAGGTCAGGTGCTCCGAACCTTCAGTCATGTCCGGATCCAGCCTTCAAGGCCGATGGATGCCCTCCTCCGTCACGGGAGAAGACATCAAAAAGTTGAGGGAGGCCAGGTATCTGACCGCCGAAATATCGCATCGGCTGCCTCCCCGGGGGCAGGCTGTCCCCTCTCCCAAACCCAACAAGAGCGTTGTGTTCGTCCCCCACTTCCTCCGGGGTCTAGGTTTTGCACTGGATCCTTTCGTCAGGGGCTTGATGTTTTATTACGGGCTAGATTTCCATGATCTAGCTCCGGACTCCTTCCTGCATATCACGACTTTTGTTGTCGTATGCGAGGCCTTCCTCCGGGTTACCCCCCACTTTGGCTTATGGCTCAAGACCTTTGAAGTAAAGCCGATGTTGATCGAAGGGAAACATGCAGAGTGTGGAGGCGCCTCAATACGCAAGATGACGGGAGCTCCATGGCCCAAAGGTTCCATCCCAGAGTGTCTGCATTGTGGCAACAGGAGTGGTTCTACATCATGACTCCTAGAAGTGCCAAGTGGGCAGCCGCCCTTGTTTTTCGCTCGGGCCCTCCACCACGACTAATGTCATGGATCAGCAGAGGACTGAGCTAGGGTCCAGCCAAGGACGTGCCTTTACTGCAAAGCCGCATTCGAGATCTCTTCAACGGAGATCTCAGTTTGGTCGCGGTAATACAAGTTATGCTGGTTTGTCAAGTCCAACCTTGCAAACGTCGGCCCCTTCGCTTGTGGGAGTTCAATCCCGAGGGTCCGCGTGCCATTCAAAATTTTCTCGGCCTGACGCACAAGGATATGTATAAGTCATTCTTCGGACCTCAAGTAGAGTGTACAGAAATCACCGAGGACGTGGGCCTGAGCAGTAACCGCGCCGCCGAACTGGTAAAGAATCTTTCGGCCGAACATATTATCTTTCCTTTGTTACGAAGTTATTTCTGAGAGTTTGCTTTTTCGACCAGGACTGGCTAACAAAAGCGAAGTTGATTCGGTGTTCGGTCCCCTCCCTGAGGGTTTGGGGAATCCGGTATTGGAAAAGATGCTCCAGACCGCACCTTGCCCGGATCCCTTGAAGGAAGATAATGTGGAGGGTAATGCGGGCGGACGCGGGCCCCCAACGCTGCCTATTCTAACTGAGGGAGCGAGCGTCTCCGTGAAGGAAGACGACCGGAAGAGGAAAAGGACTGCGCCCGGGAATTCGGAAGCCGAAGCTTCCAAACGGGAGAAGAAATCTTCCACCGGGGGCCCTACCTTGGGGGGCGCTGCTGCCGCACAAAGTCCGCGGGGGGATCAATTCTCCCGGGAGTCATAAGTGACACGAAAACTTTAATATTACAGATATGCCATCTTTTTCTCCTGAGAAAATAACCACCGCATATATTTGTGCAGTTCGGGCCTTAGCCCCTCTCAAATGAGCTCGTCTTTGGGGGATCTTCTTCCAGAGATGATGGAGAGCGAGACGCCTCCTCCGGACTCCTCCGCTCCGGAAGCGGGCGACCCGGAAGTGTCGTCGCGGAGGGCCTCTCCGAGTGCGGAGAGGCCAGAAGGTGATCCAATTGATCCCCGAGGCTCCCAGTGTCCGACTCCCGAAGAGAGTAGACAAAACAGTCCGGCGCCGTCTAGTGTGCGATCGGACGTTCTGAGGGAGTTGGTGGGGCGAGCGGCCATCTCAGATGATCACCGTGTGCTGATGAATATTGTGATGGAGAGGATATCGTCCGCCAAAAGCGGATTGCATGAAGCTTTTATGAGTCTACTGACAGGCTTTGAGGTACGTAAAAAGGAATGTGTAATAGTCCTGCACATGTTAGGTGTGCCCTGTGTAGATAGTAGCCCCTGAGACTCTAGTTATCGTCGGAAACGAGGACGAACGGAGGATCATACACCCAGGTAATAACCATACTGCCTTTATGTGCAGGAGATGGAAGCTCCGGTGGCCAGCCGGACTAGCCAGTTTGCCTGTTTAGAACGGCAGTTGGATGCGGCAGATGCCGACATCGAGCTTGTTAACAGAAGGCTTCACGAGGCGCAGGGTAAGTATCCTTGTCTGGTAAACGCCACATAGGAAGAGTATGATGCCAGTGTTTTTAACATGTTATGACTGCAGATGGAGCTGCCACTGTTGAAGCCTCGCGAGCGGAACTTGCCCGAGCCAAGGAACATGCAATATTGGGTAATGCGGCTGCTTTGAAGGCGGCCGAAGAGTTGCGGACCGAGAAGGCCGCACATGGCGAGAGCCGAAATAAGATGGCCAATATGGCCATAGAATTAAAAGCTGCCGTAGACCGTTGTCGGGCTCTTGAAAAGGAAAACCAGGCGAAGGCATCGGACCTTGAGAAGGCTTCTGTAACGGGAAAACACCTCCGCTCTGCTATGAGGGCAAAGAGGGAGGAACTGCGGGAAGCCAGGGATATTGTAGCCGGGAAATCCTTTATGCTGCAGAGGAAGTACAAAGATCCACGGTATGCCCCTCTAGATCGACTGTGGAGTTCGGAGGATGCGTATATGGATTTGGCGGCGAGCACTGCCGATGTGGCCAAGTACTTCCAGAATCAGCCGGACCTTGAAGTAGACCAGCTGTTTTGGAAGCAATTCCTTTCTCCCGAGCGTCCACTTTCGTTGACGGACCAATTAGTCGAATGGGCCGAACTAAATAGGTTGTCCGGACTCTCCATGAGGTATGTTGTGGATCAACTATGGCCCGGAAGGTCAAAACCGAGCAGCTATTTCAGCTTGGTGCAGCAGGTCCTCGATGTGGTGCCACGCATAAATGCGATGAAGAGGTCGGCGTGCATAGAAGGCGCACGGATGGCCTTTGCCCGTGCTAAAGCATACTGGGCAGAGATGGATGCTACCACTGTTGCAGCGCAGGATTCGGCCATAGGTCGTAGGGCTGCTGAGCACTACTTTGAGGAAGTTCATGAGGGTGCTCGTCTGATAGAATCCCAGTGCTCAAAAAATATTATGTTTGAATGACATGTAATCTCATTGTAAGCAAAATGATTTTTAAATTTTTATGAGGCTACTTTTATACTTTTGCCTGAAAGTAATGTGATGCCTCCTGGGCGGCCGTTTATGTATACATGTGTATAACCTGAAAGATTGCAGTCGTCGGCTTCAACCCCCATGCATATAATGCGGAGGTGTTCGCAGAAACATGCGTTCACACATAACCCAATGTCTTGGTCCTATTAAGGAGGTGATAGCAGAGCGAGCGAGGCAACCGGACTATAATGCTTTAACACTTTCACTTAGCCATAGGAGTTTGACAGTGGGGCTACTAGATAGCCCCTGGTGGCTCCGCACTCTCCCGATCCTGGGGTGCGTATATGCCTGGCCGGAAAGCGGCCCTTCGTTAAGGCGGAGGAATTCTAACATTCCCATGGGTCATCGAGTGGTTGACCAGTCTCACGCTAGATCATGATAGTCAGTTTTCGGCTTTCTCTACTAAGGTGCTCGTCCGGATGAACCAGGGTACAATCGCAGTAGTTCTCCTGGTGCTACCTTAGCTGGTAAAGTGGAACGTAAGGCACCAAAACACAGGAGCCGGGCAAACCCAACATTTGACCAAAGACAATGATTCGGAGCTCATGCATATAGGGCCAAACTCGCGACGCCGAACACTCGCTAAGGTATTCGGTCTTTGTGATATAAACCGGGCCCGAAGAATGGCCTTTGTAAGAAACCCCTTGTGTCTAGGTACGTGCATTGTTCTGGCGTGGCCACATGCCAAGACGTCAGCATCCTTCTCAACGGTGGATATGTATCAACAAGAGACAGTAAAAAAGGTTTATGCAGGGTCTTAATCTAAAAAGAATCCTTGGGTCGGGTCCCTGCTGCACGTCTGCGCCTGTATCTCCGTTGTGTCGTATCCTAGACGGGTGTAGCACGATGATCATCTGTAAAAGAGAGGAATTTAGGTAAAAAGGTTGTCGTGCAAAAGGATAGTTTTCTATAGAAACCATGTATAATTCAAGATAAGAAGAAATCGCCACTCGTTTGCGTGCGTTGAGCCCCTTGTACTTTTGAAAGATAGGGGTGTGACCGTTTATTTGATATGAGTAGTGGCGCCAGACTCGGTTAGTTGTGTCTGAGGTCTGGGCGACCTATTGGATGCTTTTGCTGGTCCGGGCGCCTTTAGTGTGCGGCTACCAAGGCAGCCTCACTCTCTTCGGCGCGCAGAGATCGCTTGATACTTCCGTGCACTAAAATGATGCCACGTGGACCGGGCATCTTGAGTGTTAGGGAGGCGTAGTGTGGTATTGCATTAAAGCGAGCGAAAGCTTCACGTCCGAGTAGTGCTTGATAGCCACTTTTAAACGGAGCGATGTGGAAAGTTAAATGCTCACGACGGAAGTTATCTGGGGAGCCGAATATAACTTGTAGTAGGAGGGAGCCCGTACAACGAGCCCCTGGGCCTGGCGTTACTCCTTTAAAGGTAGTATTGCTATGGCGAATTTGTGTTGGGTCTAACCCCATCCCGTGGATTGTATCCTGATATATTAGGTTTAGGCTACTACCGCCATCCATCAAGACTCGTGTGAAGTGGTATCCGCCAATTACAGGGTCTAATACCAGTGCAG
This sequence comes from Triticum aestivum, assembly GCF_018294505.1. Classification (NCBI taxonomy): domain Eukaryota; kingdom Viridiplantae; phylum Streptophyta; class Magnoliopsida; order Poales; family Poaceae; genus Triticum; species Triticum aestivum. The sequence continues at coordinate 30,089,770 of NC_057806.1, read as the reverse complement.
CCCATCCTGCGTGCTGGATACTTGATGCGTAATCACGATGGTTGAAGGTGATCGGTTGAGACGACCAGTGGCGGGACTTCGCGGTGACGGGCACTTGGGTATGTTTTTCCGGGAGTGCCGCGTTGTTTTTTCTCTTGATCATGTGTACACATTTACTGTTTTGACTTCGGGTGGAAATTTCTTTTGTTCCCCCTTGTCTTGCTTGGGAGGCTCGTCCTCGTCTTCACTTGGTGTATCTTCCCCCTTGTGTATGGCGTTAAGTTTGCCGGACTGCTTGAAGACCCAACATTCTCTGTGGGTGTGATTAGCAGGTTTGCTAGGGGTACTATGGATCTGACATACTTGGTCCAAAATTTTGTTAAGGCTGGACAGTTCATCCCTGGTGCCTTTGGAGGGCGGCTTTTGGTTTGGCCGAGGGACAGTTCATCCCTGGTGCCTTTGGAGGGCGGCTTTTGGTTTGGCTGGACAGTTCATCCAAAATTTACTGTCGTGCCCTTCGTGCAGTCTTCTTTATTCCGGCGTTTTCTATTGCTGTTGCGCCATGATTTCCCGTTTCCATCTCTAACTTCAGATGTACTGGGGTTGCTGGTGCTGCATCTGGCTAGCCAGCTGTCCTCACCCGCGCAAAAGCGGGTCATGAGGTTTGTTAATGCGTCCATCGTTCTCGGCTTGTTTTGGTCGAGGTGTCTGGCGAGCCATTCGTCGCAGACGCTGTGCTTGCAAGCCGCTAAGGCTTCGGCGTCCAGACAGTCGACAATCTGGTTCTTTTTAGTAAGAAACCTATTCCAAAGCTTTCGGGCTGACTCTCCGGGCTGTTGAGTTATGTGGCTCAGGTCGTCCGCATCCGGAGGTCGGACATAAGTCCCTTGAAAGTTTGCCCGAAAGGCGTCTTCGAGCTCTTCCCAACTTCCAATGGAGCTTTCGGGGAGGCCTTTGAGCCAGTGACGAGCTGGCCCTTTGAGTTTGAGAGGTAAGTACTTGATGGCATGGAGATCATCCCCTCGAGCCATATGTATATGAAGGATATAGTCCTCAATCCAGACCCCAGGGTCTGTTGTTCTGTCGTATGCCTCTATGTTTACGGGCTTGAATCCCTCTGGAAATTCATGGTCCAGCACCTCATCGGTGAAACATAGGGGGTGTGCGGCACCCCTGTAGCTGCGTGTGCCGCGTTGTTCGGATGTTTGTTGTGTTGCATTGTATGCTGGGGCGCGCTTGCCTGGTCCATAGATGGATCTTGTTGCACCGTCCTTTGGGTGCGAGCCCTCGCATGGGTCGCGTGTTGTATTGTGAGCGGCGTTGAATGCTGTTCTGTGGTGGTAGAGGGGTCGTCTATCCGACCAGGTGGCTGCTTTGATATTTGGTTGTGGGGGGTCTGAGGCCTCCTCATCGAATTCGGGTAGCAGCTTCCGCTTTGGGTAGCTCTTGGATGGGCGATTGTCGCCGTACCTTGCTGCAGTGTTGAGTATTTTGCTCCTTCTGAATTGGAGCGTGTTTTGCGCGGCCTTGAGCCTCCGCTTCTGCTTTTTGAGGCTCCTTGCGGTAGCAACGAGCCTTTTACGGGCATTCTGCTACTCCGAGTGCCTGTCCGGCATTATGTCGTCCGGACCATTATCATTGATAGGATTTGTTTGTTCGGTTTGATTATCCGGATTGCCGTTGTCTGGTAGCGGTTTGCCCTGCGCTAGCGCTGGATCAGTGTGATCACTATTTCTGTCGAGGCGGGATTTGGGGCGGCGCTTGCGTCGCCGTTTTGACTGTTTTTCGAGGGAACAATCCTTCGGTGCGTCCTTCCTCTCCTCGCCGTCATCTTTGGGTGCGTCCACCATGTATACGTCATATGACGAGGTGGCATCCTAGGGCTCGATAGGCGCTGATTCTTCATCGTCTCCTTCATCGGCGTCCATACCGTCAATGTCGTCGGAGTTGAAGTCGATCATGTCGATTAAATCATCGACAGTGGCTACCAAGTGGGTGGTGGGTGGGCTTTGAATTTCTTCATCATCTGAATCCCAACCTTGTTGACCGTAGTCCGACCAGGGTTCTCCTGATAAAGAGAGAGACTTCAGTGACTTCAGGATATCGCCGAAAGGCGAGTGCTGAAAGACGTCCGCGACCGTGAACTCCACGATCGGCGCCCAATCGGATTCGCTCGGCAGGGGCGCGGAGAGTTCGGAGTCCGGCGAAGAATCCGGCTCCATGGAGTCACGAGTCTTGCAGAGTACGGGGCTGGTGTTCGGCTCAACCGCCATTGGGACCGCAGCCCCCGAGGCGGCGTCCAACCGCCCATCCTCGATCGGCCCGGTCGGCTCCAAACTGGGGGTCGGAGCCGATGCGGGTGCGGCCTCCAGGGCACTGTTCGGCGGCAGAGCTAGATCATGCTCGTCGTGACAGTGCGCGCGCTCGGCAGTGGTTTGAATCCGTCGAAGATCAAGTCCCCGCAGATGTCGGCCGTGTAGTTTAAACTTCCGAATCTGACCTGACGGCCAGGGGCGTAGCTTTCGATCTGCTCTAGATGGCCAAGTGAATCGGCCCGCAGTGCAAAGCTGCCAAAGACGAAGATCCGTCCGGGGAGGAAGGTCTCACCCTGGACTGCATCGCCATTGATGATCGTAGGAGCCATCGGGCCTGACGGCGACGGCACAGAGGAACTCTCAATGAAAGCACCAATGTTGGTGTCAAAACCGGCGGATCTTGGGTAGGGGGTCCCGAACTGTGCGTCTAGGCCGATGGTAACAGGAGGCAGGGGACACGAAGTTTTACCCAGGTTCGGGCCCTCTCGATGGAGGTAAAACCCTACGTCCTGCTTGATTAATATTGATGATATGGATAGTATAAGAGTTGATATACCACGAGATCAGAGAGGCTAAACCCTAGAAGCTAGCCTATGGTATGATTGTTGATGTGTCTCTTGTCCTACGGACTAAAACCCTCCGGTTTATATAGACACCGGATAGGGTTAGGGTTACATAGAGTCGGTTACAATGGTAGGAGATCTGAACATCCGTATCGCCAAGCTTGCCTTCCACGCCAAGGAAAGTCCCTTCCGGACACGGGACGGAGTCTTCAATCTCGTATCTTCATAGTCCAGGAGTCCGGCTTGAAGGTATAGTTCGGCTATCCAAACACCCCTAATCCAGGACTCCCTCAGACGGCTCGCCCTCTTCTTCCGGCAGGGGCGAATCACATCGGAACCAGGCTAAACGGGCGTAGCCGATGATGCCGAAGTGGACCCAACCCGGACGGGCGACACGAGAGGCCTGCGCGGAAGAGGCTGTCCGCAGGTGTAGCGGCTCAGGCCAGCCAAAGGCATGTCACGGCCGTCACGGTCGTCATGGCTCAAAGATGGACAGAGGCGGCACCTCGCATGCGGCAGTTCGGATGGGCGCGAAGCGGCCATTGACCCGGCGTCGGAGATAGGTTGAGGGCGCAATGGAACCGGTAAGCGGTCGGGGCAGGTAACCAATGGCAACAGCAAGTCGGCGCTGGCCGGAGCAAAGTGAGACACGGCAAAGATCGGCGCGGCGGGTTAAGATGGAGGAGGTGGCAGAGGCAGCGCGAGGCGGGCTGAACCGGGCGCCGTGAGGTTCAGAGGGCAGCGCGAGGCGGGCTGAATGGGGCGTCGCACGGTTCAGAGGGCGGCAGAACCGGCTTCCTGTCGCCATCTTCAGAAGAGGTAAGTGCGTGGGCAACGGCGGCTCAGCGCGACGCGGAAACCTCTTAAGGTCACTCCCAGTGGACGGTGGTTCAAGGTAGGTGAATCGTAGGCGGGGTGACGGTGGAGATCGTAGAGAGGTGAGTCCGGGGCAGCCCGGCACCGGTCCAGCGGCGGTTTAAAGATGAAGAAGCAGCCCGCGGTGAGGGAGGCTTGAAGCAGACGACAGCTCGGCGGCCGGTGGCACAATGCGGTGGCTAGTTTGAAGATGAAGAAGCAGCCCGCGATGACAGAGGCTTGAAGCGGACGGGAGCTCAGCGGCCGGTGGCACAACGCGGTGGCTAGTTTGAAGATGAAGAAGCAGCCCGCGATGACAGAGGCTTGAAGCGGACGGCAGCTCGACGGCCAGTGGCACAACGCGCGGGCCGGTTTGAGCAGCATAAGGGCCGCGGTCTGAACTGGCGCCGGTAGTGTAGCAACCAGCGAGGTCTAGCAGATCCACGGGAAAGGCGAGGCGGGCGACTCGGTTGGCTCGGCGAAGCGGAAAATATGAAGCAGGGCGATTTGTAGGCGCAAAACACGATGACGGCGACCAACGGCTTGAGGAGCGACAGGGTGGACCAGTTCATGGCGGGCCATGGCGGGTCACGACTGCAGAGGCGTTGTGGCGACTCAGATGCTGCAACGAGGGCACTCCAGCGGGTCAACGAGGTGCGTCTGTAGCAGCGGCGGGTTGGAGATGCGCGGCCGTGTCCGGTTCAACAGGCCGCAACCGAGATGGTGAAGGCAGAACAACTTTTGATGAGACCATGGTGGTAACTCAGATTCGGCGAAACAGTTTCAATCCCAGCCGGTTTGACCGTCGCTGAGGCGTCATGGATACTGCGTGTAGCTCCTGTGCAACAGGTCGCGGGATCGAATTCTGCTATCCAGTTTGACCCCTCGTCCCTGCGGTTTGGAGGTACTGGTTCAAAGCAGTGGCCGAGGCTGGTCGACATACCAGGACACGCTGAGGGCGGTTTGACAGAACACTCCAATTCTAATTTTCTTTGAACCATAAATTCCATCGATTTTGGTGACTTCGGCAGCTCGGTCATGTGGTGGTTTGAGCAGCAGTTTTTACTAGACATGAGCCAGAGGCTGCAGACGAATCGGTGTTGGAGCACAGCAGCTAGCGGCAAAGACGATCTGGGCGGTCGAAGCGCAACCGCGGCTGTAGCAGAGAACTTGGTTTCAAAGTCCTCTCCGAGTTGTAGTTTATTTTCACCGAAGTCAACTGGATTGGGTGGCTAGCAATGAGAATCTGCGGCGATGGATCGAATTCTTCTCGGCACGGTGGGCGTCAACTGTCGTGGAATTAACATGTCAGATGTCCTTAATATGAGGACTTAGTCGCGAGGCCAACGCATCTATGTGGTTGCTTGAGAGGGGTTGAGAGGAATCGAGAGACACAACACAAGACAAGGGTTTAGACAGCTTTGGACCCCGGGAAACGTCATCCGGTAACAACCCTACATGCTGATTGAGGCTAGATCTCATTATCATCACGAGGGAGTCGCCATAAACCAGCTCTCCTCTAGTTGTGTCTAGCCCTAGAGATTGTTTCTTGCCTGTCCCCCTTTGAGGAGCCCTGCCCCTCCTTATATATGTTGAAGGGGCGGGTTACATGTGGAGTCCTTCTTGGACTTTAACTTAAACTATTTTGACTTCCCTTCCTGGGCTTCTTAACAGTTGAACGGTGACGGTGACCTTGCTCATACAGGTTTTGGCGAGCCAACGATGGAAACTTGACACGCCAATAATACTAGTGATTTACAGCAACCATCACATCACAACTTTAACTTTCCTTAAACCTTCCAAACTATGAATCCGGACCGATGAACTCGAAATTGATATAGATTCTTTCAAATCGATCTTTCTCATCCGGAAATTTGCAAGCTCCTCGATCCCTAGGAGAGATCCCTTCAAGAACTCAACACCACTGTGCGCAAGCCCCACGATGGGCGCCAACTGTCATGGAATTAACACGTCAGATGTCCTTAGTATGAGGACTTAGTCGTGAGGCCAACGCATCTATGTGGTAGCTTGAGAGGGGTTAAGCGGAATCGAGAGACGCAACACAAGACAAGGGTTTAGACAGCTTCGGTCCCTGGGAAACATCATCCGGTAACAACCATACATGTTGTTTGAGGCTAGATCTCATTATCATCATGAGGGAGTCGCCGTATACCGGCTCTCCTCTAGTTGTGTCTAGCCCTAGAGATTGTTTCTTGCCTGTCCCCCTTTGAGGAGCCCTGTCCCTCTTTATATATGTTGAAGGGGCGGGTTACATGTGGAGTCCTTCTCGTACTTTAACTTAAACTATTTTGACTTCCCTTCCTGGGCTTCTTAACGTCTGTCGGTTTAACATTGTCTGCCGGTTTAACATTGTCTGCCGGGTTATAATTGAATTAACACCTACCAGTGCTACCATCTGTCTTAACTATGCTGGTTTAACACTCGCCGGTTTACCGTCTTTCTTAGCCATCTGTCTTAACTGTCTGTCGGTTTACCACCAGCCGGTTTACTGTCTGTCTTAGCCATCTGTCTTGACTCTCTGTCTTAACTCTTCGCCGGTTTACCATCCGCCGGTTTACCAAGTCCCAGCCGGTTTACAACTCCAGCCGGGTCATACCGTGGGGTATATCCCCGACAGGGGCTGTATCGCCGAATTAGTGGTTTGCCTTGAAAGGGTGCTTTCTGCTTCTTCTGCGAGGGCTGCAGTGTGCTCTTCCGTGCGGAGTGAGTGTTCTGTGTTTCCATTCACTGTTATGACCCCCCGAGGTCCTGGCATCTTGAGCTTGAGGTATGCGTAATGCGGTACTGCATTGAATTTTGCAAATGCAGTTCGTCCGAGCAGTGCATGATAGCCACTGCGGAACGAGACGATGTCGAAGATTAACTCCTCGCTTCGGAAGTTGTCCGGTGATCCGAAGACCACTTCCAGTGTGATTGAGCCCATGCAATGGGCCTCTACACCTGGGATGACGCCCTTAAAGGTGGTTTTTGTGGGTTTGATCCTCAAGGGATCGACGCCCATTTTTCGCAATGTATCCTGATAGAGCAGGTTCAGGCTGCTGCTGCTGTCCATAAGGACTCGAGTGAGGTGAAATCCATTGATGATGGGGTCTAGGACCAGTGCGACGGATCCACCATGACGGATACTAGTGGGGTGGTCCCTGCGATCAAAGGTGATCGGGCAAGCAGACCATGGGTTGAACTTTGGGGCGACGGGCTCCATCGCATAGATGTCCCTTAGTGCACGCTTCCACTCCCTCTTGGGAATGTGGGTTGCGTATATCATGTTCACCGTATTCCCTTGTGGGGGGGAACCCCTTCTGTCCTCCCGTGTTCGGCGGCTGGGGCTCCTCCTCGTCATCACTATGCAGCCCCTTGTCCTTGTTTTCCGCATTTAACTTGCCGGCCTGCTTGAACACCCAGCATTCTCTGTTGGTGTGATTGGCTGGCTTGTCAGGGGTGCCGTGGATTTGACATGAGCGATCCAGTATGCGATCCAAGCTGGACAGAGCCGGAGTACTTCTTTTAAATGGCTTTTTCCGCTGACCGGATCTAGAGCGTCTGAATCCAGCATTAACTGTCGTATCCTCGGTGTTACCGCCGTTATTGCGACGCTTTGGTCTGTTACGATGTTGTCTACCGTTGGCATCTTTGGTATCCGAAGTGCCCGGATTCCTCGATGTGTTATTGCTGCGAGCCAGCCAGCTATCCTCGCCCGCGCAAAAGCAGGTCATGAGTGTCGTGAGGGCTGCTGTCGGTGTTAAAACCGGCGGATCTCGGGTAGGGGGTCCCAAACTGTGCGTCTAGGCCGGATGGTAACAGGAGGCAGGGGACATGAAGTTTTACCCAGGTTTGGGCCCTCTCGATGGAGGTAAAACCCTACGTCCTGCTTGATTAATATTGATGATATGGGTAGTACAAGAGTTGATCTACCACGAGATCAAAGAGGCTAAACCCTAGAAGCTAGCCTATGGTATGATTGTTGATGTGTATCTTGTCCTACGGACTAAAACCCTCCGGTTTATATAGACACCGGATAGGGTTAGGGTTACATAGAGTTGGTTACAATGGTAGGAGATCTGAACATCGGTATCGCCAAGCTTGCCTTCCACGCCAAGGAAAGTCCCTTCCGGACACGGGACGGAGTCTTCAATCTCGTATCTTCATAGTCCAGGAGTCCGGCTTGAAGGTATAGTTCGGCTATCCGAACACCCCCTAATCCAGGACTCCCTCAGTAGCCCCTGAACCAGGCTTCAATGACGACAAGTCCGGCGTGCAAATTATCTTCGGCATTGCAAGGCGGGTTCCTCCTCCAAGTACTTCATAGAAGATTTTGAACACAAAGATAGTGTCCGGCTCTGCAAAATAAGTTTCCACATACTGCCATAGAGAGAATAATATTTATACAAATCTAATCTACTGACGTATTCCATGGTGTGACATGCCACGGCCAAGCCTTTATCCGAGTCGTTTAATTACCCACCTCAGCGTGTTATGCGAGGTGGTTTCCCTGGCACGTCTTATTAAAGCAGAGATCGTGTCCCCTTATTACGGGATTCTCATCAATACGGGCGTGGGTAACCCAACCGCTTCTAGGACTCCTAGATCATAGGCAAGTCCAAACGGACACGGGGAGGACGCTTGATATCCACCCTCTTTATAAAGGGGCAAAGCTTTTACTTTTCCCTCTCGTGCTCAATCGAATCCTTCCCCCGCCTCAAGCTCAAACGCCCAAAGCTCAGGTCAGGTGCTCCAAACCTTCAGTCATGTCCGGATCCAGCCTTCAAGGTCGATGGATGCCCTCCTCCGTCATGGAAGAAGACATCAAAAAGTTGAGGGAGGCCAGGTATCTGACCGCCGAAATATCGCATCGGCTGCCTCCCCGGGGGCAGGCCGTTCCCTCTCCCAAACCCAACGAGAGTGTTGTGTTCGTCCCCCACTTCCTCCAGGGTCTAGGTTTTGCACTGGATCCTTTCGTCAGGGGCTTGATGTTTTATTACGGGCTAGATTTCCATGATCTAGCTCCGGACTCCTTCCTACATATCACGACTTTTGTTGTCGTATGTGAGGCCTTCCTCCAGGTTACCCCCCACTTTGGCTTATGGCTCAAGACCTTTGAAGTAAAGCCGATGTTGATCAAAGGGCAACATGCAGAGTGTGGAGGCACGTCAATACGCAAGATGACGGGAGCTCCGTGGCCCAAAGGTTCCATTCCAGAGGTTTCTGCAATGTGGCAACAGGAGTGGTTCTACATCAAGACTCCTAGAAGTGCCAAGTGGGTGGCCGCCCCTGTTTTTCGCTCGGGCCCTCCACCACGACTGATGTCATGGATCAGCAAAGGACTGAGCTGGGGTCCAGCCAAGGACGTGCCTTTACTGCAAAGCCGCATTCGAGATCTCTTCAACGGAGATCTCAGTTTGGTCGCGGTAATACAAGTTATGCTGGTTCGTCAAGTCCAGCCTTGCAAACGTCGGCCCCTTCGCTTGTGGGAGTTCAATCCCGAGGGTCCGCGTGCCATTCAAAATTTTCTTGGCCTGACGCACGGGATATGTATAAGTCATTCTTCTGACCTCAAGTAGAGTTTCCGGAAATCACCGAGGATGTGGGCCTGAGCAGTAACCGCGCCGCCGAACAGGTAAAGAATCTTCCGGCCGAATATATTATCTTTCCTTTGTTATGAAGTTATTTCTGAGAGTTTGCTTTTTCGACAAGGACTGGCTAACAAAGGCGAAGTTGATTCGGTGTTCGGCCCCCCTCCCTGAGGGTTTGGAGAATCCGGTATTGGAAAATATGCTCCAGACCGCACCTTGCCCGGATCCCTTGAAGGAAGATACTGTGGAGGGTAATGTGGGTGGACGCGGGCCCCCAATGCTGCCTATTCTAACCGAGGGAGCGAGCGTCTCCGTGAAGGAAGACGACCGGAAGAGGAAAAGGACTGCGCCCGGGAATTCGAAAGCCGAAGCTTCCAACCGGGAGAAGAAATCTTCCACCGGGGGCCCTACCTTGGGGGGCATTGCTGCCGCACAAAGTCCGCGGGGGGATCAATTCTCTCGGGAGTCGTAAGTGACCCAAAAACTTTAATAGTACAGATATGCCATCTTTTTCTCCTGAGAAAATAACCACCACATATATTTGTGCAGTTCGGGCCTTAGCCCCTCTCAAATGAGCTCGTCTTTGGGGGATCTTCTTCCAGAGATGATGGAGAGCGAGACGCCTCCTCCGGACTCCTCCGCTCCGGAAGCGGGCGACCCCGAAGTGTCGTCACGGAGGGCCTCTCCGAGTGTGGAGAGGCCAGAAGGTGATCCAATTGATCCCCGAGGCGCCCAGTGTCCGGCTCTCGAAGAGAGTAGACAAAAGAGCCCGACGCCGTCTAGTGTGCGATCGGACGTTCTGAGGGAGTTGGTTGGGCGAGCGGCCATCTCAGATGATCACCGTGTGCTGATGAATATGGTGATGGAGAGGATATCGTCCGTCGAAAGCGGATTGCATGAAGCTTTTATGAGTCTACTAACAGGCTTTGAGGTACGTAAAAAGGAATGTGTAATAGTCCTGCACATGTTAGGTGTGCCCTGTGTAGATAGTAGCCCCTAAGACTCTGGTTGTCGTCAGAAACGATGACGAACGGAGGATCATACACTCAGGTAATAACCATACTGCTTTTATGTGTAGGAGATGGAAGCTCCGGTGGCCAGCCGGACTAGCCAGTTTGCCCGTTTAGAACGGAAGTTGGATGCGGCAGATGCCGACATCGAGCATGTTAACAGAAGGCTTGACGAGGCGCAGGGTAAGTATTCGTGTCTGGTAAACTCCACATAGGAAGAGTATGATGCCAGTGTTTTTAACATGTTATGACTGCAGATGGAGCTGCCACTGTTGAAGCCTTGCGGGCGGAACTTGCCCGAGCCAAGGAACAAGCAAGATTGGGTAATGCGGCTGCTTTGAAGGCGGCCGAAGAGTTGCGGGCCGAGAAGGCCGCACATGGCGAGAGCCGGAATAAGATGGCCAATATGGCCGTAGAATTAAAAGCCGTCGTAGACTGTTGCCGGGCTCTTGAAAAGGAAAACCAGGCGAAGGCATCGGACCTTGAGAAGGCTGCTGTAACGGGAAAAGACCTCCGCTCTGCTATGAGGGCAAAGAAGGAGGAACTGCGGGAAGCCTGGGATATTGTAGCCGGGAAATCCTTTATGCTGCAGAGGAAGTACGGAGATCCACGGTATGCCCCTCTAGATCGGCCGTGGAGTTCGGAGGATGCGTATATGGATTTGGCGGCGAGCACTGTCGATGCGGCCAAGTACTTCCAAAGTCAGCCGGACCGTGAAGTAGACCAGCTATTTTGGAAGCAATTCCTTTCTCCCGAGCATCCACTTTCGTTGACGGACCAATTAGTCGAATGGGCCAAACTAAATAGGTGGTCCGGACTCTCCATGAGGTCTGTTGTGGATCAACTATGGCCCGGAAGGTCAAAACCGAGCAGCTATTTCAGCTTGGTGCAGCAGGTCCTCGATGTGGTGTCACGCATAAATGCGATGAAGAGGTCGGCGTGCATAGAAGGCGCACGGATGGCCTTTGCCCGTGCTAAATCATACTAGGCAGAGATGGATGCTACCACTGTTGCAGCGCAGGATTCGTCCATAGGTCGAAGGGCTGCTGAGCACTGCTTTGAGGAAGTTCTTGAGGGTGCTCATTTGATAGAGACCCAGTGCTCAAAAAATATTATGTTTGAATTACATGTAATCTCATTGTAAGCGAAATGCTTTTTAAATTTTTATGAGCCTACTTTTATACTTTTGCCTGAAAGTAATGTGATGCCTCCTGGGCGGCCGTTTATGTATACATGTGTATAACCTGAAAGATTGTAGTCGTCGACTTCAACCCCCACGCATATAATGTGGAGGTGTTCGCAGAAACACGCGTTCACACTTAACCCAACGTCTTGGTCCTATTAAGGAGGTGATAGCGGAGCGAGCGAGGCAACCGGACTATAATGCTTTAACACTTTCACTTAGCCATAGGAGTTTGACAGTGGAGCTACTAGATAGCCCCTGGTGGCTCCGCACTCTCCCAATCCCGGGGTGCGTATATGCCTGGCCGGAAAGCGGCCCTTCGTTAAGGCGAAGGAATTCTAACATTCCCATGGGTCATCGAGTGGTTGACTAGTCTCACGCTAGATCATGACATTCAGTTTTCGGCTTTCTCTACTAAGGTGCTCATCCGGATGAACCAGGGCACAATCGCAGTTGTTCTCCAGGTGCTACCTTAGCCGGTAAAGCGGAACGTAAGGCACCAAAACACAGGAGCCGGGCAAACCCAACAGTTGACCAAAGACAATGATTCGGAGCTGATGAATATAGGGCCAAACTCGCGACGCCGAACACTCCCTAAGGTATTCGGTCTTTGTGATATAAACCGGGCCTGAGGAATGGCCTTTGTAAGAAGCCCCTTGTGTCCAGGTACATGCATTGTTCTGGCGTGGCCACATGCCAAGATGTCAGCATCCTTCTCAACGGTGGATATGTATCAACAAGAGACAGTAAAAAAGGTTTACGCAGGGTCTTAATCTAAAATGAACCCTTGGGTCGGGTCCCTACTGCACGTCTGCGCCTGTGTCTCCATTGTGCCATATCCTGGACGGGTGTAGCACGATGATCATCTGTAAAAGAGAGGAATTTAGGTAAAAAGGTTGTCGTGCAAAAGGATAGTTTTCTAAAGAAACCATGTATAATTCAAGATAAGAAGAAATCGCCACTCATCTGCGTGCGTTGAGCCCCTTGTACTTTTGAAAGATAGGGGTGTGACCGTTTATTTGATATGAGTAGCGGCGCCGGACTCGGTTAGTTGTGTCTGAGGTCTTGACGACCTATTGGATGCTTTTGCTGGTCCGGGCACCTTTAGTGTGCGGCTGCCAAGCAAGCCTCACTCTCTTCGGCGCGCAGAGATCATTTGATACTTCCGTGCACTGAAATGATGCCACGTGGATCGGGCATCTTGAGTGTTAGGGAGGCGTAGTGTGGTATTGCATTAAAGCGAGCGAAAGCTTCCCGTCCGAGTAGTGCTTGATAGCCACTTTTAAACGGAGCGATGTGGAAAGTTAAATGCTCGCGACGGAGGGAGCCCGTACAACGAGCCCCTGGGCCTGGCGTTACTCCTTTAAAGGTAGTATTGCTATGGCGAATTTGTGTTGGGTCTAACCCCATCCCGTGGATTGTATCCTGATATATTAGGTTTAGGCTACTGCCGCCATCCATCAAGACTCACGTGAAGTGGTATCCGCTAATTAGTGGGTCTAATACCAGTGCAGCCCATCCTGTGTGCCAGATACTTGATGCGTAATTGCGATGGTCGAAGGTGATCGGTTGAGACGACAAGTGGCGGGACTTCGCGGTGACGGGCACTTGGGTATATTTTTCCGGGAGTGCCGCATTGTTTTTTCTCTTGATCACGTGTAACACGTTTACTGTTTTGACTTCGGGTGGAAATTTCTTTTGTTCCCCCTTGTCTTGCTTGGGAGGCTCGTCCTCGTCTTCACTTGGTGTATCTTCCCCCTTGTGTATGGCGTTAAGTTTGCCGGACTGCTTGAAGACCCATCATTCTCTGTGGGTGTGATTAGCAAGTTTGCTAGGGGTACTATGGATCTGACATACTTGGTCCAGAATTTTGTTGAGGCTGGACAGTTCATCCCTAGTGCCTTTGGAGGGCGGCTTTTGGGTTGGCCGAGGGACTTTGAATCCGGCATTTACTGCCGTGCCCTTCGTGTTGTCTTCTTTATTCCGGTGTTTGCTATTGCTATTGCACCGTGATTTCCCGTTTCCATCTCTAACTTCAGATGTACTGGGGTCGCTGGTGCTGCATCTGGCTAGCCAGTTGTCCTCACCTGCGCAAAAGCAGGTCATGAGGTTTGTTAATGCGGCCATCGTTCTCGGCTTGTTTTGGCCGAGGTGTCTAGCGAGCCATTTGTCGCGGACGCTGTGCTTGAAAGCCACTAAGGCTTCAGCGTCCGGACAGTCGAAAATCTGGTTCTTTTTAGTAAGAAACCTATTCCAAAGCTTTCGGGCTGACTCTTCGGGCTATTGAGTTATGTGGCTCAGGTCGTCCGCATCCGGAGGTCGGACATAAGTCCCTTGAAAGTTTGCCCAAAAGGCGTCTTCGAGCTCTTCCCAACTTCCAATGGAGCTTTCGGGGAGGCCTTTGAGCCAGTGACGAGCTGGCCCTTTGAGTTTGAGAGGTAAGTACTTGATGGCATGGAGATCATCCCCTCGAGCCATATGTATATGATGGATATAGTCCTCAATCCAGACCCCAGGGTCTGTTGTTCCGTCGTATGCCTCTATGTTTACGGGCTTGAATCCCTCTGGAAATTCATGGTCCAGCACCTCATCGGTGAAACATAGGGGGTGTGCGGCACCCATGTAGCTGCGTGTGCCACGTAGTTCAGATGTTTGTTGTGTTGCATTATATGCTGGGGCGCGCTTGCGTGGTCCATGGATGGATCTTGTTGCACCATCCTTTGGGTGTGAGCCCTCGCATGGGTCGCGTGTTGTATTGTGAGCGGCGTTGAATGTCGTTCTGTGGTGGTAGAGGGGTTGTCTGTCCGACCAGGTGGCTGCTTTGATATTTGGTTGTGGGGGGTCTAAGGCCTCCTCATCGAATTCGGGTAGCAGCTTCCGCTTTGGGTAGCTCTTGGAGGGGCGATTGTCGCTGTACCTTGGTGCAGTGTTGAGTATTTTGCTCCATCTGAATTGGAGCGTGTTTTGTGCGGCCTTGAGCCTCTGCTTCTGCTTTTTGAGGCTCCTTGCGGTGGCATCGAGCCTTTTACGGGCATTCTGCTGCTCCGAGTGCCTGTCCGGCGTTATGTCGTCCGGACCATTATCATTGATAGGATTTGTTTGTTCGGTTTGATTATCCGGATTGCCGTTGTCTCGCAGCGGTTCGCCCTGCTCTAGCGCTGGATCAGTGTGATCGCTATTTCTGTCGAGGCGGGATTTGGGGCAGCGCTTGCGTCGCCGCTTTGACTGCTTTTCGAGGGAACAATCCTTCGGTGCGTCCTTCCACTCCTTGTCGTCATCTTTGGGTGCATCCACCATGTATACGTCATATGATGAGGTGGCATCCCAGGGCTCGATAGCCGCTGATTCTTCATCGTCTCCTTCATCAGCGTCCATACTATCAATGTCGTCGGAGTTGAAGTCGAGCATGTTGGTTAAATCGTCGACAGTGGCTACCAAGTGGGTGGTGGGTGGGCTTTGAATTTCTTCATCGTCCGAATCCCAACCTTGTTGACCGTAGTCCGACCAGGGATCTCCTGATAAAGAGAGAGACTTCATTGACTTCAGGATATCGCCGAAAGGCGAGTGCTGAAAGACGTCCGTAGCCGTGAACTCCATGATCGGCGCCCAATCGGCAGGGGCATGGAGAGTTCGGAGTCCGGTGAAGAATCCGGCTCGATGGAGTCACGAGTCTTGCAGAGTACGGGGCTGGTGTTCGGCTCAACCGCCGTTGGGATCGCAGCCCCCAAGGCGGCGTCCAACCGCCTATCCTCGATCGGCGCGGTCGGCTCCGAACTGGGGGTCGGAGCCGATGCGGGTGCGGCCTCCAGGGCACTGTTCGGCGGCAGAGCTAGATCATGCTCGTCGTGACAGTGTGGTGCGCTCGGCAGTGGTTCGAATCTGTCGAAGATCAAGTCCCCGCGGATGTCAGCCGTGTAGTTTAAACTTCCGAATCTGACCTGACGGCCAGGGGCGTAGCTTTCGATCTACTCTAGATGGCCAAGTGAATCAGCCCGCAGTGCAAAGCCGCCAAAGACGAAGATCTGTCAGGGGAGGAAGGTCTCACCCTGGACTGCATCGCCATTGATGATCTTAGGAGCCATCGGGCCTGACGGCGACGGCACAGAGGAACTCTCAATGAAAGCACCAATGACGGTGTCAAAACCGGCGGATCTCGGGTAGGGGGTCCCGAACTGTGCGTCTAGGCCGGATGGTAACAGGAGGCAGGGGACACGAAGTTTTACCCAGGTTCGGGCCCTCTCGATGGAGGTAAAACCCTACGTCCTGCTTGATTAATATTGATGATATGGGTAGTACAAGAGTTGATCTACCACGAGATCAGAGAGGCTAAACCCTAGAAGCTAGCCTATGGTATGATTGTTGATGTGTATCTTGTCCTACGGACTAAAACCCTCTGGTTTATATAGACACCGGATAGGGTTAGGGTTACATAGAGTCGGTTACAATGGTAGGATATCTGAACATCCGTATCGCCAAGCTTGCCTTCCACGCCAAGGAAAGTCCCTTCCGGACACGGGACAGAGTCTTCAATCTCGTATCTTCATAGTCCAGGAGTCCGGCTTGAAGGTATAGTTCGGCTATCCGAACACCCCCTAATCCAGGGACTCCCTTAGCTGCCATAGACTTCGGCTTCTCCGGGCCAAGGTGGCGGGCAAGCCACTCATCACGGATGTTGTGCTTGAATGCCGCGAAGGCCTCTGCATCCGGACAGTCGACAATTTGGTTTTTCTTAGTCAGGAACCGAGTCCAGAATTGTCTGGCCGATTCCCCTGGCTGCTGAGTTATATGGCTCAAGTCATCAGCATCCGGTGGTCGCACATAAGTGTCGTGGAAGTTGTTGAGGAATGCGTCTTCCAGATCCTCCCAACTGCCGACGGAGTCTGCTGGCAAGCTAGTTAGCCAATGCCGAGCCGGTCCTTCGAGTTTTAGTGGGAGGTACTTGATGGCATGTAGATCATCACCGCGAGCCATGTGGATGTGAAGGAGGAAATCTTCAATCCATATAGCGGGATCTCTTGTACCATCATATGATTCGATATTTACGGGTTTGAAACCCTCCGGGAATTCGTGATCCATAACATCATCAGTGAAGCATAGGGGGTGTGCGGCACCTCTGTGACGGGCTATATCACGATGCAGTTCATATGAGTCTTGTCTGCTGTATTCGGCCCGGCCGAATTTGCTTTTGGTGTATCCGGCGCGACGATCATCGTCCCGTGTTGGTGCGCATGCCTGTGACCCATATATTGACCTTGCAAGTTTTGCCTTACTCTCCAATACGTCTCGCAAGTCCCGTGTGTTGCCCCGGGCCTTGGTATTTTTGATTGAGTGGCGGCGGGCTGCAGGCTGAACTTCAGGCTGAAAAGCCTCTCTGGCTCGGCCACGCAATGGCCGGTCAGCCGCATCGTACACTGGTGAATGAGGTTTCAATGCTTCCTCCTCGAGGTGAGGTAGCAACCCGTGCTTTGGGTAACTCTTGGAGGGGCGCTCGAGTTTGTATTCCTCGGCCGCAAGGACTTCGGTCCATCTGTCTGCTAGCAAGTCTTGATCAGCTTGAAGCTGTTGTTGCTTTTTCTTTAGGCCATTTGCTGTGGCCATAAGCTGGCGCTTGAGCGCTCCTGCTCGACGGGGTCCTCAGGCATGATAAATTCGTCGTCTCCGAGGCTTGCCTCGTCTTCGGAGGGAGGCATGTAATTGTCCTCCTCTGATTCTCCATCTGATGCCTGCTCTGGAGGGCTAGCTTGTTCATCCTCCGGCTCTACATCGTGTTGGAGGGGATTGTGGTTGTCTTCGGCACTATCCGGAGTGTTATTATCTCCTGTGCCGGTATTAGTACTTTTGCTATGGCGGGACTTAGAGCGGCGCCGCTGACATCGGCGCTTGGGTTTCTTCTTGGAGGGGTCATCCTCCGCTGTCTCGTTGCCATTGCCTTCTTTAGGGGTGTCCACCATGTATATGTTGTATGATGAGGTAGCGGTCCAGCGCCCTGTGGGTGGTGGTTCCTGCTCGTCTCCTGCATCGTCGTCCATACCGTCGATGTCTTCGTCGTCTACATCCCATGCTAGCCGGACATAGTTCGGCCAAGGCTCTCCTGACAGGGAGACCTTAATGAATTTAGCACGTCGCCGAAGGATGAGTGCTGAAAGATATCCGCGGAGGTGAACTCCATGATCGGCACCCAGTCGAATTCGACGGGCACGGATGTAAGCGGCTCGGAGTCCGTGGCCGGAGGTGAATCCAGTTGTTCGGCGACACGGCTCTCGTAGGGGGGTGAAGTCAGTATCCGGCTCTATCGCCACTGAGAGTGCGGCCTCCATGGCGGGGTCTATCCCTCCGCTCTCGGATGGCGCGATTTGCTCCGGATTGACGGACGGAGTAGTTGCAGATGCGATTTCTCGAATATTGTCCGACGGCAGAGTTATGTCATGCTCGTTGTGACTGTGTGGCGCACCTGACCTGGGCTCGAATCCATCAAAGATCAAGTCTCCGCGGATGTCGGCAGTGCAGTTTAAGTTTCCGAACCTGACCTGATGGCCAGGGGCGTAGCTCTCGATCTGCTCTAGATGGCCAAGCGAATTGGCCCGCAGTGCGAAGCCGCCGAATACGAAGATCTATCCGGGGAGGAAAACCTCACCCTGGACCGCATCGTTACCGATGATCGAAGGAGCCATCGAGCCTTATGGTGATGGCATAGTGGAACTCTCAATGAAAGCACCAATGTCGGTGTCAAAACCGGCGGATCTCGGGTAGGGGGTCCCAAACTATGCGTCTAAGGCGGATGGTAACAGGAGGCGGGGGACAAGATGTTTACCCAGGTTCGGGCCCTCTTGATGGAGGTAATACCCTACTTCCTGCTTGATTGTTCTTGATGATATGAGTATTACAAGAGTTGATCTACCACGGATCGTAGAGGCTAACCATAGAAGCTAGCATATGGTACGATTGTATGTTGTCCTATGGACTAACCCCTCCGGTTTATATAGACACCGGAGGGGGTTAGGGTTACCCAGAGTCGGTTACAAGGGAGGAGATCTATATATCGGTATTGCCTAGCTTGCCTTCCACGCCAAGGAGAGTCCCATCCGGACACGGGACAAAGCCTTCAATCTTGTATCTTCATAGTCCAACAGTCCGGCCAAAGGATATAGTCTGGCTGTCTGGAGACCCCCTAATCCAGGACTCCCTCACCTGTATGATGGAAAATAGACCTGGGGGCCATAGGTTTCACTAGTGGCTTCTCTCAAGATAGCATAAGTATTGCGGTGGGTGAACAAATTACTGTCGAGCAATTGATAGAAAATCAAATAATTATGAGAATATCTAGGTACGATCATGTATATAGGCATCACGTCCGTGACAAGTAGACTGACTCCTGCCTGCATCTACTACTATTACTCCACACATCGACCGCTATCCAGCATGCATCTAGAGCATTAAGTTCATAAGAACAGAGTAACGCCTTAAGCAAGATGACATGATGTAGAGGGATAAACTCATGCAATATGATATAAGCCCCATCTTTTTATCCTCGATGGCAACAATACAATACGTGTCGTTTCCCTTTCTATCACTGGGATCGAGCGCCGCAAGATTGAACCCAAAGCTAAGCACTTCTCCCATTGCAAGAAAGATCAATCTAGTAGGCCATACCAAACTGATAGTTCGAAGAGACTTGCAAAGATAAACCAATCATACATAAAAGAATTCAGAGAAGATTCAAATATTGTTCATAGATAATCTGGATCATAAACCCACAATTCATCGGATCTCGACAAACACACCGCAAAAAGAAGAGTTACATCAAATAGATCTCCAAGAGAATGAGGAGAACTTTGTATTGAGATCCAAATAGAGAGAAGAAGCCATCTAGCTACTAGCTATGGACCCGTAGGTCTGAGGTAAACTACTCACACATCATCGGAGGGGCCATGGAGTTGATGTAGAGGCCTTCCGTGATCAATGCCCCCTCCGGTGGAGCTCCGGAAAAGGCCCAAGATGGGATCTCTTGGGTACAGAAGGTTGCGGCGGTGGAAATAGGGTTTCGTGGTGCTCCTGGATGTTTTCGGGGTATGTCAATATATATAGGAGGAAGAAGTAGGTCGGTGGAGCAACGAGGGGCCCACGAGGGGAGAGGGCGCGCCCCCTGCCTCGTGGCCACCTCGTTGATTGCTTGACGTCCACTCCAAGTCCTCTGGATCACGTTTGTTCCAAAAATCATGTCCCCGAAGGTTTCATTCCGTTTGGACTCCGCTTGATATTCCTTTTCTACGAAACACTAAAATAGGCAAAAAAACAACAATTTAGGTTGGGTCTCCGGTTAATAGGTTAGTCCCAAAAATAATATAAAAGTGTAAAATAAATCCCATTAACATCCAAAACAGATAATATAATAGCATGGATCAATAAAAATTATAGATACATTGGAGGCGTATCAAGTATCCCCAAGCTTAATTCCTGCTCGTCCTCGAGTAGGTAAATGATAAAAATAGAAATTTTGATGTGGAATGCTTCCTAACATATTTCCCAATGTAATTTTTTTTCTTTATTGTGGCATGAATGTTCAGATCTGAAAGATTCAAGATAAAAGTTTAATATTGACATAAAAATAATAATACTTCAATCATACTAACTAAGCAATCATGTCTTCTCAAAATAACATGGCCAAAGAAAGTTCATCCTTACAAAATCATATAGTTTGGTCATGCTCCATTTTTGTCACACAAGAATGCTCTCATCATGCACAACCCCGATGACAAGCCAAGCAATTGTTTCATACTTTAGTAATCCCAAACTTTTTTCAACCTTCACGCAATACATGAGCGTGAGCCATGGATATAGCACTATGGGTGGAATAGAATATAATGAAGGGGATTATGTGGAGAAGACAAAAAAGGAGAAAGTCTCACATTGACGCGGCTAATCAATGGGCTAGGAAGATGCCCATCAATTGATGTCAATGCAAGAAGTAGGTATTGCCATGCAACGGATGCACTAGAGCTATAAATGTATGAAAGCTCAACAAAAGAAACTAAGTGGGTGTGCATCCAACTTGCTTGCTCGCAAAGACCTAGGGCACTTGAGGAGGCCCATTGTTGGAATATACAAGCCAAGTTCTATAATGAAAAATTCCCACTAGTATATGAAAATGACAAAACAAGAGACTCTCTATCATAAAGATCATGGTGCTACTTTGAAGAACAAGTGTGGAAAAAAAGTATAGTAGCATTGCCCCTTTTTATTTTCTTTTTTTTGGCCTTCTTTTTTTGGCCTTTCTCCTTTTTTGGGGACAATGCTCTATTAATGATGATCATCAGACTTCTATTTATTTACAACTCAATGATTACAACTCAATACTAGAACAAGATATGACTCTATATGAATGCCTCCGGTGGTGTACCGGGATGTGCAATGACTCATGAGTGACATGTATGAAAGAATTATGAACGATGGCTTTGCCACAAATATGATGTCAACTACATGATCATGCAAGGCAATATGACAATGATGATGCGTGTCATAATAAATGGAATGGTGGAAAGTTGCATGGCAATATATCTCAGAATGTCTATGAAAATGCCATAATAGGTAGGTATGGTGGCTGTTTTGAGGAATATATAAGGAGGTTTATGTGTGATAGAGGGTATCGTATCACGGGGTTTGGATGCACGGGCGAAGTTTGCACCAACTCTCAAGGTGAGAAAGGGCAATGCACGGTACCGAAGAGGCTAGCAATGATGGAAGGGTGAGAGTGCGTATAATCCATCGACTCAACATTAGTCATAAAGAACTCACATACTTATTGAAAAAATCTACAAGTCATGAAAAACCAAGTATTACGCGCATGCTCCTAGGGGGATAGATTGGTAGGAAAAGACCATCGCTCGTCCCCGACCGCCACTCATAAGGAAGACAATCAAATAATACCTCATGTTTCAAAAAATTTACACAACGTTTACCATACGTGCATGCTACAGGACTTGCAAACTTCAACACAAGTATTTCTCAAATTCACAACTACTCAACTAGCACAACTTTGATATCACTATCTCCATATCTCAAAACAATCATCAAGTATCAAACTTTTCTTAGTATTCAATGCACTTATATGAAAGCTTCTTATTATGCCTAAAAGAAAATTGCCATGTTGATCTAAAGGACTCTCAAAATAATATAAGTGAAGCATGAGAGATCAATTATTTCTATAAAATGAAACCACCGCCGTGCTCTAAAATATATAAGTGAAGCACTAGAGCAAAAACTATATAGCTCAAAAGATATAAGTGAAGCACATAGAGTATTCTAATAAATTCCAATTCATGTGTGTCTCTCTCAAAAGGTGTGTACAGCAAGGATGACTGTGGTAAACTAAAAGGCAAAGACTCAAATCATACAAGACGCTCCAAGCAAAACACATATCATGTGGCGAATAAAATTATAGCTCCAAGTAAAGTTACCGATGAACCAAGACGAAAGAGGGGATGCCTTCCGGGGCATCCCCAAACTTAGGATTTTTGGTGTCATTGTATTTTACCTTGGGGTGCCTTGGGCATCCCCAAGCTTAGGCTCTTGCCACTCCTTGTTCCATAATCCATAAAATCCTTACCCAAAACTTGAAAACTTCACAACACAAAACTTAAAAGAAAATCTTCGTGAGCTCCGTTAGTAAAAGAAAACAAACCACCACTTCAAGGTACTGTAATGAACTCATTCTTTATTTATATTGGTGTTAAACCTACTGTATTCCAACTTCTCCATGGTTTATAAACTCTATTACTATCCATAGATTCATCAAAATAAGCAAACAACACACGAAAAACAGAATCTATCAAAAACAGAACAGTCTGTAGTAATCTGTAGGTTTTGAATACTTCTGGTACCCCAAAAATTCTAAAATAAATTTATGGACGTGAGGAATTTATCTATTAATCATATTCAAAATTAATTAACTAAATATCACTCAACAATAAAAAATGGCAGCAATTCTCGTGAGCGCTAAAGTTTCTGTTTTTAACAGCAAGATCAAAAGGACTTTCCCCAAGTCTTCTCTATGGTTCTACTGGGCACAAACACTAATTAAACAAAAAAACACAATCAAAACAGAGGCTAGATAAATTATTTATTATTAAACAGGAGCAAAAAGCAAGGAACAAAAATAAAATTGGGTTGCCTCCCAACAAGCGCTATCGTTTAACGCCCTTAGCTAGGCATAAAAGCAAGGATAGATCTAGGTATTGTCATCTTTGGTAGGGAATTCTTCAATAAGACACCTATAACTCCTAGTAGTTTCTTTCTTTTTATTAATTATCAAACTCCTAGGCATGAAATCGAGAAAATCATTTGTAGCAAAAGGTTCCTTAAGGATAGTGAGAAAGTTGGGGTGAACACTTATGGATTTGAGGTCCGCATTTCCCTTATTTTTAGGAACATACATCAATTTGGCAATCTTAGAATTAGAAGGTGTATTTTTTACGCACGAAAAGGCAGACCCTAGGTTGGTAATAATATCCTCAATTTTATCAATTCTAGTGGAATCTTGATCTATCTTTTCATTAACCATAGGTTCCTTTTCTTTTAAAAAATTAAGAGCAACTCCTACCTTAGATCCACATTGGGTAATTTGGTTATGGATCTTTCTATCCAAACTTTCAATCAATTCTACGGTGGCAACTTTGTTTTCAATAATTTCAAGCCGTTGCATCACATGTTCCAAAGTTAAAATAGTTCCATTAACCAAAAGAGGTGGTGGGCCAAACAAATCTATCATAGCATTATAAGAATCAAAACTATGGCTACCCAAGAAATTTCCTCCAGTAATGGTATCAAGAATATATCTATTCCAAGGAGTGATGCCTACATAAAAATTGCGAAGAAGAACAGAAGTAGATTGCTTCCTAGTAGATCTATTTTGCGCATTGCAAATTCTGTACCAAGCATCTTTTAGATTTTCTCCCTCCCTTTGTTTAAAATTAAGAACTTCATTCTCGGGAGACAAAGGAGTAGATAAAGGACTAGCCATAACGACGAAGCAAGCGGAAAAGAGAGGGCGAATAAAACGGCAAGGGTGAAGTGGGGGAGAGGAAAACGAGAGGCAAATGGAAAATAATGTAATGTGAAGGATAAGAGTTGTGATGGGTACTTGGTATGTCTTGACTTGGCGTAGATCTCCCCGGCAACGGCGCCAGAAATCCTTCTTGCTACCTATTGAGCATTGCGTTGGTTTTCCCTTGAAGAGGAAAGGGTGGTGCAGTAAAGCAGTGTAAGTATTTCCCTCAGTTTTTTAGAACCAAGGTATCAATCTAGTAGGAGACCACACGCGAGTCACCTCGTACCTACACAAACAAATAAGAACCTCGCAACCAACGTGCTAAAGGGGTTGTCAATCCCTTCACGGCCACTTGCAAGAGTGAGATCTGATAGAGATGATGATAATAAGATAAGTATTTTTGGTATTTTTATGATATAGATTGAAAGTAAAGATTGCAAAATAAAATAGATTGGAAACTTGTATGATGGAAAATAGACCCGGGGGCCATAGGTTTCACTAGTGGCTTCTCTCAAGATAGCATAAGTATTACGGTGGGTGAACAAATTACTGTCGAGCAATTGATAGAAAAGCGAATAATTATGAGAATATCTAGGTATGATCATGTATATAGGCATCACGTCCGTGACAAGTAGACCGAATCCTACCTGCATCTACTACTATTACTCCACACATCAACCGCTATCCAACATGCATCTAGAGTATTAAGTTCATAAGAACAGAGTAATGCCTTAAGCAAGATGACATGATGTAGAGGGATAAACTGATGCAATATGATATAAACCCCATCTTTTTATCCTCGATGGAAACAATACAATACGTGTCGTTTCCCTTTCTGTCACTGGGGTCCAGCACCGCAAGATTGAACCCAAAGCTAAGCACTTCTCCCATTGCAAGAAAGATCAATCTAGTAGGCCAAACCAAACTGATAATTCGAAGAGACTTGCAAAGATAAACCAATCATACATAAAAGAATTCAGAGAAGATTCAAATATTGTTCATAGATAATCTGGATCATAAACCCACAATTCACCGGATCTCGACAAACACACCGCAAAAAGAAGAGTTACATCAAATAGATCTCCAAGAGAATCGAGGAGAACTTTGTATTGAGATCCAAAGAGAGAGAAGAAGCCATCTAGCTACTAGCTATGGACCCGTAGGTCTGAGATAAAATACTCACACATCATCGGAGGGGCCATGGAGTTGATGTAGAGGCCCTTCGTGATCAATGCCCCCTTCGACGAAGCTCCAGAAATGGCCCCAAGATGGGATCTCTTGGGTACGGAAGGTTGCGGCGGTGGAAATAGGGTTTCGTGGTGCTCCTGGATGTTTTCGGGGTATGTCAATATATATAGGAGGAAGAAGTAGGTCGGTGGAGCAACAAGGGGCCCACGAGGGGGAGGGTGCGCCCAGGGGGGTAGGCGTGCCCCCTGCCTCGTGGCCGCCTCGTTGATTGCTTGACGTCCACTCCAAGTCCTCTGGATCACATTTGTTCCAAAAATCATGTTCCCGAAGGTTTCATTCCGTTTGGACTCCGTTTGATATTCTTTTTTTATGAAACACTGAAATAGGCAAAAAAAACAGCAATTTGGGTTGGGCCTCCAGTTAATAGGTTAGTCCCAAAAATAATATAAAAGTGTAAAATAAAGCCCATTAACATCCAAAACAGATAATATAATAGCATGGAACAATAAAAAAATTATAGATACGTTGGAGACGTATCAGTGGGGATCCGTAAGCGGTCTTGGTCTGGACGTTGGACACAAACGAAGTACACGAAGTTGCAATGGCTAACTTTTAACTAAACAAATCCCAAGAAAAAAGCTACTAGATGGATCTAGTTATATAGGAGCAGGGGGTGGTGGCCAAGGAGGTGGGAGGACGTCCCAAGGCAGCCTAAAACTAACCCTAGGTTGTACAAGGCTCATGGGCCCAAGTGGAGGTGATGCAACACCTTTGGGCTTGTAGTTTGACTCAGATTCTGCTGCAATGTCAGATTGTTTTGTCCATAACTCAACACTCCGAATGAATTTTTAGGTGAGTCCAACTGTGTTAGAAAGAGCATGAAATCTACTTTCAAACAAAAAACGAATCACCCAATTCGGAGTCTGTATGAAAAAGTTGTTGGAATTTTGAGTCAGGTATGTCTGTGTAGTCCGAATCTGAATCCAGAACGTGAGAGACTTGGACTCTATCTTCTCTTGGCCCAAAAGTGACGTGAGAGGACTTTTTGAATAGCACCTAAGCTTCTCTTTTCCCCTTATCTTCATATGTGGATTGTACAAATGTCCCATACACCTGCAATTAGACATGGCACAAAAGTCTCCGAAGTATTTTTGTGCTGGATGACATAAATAAATTATTGCATAGTTTGCATTAGAAATCACCTCACAAATATACATGTGCAATATTTTTTGTCGTATCCAAGGTAGTCATGTCCTCATCACATGGTTAAGAGAACAAGCTATGGAGGGGTGCAGCCATGTGGTCCAGGGTCAAAGGAGAGGCCGTTGCCATGGATCGGTGAGGTGGCGCAAATCGGCCATCCCACCCTGGCTGGTTGATACATCCATTTTAAATAATGTTTTCCTACTATTATTTATGATATTTTTATGCATAATAATGCTTTTTGGAGTAATTCTAATGCCTTTTCTCTCATAATTTCCAAGGTACACACAAAGAGGGAGAATTCCGGCAGCTGGAAATCTGGACCTGGAAAAGCTACGTCAAGCTACCTATTCTGCACAACTCCAAACATGTTGAAACTTCACGGAGAATTTTTATGGAATATATGATGAATATTGGAGCAAATAAGTATCACAGGAGGTGCACCAAGTGGGCACAACCCACCTGGGCACGCCAGGGAGCCCAGGCGCGCCCTGGTGGGTTGTGCTCACATAGGCCCACCTCCGGTGCCCATCTTCTGGTACATAGGTCATTTTGATCTAGAAAAAATAAGGAGAGGACTTTCGGGATGGAGCGTTGCCGTCTCGAGGAGGAACTTGGGCAGGAGCACTTTTGCCCTCCGGCGGAGCGATTTCGCCGGGGGAACTTCCCTCCCGGAGGGGGAAATCATCGTCATCATCATCACCAACAACTCTCCCATCTTGGGAAGGGCAATATCCATCAACATCTTTAATAGCACCATCTCATCTCAAACCCTAGTTCATCTGTTGTGTTCAATCTTGTTACCGGAACTATAGATTGGTGCTCGTGGGTGACTAGTAGTGTTGATTGCATCTTGTAGTTGATTACTATATGGTTTATTTGGTGGAAGATTATATGTTCAGATCCAATATACTATTTAATACCCCTGTAATCTTGAGCATGATTATAATTTGTGAGTATTTACTTTTGTTCTTGAGGTCACGGGAGAAATCATGTTGCAAGTAATCATTTGAACTTGATATGTGTTCGATATTTTGATACGTATGTTGTGATTCCCTTTGTGGTGTCATGTGAACGTCGACTACATGACACTAAACCATATTTTGTACCTAAGGGAATGCATTGTGGAGTAGCAATTAGATGATGGGTTGCGAGAGTGACAAAATCTTAAATCCCAGTTTATACGCTATTCCGTAAGGGACCGATTGGATCCAAAAGTTTAATGCTATGGTTAGAATTTATTCTTAATACTTTTCTCATAGTTGCGGGTGCTTGCCGGAGGGTTAATCATAAGTAGGAGGTTTGTTCAAGTAAGAACAGCACCTAAGCACCAGTCCACCCACATATCAAATTATCAAAGTAGCGAACAAAAATTGAACCAACATGGTGAAAGTGACTAGATGAAATTCCCATGTACCCTCAAGAATGCTTTGCTTATCATAAGAGACCGTTTTGGCCTGTCCTTTGCCTCAAAAGGATTGGGATAGCTTGCTGCACTTTTGCTACTATCATCGTTACTTGCTCGTTACAAATTATCTTGCTATCAAAGTACTCTATTATTTACAATTTCAGCACTTGCAGACATTACCTTGCTGAAAACCACTTGTCATTTCCTTCTGCTCCTCATTGTGTTCGACACTCTTACTTATCGAAAAGAGCTACAATTGATCCCCTATATGTGTGGGTCATCAAGGCTATTTTCTGGCGCCGTTGCCGGGGAGTGAAGCACCTTTGGTAAGTGGAATTTGGTAAGGAAATATTTATATAGTGTGCTGAAATTTACTGTCACTTGTTACTATGGAAAACAATCCTTTGAGGGGTTTGTTCGAGGTATCTTCACCTTGACCGGAACAACAATTAGCTACCCCTCAACCCACTGCACCTACTGAAAATATTGAATATGAAATTCCTTCGGGTATGATAGAACAACTGCTGGCTAATCCTTATGTAGGAGATGGAACCGAACATCCTGATATGCACTTGATAGTTGTGGAACAAATTTATGGATTGTTCAAGCTTGCAGGTTTACCTAAAGATGAAGTTATGAATAAGGTTTTCACTTTATCTTTGAAGAGAAAATCATTGGCATGGTATAGGCTATGCGATGATATTGGATCTTGGAATTGGAATCGATTGAAATTGGAGTTCTACCAAAAAAATTATCCTATGCATCTAGTTCATTTTTGGCCTCGTGAAGGAGAAAGTATCGCTCTAGCTTGGGGGAGGCTTAAGTCAATGTTATATTTATGCCCCTATCATGATCTCTCAAGAGAAATTATTATCCAGAATTTTTATGCTCGGCTTTCTCATAATGATCGATCCATGCTCGATACTTCTTGTGCTAGTTCTTTTATAGAGAAGACTATTGAATTCCGGTGGGATATTTTGGAAGGAATTAAACACAACTCTGAATATTGGAAACTCGACGAAGGTAAAGAGTCAGGTATTAAGATAAATTATGATTGTGTTAATTCTTTTATGAATACCGATGCTTTTTAAAAGTTTAGCACTAAATATGGACTCAACTCTGAGATAGTAGCCTCCTTTTGTGAATCATTTGCTACTCATGTTGATCTCCCTAAAGAGAAGTGGTTTAAATATCACCCACCTATTAAAGAACAAATTAAAGAACCGGTACTAGCTAAAGAAGAAACTATACTTTATAATGTTGATCCAGTTGTTCCTACTGCTTATATTGAGAAACCACCTTTCCCTATTAGGATAAAGGAACATGCTAAAGTTTTAATTGTGGTTAGAAAAAGCTATATTAGAACACCTAAACCTGATGAACAAATCAAAGTAGAGCCTAGCATTGCTATGGTTAAGGATCTCCTACAAGAAAATATAGATGGGCATGTTATTTACTTCTGTAATGAAGCTACTAGAATTGTTGAACCTGATAAAGAGGATAAACATAGACCCGTTGTTGGCATGCCTGTTGTCTCAGTTAAAATAGGAGACCACTGTTATCATGATTTATGTGATACAGGTGCTAGCGTAAGTGCCATCCCCTTTACCATTTATCAAGAAACTGTGGATGACATAGCACCTGCTGAAATAGAAGAAATAGGTGCCACTATTAAACTTGCTAATAGAGATACCATCACACCACTTGGGATTGTTAGAGATGTTGAAGTCTTGTGTGGGAAAATAAAATGCCCTACTTATTTTCTTGTTCTTGGTTCCCCACAAGATGACTTTTGTCCCATTATCTTTGGTAGACCTTTCTTGAACAACGTTAATGCTAAGATAGACTGTGAGAAACAAACTGTCGGTGTTAGTTTCGGTGATGAATCTCATGAGTTTAATTTTTCCAAGTTTAGTAGAAAGTTTCATGAAAAATAATTTCCTAGTGAGGATGAAATAATTGGTCTTGCTTCTATTGATGTACCATCTATTGATCCTTTAGAACAATACAATATTTGCTAGACCATGAAAATGATTTACATATGCATGAAAGAAATGAAATAGATAAGATTTTCTTTGAACAACGTCCTCTGGTTAAACACAATTTGCCTATTAAAACTCTAGGAGGTCCTCCTCCACCTAAAGGTGATCCTGTGTTTGAATTAAAACAATTGCCAGACACTTTGAAATATGCTTATCTCGATGAAAAGAAGATATATCATGTTATTATTAGTTCTAACCTTTCAGAACATGAAGAAGAAAGATTATTGAAAGTTCTAAGAAAGCACCGAGCTGCTATTGGATATACTCTTGATGATTTAAAGGGCATTAGTCCCACTCTATGTAAGCACAAGATTAATATGGAACCTGATGCTAAACCCGTTGTTGATCACCAACGCCGGTTAATACCAAAAAGAAAGAAGTGGTAAGAACGGAAATATTAAAACTTTTGGAAGCAGGTATAATCTATCCTATAGCTGATAGTAGATGGGTAAGTCCTGTTCACTATGTCCCTAAGAAAGGAGGTATTTCTGTTGTTCCTAATGATAAGAATGAACTTATTCCACAAAGAATTGTTACAGGTTATAGAATGGTAATCGATTTTAGAAACTTAAATAAAGCAACTAGAAAAGATCATTACCCTCTACCTTTTATTGATCAAATGCTAGAAAGATTATCTAAGCACACACATTTTGCTTGCTTGATGTATATTCTGTTTTTTTACAAATACCTGTTTCTCAACCTAATCAAGAAAATACCACTTTTACTTGTCCCTTTGGAACTTATGCTTATAGACGTGATACGTCTTCAATCTATCTATAAAACTTTATTGTTACATGCTGTTTTATTATCAATCTTGGATGTTTTATAATCATTTTATAGTCATTTTATATCATTTTTTGGTACTAACCTATTGACATAGTGCCAAGTGCCAGTTGCTATTTTTCCATGTTTTTTACATCGCAGGAAATCAATATCAAACGGAGTCCAAATGCCACGAAACTTTACGATGATTTTTTATGGAACAAAAGGAAGATGTTGGGCCCTGGTTGCACCTGGGGGGAGTCCCGAGGAGGGGACAACCCACCAGGGCACTCCAGGAGGCTTAGGCACGCCCTGGTGGGTTGTGCCCACCTCGGGTACCCCTCGGACCGCCTCTTTGCTCTATAAATACCCCAAAAATCCCAGAACCCAAGGGAAGTCGACGAAATATTCATACAGCCGCCGCAGAGTCTAGAACCACCAGATCCAATCTAGACACCATCTCAGATGGGGTTCACCGCCTCCATTGGTGCCTCTCCAATGATGCGTGAGTAGTTCTTTGTAGACCTTCGGGTCTATAGTTAGTAGCTATATGGCTTCATCTCTCTCTCTTGATTCTCAATAGAATGGTCTCTTGGATATCCATATGATGTAACTCTTTTTGCAGTGTGTTTGTTGAGATTGATGAACTTTGAGTTTATGATCATATCTATCTTGTTATATCCATGAAAGTATTTGAGTTTCTTTGATCTCTTTTATGCATGATCTCTAATAGCCTCGTATTTCTTCTCTGATATTTGGGTTTTGTTTGGCCAACTTGATCTATTTATCTTGCAATGGGAAGAGGTGCCCGGTAGTGGGTTCGATCTTACGCTGCTTGATCCCAGTGACAGAAAGGGAACCGACACGTATGTATCGTTGCTACTAAGGATAAAAAGATGGGATCTATATCTAACACAATAGATAAATGGATCTTGTCTACATCATGTCATCGTTCTTATTGCATCACTCCCTTTTTCCATGAACTTAATACACTAGATGCATGCTGGATAGCGGTCGATGTGTGGAGTAATAGTAGTAGATGCAGGCAAGAGTCGGTCTACTAATCTTGGACGTGATGCCTATGTAATGATCATTGCCTGGATATCGTCATAATTATTTGAGGTTCTATCAATTGCCCAACAGTAATTTGTTCACCCACCGTTTGCTATCTTTCTCGAGAGAAGCCACTAGTGAAACCTACAGCCCCCGGATCTTCTTTCTCATATTATTTGCCTTTGCGATATACTTTTATTTGCTTTTATTTTCAGATCTATTAATACAAAAACCCAAAAAATACTTTGCTGCACTTTATTTTATTTGTGATCTATTTATCCAATATATTACAACCTTTTTCCCGTCAAGCACCAATTTCTGGCACCGTTACCCGAAAGGGATTGACAACCCCTTTAACACGGCGGGTTGCGAGGATTTGTTATCTGTGTGCAGGGGTTGTTTACATTGTGTTGATTGGTTCTCCTACTGGTTTGATAACCTTGGTTTCATATCCGAGGGAAATACATACCGCTGCTGCGCTGCATCATCCCTTCCTCTTTGGGGAAATACCGATGTAGCTTCGAGCGACATCAAGACGTATGCCTTTTGGTTTATGCAATGCACATGCTACCTTTCAAAGATGTATTACTGCTATATTCTCTGACTTTTGTGAAAAGATTCTTGAGGTTTTCATGGATGACTTCTCTATTTATGGGAAGTCTTTTGATGATTGTTTAAGCAATCTTGATCGAGTTTTGTAGAGATGTGAACAAACAAATCTTGTCTTGAATTGGGAGAAGTGCCACTTTATGGTTAATGAAGGCATTGTCTTGGGTCATAAAATTTCTGAAAGAGGTATTGAAGTGGACAAAGCTAAGGTTGATGCAATTGAGAAAATGCCATGTCCTAAAGATATCAAAGGTATTCGTAGTTTCCTAGGTCATGCTAGTTTTTATAGGAGATCTTTCAAAGACTTCTCTAAAAGTTCTAGGCCTCTTACAAATCTTTTGCAAAAGGGTGTTCCTTTTGTTTTTGATGATGATTGCTTAGAAGCTTTCAAAGAACTCAAGAAAGCCTTAATTTCTGCACCTATTGTTCAACCACCTGATTGGAACTTGCCTTTTGAAATTATGTGTGATGCTAGTGATTATGCTGTTGGTGTTGTTCTAGGACAAAGAGTTGATAAGAAACTAAATGTTATTCATTATGCTAGCAAAACTCTAGACAGTGCTCAACGAAATTATGCTACTACTTAAAAAGAATTCTTAGCAGTAGTGTTTGCTTGTGATAAATTTAGATCTTACATTGTTGATTCAAAAGTAATTGTTCACACGATCATGCTGCTATTAAATATCTTATGGAAAAGAAAGAGGCTAAACCTAGACTTATTCGATGGGTTCTCTTGCTACAAGAATTTGATTTACATATCACTGATAGAAACGGAGCTGAGAACCTTGTAGCTGATAATTTATTGATGGGTTGTCCCGAGGAGGGGACAACCCACCAGGGTGCGCCAGGAGGCCCAGGCGCGCCCTGGTGGGTTGTGCCCACCTCGGGTGCCCCCCATACCGCCTCTTTGCTCTATAAATACCCCAAAAATACCAGAACCCTAGAAGCATCAATGAAATATTCATCCAGCCGCCGCAGATTCTAGAACCACCAGATCCAATCTAGACACCATCTCGGATGGGGTTCACCACCTCCATTGGTGCCTCTCCGATGATGCGTGAGTAGTTCTTTGTAGACCTTCGGGTCCGTAGTTAGTAGCTAGATGGCTTTCTCTCTCTCATTGAATTCTCAATACAATGGTCTCTTGGAGATCCACATGATGTAACTCTTTTTGCGGTGTGTTTGTTGGTATCTGATGAACTTTGAGTTTATGATCAGTCATATCTTTTTATATCCATGAAAGTTATTTGAGTTTATTTGATCTCTTATATGCATGATATCTTATAGCCTCGTATTTCTTATCTAGTATTTGGGTTTTGTTTGAACAACTTGATCTATTTATATTGCAATGGGAAGAGGAGCCCGGTAGTGGGTTCGATCTTACGGTGCTTGATCCCACTGACAGAAAAGGAACCGACACATATGTATCGTTGCTACTAAGGATAAAAATATGGGATCTATATCTAACACAATAGATAAACAGATCTTGTCTACATCATGTCATCGTTCTTATTGCATTATTCCATTTTTCCATGAACTTAATACACTAGATGCATGCTGGATAGCGGTCGATGTGTGGAGTAATAGTAGTAGATGTAGGCAGGAGTCGGTCTACTAATCTTGGACGTGATGCCTATGTAATGATCATTGCCTGGATATCGTCATAATTATTTGAGGTTCTATCAATTTCCAAACAGTAATTTGTTCACCCACCATTTGCTATCTTTCTCGAGAGAAGCCACTAGTGAAACCTACGGCCCCCGGGTCTTCTTCCTCATATATTTTCTTGCGATCTACTTTTTCTTTGCATTTTTATTCAGATCTATTAAACCAAAAATACAAAAATACTTTGCTGCACTTTATTTTATTTGTGATCTATTATTTCAATCTATTACCAATTTCTGGCATCATTACCCGAAAGGGATTGACAACCCCTTTAACACGTCGGGTTGCGAGGTGTTGTTATTTGTGTGTAGGTGTTGTTTACGTTCTGTTGCTTGGTTCACCTACTGGTTCGATAACCTTGGTTTCTTCACCTAGGGAAATACCTACCGTCGCTGTGCTACATCATTCCTTCCTCTTTGGGGAAATACCGACATAGTCCTAGCAGACAGGAGCTTTTCTGATGCTATGGTCAGAGAGCGATCAAGTTTACTTGATATTAGATCATTAGATGAATGGAGAACCCAAGCTTAAAGAATAAGTCAAAAGAAGGCATGATAAGAGAATCCAAAAGCGTGAGTTTAAAGTCAGAGAATATGTTCTTTTGTACAACTCTCGTTTTAGATTCTTTGCAGGAAAACTTCTCTCAAAATGGGAAGGACCCTATGTTATCGAGGAGGTTTATCGGTCTGGAGCCATCAAAATAAATAATGCCGAAGGTACTAACCTGAAGGTTGTTAACGGGCAACGAATAAAACATTATATCTCAGGTACGCCCACTAATGTTGAAAGTAATATTATCCAAACTTTGACACCGGAAGAACACATAAAAGAGTACTTCGGAAACACTCCAGAATCATGAAAATAAGGAGGTATGTGATACGGTAAGTAAACGGACTCCGAAAAATCCGCAAAAATATTTTTGTCAGTTTTGGAATATTTAGAAAATTAGAAAAATAATAAACTTCCAAGAAATGTACCCTAGTGGGCACAAGACACCAGGGCGCCTGGCTTGCCAGGCACGCCCAGGTGCGTTGTGCCCCACCTCGGGTGCCTTCTGGACTCCGTTTTTTCTACATTTTGCTTGTTTCCCAAGATAAAAAATCTTTATATATCCCCTGAACTTATTGACCACCGTATCACCGAGAAATCTTCTGTTCTCTTTTCTTGTTGTTTTTGGTCAGATCGGTTAAGCCAGGCATCATGTCTTCTTCCTCCTCCAACAACGTAGAAGAGGATGCTTGGTTGATGAAGATCGGGCTGAAGAGAGAAGAGCCCATAGAAGTCGTCAAGGGAGACGAGAGCAAGGAGGCTACCGTAGATCAACCCCCGGTGTTCGAGCAAGCACTGCCAGCCGAGGAGGAAGAAGAAGATATCCTTAAACCTTACTATGCTCTTCTTACTCCTACCGAGATTGAAGCCTTTCGCATCATTGAAACGGTTCGTGTGCAAAATAAGTATCTCACCCATGAAAATATTTTGCATCAAGAGCACATCATCCACCTCCGGAGCGTCATCCATCGATTGGAGAATCTCTTGATCCTTAAGGACAGGATCACTACACCACCACCATCTTCTTCATCATCACCAAAAGAAAATTGAGTATCGGGTATGGGCACTTCCCTTGGCTTCCGCCAAGCTTGGGGGAGGTGCCCCGTTATCGTATCACCCCCACTATCTTTTGACTTTACTTATTTTAGTTCAATATTTTTCTTTAGATGACTAAAAGTTTAGTTTGATCCTTTATTTTCGAGAGTTTTCTTAGTCATCTATTCTTGTAATCGTGTGCGAGATATATAATAAAATTTAGTTTGAGTTTTTGCTTTCTTTACTTTCATGTTGCAATAAAAAGAAAGGAAATAAATAAAAGGAAAGGAAATAAATCAAGAAGATCATATGCTAATCTTATGGTAGGTGATGACACCACATAAGGAAAAGTATAAGTAGAAATTTTTATTAGAGATTGACAAACATAGCATTATTCAATGATGCAACTCATGAAAGAATTAATAAGGGAAGAGAAGATTCACATATAAATATACTATCCTAGAAATCTTTTGTGATTGTGAGCCCCCATCAAAATATTATATGCCAAAATTGTTGACGTTGGACAAGGAAGACAACTTAATGAATTATGTTTGTTCATATTCACATAGAAGTTATATTGTCATAGATCCTTCAACATGTGGTGCTTGCCCCCTATCTTTGCTAGCCAAAAACTCCGCACTAAGTAGAGATACCACTTGTGCATCCAAAAACCCTTAAACCCAAATCTTTTTTTCAAGAGTCCACCATACCTACCTAGGGATTGAGCAAGATCCCTCAAGTAAGTTGCCATCGGTGCAATAAGGTGATAAAAATTTCTTCTAAAAGTGTGAGATCATTTAGTGTAAGAGAAAATTGAGCGTTGTACAAACTTGTGATGGTGAAGAATAAAAGCGACAGACTGCATAATAAAGGTTGCCATCACAAGGGGCAATACAACGTGACGTTCTTTTGCACTAAGGGGTTGAGCATACAAACAAATAAGCGCATGGCAACCTCTGCTTCCCTCTACGAAGGGCCTATCTTTTTTACTTTTATGCAAAGAGTCAAAGTTTTCTTTCTATTCCTTTTTATTTTCTTCTTTGGCAAGCATCATGTGGTGAGGAAAGATCTAGGCACATATGTCCAGTTGAATATGGGTAGCATGAGTTATTATTGTTGACATCACCCTAGAGGTGAATACGTTGGGAGGTGAAACTATAAGTCCCTATATTTCTAAGTGTCCGGTTGAAACGTTTTGCTAATGGGTATGCGGTGAGTGTTAGCAATCATAGAAGACTATATGATAGTTGAGCATGTGGACTTGCCTAGAGGCTCCGATATGTGACCCTTCCTGAAAAGATGATGAATTGTAGTTGCAAAGTTGACTGCGAACATAGTTTGTTGGTTTCTAATAGAGTTTTTAGTTTATATACTTCAATAGTTTGATGAATCCTCACTTATTCATGAGAAGTCTATGATAAAAGTTCTATGATAAGAGTCTTATGTTTAAGTTTGTTGTTGTTATAATAATGAACATGATGCTTTTATATCCGTATTTTTTTATCGACACCTCTCTCTCTAAGCTTGTGGACATGTTTTTCGATTTCGGTTTTTACTTGAGGACAAGCGAGGTCTAAGCTTGGGGGAGTTGATACGTCCATTTTGCATCATGTTTTCCTATTGTTATTTATGATGTTTTTATGCATAATAATGCTTTTTGGAGTAATTATAATGCCATTTCTCTTATAATTTGCAAGGTGAACACAAAGAGAGAGAATTCCGGTAGTTGGAAATCTGGACCTAGAAAAGCTACGTCTGGCTACCTATTCTGCACAACTCCAAACAGGATGAAACTTCATGGAGAATTTTTATGGAATATATGATGAATATTGGAGCAAATAAGTACCAGATGAGGCCCACGAGGTGGGCACAACCCACCTGGGCGCGCCAGGGAGCCCAGGCACACGCTGGTGGGTTGTGCTCACCTAGGCCCACCTCCGATGCCCATCTTCTGGTATATAGGTCATTTTGACCTAGAAAAAATAAGAAGAGGACTTTCGGGACTGAGCGCCACTGTCTCGAGGCGGAACTTGGGCAGGTGCACTTTTGCCCTCCGATGGAGTGATTTCGCTGGGAGAACTTCCCTCCCGGAGGGGGAAATCATCGTCGTCATCATCACCAACAACTCTCTCAACTTGGGGAGGTCAATCTCCATCAACATCTTTAACAACACCATCTCATATCAAACCCTAGTTCATCTCTTGTGTTCAATCTTGTTACCGGAACTATAGATTGGTGCTTATGAGTGACTAGTAGTGTTGATTACATCTTGTAGTTGATTACTATATGGTTTATTTGGTGAAAGGTTATATGTTCAGATCCAATATGCTATTTAATACCCCTCTGATCTTGAGCATGGTTATTGTTTGTGAGTAGTTACTTTTGTTCTTGAGGTCACGGGAGAAATCATGTTGCAAGTAATCATGTGAACTTGATATGTGTTTGATATTTTGATAGTATGTATGTTGTGATTCCCTTAGTGGTGTCATGTGAACGTTGACTACATGACACTTCACCATATTTTGTGCCTAAGGGAATGCATTGTGGAGTAGCAATTAGATGATGGGTAGCGAGAGTGACAGAA
Organism: Triticum aestivum; assembly: GCF_018294505.1. Classification (NCBI taxonomy): domain Eukaryota; kingdom Viridiplantae; phylum Streptophyta; class Magnoliopsida; order Poales; family Poaceae; genus Triticum; species Triticum aestivum. The sequence continues at coordinate 30,052,133 of NC_057806.1, read as the reverse complement.
GCTTAAACCCCAGTTTATGCGTTATTCCATAGGGGCCGATTGGATCCAAAAGTTTAGTGCTATGGTTAGAATTTATTATTAATACTTTTCTCATAGTTGCGGATGATTGCGGGAGGGTTAATCATAAATAGGAGGTTTGTTCAAGTAAAAACAGCACATAAGCACCGATCCACCCACGTATCAAATTATCAAAGTAGCGAACACAAGTCGAACTAACATAGTGAAAGCGACTAGATGAAATTTCCGTGTACCCTCAAGAACGCTTTGCTTATCATAAGAGACCGTTTTGGCCTATCCTTTGCCTCAAAAGGATTGGGCTACCTTGCTGCACTTTTGCTATTATCATCGTTACTTGCTCCTTACAAATTATCTTGCTATCAAACTACTCTGTTACTTACAATTTCAGCACTTGCAGACATTACTTTGTTGAAAACCACATGTCATTTTCTTCTGCTCCTCGTTGGGTTCGACACTCTTACTTATCGAAAAGAGCTACAATTGATCCCTATACTTGTGGGTCATCACTGGTTGATGGGCATCTCTAGGCACATATTTATTTACATCTCCAACGCCACAAACTACTAAGTGGGTGCTCCTGTTGCCGCTGCTCCCGACCTCCTATCTTTATCAGCGTTATTTATTATGTACTTACAGCTCCAACGCCACAACTACACCATTAATCAATCATTGACGCTTCGTTACTTGTAAGACTAATTGATGGATCGGGACTAGACTAGTGTAAAATGAAACTAATTACTCATCATGTCCACATATCACAGATAGACAAATAAGCTGCGACCCCGACTCTAAAGAGTTATTTTGGCTTACCGATGACAACCGGGATGCGTACCCATTGATATAGGTGTAGTCCCCATCCCCGCTCAACGGTGCCTGCTGCTGCTCCCTCCTCCTTGCCGGCGCCGGCAAGAAACCTAGGAGTTATAATAGAGCAGCATAGCATGATGTGTAAAGTTGAGCTATTTTTGTGACGACCACATAGTAACAAAAGGAGATATGAAGATATGAACCTCTACTCTCTGGTCAAATTATATATGCAATTCAGTTTGGAAGATCCGAACAAAACATTCTCATGCCAGACACTTGTCATCTTGTTTGATCTCTCTTGATGTTGCTTTGTCATTTCATTTGTCTTCAAATTCTAAGGAAAGGTGCTAGAGCTTGTATACACTTACAATTGTACCATACACTAGAACCAGTAACTATGCAACATGGTCAATCTAATGTATATGTCTGAGGCACGTCATTTTAGATCCAAACGGTCTCATAGAAAAACTTGGATTACAACTAACACTGATCTAGACTATATGCATGCATGTTGATTCTGAAATTCACACCACGCCTCGCACCCCGATCTGCTACGGTTCCTCGATGCGGCGACCTACGTCGGCCTAATCGATCCTGTCTCCAACATAATCGTCAGTGCATCGACTAGGCCTCGGCGTCGATGACACCATCGCCGACATGGATAGGAAGCAGTGCTCCCTCGATGGCCTCGTCGCCTTCCTCACATGCTTCTTCCCTCACCTCACCGATTAGGAGGCCGTCAGGTACCCTGTCCTCGCCGAAGCCGACCCCCTCGTTGCCGCGCACATCGTCGTCGAGGACTGCCCCTTTCAGTTCGGCTCTTCTTGCCTTTTTACATAATGCTCAAGAAGAAAACAATTATTGGCGGATGAGTGGACATATCAACAAAGAATGAAGGTTCCACCTATTGGCTCACTTGGAATCAAGCCTCGACAAGCTTCTTAAGGAGGCCACCATGTACCTGCACTGGTGCTTGGCAAGGGCAAGCTCTGCTTCTCTGGGCTCCCTATTATCAGTCACTAGCAAAGACTCTGGTGATGTTGTAAGGGATGCCCTAGCCCTCTGATGCCATCCATGTTGAAAATGCCCGAGCCAAAGGTTAGGAACGAGCAGCATCCCATGGCGCACTGGTTGGGTGATCACCAGCCAACTGAAGTGAAAAACATAATAAAATTGGGAAGGTCAGTAACAAGAGTAGACAAAGTTCTATTAAAAAAGAAGAGTACAAAATCTACTCTACTCATAATAAGTAACTGGCATATTCTACATGCATATCACAGAACAATAACCAAGCTTTCACAAATGAGCTTTACAACACAAGAATAATAACACGTGTCTAGTAAAAACATAAATACAACAATCTCTCAAAAAGGTACTCCCTGGTGATGTTGTAAGGAATGCCCTAGCCCTCTGATGCCATCCATGTTGAAAATGCCCGAGCCAAAGGCTAGGAACGAGCAACATCCCATGGTGCACCGGTTGGGTGATCACCAGCCAACTGAAGTGAAAAACATAATAAAACTGGGCAGGTCGTAACAAGAGAAGACAAAGTTCTATTAAAAAAGAAGAGTACAAAATCTACTCTACTCATAATAAGTAACTGGCATATTCTACATGCATAATACTTGCATATCACAGAACAATAACCAAGCTTTCACAAATGAGCTTTACAACACAAGAATAATAACACGTGTCCAGTAAAAAAACATAAACACAACAATCTCTCAAAATGGTACTCCATCCGTTCCTAAATATAAGTCTTTTTGGAGATCCTAATATAGACCACATATGGAGAAAAATGAGTGAATCTATATTCTAAACTACGTCTATATACATCTGATGTAGTCCATATTGAAGTCTCTAGAAAGACTTATATTTAGGAACGGAGGGGGTAGGTACTAATATGGTTGATTGCTATTCATGAGTCACATCAATGGCGTACATCAAAAAGGAAAGAAGCAGGTCCCCTTGATTGCAATGTTGAATGCAAAACTGATAGCTCCAACAATTTATTGTCCTCAGCACTACAAGAGAGCTACAACTACGAAAATGTCTATTGCTCTCAGCACTACAAGATAACTAGTTTCCTTTCTTCATTACAAAGGGTACTCAATAGAAGCAATGTTGCGGATATCGCTTATCGGGAACTTATCGATCGACCCATGATAAGGGGTAAATCGGCCAGTTTATCAGCATATCGGCCGATTTATCGCCATATCGGTTGATTTGTCGGTCGATTTATCTTATCGTTCTGACATCGGTAAGCGATAATCGGCCGATTTATCGGCATATTGGAAGATATCTTAAACAGTGAATAGAAGTAACTGATGACAAACACAACTTAGTTTAAGATATATACAAGTATAAATCTGATATTACTCAGGATGCATCAGTTATCCACTCACAATTAGGTGCAGTGTCAAAACAACTCTTATATTATGGGACGGAGGCAGTAAAGAGACAAAATGTCATCAGGGATTACATAACACATACAAACTTCGGTTTAATAAATAATACTCCCTTCGTTCAGAAATACTTGTCGGAGAAACGAAGAAAAATATATGTATCTAGAACTAAAATACGTCTAGAAACATTCATTTCTCCAACAAGTTTTGACAAGAAGGAAGGGGAAGGAAGGAGAGGAAAGCATACCTCGTCGGGAGGAGGCTAGAGTGTCTGCTACTGCTAGTTCCCACCCTTCCGTTCTTTCTCTGTTTTTACTTTTTTATTTCCTTTATTTTTCTTTGTTTATTTTTCGTTTTCACTAGCCTTTTCCTTTTCTTTATTATTTCTTCATTTTTTTCTCTTTCCATTTGTTTTCTTTTGTTTACTCTCCACTTTTCATTGTTTTCTATACACATTTCGATATATCAAATAAAGTTTTCTAATACATATTAAATATTTTTCAAGTACAAGATTAACATTGATTGAATACATGGTCTACATTTTCCAATACAAATTTAACATGTTTCAAATGCTTGATTAACATTTTGCAAATACCGGATTAACATTTTCGACATTTCACCAATACACATTTAATATTTTTGAAATACCAGATTAATATTTTTTAATACATGGTTAATACTTTTTCAACACACATTTTACATTTTTATAATCCTTTATTAACATTTTTGAAATACAAGTTTAACATTTTTTAAACACATGGTCAACATTTTTTGTATAGATTAAAAAAATCAATAATTGATTAACAATTTTTTGTATGGATTAACAAAATCAATGCTTGATTAACATTTTGCAAATACTAGATTAGCTTTTTTTGAATACATGGTGAATATGTTTTCTATATACATTGTTTTTCCAAATGCTTGATTATCATTTTTTAAATACAAGTTCAACGATATTTATAATGCATAGTGAACATTTTTTCTTTACACAGTTAAACATTTTTCAAATGCTTTGTTGACATTTGCTAAATTCAAGTTTAACATTTTTCTTTGAATACAAGGACAACATTTTTCTATAGACATTTGACCTTTTTTAAATGCTTTATTAATATTTTTCAAATGCTTGGAATAACAGTTTTTGAATACATAATCAAGTTTTTTCACGCGCATTATATATATTTAGTATACATGAGAAACCCTTTCTCTATGTACATTTAACATTTTCCAAATTCTTGGTTAACTCTTTTTTTTGAAATGTTTGATGTAAAATGTTTTTTGTAATATATCTATTTATAATATTTAACAAGTATAAGCGAAAGGTAAAAAAATTGAAAGAAAAAACAAAAACAAAAAACGTGAAAAAAAAAACAAGGCAATGGCCTTCCGCACACTGGGTATGCCCATGCGCTCGCTAACTCAAGGTCGTCTCGCTTCAGACATCGTTACTAATGGGCCGGTTCAAGTAGCATCTTGTAAGTTATTTTCTTTTTCTTCTCTGTTTTTAATAGACCACATTTTTATTTCGTTAATATTTTTGTAAACATTCGAAACACATTTTTTTAGGATCCAAAACACATTTTTTGATGCTTACATTTGATACAAAACTATGAAAAAATGAATTTGAATTGAACAAAAAATATTCTAGATTCACCGAGGAAAAGAGCCTATAAAACAACAATCTATTATCATTTCTTAATTATAGATTGAGATCTTCTCCCACAAGGATGCCTAAAACTCCAGTTTTTCTAGGCAAAGGTAGGGGGTACCTTGTCTGTCGGTCGAAGATGCCAACAAACAAGTGGAAGCAACTGATGCTTTGGTAATTCTACTCCTTCCTTTTACGTCTATCGCTTAGAGCACAAACCGTTGTGCTCCTCACTGCTCAAGAGACTTCTTATTTTGCTTTTGCTAGATCAATAAAGATATTACGAGTCCTCCGTCAAGATTCCCTTGCGCGGATTCTCCATTTATACGAGAAGTGCCGATTGAAAATCAATTCTGCTTGGCTCTTGCTTTGTGGCTTTTCAAGTCCCCCATCAAATCCCAGGGCTCAACCTTGGACATTTCATAGTTTATTTAAAAAAAAATGTAAGGAATTTGGAAAAAAATGTGGATAGCATTAAAAAACATTTTGTGATTTGAACATTGGCCACACATTTTACGTGAAATTGTAGAAAAATGTTTATACAATGTAAATAATAGCAACATAATTCAAAAGAATAATTGAAAAATGTTCTCACATTTCAAAAATATTTCCATAACATTTTTTTGTAATTTAGTAAAATGTCTGCATAGTTTTAAATAAGTTTTATACCATCCAGAAAAATGTATCAATGTGTAATTGAATTTTTTTAACACACATTGAGAAAAATCTTCAAAAACACGAATTAAAAAAAATTCTTAATAACATATTTGGAAAATGTTTAAAATGTATATAAATAATGCTCAAGGACATTGCATTCAAAATTAGACATCAAAACATATATCTGAAAGATGTTATTTATGTATTTAAAATGTTAAACATGTAGAAAAATTATTCATGATGTATACGAAAAATGTAAATGTGTATGAAAAAGTAGACATGTGTTTTAAAGTAAAAGAAAAAAACCGCAAAAAACAATGAATACTTGTGAAAAAGAAGAAAAAAACAAAGGAAACCAAGCGAAAAAAGGAAGAATGCTGGAGAAAAAATCCGAAGAAAACATGAAGAAAAACGTGAAAAGTGGGAAACCGTGAAAAATTGATAAAGAAAATCATAGATAAACAAAATCACGCAGCAACTATGGTACCGGGCTGGCCCAGTAGTGGCACCACTGAGGCGAGACCGAGTTAAGGGCAAGTTCTTTTGGATGGCTTAAAAAATAAGCCACCTGTTCAGCTTAACAAATAAGCTCCTCCCAAAATTTATTGAGACTTCTATATTAGTTAGCCTATAACTAGTCAAGAAACACCAATAAATAAGAAAGATGGCGTATGAAAAAAAGATTATTTTTAAAATTGCCAAAAGAACTGGCCCTAAGTCTCGCAGAGGCGCTAGGCTGCTATCAGAGAACAATATTGGGCCAGCCCGCCTGACTGGACCAGTTTCATCTGAAATAAGAGGCCATGGATGCACGAGAAGCTCCCACCTCCCACAAAATCACTTTTTTCAAAGATAATTTTCACCTCCTCAGGTTGCGACAAGGAGTGCACTGCATGCACGCCACTTGTCATCACTAGTGAGTTTTCTATTTTTTTCATACATCTGTTTATCCAAAATGTTTTATCTATTAAACCGTGCATCCGAATCTGGAACCATTTCTTCACTGGATTCCTCGCATCGAAATCTTCAAAACTAGATCCCATGTTGATAGATTTTAACAAACTTTTTTACAAAAAAATGGATGGAAAAACCAAACCGAGAGCACGTTTTTTCCCTTTACGAAAGAGGCACGGCCGTGCCTCTTGCGGAAGTAAAACCGCGCCTCTCGCAGAACGAAAAAAAAGAAATATGTTTTTTTGTTTTTAAAAGGCACGGGCCGTGCCTCTCGCGAAAGCAAAAAATAACAAAAAAAACACGTTTTTTTAGAGGTACGGTGGTGCCTCTCGCGAAAGCAAAAAAACACGTTTTTTCTTTATCCGACAGGCACAACCGTGCCTCTGAAGAAAGCAAAACTGTGCCTCTCATGGAAGCAAAAATCATACCTCTCGTGAAAGAAAAAAAACTTATTTTTTTTCATTTCCGAGAGGCATGGTTGTACCTCTCGCCAAAGTAAAAATCGTGCCTCACGCAAAAGCAAAAAAAAAGCGTAGGAAGGCCGGTGAAAAACAAAAATGTCAAGCAAAACCAGGGAAAAACGTTTAAAAATTCAAAAACGCGTGCGAGAACATATAAAAACCAAAATTTGGAGGAAGCGCACAGAGCACGACATGTGGCAATTGCCGAGAACGCATCTCAGCTCATCCCCAAGTGATTGTTGCGAGGCTGGCGAAGGAGCACTCGTTGCTGGCGAAGGAGCGCTCGTCAACGAGTGTTCCTAGCTGACGCTCTCGTGCATCAAAACGAGCAGCCTCCGTTGAAGGATTAGCGCAAAACGGGCCGGCCCATTCCCACGAACGAACCTAAAAGAGAAATGCTACGATAAAATATATCGTTTGTTGGACTTGAACCCGCGACCCATCGCGACATAGCAGCTTTGTTCGCCACTGCACCAGCGACTGATTAAATTACAGCGCTCAAAGATAGGTGTTATGTACAGAGGTAGATTCGTCTTTTAATCATTCCTTCAAGAAATCAATAATGTTTTCTCAAAAAAATTAAAACGTGATTTTTACAAAAAATGTGAATAATTATTGACCACGAATGAAAATCCAAACATTTGTTGAATTTTTATAAGTTTCGAATATTCGTTGAATTTTTTGTGAATGTACGCCGAACACTTTTTAACTACACACTGTAAATTTTTGTGATATAATGCACAAATTTGAAAAATATATTGAATTTTTTTTAATATACATTGAACTATTTTTAACTATACATTGAACAACTTTTTTATATACACTAAACAAATATTAAATTCATATTGAACATTTTGTGATATACTCTGAACAATTTTGAAATTTCGATTTTTTTTAAAAAAATGAACACAATTTTAAATCCATGAACAATTTTTAAAATCAGGAAAAAAATTTGGAATTCGAACCATTTTCTTGAAAACAAAGTATAAAAGTTAAACGAAAAGGGTTTAAATGAAAGTAAAGAGACAGAAAAAGGAAACAAAAGGTAAAAAAAGAAACAGAAAAAAGGGAAAAACTAGCAAAATAAAAAAAAAACCTGGTTCAGAGAACCTACTAGAAGGTTCCCAAAACCAGGTGTCGCTCGAAGTGGGCCGGCCCGTGCGCCTCGTTCGCTCGCTTCGCTTCGCTTCAGCGAAGCAGCGACGAACGGACGCACACGGGCGTCATATAGGATCTGCCCTCGTCAACTAGTTGGACATCTCCCACCCTTGCATACACCAAGTCCATAGACCGCGTGTCCTGAATCGCGCCGGACAGGTGGCCCCTCCGGTATTCCCGGGCCGATAAACCCCCGCCTACGCCGCCGCGACCAGCGTCGTCGCCTCGTGCCCTCCGCCTCACCCACCTCGCCTGAATCGGCGCCACACCGTGTACGTTCGCCGCGTCCGCACCACCACGAGCGCGAGACCGATGGCCGTCGCCCCGTCGCCGCAAGCCACGGCGGCCGCCGCCGCCCTCTCCAGGCACAGATCCGCCGCCGTCCCACCAGGTACGCACGCGCCGAGTCCCCTCGACCTCAATCTCTCCTCTGCTCGCGCGCGCTCTACGATTATGCGAAGCCACTGAGGAATTTGACCTTGCGCAGTGCCGAGGAGCGTGCGGGTGGCCACCGCGGCGAGGAGGCCGGGCTGGACGCGGGCGAGGGCCGGGCTGGTGGCCCGCGCCGTTGTTGCAGTTACTTTCCTCTGTGATTTTAACTCCCATTGCTTGCTGTGATGCGTCGCGCGTACTGATTGATTGGTCTGCTTTTGTGCCTTTGCAGGCCAAGGGTGAGCTTGCGAGCTCCGATACGGGCGGGTGAGTTGTGTGCCATCATCTAGTCGTTTTTGTTCACAGTAGCAAGGGTGTGATTGGTCTTGGGAAAGAGAAAAACGTATGAACTGGTTCTAATTGGACAAACAGTTCAGCTTAATTTAGATGTTCCCTACACCAGATATCGATTACTCCCTTCATATGAATAGGTTGCTTGATTTGTGTAGTTGTAATAGGTGCCTGCGCCTTGTTTAATTGACAGAAGATTTGTGGCTTTATATAGATGTGAATGCGATGACTGCTATATAGGGAGGGTGGCCTGTTCCTTGCAAACTTCTGTCCTTTCCAGTGTGTGTAGTTGAATTTATATCATGTTTTATGACTCAGCTTATCTGACCCTAAGGAATCCATGTTCCAATTACACTTGATTTTGACTCATCAAACTGTTTGAAGTTTTTATATATTCAATGTTTTGAAAATTCAAAACACTGTTTGTGACCACTTAGACCTTACTTGGTTTTGCAACATGTGGTTACCTTGTCTTCATACTAGCCGTATGTGAAGAATCAAAGCTAATATAATAAAAATTGTACAAACTTAGGCACAAGAGCTAATGTTAGTAAGTAATACGCGTGAATATGCAAATATGAAGTTATCTGCTTAAAAATTTGCTGTCATCCATTTGTGAGTCGAGAACAAGGTTTAACTTGCTTGGGTTTAAAATTGAAGATGGATGTAGAAATTTGTTGCAAACAACTTCTTGATACTTCTCTGAAGCCGTCAGTTCTGGCTTGTAACTAGCAAAAAGGAGGCAGATTATTATCCATTTAAATCCATACACATGCCCCATCAGTTGGTGGGGGAAAATTGGACGCTATATGTTGCAGATGCAAGTAATATAAACTCTGAATCCATCAAATTACCTGCTTTCGAATTGACTAAATAACTGTCTCACCTTCCTCGGGTAAACTACCCAGTCTTCCCACATTATCTGCAGTGAATCTACTATAGTTAGTGTAAGTTCCATTACAAGATGGTAAGTGTTATACTGCTTGAATAATTAAATGAATGAATGCTGCAGTTCTGTTAGCTATATGCAGATATGACATATACATGTTGAATTTAGCAGTGAAGGATGAGTTTGCACTTATTATACCGTACCTATCATTCTGCCTGTCGGAAAATGCCTGACTGATTATCCTTTCGTTCTCTTTAGTCATGAGGTTTTGATGTTTGAGGCCCTTCGTGAAGCCATGATAGAGGAGATGACTTTGGATCCAACCGTGTGCATGATTGGTGAGGATGTCGGTGACTATGGAGGTTCATACAAGGTATCCAAAGGCTTGTCTGAGATGTTTGGAGACCTCCGCGTCCTTGATACCCCTATTGCTGAGAACTCTTTTACTGGTATGGGAATCGGAGCAGCAATGCAGGGGCTCAGGCCAGTTGTTGAAGGGATGAACATGGGTTTCCTTCTCCTTGCCTACAACCAAATCTCAAACAACTGCGGTATGCTTCCTTATACCTCGGGCGGCCAGTTCAAAATCCCAATTGTGATCCGAGGCCCTGGCGGTGTTGGTCGTCAGCTTGGTGCGGAGCACTCGCAGCGCCTTGAGTCCTACTTCCAGTCTATCCCGGGCATTCAAATGGTCGCTTGCTCTACCCCTTACAATGCGAAGGGCCTTCTGAAGGCTGCCATAAGGAGCGATAACCCTGTGGTGCTGTTCGAGCATGTCCTTCTGTACAACCTGAAGGAGAAGATCCCCGACGAGGAATACATCTGCTCCCTGGAGGAGGCCGAGATGGTGCGTCCAGGCTCGCAGCTGACCATCCTGACATACTCCCGCATGAGGTACCACGTGATGCAGGCCGTCAAGACGTTGGTGAACAAGGGGTACGACCCGGAGGTGATCGACATCAGGTCGCTGAAGCCGTTCGACCTGCACACCATAGGGAACTCCATCAAGAAGACCCACCGCGTGCTGATCGTGGAGGAGTGCATGCGGACAGGCGGCATCGGCGCCAGCCTGAGGTCGGCCATCATCGACAACTTCTGGGACGAGCTGGATGCTCGCCCCGTGTGCCTGTCGTCGCAGGACGTGCCGACCCCGTACGCCGCGACCCTGGAGGACGCGACCGTTGTGCAGCCCGCGCAGATCGTGGCCGCGGTGGAGGAGATCTGCCAATAGTAACGCTGTCATGAGTTACATGTTTCGAGGATTCAGAAGCAGCGTGCGTGTCCAGTTTGCTTTGTCGTGTAATTAGTGTGTTTCGCCATCCCGTGGACGTTGTATCATACTGGGAAGACTGAAGTGTACCCTTAGCTGTTGTTTCTTGGTCCATCTGCCCATTCTATGTAAGCTGTGATGCTCCTGGGTTTTGATCATCCTTCTGCTTGGTCGGTGGAGGATGTGTGCTGCTGTTATTCATTTATTTACTACGTACCATCCTAGTAATATTTGTTTTACTGATTCGACTCTGGAATCACATACTCCCTCCGTCTCAAAATATAAGAACGTTTTTAATCACATACTCCCTCCGTTATTCCTATCCAAAATGATGAAGAGGTGCTAGTTGGGTCACTACCCAAACCACTCACTTAAGCCTAACATTAAAAGCCGGAAGCTGAAACTCATTCGGAAGCCCCAGCCGAGTCAGATACCGGGTCTGGGGCACAATCCGGTCAGACGCACTTGTGTGTCGTCGCCGCCATCTTCCACAGGTCTTCAGATCATATTGAGGCTTCTACATTGTCTGGCCACTCTGCCATCGACGTCACCATGACGTCAGACAGCAACCTCCTCCTGCGCGAGCCCATCTCCGCACGTCGGACGCCGAGTCTCCACAGCGCCATGCCATCGATCTCCGCCGCCATCAAAGTGTGGGATGAAACACCGCTCCACCATCCCTCCAGCCAGCACTTGCTCCAAGACGATGCCCTCAGAAGAGAAAGCGATAGAACGCCATCATCATCCGATCCGGAAGACCCAAATCTGGGGTTTCCCCCTGAGCACCCCGAACCTGATGGCGCAGACTGCCAACGATGCCTCGACCATCGGCAGTAGCTCCACCAGACGAGTGTCGCCTATGTCGCCGCAGCCTCCAAGATGAAGCTAACCAGAATGCATGTGTCGACACCGAACCGCCGCCGCTTGAGCAGCCCCCGAGCAACACCTTCAGGAAGGAGCACGCTACCGTGGTGTCATCGTCGCTTGGAACAGGGGGGGGGGGGGTCTGATGTTGACGCCACTTGCCATGCGTGTATGATGAGTTCCTAACAAGTGGTGGCTGGCAATGTTGGATGAGCGCTGCATAGTAGTAGATGCAGCCAGGATTCATACCCATCTCGTGCGTGTGCGCATCCTGGAGCAGCCAGTTAGCCAGACACGCTCCAAACAGAGCTGAGTTGCTTGCTCACAACTAGTTAGTCCGTTGTTCTCTTGTGGTTTGGCCGCAGCTGCAGCTGCACCAGAAGCAGAGCAGAGCGAGAGAGTGAGCAGCTGTAGAGTAGGGGCGAGGAGCAGGCAAGGGTGGATTTGCAAATCTGGGAGAGGTGCAATGCCATCGTTTCCATTTTCCACCCCAGTGGCTCACTGGCCGGGCCGGACAAGATATCGTGGCACAGGGCGGGAAACGTACCCTCACTCACCGGCCTAGGCCTGTAAAGTAAAGCAGCAGCCAGGCCACGCAATGGTACGACGGGGGGCGCGGCGTCCTTGCAATTTCCCAGAGTAGGAGCTCCCCGTCGTGGGCTGCTTCGCCATATGTGGGCATGGCTCCAGGACGTTCGCCCACGGGTCCTTCACTGGTCACCTCAGGTCGACCGCTGTAGACGGACGGACGGACGGACGCACGCACGCGGCGACAAATCAAACAGCGTATGGTAGTACTGCAGTATCAGGCAGCCGAGGTCGTGGCGAGATTATTCACCGCACGACCGCCGAATAAACAACGCGACCGCCTCTGCCCTCCGCGCGTATCCACTAGGCCGGCCACTGGCAGGCAGGCTGGACAAAACAGCGTATAGTATGGCGTGTCGGAACTCGGAACAAGACCGTCGTTGCGTGATTATAATTAATTAGCCAGCGTACGCATGCGTGCAGGGTGTTTTGGTTTGGCGCCCGCCGTATGTTGTTGCGCGCAGTACGGTCGACGCTGCAGGGAATCTCTACTTCTGTAGCATATACAGTAGCACACACGCTGCTGTCACTGGGCGACTAGTCGGCTCTTGATGACAAATTAGTCGGCAGGCGGCACGGGGGGATCGAGCGCCGCGCCACGGCCCGGGGAGGCCATGTCGTCACGCTTCAGCAGCACCCAGGCGGCCAAACATGCATGCATTCCCCTTGGAGGTCAAGTGCTATGAGCCTCGATGTTGCAGATACTCACCAGGTTCATACATTCCTCACTCCTCAGCGTATGTATGTACGTATGTATGTATGTATGTATGTATGTGTATATGTTGTCGTCTGTGATTGCCTGCATGCCTGGAGCTAGCACACATGACTACATACTAAATCTTATCCGGTAGTACCCCAACATCACGGTGGAGGTGTCTACATTGGTATCTAGACAAATCTAACACAAGTATAATGAATTGGAGGGAGTATTATCAATCCTAAGTTTCTCCTCTACTTTGACGCCATAGTTAGGCCTTAAAAACAACTTTGAGAAGAGCAAAGTGATGATCATGAGGTATCCGATTGAAGAGCAGCAACTGATTGCGAGCAATCTCAATTGCAAGTTGTTTTCGTTCTCGGTCACCTATCCAGGGATGTCGATTGGCGACAATAGGGGTGTGTTTAGTTGCCTGCATTTGGCCCAATCAGACCCGCACGGAAAGAATCCGACCTGTTTGATAGCATGTATACACTGTTCGGCCTGCATCGCACGAAATTTAAAGCATATCCTAGCCAGGCCCAATAGCTACGCCCGAATCGGCAGTTTCTGGAGAGCCAGGCTCGACCGAAGTAGGGGAGGGGAACGCGGCGCTGAGCTCGTGCGACCATGGAGATGCCGCGAGCTCGCCTGCGTGCCCTAAAAATCGGCGGGAGGATTTCAGCTCACCTCCCACCGATTCGGTTGCCCCTATTTAGCCCCCTCCCCTCACCGCCCAAAGTCCCGCCACCCTTCTCCCCCCTTTTAAGCTTTCCCGCCAACGCACATCGGCACCGACGAGCAGGTAAGATGCACTCCTTCACCGGCAGGCGATCCACAATGGCGGCGACTCCTGTCCTCAACTTCTCCGACCGTTCCCGCGTCCACCTCGAGCTGCAGCCATGGCCTTTGTGAGTTCAATCACCCTCTTCTCTCTGTTCATTGTAGTTAGATCTGAGAGCATGTGGTCGTAGGGTTTGATGTGCAAGCATGTGGTAGCTAGGGTTGATTCATGCAGTTTGTGTGCTATGCTTACTATCAATGCGGTAGATTGTGATGTTGTGGTAGCTATTGATGGTGGATTTGTAGTTTGGTAGAGTAGTGTGATAGTGATGAACACAATGTATTCATAGATAGTTGTCATGTATAGTCCTCCTTTCATAGATCGTACCGTACTGTGTGTGCTATGCTTACTGTCAATGCGTGCTACGATTGTAGGACATGACCATGCAGACCCATGATCTTAGTCAGGCCCTTGTCCTGTCCGACAACCAGTATGGTGCGTCCTATGTCGAGGACTCCCATCCCCCTCGATGAGCAGATGCCTCCTGATTCAGATGTGTTCGAGGTATCAGTTGATGGTTCTCTTTTTGTGCCAGTTGTGCTCATTGACCCAACTACTGTTGTCCCTGCACCAATGGCAACCACAAAGGCAAAGAAGGATGCTAGGGGGAACAATATGAAGTGGCAGCCGTTCATGTCCATGTTCATGCTGAACAAGATGTTTGAGGTCATCTCTAGTGGGGTTAGGACTGACATGGCCTTCAAGAAGGTGCACTCGAACACCGTTGTGAAGCAGATGTTTGAGTTATGTGGCCAGGAGGTGACTGCCAGCCAGGTGTACAACCACCTCAGGAAGTGAAGAGGTCGATGGATCCAAGTGTTCAAGGTCAGAGACCTTAGTAGTGTCTTATGGGATCAAAACACTTCCTCGATCGTTCTGGAGGCAGAGCACTACACCGGCCATGTCGCGGTTAGCTCACCGCCCCCTTGTTTTTCACACTAACTACCATTGCCTACTTGCAACTAACAACGCTTGTGCTTCTTTCTAAGGACCATCCCAAAGACGCTGAGTTGCTCAACACATCCATCCAGAATTACAACCAAATGCAACACATCTTCTCCTTCGGGCTGGCAACCGGCAAGCATTCCATGGGCTCCAGTGAGCCTCTCGATTCTCCCATGCCGGAGTTCCCAGCCAGCCTGAATGTAGAGGAAATCCTTGATGGCCTTTGTCTGGGGGATAAACCCCAGGTAGGCAACAGAACCCAGATCCTTCTCAAAAACAACGGGGCCCAGCAGCGCCCCTCAAGCCGGCTCACGCTTGACCGGGTCGCCCGACTCGGCCAAGGCCCCTCGACCCGGCCAAGTTCCTCAACCCGGCCGAATCACTCGACCCGGCCCCAACGGCCGGCGCAAGGCAACCGAACCCGGCGCACCAAGACGTCTTCAACAAGCCAGCTTCCCCTTGGCGTGTTCTCCAACCCAGCCACGGGTCAGCTCCCGTCCCATCCAGGCCGTACGATGGGATGAGTCCTCAATCAAAAGATGAGCAAGGCAGCAGTGCCCCTCCCATGCCTCTGGTCAGCCGAGGCGTGGCAACAGTGCCTCACCTACCCGCTGACCAGGGCCGGCGTGGCTACAGTGCGCCCGTCGTCACTGCTGACGCTAGCAAGTGGCGACCTGATGGGACGACACTATAGCGGACTCGACCCGGCCACTCCCTGATAATCGACAAGACGGCAAACAATGCCCCTACACCCGACGGGTCCCACGCCTGGAGAATCCGAAGAGCCCTATCTCCCGGCGCGTCCCAGCACCGGCTTTCCGGACGATGAGAACCAGGCCCCACGGCCTTGCAACATTACCATTGTACCCCTGGGGGGTTGACCTATAAAACCCTCAGGAAGCCTCCATGCACAGGCGAGCACAAACAGCAAAGAGACCCGATCAGTAGAACACACACACACACACACACAAATGGAGAGGGAGCAGCCTAAGCCTTGGCCTGCCTTCCTTCCTCCCCGATACAGCTCAAGGAGCAACTCTGTACTATGACACATAAACCACACTCGGCAGGACTAGGGGTATTATCTCTTCGGAGATCCCCGAACCTGGGTATGTCTTGCGTCCCGCGCTCGCTCATGCCGACCTCGCCTCTGGAGCCCACCAGTGCCCTCGAGCCTCCTCCTCTCTTTAGCCATCCCTTGGCATCTGCTGTACGCCCACCATGACAGTTGGTGCCCCCAGTGGGGCAGCTCGAGGTCCTGGCCGAGAGCATGCTTCAGACAGGGCTCCTCTCCGACTCCGACGATCCCGTCAAGCTGGCGGACGACGTCATCGACGCACTCGCCGCCTCCTTCGCCGCGCTGCGCATCTCCGATGCGCCCACGACCAACGAGTACCCCAGCGAGGTATTTGACTTTTCCGACTCCCCCCTTTCCCTCGGCGGCAACGCTCCCGCCCGGGCAATGGACCTCTATGTGGAGGTCTTCGTCACCGACACTGGCGGTTCTTCCTCGCCGAGCGCGGCGAGGAAGGCCGCCGAAGCCAAGGCCGCAGCGGAGCGGGCCGGCTCGCCCAACCCGCTGCGCGCCATGATGCAGAGCCTTCGCATCCCCATCGGCACCGACATCGACGCTTCCAAAGTCGCCGGGGCCCGGACTCGGCTCGAGGAGGACCGCCAGTGCTTGTTGGACCTCACCGAGACGCTCGCCGCCACGCCGCGCCGCCTGGACTCCGCTCAGCTGGAGCGCAACGCCGCCTACGGCTTCACGCCGGACGCGCCCGAGCCAAGCCAGGTCATGGACGTGCGGGCCCGGGGTGGCGCGATCGGACACGCCTTCGGCGCCCTCCCGCCCGTCTATGAGACTCCCGTGAAGAACATGCGCGCCGCCCAGGTGGTTGCGCTCGGCCTGGATCAGCTCATGGCGAGGAGCTGAAGGATCGCCTCAAGCGGGTGAACGACCTCCTCGACGCGACCAACACACAACAAGGCCACCTCAACCAACTCGCCAAGCCGGCGGGATCCAGCTCCCTCCGCGACAACGGACCCAGCAATCATCAGAACACGGCGTCTTCACCACCTGGCGAGGCGCCCTCGGGTCGCACCCGGACCCGGCGCAACCCCGCCCCAACGACTGTTGGCCCCTTGGGCGACGAGCCAGCCTTGGAGGACCGATGCCGGCTCGACCGTCTACTCCAACCCGGCTGACGTCCGACTGCGGTTGACCCCCCCCCCCTGCGGCGTGGTCGCCGACCGGCTGGGCCCGCGCGCCATCAATGACACCAATGCCCGCCACCGCCTCGACCGACTTGCCCTCTCCCAGGAGCTGGAGGAGAGCAATCCTGTTAACCCGGCGTGTTTCGGTCCACACATCCGGGACGAGCCCTTTACCAAAGGGTTCACGCTCCCCCGTGACACCGCCAAGTACAACGACACAGTGAAGCCGGAAAACTGGCTCACCGACTACACCACCGCCATTGGCATCGCCGACGGCAACCACCGCCTCGCCGTGCGCTATGCGCCGCTCATGCTCCAAGGATTGGCCCGCACATGGTTGAACAGCCTGCCGGTGGGCAGCATCAATGTGTGGGTCGACTTCGAGCAAGCTTTCATGCGCAACTTCACCGGCACCTACAAACGACCCGACCGTCCCAGCCAGCTCGCCATGTGCGTGCAGGGACCGACAAAAACTGGCCGCGAGTACCTCTCACGCTGAACCGATCTCCTAAACAACTTCAAGGGTGTCCATGAAGTCCAGGCAATCCAGTACTTCGTCAACGGGTGCCGGGATGGCACCCTCCTCAAGCATGAACTCTTACGCTCCGAGCCGGTCACCATGGCCGTGCTCATGGTGACGGCGGACAAGTATGCCAACGCCGACTCCGCCATGAACATCCAGGTGGCACTGGATGAAGCCGACAAAGCGAGGCCGGTTCCCCCTCCGAAGCCGGCCGACGAAGGAAGCCAGCAACAACACAACCAGCAGAACAACAAGCGCAAGGCCGACCAACCGGCCCAATGCTACGACAACCGGCTCGTCGCGGCCGCTGAGCAGGTGCCCGCGACCGACCCGGCCGCCAAGTGCCGGCAGACCGGCAAAATAGCGTGGCAACCCGCCATGAGCTTTGAGAAGATGCTCGACGCTCCCTGCAAGCACCACAGCGGCGCAAGACCGTCCACGCACACGCTTCGGTAGTGCGCCATCACCAAGCGCATCATGAGGGGCGACATCCTGCCTCCTCCGGCCCCGGCTCCGGAGCGGGGCAGCCGCCTCCGCCTCCTCCACCGCCCTCGACCGGCGGAGTGATGCGCGATGACGCCTACCCGACCCAGAACGCGACGTACATTGTCTTCATCAGCCACAGCGGCGGCAAGTGCAGCGAGCGTCTACTTCGGCAGGAGATGAACACCGTCATCCCGGCCAGGCCGGAGTACATGCATTGGTCGGAGCGCCCTGTCACATGGACCCGGGAAGACCACCCGACTGTCATGCCAAGTCCGGGTGGCTACGCCCTTGTCCTCAACCCCACCATCGTCGCGCCTCGGCGCACCTGCAAGTTCTCCCGAGTCCTCATCGACGGTGGTAGCAGCATCAACATCCTCTACCGCGACACCATGACCAAGCTCGGCCTCGAGGCCAAAGACCTGGAGGCGACCCGGACGATCTTCCACGTCATCGTTCCCGGCCTCTCCTGCTCTCCAATCGGCCGAATCCAGCTTGACGTCCTGTTCGGCGACAGCGACCATTTCCGTCGTGAGCCGCTCTGGTTCAAGGTGGTGGACCTGACTAGCGTGTACCATGTGTTGCTAGGCCGGACCGCGCTCGCCAAATTCATGGCGGTCCCCCACTATGCCTACCTGAAGATGAAGCTGTCGGGTCCGAAGGGCCTCATCACCATCACTGGCGACTACCGCAAGTCCCTGGAGTGCGTCCGGGAAGGTGCCAAGCTGGCCGAGTCGCTGGTCGTAGCCGAGGAGCGGTGCCAGCTCGACCAGATCGTCGCCCTGGCCAGCGAGACGTCGACCGCACCAATCCCAGCCGAGGAGCCGACCGATGAGGCCTCGTTCAAGCCCTCCAAGGAGACCAAGAAGGTGAAGCTGAAACCGGGAGTTCCCAGCTGCAGCAAGTACGTTGTCATGGGCACCCGCTTCGACAACAAATAGGAAGGCGAGCTTGTCGACTTCCTCCGTGAGAATCGGGATTTTTTTGCATGGACACCAAAGGATATGCCGGGTATCCCGAGGAAGTACGCCGAGCACAAACCCCACGTCCGCAAGGATGCCAAGCCTGTCCGTCAACCCTTGCGACGTTTTTCCAAAGAGAAGAGAAGAACCATCGCTGAAGAGGTCGCCAAGCTTTTGGTGGCCGGCTTCATCATGGAAGTGTTTCACCCCGAGTGGCTGGCCAACCGAGTCCTCGTCCTGAAGAAGAACAAGACCTGGCGCATGTGTATCGAATACACTAGCCTGAACAAGGCCTGCCTCAAGGACCCGTTCGCCCTCCCGTGGATCGACCAAGTAATCGACTCCACTACCGGGTGTGAGCTCCTGTCCTTCCCGAATGCTTATTCCGGCTATCATCAGATCAAGTTGACCCGGCTGACACCCTGAAGACGTCCTTCATCACTGTCGGATTTCGGGTTCCGGCTGACCCTTGAGGTTCGAACACTGGGGTGCGCGCGGAGATTTCGCCTCCTACCTACCTGCACCCCTCTGCCTCGCTAAGATCTAAGCTATGGAAAGAACAACACGAGAGACACATGGTTTATACTGGTTCAGGCCACCGTTGTGGTGTAATACCCTGCTCCAGTGGGTGGCGTGGTGGATTGCCTCTTGGGCTGATGATCATGAACAATACAAGGAAGAACAGCCTCGCGAGGGTCTGTTCTTGGCTAGGGCGATGAACTGCTGGGAGGAGTTCAGTCACCCTTCTCTCTCTCTCTCTCCGATTGTTGATGCCCCTCTCCCCTGGGGGTGGCTAGTCCTATTTATAGAGGCCCTAGTCCTCTTCCCAAATATCGAGCGGGAAGGGAGCCAACAATGGCGGGCTAATTTGAAGGGGGACAACTAGTACCAGCTATCCTAACAAAAGTAGTCTTCGCCTGCACAAAGCTCTGGTGGTGACGCCGTCTTGGGATCCACAATGACCTCCGTCTTGCAGTCCTCTTGGTCCTGGTCTTGTTGCAGCGAAATGGAAACCTTTGCCTGATGCCTCGGTACTCCGCGGCTGCGCTTTCCTCCTTTGCACCAAAGAGGAAAGGAGGACACTGCACGGGCTGGCACCCGCCTGGCGCCCTTGGTCGTCATGGCTTGTGTCACGGGCACCTCGTGAGGTACCCCGCCTTGATCTCTCCGCCTCCTCGCGAGCCAGCCTGATGAGGCCGTGCCCGAGGAAGCTCCGCGTTGTCCGCCCCACGAGGCTTGGCCCCTCGCGAGGGTCTTGGGTCTGTGTTGGTGAAGATGGGCCGTGCTGGGCCCCCCTTTGAGCCACGCCACAGGCCGCAGGCAGGCAAGTCTGGGGACCCCCGTTCCCAGAACGCCGACAGTAGCCCCCGGGCCCAAGGCGCGTCCGGGCTTGGCCGTGCAGGGAGGCGAAAAGGGCAAGAGCGAAGCGCCGCAGGCCCTAACAGCCTGCGGTCTTGGGCGCCGCGTGGCGGTTGATTGGACGTGGGCGTCTCCACTTCCCCATGGCATCTCGGCAACTGCATGGATTGGACAAGTCCCTGCATGCAAAGCGGGTCATAATTACCTGCGATCGTGGGGGCCGTCGGTTGGGCCTCGCCAGCTATAAGTACGGATCGGCGTGCGCCCTTCCAGTTCATCCCCCCTTGCTTCTCCTTCTTCTTCATGGCCCCGTCGAGGAGGTTCTTGGCTGCAGAGAAGGGGAAGGCTTGCCAGGTTGAGCCTGCCTCTCCCCCGCCCAAGCGCGGCCGAGGGCGCCCTCGCAAACATCCTGTGGCCACCATGGTAGCTCCCCGCGGCCGTGGAGGCGATTTTCAGCACGACGACGGGCGGATTGCTGCGGCCGGGGGGCGCGCTCCGGTCGCGCGTCCCCCTAGGCCACGCTTTCGTGCTGCAGAGGTGCTGCCGAAGTTCGTCGTGTGGTCGGCGGAGCCGACTAGCACCCGGCTTCCGCTTCCTCGCTTCCTCCTCGACGAGCTCCCGGCCGGCGCCCCGGGCGGCCTCTGGCTTCAGGCCGACGGCTGCTGCAGCCCGGCCTTATGGGCTTCACTAGAGGTCTCCGCAGCCGGGAGCTTGGCCCTGGCCCGCGGTTGGTAGACGTTTGCCCGCGCGCATGGCCTGAGCCGTCGTTGCACCCTGCACTTCAAGTTTGACGGCGATGCCACCCTCTACGTGAGGGTGTTTGGGGAAGATGGTCGCCGCGCAGGGTGCTGCCCCGAGGACGACGACCGCGGCCGGGAACCCAGCTCCGGCGATGATGGAGAAGACAGCGCTCGCGTGACTGGCGGCGCTCGGGGTTCCCCAAGCTTCTCCGGTTCTTCTTCAGGCGGCGACTCTTCCAGCGGTGGCCGCGGTCAGCCTCCACGCCGTCGCATCTGCTTGGGAGGTGGTAGCGTGTCCGCCCGCCGTCGCGCCCCGGTGAAGCGCGAGAGGGAGTCTGCCTGAGCCCCGGAGGCAGCTCGAGTCTTCCCTGCAGGCCGGTGTGAGGTGAGCTGCGCCTGATCTGTTCTTTCTTTTCCTTTTTCCTGCGTAAAAAAGACAGTAGTGTGGAGCCCCGCGGGGGCGTGTTTGGGTTATTGCTGTTAATCATCGTTTTGCTTCCGTTATCGTGCCTTCCGGCTACGTGCCCGCGTGTGGATAGTTCCCGGCCCCAGCCGTGGGGGGCGACCGACCCAGGCCCTGTGTTCGTGTCGCGATGCCCGTGGGGCACGGACTGGAGGGGTGCTCCTGTAATGGACCCAGGTCGCGAACCCTTTGAACGACTAGGACAGGAACACTCGCGAGGGCGCTCGGCTGTCCCCCCCTCGCGAGGCCTTGCATAAGAGAAATCGAGGCAGGAGAGTGAAAAGTCGAAGAACCACAAGCCAAAGACGGCAACAACTTCAATAAAACTTCGAATGAGAAGGAACAAGCCAACTGCGGAAAGCAAATGAAAAGCCGCGTCCGGCACCTAATCTAGTCTTCGACGTCTTCTCACCAGCGCGGAGCTAAGTGCTGCCACTGGGCGTGGGAGGGAGCCCCAGGGCCTGAGGCCGGCGCTCCTGAGACTCCGGGGCGTGTACAGCCCCAACTCATTATTACGTGAGAGTGTCACGGGCGGCGAGCTTCACAGGCGTTGGCCTTCTTCACAGGCTCCGGGCCTTTTCCAAAACGCGACAGCTTCACAGGCATTCGCCTTCTTCACAGGCTCTGGGCCTTTTCCAAAATGCGACAGCTTCACAGGCATTCGCCTTCTTCACAGGCTCTGGGCCTTTTCCAAAACGCGACAGCTTCACAGGCATTCGCCTTCTTCACAGGCTCTGGGCCTTTTCCAAAACGCGACAGCTTCACAGGCATTCGCCTTCTTCACAGGCTCTGGGCCTTTTTAGGGGTAGAACCTCCGGAGGTGCTGGATGTTCCATGCGTTCTGGACCGGCACCCCCTCCTGAGTCTCCAAGCGCGCGGAGCCGGGCCTGGAAACATGAACAACTTTGAACGGGCCCTCCCACATGGGAGAGAGCTTGTGCAGCCCCTCCCTGGAGAGAACCCGCCTGAGCACGAGGTCTCCTACCTCGAGAGTTCTGGGGTGGATGTTGCGGCAGTGATATCGCCGCAGTGCTTGTTGGTACCTCGCCGCTCGCAGCGCGGCTTCTCGGCGACGTTCCTCCCCCAGCACGAGGTCCATCCCCCGCATGGCGTCCTGCTGCGCCTCGTCGAACGCCAGGACCCGCGCGGAGCGACGTCTGACCTCGTGAGGGAGGACCGCTTCGGCTCCGTAGACCAGGAAGAACGGGGTCTCTCCAGTCGGCTTGGTCGCGGTTGTGCGGATGGACCACAACACGGACTGAAGCTCGTCGTACCAACCTCTGCCGCAGGCCTCCAGCTTCTTCTTGAACGTCCTGGTCTTGAGGCCCCTCAGGACCTCTGCGTTGGCTCGCTCGGCCTGGCCGTTGCTTCGGGGGTGCGCCACCGAAGCGTAGCATATCTGCGTTCCAAGGTTAGCACAGTATGTTTTGAAGAGGTTACTGGTGAACTGCGAACCGTTGTCCGTGATGATGCGGTTCGGCACCCCGAACCGGCTCACGATGCCCTTGATGAACTTGACCGCGGAACCCGCGGGAATGGTGCGGACAGCCTCTACTTCAGCCCACTTGGTGAACTTGTCCACGGCGACGTAGAGGTAGCGGTAGCCCCCTGGCGCCCGAGGAAACGGGCCCAAGATGTCCAGCCCCCAGACTGCGAATGGCCACGAAAGGGGTATAGTCTGCAGGCCTCCTGCTGGCTGATGGATCTGCTTGGCGTGGAACTGGCAGGCCTCACAAGCTTTCACTAGTTCGACGGCGTCATTGAGCGCGGTGGGCCAATAAAACCCACTGCGGAACGCCTTGCCGACGAGGGTCCGTGATGATGAATGATGTCCACAGTCTCCGCCGTGTATATCTTCCAGCAGTTCCTTCCCTTGCTCCCTGGAGATGCAGCGCAGGGATACATCGTTTGGTCGCTTCCGGTAGAGCTCTCCATCCTTGATGCAGTATGCCGTGGCCTGGCGTGCCACTCGCTCCGCTTCCTCCTCCTTCTCCGGCAGGGTCCCTTGTGTTAAGTAACTCCGGAGCTCCGTGATCCAGCATCCCTCCTGAGGTTCCATCGTCAGGAGCAGGCGTGCTCCTGAGGCCGGGCCACAGGCCGGAGCTCCTGAGGCAGGTGGCTGGGGGAGCTTCTCCCGAGGCTGAGCCGTGTTTGACAATGACGGCAGGGCTGAGGGCTTGAAGAGCCGCTCCTCGAAAACGCCAGGCTCCTGAGGTAACCGCCTGGACGCCCGTTTGGCGATGTCGTCGGCCTCCTGATTGGTGCCACGGGGCACATGCTGCAACTCCAACCCCCAGAACTGCTTCTCCATCCTGCGGACCTCCGCAAGGTAGGCTT
Organism: Triticum aestivum; assembly: GCF_018294505.1. Classification (NCBI taxonomy): domain Eukaryota; kingdom Viridiplantae; phylum Streptophyta; class Magnoliopsida; order Poales; family Poaceae; genus Triticum; species Triticum aestivum. Next base: position 30,028,127 of record NC_057806.1, on the reverse strand, counting down.
CCATGTGCTCATCTTTCGGCTCGTACACCTTGTTGGAGAAATTGACAAGGAGCTGCGAATCGCCCTTGATGGTGAGGCGTTTCACCCCCAGGGCAGCTGCGGCCTTCAAGCCCGCTATTAAACCTTCATACTCCACTATGTTGTTGGAGACCTTTTCACCTTGCTGGAAACAGAGTTGCACGGCGTAGTAGAGCTTGTCTTGAGTGGGCGATATAAGCACCGCCCCAGCCCCAGCCCATGCCTGGAGAATGCCCCATCAAAGTACATGACCCAGCCTTCTGGCGCCTCGCTTCCCGGGGAGAGGGACCGATCCTCGTCGGCCTTGAGGCCTGGTGCCTCCGTCCATTCTGCCACAAAGTCCGCCAACGCTGCTCCCTTGATGACTCTGGTCATGCTGAATTCGAGCTGAAATGCTTGCAGTTCTATGTTCCACTCAGCGACCCTTCCAGCTGAGTTAGGGCTCGTGAGCACTCTCTCCAGGGGGTATGACGAGACGACCTTGATGGGGTGACCCTGAAAATAGTGCCGCAGCTTGCGCGAGGCCACCAGTAGCGCGAGGAGTTTCTGAGGCATGGGGTACTGTGCCCTCGCATCCCGCAACACCGTGCTGACAAAGTACACCGGGTGCTCGACGAGGTTGGGTGCATCAGTGCTGGCGGCTCCCTTCGGAGACCATGGCGCCTCTTGAGGCGATGAGGCCTCCTGAGGCTGGCCATCTGGGGGAGGGGCCTCTTCCGCCTCTGGTGCACTCCTCTGCGGCGGTTGATCCTCCTCAGCCACGGTGGCGGTTTCTGTGGGCCTTCCTTGTTCCTGTTTTGCCTTGTCCCGGGCTGCTGCTGCGGTTTTGATTCGATGCTCCTCTCTAACCGCCACCAGGGCTGCGCTGGCGGAGTACGGAGTGGCGGCGAGGTAAAGCACCAGGGGCTCTTGAGGGCGCGGAGCCACCATGACCGATGGGCTGGTCAGGTATCTCTTGAGATCCTGGAACGCCTTGTCGGCCTCTTCAGTCCACTCAAAGGGCCCCTTTTTCTTCATTAGCTGGAAGAAGGGCAGCGCTCGTTCCCCCAACTTGGAGATGAAGCGCCCTAGCGCGGTCACGCGCCCAGTGAGCTTCTGCATTTCTCTGAGGGTCTTTGGCGGGCTCATGTCTTCCACCGCCTTGACCTTTTCCGGGTTAGCCTCGATGCCTCGGTGGGACACGAGGAAACCCAAGAGCTTGCCCGAGGGGACTCCGAACACACACTTCTCTGGGTTGAGCCGTAGGTTCACTGCGTTGAGGCTCGCGAAGGTTTCCTCCAGGTCTTGTATCAGGGTCCTGGCCTCCCGAGACTTTACCACAATGTCATCGACGTAAGCTTCAACATTCTTCCCGAGCTGCGGGCCCAAGGTGATGTGCATCAGCCGCTGAAAGGTCGCCCCTGCGTTACGCAGTCCGAATGGCATGCATGTGTAGCAGTACACCCCACACGGGGTTAGGAAGGCTGTCTTTTCAACGTCTTCTACCGCCATCTTGATCTGGTGATACCCAGAGAAGGCATCCAAGAAGCATAGCAGGTCGCATTCCGCGGTGGAATCGACGATCTGGTCGATGCGTGGGAGCGGGAACGGATCTTGCGGGCATGCTTTTTTGAGGTTGGTGAAGTCGACACACATGCGCTCCTTCCCTTCCTTCTTTGGCACAATGACAGGGTTGGCCAACCAATCCAGGTATCGGACCTCGCGAATGACCCCAGCGGTTTCTAATTTGCGGGTCTCTTGGAGGATGAAGGCCTGCTTTTCTGTGGACTGCTGCCTGGCCTTCTGCTTCACAGGGCGCACGTTGGGGCACACGTTGAGGTGATGCTCGATTACTCTCCTAGGGATCCCTGCCAACTGGTGAGGCTCCCAAGCGAATACCTTCTTGTTTGCGCGCAGGAACCCGACCAGGGCCTCCTCCTGCTCGGGTTCGAGGTTGGCGCCTATGGTGAAAGTGGCGTTGGTGGACCCGTCCTCATCGACGGGTATCTGCTTGGTTTCTGCCTTGTTTTGGGTGAACAACTGTTTCTTCTTGGCGGGTGCAGCCCCCTTGGGCTTGGGGGTCTCCAAGTCGGTGGGCTATGCCGACGCCGCTGTCTTGAAGGCGAGCTTGAGCACCTGCAGCGCATCTCCGGTGTCCCCGTGCATGGTGAGGACACCACTGCTCCCGGGCATCTTCATGAGGTTGTACGCCGGGTGCGTCGCGGCCATGAACTGGGCCAGCGCTGGGTAGCCGAGGATGGCATTATAGGGAAGGCCGATGGGGGCGATGTCGAAGTCGACCAGCTCCGTGCGGAAGTTGTTGTAGGTGCCGAAGGTTACTGGGAGCCGGATCTGTCCCAAGGAGCTGGATGATCCGCCCCCAACGCCTGAGAAGGGCAGGCTGGGTTGCAGCCGTTCCAGGGTTATGCAGAGGAGGTTGAAGGCCTCGACCGAGAGCACGCTGAGGCCCGCACCACCATCGATGAGAGTTCTGGTGATGGCCACCTGGCAGATGGTGCGGGTGTACAGCATGGGGAGCGCACCCGAGCAGGCCAAGTTGGAGGGGTGGTCCTCCGAGCTGAAGGTCAGGCCGGCCTTGGGCGCCGCCCGGTCCGGGAGAGCCCCCTGCCGCGTGGAAGCGGCGCTGACCCGGCGGATGAATGGCTTGACGTGGTGACTTGTAGGCGGCGCCTGCGAGCCACCTAGGAGGGCCGCGATGACCGGGGGTGTTGGTGTAGCACGATGGGCGGGGAAGAGGCTGCGGGGCTCTTCCCAAGAGGCCACGGAGGCTGCCGGCAGGTGGAGCAGCCATGTGCGCGGAGCGCCAGTGAGGGCCATGGGGAGCCAATTGGCCATGACCCTATCGTCACCTCCAGCTTCGAGGAGGGCCTCCTCGCTCGCCAGCAAGAAGGCCAGCGGATCTGTCGCGCCGCCGTAGCGCGGCGGCGTCGTTGGCTTGAACTTGTCCGGCCACCGTACCCGTTGCAGGGCTGGGGCCAAGGCTCGGAGCCCCCTGGCCGCTGTGCTGGAGCCGGCGGCCGGAGCGGGCGACGCGCTACTCATAGCGAGGCATGCCGTGGCGGTGGCGGAAGAGAAAACTCCGGTGCACCCCTACCTGGCGCGCCAAATGTCGGATTTCGGGTTTCGGCTGACCCTTGAGGTTCGAACACTGGGGTGCGCGCAGAGATTTCGCCTCCTACCTACCTGCACCCCTCCGCCTCGCTAAGATCTAAGCTATGGAAAGAACAACACGAGAGACACAGGGTTTATACTGGTTCGGGCCACCGTTGTGGTGTAATACCCTACTCCAATGGGTGGCGTGGTGGATTGCCTCTTGGGCTGATGATGGTGAACAATACAAGGAAGAACAACCTCGTGAGGGTCTGTTCTTGGCTGGGGCGATGAACTGCTGGGAGGAGTTCAGTCACCCTTCTCTCTCTCTCTCTACGATTGTTGATGCCCCTCTCCCCTGGGGGTGGCTAGTCCTATTTATAGAGGCCCTGGTCCTCTTCCCAAATATCGAGCGGAAAGGGAGCCAACAATGGTGGGCTAATTTGAAGGGGGGCAGCTAGTACCAGCTATCCTGACAAAAGTAGTCTTCGCCTGCACAAAGCTCTGGTGGTGACGCCGTCTTGGGCTCCACAATGACCTCCGTCTTGCAGTCCTCCTGGTCCTGGTCTTGTTGCACCGAAATGGCAACCTTTGCCTGATGCCTCGGTACTCCACGGCTGCGCTTTCCTCCTTTGCACCAAAGAGGAAAGGAGGACACTGCGCGGGCTAGCACCCGCCTGGCGCCCTTGGTCGTCATGGCTTGCGTCACGGGCACCTCGTGAGGTACCCCGCCTTGATCTCTCCGCCTCCTCGCGAGCCAGCCTGATGAGGCCGTGCCTGAGGAAGCTCCGCGTCGTCCGCCCCGCGAGGCTTGGCCCCTCGCGAGGGTCTTGGGTCTGTGTTGGTGAAGATGGGCCGTGCTGGGCCCCCTTTGAGCCACGCCGCAGGCCGCAGGCAGGCAAGTCTGGGGACCCCCGTTCCCAGAACACCGACAATCACGCCCTTTAGGGCGTATTGCTACATCACCATGTCGTTCGGCCCGAAGATCACCGACGCCACCTTCCAGCGCTGCATGCAGAAATGCCTGCTGCCACAACTCGACCGCAACATCCACATCTATGTGGACGACATCATGGTGAAGACCAAGCAACATCTCACGCTCCTCGACGACCTGAAGGAAACCTTCGCCAACCTACGGGAATACAAGGTCAAGCTCAACCCGGAGAAATGCGTTTTCATCGTCCCAGCCGGAAAGCTACTTGGCTTCCTCGTCTCGGAGCGCAGCATTGAGGCAAACCCGGAGAAAATCAAGGCCATCGAGTGCATGTGCAAGCCAGCTCGGCTGCGCGATGTCCAGAAGTTCACTGGCTGCTTGGCCTCGGTCAACCGATTTCTCAACCGGCTGGGCGAGGGGGCTTTGCCCCTGTATCAGCTGATGAAGAAGACGACGCCGTTCGAGTGGAACGACCAGGCGGACGAAGCTTTCTGCGACCTCAAGTGCATGCTCCCCACCGCGCCCGTCCTGGCCGCACCAGCCGGGAAGGAGCCGCTGCTGCTCTACATTGCCGCAACCTCGCGGTCGGTCAGTACAGTGATGGTGGTCGAGCGAGTAGAGAAGGGCAATATCCAGGCTATCCAACGTCCCATCTACTATCTGAGCGAGGTGCTCTCCGCCTCCAAGAAGAACTACCCGCACTACCAGAAGATGTGTTACAGCGTGTACTTCACCGCCAAGAAATTGAAGCAATACTTCCAAGAGCATGTTGTTACCGTGGTCAGCACGGCCCCCTCGGCGAGATCATTGGGTGCCGAGACGCCTCTGGCCGGGTCGCCAAGTGGGCGCTCGAGCTAGCCAGCCACACCATCCTCTACGAGCCTCGCACTACGATAAAGTCCCAAGCTCTGGCCAACTTCCTTGTTGACTAGACTGAGACCCAGTACCCGTCGCCGCCGCCGGATTCAACGCAATGGCGATGCACTTCGATGGCTCGAAGATGCGTCTCGGCCTAGGGGCCGGCATTGTGCTGTCTTCCCCGAAGGGTGACCGGCTCAAGTACGTGCTCCAGATCCACTTCACCGCCTCCAATAACGTCGCCGAGTATGAAGCACTTGTGCATGGCCTCCGGCTCGCCAAGGAACTCGGCATCCGGCGCATCCTGTGCTACGGCGACTCGGATTTGGTGGTGCAGAAGTGCTCCGGCGAGTGGGACGCCCATGACCCCAACATGGCGAGCTATCATTTCCTCGTCCAGAAGTTGTCTAGAATCTTCGTAGGCTACAAGTTCCTCCATGTCCCGCGCACGAAAAATGAGGCTGCCGACACGCTCGCCAAGATCGCCTCATCACGACAGTCTATTCCGTCCGGCGTCTCCCTCGAGTACCTGCGCAAGCCGTCTGTCAAACCGTCTCCGGACTCCGAGTCCATCTACGTCCCGGACGACCCGACTGCCCCTCAACCCGGCCCAGGGACTGCCGAACCTGGCCCGGGGGCTGCCGGACCTGGCCCGGGCTGCCGTCATCATCGACCCGACCGCCGCCGTCCCTGACCCGGGGGCTACCGCCCCGGAACCGTCATGGTGGCCGTCTTTGCCGTAGTGACAGCTCCCTCATGGGCCCTGCCCATATCAGAGTTTTTGGAAAACGAGGTCCTCCTCATGGACAAGACCGAGGCTCAGCAAGTGCAGCGCCGGGCGTCTGCCTACAACATCATCAACAACGAGCTCGTCAAGTGTAGCTCCACCGGCGTGTTCCAGCGCTGCGTCGAGCAAGACAAGGGCATTGAGATCCTCCTCGACATACACTAGGGCGAGTGCGGGCACCACGCCGCCTCGCGGTCCCTAGTGGCCAAGGCTTTCCGCCATGGTTTCTACTGGCCCACGGCCCTCCAAGATTCCGAGTCGGTCGTCCTCAAGTGCGAGGGATGCCAGCGCTTTAGCAAGCGTAGGCACTAGCCGGCGTCGGCACTCCGGACCATCCCGATCGCCTGGCCCTTCGCGGTATGGGGACTCGACATGATGGGCCCTTCAAGACCGCTCGAGGCGGCATGACGCATTTTCCGGGGGCGGTGGACAAGTTCACCAAGTGGATCGAAGCAAGGCCAATCAAGAAACTGGACGGGCCAACGACCGTCCGATTCATCAAGGACATCGCGGTGCGATACGGCATGCCGAACAGCATCATCACGGACAACAACACCAACTTCGGCAAAGGTGCGCTCGCGCAATATTGCTTCGCCTCCGGCATCCGCCTCGACCCGGCGTCTGTTGCACACCCGCAGTCCAACGGCCAGGTCGAGCAAGCCAAGGGCCTCATCCTATCCGACATCAAGCCACGGCTCGTCGAGCCACTCGTCCGCTCACCCGGCAGCTGGCTTGACGAGTTGCCGTCCGTCCTCTGGAGCCTCCGCACCACGCCCAACCGGTCGACTGGGTTCACCCCGTTCTTCCTCGTCTATGGAGCTGAAGCTGTCATCCCAACTGACGTCGAGTTCGACTCGCAGCGTGTCGTGATGTACACTGAAGCCGAAGCCAAAGAAGCCCGCGAAGACAGCGTCGAACTACTTGAAGAAGCACGCCTCCTGGTGCTCAGTCGGTCAGCCATTTATCAGCAAGGCCTGAGGCACTACCACAACAAGAAGATCAAACCCCTTGCGTTCCGAGAGGGAGACCTCGTCCTGCCACTCGTCCAGCAGCAAGCCAGCCAGCACAAGCTGTCCTCCCCGTGGGAGGGCCCCTTCATCATCAGCAAGGCCTTGTGCGACCGCAACGCCTACTACCTCATTGACGCCTGCAAAGTCGAACAAGCGCAAGAGAGACACCGCCGGCGAAGAAACAACCTGGCCGTGGAACGCGGAACTCCTCCGCCCATTTTATAGTTAGCTGTGTGCACATATATATCGTTGCCTTTTGTGATTGAATGAAAGTTATGGAGTCCCCGAGCGATGCTCGGGGGGTGCCTCCTTTCGACCAAGTTATTGTGTCCCCTACTTTTGTGCATCACCATCCCCTTGGACTAACCCGGCCACTGGTTCGACTTGCTTGACCCGGGGGCTCGGGGGCTGGCCGGCTTGGTAACCACCCGCCGCCTTCCTTAGTAGTTCCCGACATGTCAAGGTCGCCACGATCCCCCACTTCGCCATAGGCCACAGAACCGGCTTCGGCTGTCGGCTAGCAAGCACAACGTACCAAAGCGCCAACATGTCGTGAATACTAAGTTAAGGACCGCCAGGTTACCCAACCCGGCCCCTTCACTCATAAAATGTCGCATGACCGGCTGCTCGCCAACCGGCTTTGCCGGATTGCCGCCAGCCGACCCAGTGGGTGTTTCGCTCGCGCTCAACGTTTCGACAGCTTAAGTACCACGCGCTCCTCTCAAAGGCCGAACTCCTTGTCATGGACCGGAGCCTCGGCCGTCAGACTCGCACGCGAGGGGGGGGGGAGGCCCGAGAGGGAAAACGCGCAAGAAAACGGCTCAAAAGACAAAAAGTATGAGTGCAAACATTCATGAAATTTATACATCACCAGTTCAAATTCAAACAGGCCCAAGGCTAGAATTTATTACACCCGTCTACCCCTAGTGGGTGGGTGGACCTGCTACCTAACAGAAATTTTTACTAAGTTAAAAACAGGCAGCCTCAGGCATCTCCCTCGGTGGCCTCCGGGTTCGCCGAGGTGCCGGTGTTCCCCTCCTCGGCGTCCGCATCGCGGTAGACGTCCGTCTCCTCAGAGCTGCCCTCTGGGTCGTCTAGAAGTAGGCTGTAGTCGTCAGCAGGCACGACTCCGCCATCTTTCGCCCGCTCCGGCCGGAACTCATCGTGGAAGGTGAACGCGGCGATGTAGCTGGCCCGAGCAGCAATCCGGCCAGCCTCCGCCTGCAGCTGGCTCTCCGAGCCGGCTCGCTGGCCCATCAACGCGTCCAGTGACAGGTCCGGATGCCAAGACATCGCAAACCTGAGCGCCATCTCGGCACCGGCACGAGTAGCGGAAACACGCCAGTCGCGGAGCCGACCCGGCCCCGCCTCCAACCATCGCGCCAGCCGCGTGAAGCTATTCGGCGCAACGGAACCCGGCCAGTGAGCCGTCATCATCGCCGCGCCGGCCTGAGAAAGCCACCACACCTGATCACCCAAGATGCGCAAACGAGCCTCGGCGGCGGTAACAATATCTGGGAAGGTCCAGGCTACCTACGGGTCAGTTCTGGAGCCGACGACGCCCTGCGGGTTGCATTGAAAGCGGACCACCTCCTCCGCTAACTAGCGCGTCTCCGGGAAGGCCCCTATAAAGAAGAAAAGCAAGTCAGAAGCAAGTCACCAAGGACAAGAAGCCGGGATCCCAGCCCGGCAAAAACCCAAGGAAAGCACTTACTGAAGAAGGACTCTTCCAGGTGCCGCGCTTTGAGCAACGTACCGCGCCGCTCCCGGGCGATAGTGCAGTCACGCTCCTGGAGCGTCTTCTCCAGATCGGCGACCTTGGCAAGGGCCGTCTTCAGCTCGGCGTCCTTTTCCTCGGCCGCCTTCTCGGCCTCCTCGCGGCGACGGGTTTCCCGCTGAAGGGTCTTCTTCACTGTGGCCACCAGCGCCATCAGGTGCTCCACCTCGGCCTGGAGCTGACCCTTGTCATCGGCCAGTTTGCCGCATTGCTGATCCACCTAGGCAAGGGCCCGCTGCGCCTCCACAACCTTGGCGGCTTCCACCTTGAGGAGTTCCACCTTGGCCTCAAGACAACCCTTATCGACCTTCAGGTGCTCCCGCAGCCGGCTGGCTTCATCGAGCACCCGCCAGGCTCCTGTCGCCTCCGCCCTCGCCACCTCAGCCCCAAGCCGGCCGATGTCGGCAACGAGCCGGTCGTAATGAAGGCCGGCTCGAATCAGCCGAGTCCTCCAAGACAACACCTCGGTTGCAGAAGAAAGAATCATAAACGAAGTACCATTTTAAGATTCGATCTGACTGCTATGCAAGTTGGCCCGAATCTCGGGGGCTACACCCAGTGGGTGCGCTAACACGCCCCCACTAAAGAGAGCACGCAGGAAAAATACATGTGGCAGCACAGAGCTCCTCCTCCTTGGCGGCAAGATGATCCTTGAGCCACCTGTGCTTCTCCAGAAGCCGGTTGAAGACGCTGACCCGGTTGGAGTCCAGTTGCTGCAAGAGCGACGGTCAACACAAAGACAGCGGTTTAAGATTCAACCCAACTGCTAAGCAGTTGGCCCGAATCTCGGGGGCTACACCCAGTGGGTGCGCTAGCATGCCTCCATGAAGAAGAAGCAACAGAAAAAGAAAGGCAGAAAGCAAGGGAAACTACGAACACGGCGCGCTCCAGCTCCCATGACTGCTCCACCTCGGCCTGGGCGAAGGCCTGGACCCGGCCCGTCCGCCCTCGCAGGCGCCGGGTCACGACGGCCATCGCCGCCTCCTCCTGGGCCAGAGGCCCAAAGAAGACCTCGCTGGTCCCGCTCCGCGGTGGCTGCTACCTGACGGCCCGATGACCCCTGATACGTCTCCATTGTATCTATAATTTTTGATTGTTCCATGCCAACATTATACAACTTTCATATACTTTTGGCAACTTTTATACTATTTGGGACTAACATATTGATCCAGTGCCCAGTGCCAGTTCCTGTTTGTTGCATGTTTTTTGTTTCGCAGAAAATACATATCAAGCAGAGTCCAAATGGGATAAAAAATGATGAAGATTTTTTATGGAATATATGCGATGTTTGGGAAGAAGAATCAACGCCAGACGATGCCCGAGTGGACCACGAGGCAGGGGGCGCGCCCCAGGGGGTCAGGCGCACCCTAGGCCCTCGTGGCCACCCCGCAAGGCGGTTGGTGCCCTTCTTTCGCTGTAAGAAAGCGAATATCCGGATAAAGTCATGTCCAAAATTCAGCCCAATAGGAGTTACGGATCTTCGGGAATTTAAGAAACGGTGAAAGGGTAGAATCAGCCAACGCAGAAACAGAGAGAGACAAAGAGACAAATCCAATCTCGGAGGAGCTCTTGCCCCTCCGCCGCCATGGAGGCCATATACCAGAGGGGAAACCCTTCTCCCATCTAGGGAGAAGGTCAAGGAAGAAGAAGAAGGAGGGGGATCTCTCCCCCTCTCTTCTGGGGGCGCCGGAACGCCGCCGGGGCCATCATCATCACCGCAATCTACACCAACAACTTCACCGCCATCATCACCAACTCTTCCCCCCTCTATGCAGCGGTGTAACCCCTCTTTTACCTGCTATAATCTCTACTTCAACATGGTGCTCAACGCTATATATTGTTTCCCAATGATGTATGGCTATCCTATGATGTTTGAGTAGATCCATTTTGTCCTATGGGTTAATTGATGATCGTGATTGGTTTGAGTTGCATGTTTTATTATTGGTGCTGTCCTATGGTGCTCTCGTGTCGTGCAAGTGTGAGGGATCCCCACTGTAGGGTTTGCAATATGTTCATGATTTACTTATGGTGGGCAGCGTGAGTGACAGAAGCACAAACCCGAGTAAGTAGCTTGTTTGCGTATGGGAATAAAGAGGACTTGATACTTTAATGCTATGGTTGGGTTTTACCTTAATGATCTTTAGTAGTTGCGGATTCTTGCTAGAGTTCCAATCATAAGTGCATATGATCCAATAAGATAAAGTATGTTAGCTTATGCTTTTCCCTCAAATAAAATTGCAATAATGATTACCGGTCTAGTTATCGATTGCCTAGGGACAAATAACTTTCTTGTATGACAACAAGCTCTCTACTAAAACGAACTTAGTTGTGTCTTCATCTAAACAGCCCTTACTTTTTATTTACGTGCTCTTTATTATCTTGCAAACCTATCCAACAACACCTACAAAATACTTCTAGTTTCATACTTGTTCTAGGTAAAGCAGACGTTAAGCGTGCGTAGAGTTGTATCAATGGTCGGTAGAACTTGAGGGAATATTTGTTCTACCTTTGGATCCTCGTTGGGTTCAACACTCTTACTTATCGAAAGAGGCTGCAATTGATCCCCTATACTTGTGGGTTATCAAGACCTTTTTCTGGCGCTATTGCCGGGGAATTATAGCATGGGGTGAATATTCTCATGTGTGCTTGTTTGCTTTACCACTAAGTAGTTTTTATTTTTTGCTCTTGTTTTCTATCTTTAGTCATGGGTAGGAAACGCAAAATACCAAAAAATTGGTTGTGCCTACTACACCAATGATTGAAGAACCACTCAAAATCTATCACACTCCTGAAGCTTTTTACTTGGATCATCTTCGATCCCTATGTGCTCGTGCTGAAACCCCAAGTATCTTAGTTGAGGGCAAATCTTTATATGAGCATGCTGGTTATGTGCGACACCGCATATCTGAAAAAGAGAAACTTTTATTGGAACAAATTCATCGTTTGTAGTGCTATGCTTGGAATTTATGTGAAATATATGATTGTACTTGCTGTTCTAAAGACCCTAAGAAACACCTTCCTTACCAATGTGGGTTTAGTGATAATGGAATCGTATCTTTGTATACTAAGGGTGTTTATAATTACTATGATGTTCAACAAATTGAAGAATTTGTTGCTTTTAGGGGAACTTGTGAAATTGCTTCTTTTATTGAAGAGTGTGATACTACTCTCTACAAATCTGAAAATTTGGCCATACTTAAATATTGCTATGATAATTATGCTTCTAATCCTTATATTAAACCATATATTGAGGACTCCTTCGCTGTCCAAGAAGAGACTAATATTTTGCAGGAGTATATGGAAGAAGAAACCAATGACATTGTGATCTCATTGGATGAAAAAGATGATGAGGAGAGCGAAGAACAAAAGGAGGAAGAGCGGATTAGCTACCCGTGCCCACCTTCTAATGATAGTAACTCTTCAACTCATACATTGTTTAATTTCCCTTCGTGCTTACCGAAGGATGATTGCTATGATGATTGTTATGATCCCGTTGATTCTTTTGAAATATCCCTTTTTGATGATGCTTGCTATGCATGTGGCCAAGATGCCAATATGAATTATGCTTATGTAGATGAACTTGCTATAGTTCCTTATGTTAAACATGAAATTGTTGCTATTGCACCCACGCATGATAGTCCTATTATCTTTTTGAATTCTCCCGACTACACTATATCGGAGAAGTTTGCCCTTATTATGGATTATATTGATGGGTTGCGTTTCACTACTACACATGATGATTTTGATAGATATAGTATGCATGTGCTTTCTGCTCCTACTTGCAATTATTATGAGAGAGGAACTACATCTCCGCCTCTCTATGTTTCCAATATGATAAAATTGCAAGAAACTTCTTATACTATGCATTGGCCTTTACTATGTGTGCATGAATTGTTCTTTTATGACATGCCGATGCATAGGAAGAGAGTTAGACTTTGTTGTTGCATGATATATGTTGCTTTGTGCTCACTACTAAATCACAAATCATTGTTAATTAAAATTGGCTTTGATATACATTGGGATCCGGGTGGATTCATTACTTGAGCACCTTATGCCTAGCTTAATGGCTTTAAAGAAATCGCTGCCACGGAGACAACCTGGAAGTTTTAGAGATTAATTTATTTCTGTTGAGTGCTTTTATATAGTTTAAAAAAATAAAATAAAGAGGGGAACCCAAAACTTTTCAAAAAGGAAAGTGAAAGTGAGAGAGATAAGCATTGTTGAAGTGGGGGAGCTCCTTGAACTTTGTTCATGCTCATGGAAACTTTGTGAATCTTGATTACGGAAAATTTTGAACAAAAATAATTATCCCCTTGTACAATTCCATTGTATTAAAAAAATGTGCCAAGATTTGCCTTTAGGATGTTTACATTGCTTGTTGGTTTGTGCGGTGCAGAACAGAAACTTTGGCTGTAGTGCGCGATTTTACATTTTTTACTGGAACGTAAAACAGTTCTGAAACCTTTTGCACTGTCTTTCTATACAAATTTTTTATTTTTCCAAATTTTGGTAGAATATTTGGAGCAGCATAGGTATGGTTAATGATCACATTACTACAGACTGTCCTGTTTAAGACAGATTCTGTTTTTGATGCATAGTTTGCTTGTTTTGACGAATCTATCAATTTATATCAGTGGATTAAGCCATGGAAAAGTTATATTACAGTAGATACAATGCAAAAACAAAATATTAATTGGTTTTCAACATTACTTAGAGTAGTGATTTGCTTTATTATACTAACGGATCTTACCGAGTTTTCTGTTGAGTTTTGTGTGATCGAAGTTTTCAAGTTTTGGGAGAGATCACGATGGATGAAGGAATAAGGAGTGGCCAGAGCCTAAGCTTGGGGATGCCCAAGGCACCCCAAGGAAATATTCAAGGACTCCCAAGCAACCAAGCTTGGGGATGCCCCGGAAGGCATCTCCTCTTTCTTCTAACGATCATCGGTAATTTCACTTGGAGCTATATTTTTATTCGTCACATGATATGCATAAATCTTTGAGTATCTTTTGCATTTAGTTCTCACCTTTCTTTGATGCACCATGCTGGTATGATATAGTCCTTGATTGATTTATAGAATGCTCATTGCACTTCACTTATATATTTTGAGTACGGCTTTATAGAATGCTTCATGTGCTTCACTTATATCATTTGAAGTTTGGATTGCCTGTTTCTCTTCACATTGAAAACCTCCATTTGTAGAATGCTATTTTGCTTCACTTATATTTGTTAGAGCATGGGCATATCTTTTGTATAAATAATTAAACTCTCTTGCTTCACTTATATCTATTTCGAGAGATGACAGGAATTGGTCATTCACATGGTTGGTCATAAAATCCTACATAAAACTTGTAGATCACTGAATATGATATGTTTGATTCCTTGCAATAGTTTTGCGATATAAAAATGGTGATATTAGAGTCATGCTAGTGGTAATTGTGGATTGTAGAAATACTTGTGTTGAAGTTTGTGATTCCCGTAGCATGCACGTATGGTGAACCGTTATGTAACGAAGTTGGAGCATGAGGTATTTATTGATTGTCTTCCTTATGAGTGGCAGTCGGGGACGAGCGATGGTCTTTTCCTACCAATCTATCCCCCTAGGAGCATGCATGTAGTACTTTGTTTTGATAGCTAATAGACTTTTGTAACAAGTATGTGAGTTCTTTATGACTAATGTTGAGTCCATGGATTATACGCACTCTCACCCTTCCATCATCGCTAGCCTCTTCGGTACCATGCATTGCAGTTTCTCACCGTGAGAGTTGGTGCAAACTTCGTCGGTGCATCCAAACCCCGTGATACGATACGCTCTATCACACATAAGCCTCCTTATATCTTCCTCAAAACAGCCACCATACCTACCTATCATGGCATTTCCATAGCCATTTCGAGATATATTGCCATGCAACTTCCATCATCATCATATACATGACTTGAGCATTCATTGTCATATTGCTTTGCATGATCGTAAGATAGCTAGCATGATGTTTTCATGGCCTGTCCATTTTTTGATGTCATTGCTACGCTAGATCATTGCACATCCCGGTACACCGATGGAGGTATTCATATAGAATCATATCTATGTTCCAGTATCGAGTTGTAAGTAAATAAAAGTGTGATGATCATCATTATTAGAACATTGTCCCATGTGAGGTTATCAAAATAAAAGTGGCCAAAGAAGCCCCCAAAAGAGAGAGAGAGGCCAAATAAGCCTACAAAAAAGAAAAAAAGAGAAAAAAAAAGAGATAAAAGAGAGAAGGGACAATGTTACTATCCTTTTACCATACTTGTGCTTTAGAGTAGCACCATGTTCTTCATATAGAGAGTCTCTTGAGTTATCACTTTCATATACTAGTGGGAATTTTCATTATAGAACTTGGCTTGTATATTCCAACGATGGGCTTCCTCAAATGCCCTAGGTCTGCATGAGCAAGCAAGTTGGATGCACACCCACTTAGTTTCCAGTTTAAGCTTTCATACACTTATAGCTCTTAGTGCATCCATTGCATGGCAATCCCTACTCCTCGCATTGACATCAATTGATGGGCATCTCCATAGCCCGTTGATGAGCCCCGTCGATGTGAGACTTTCTCCTTTTTTGTCTTCTCCACACAACCTCCATCATCATATTCCATTCCACCTATAGTGCTATATCCATGACTCACGCTCATGTATTGCGTGAAAGTTGAAAAGGTTTGAGAACATCAAAAGTATGAAACAATCGCTTGGCTTGTCATGGGGGTTGTGCATGATTTGAATGCTTTGTGTGGTGAAGATAGAGCATAGCCAGACCATATGATTTTGTAGGGATAACTTTCTTTGGCCATGTTATTTTGAAAAGACATGATTGCTTTATTAGTATGCTTGAAGTATTATTTTCTTAATGTCAAATGATAGACTATTTCTTTGAATCACTCGCGTCTTAATATTCATGCCATGATTAGATTACATGATCAAGATTATGCTAGGTAGCATTCCACATCAAAAATTATCTTTTTTTTATCATTTACCTACTCGAGGACGAGCAGGAATAAAGCTTGGGGATGCTCATACGTCTCCATCGTATCTATAATTTTTGATTGTTCCATGCCAATATTATACAACTTTCATATACTTTTGGCAACTTTTTATACTATTTTTGGGACTAGCATATTGATCCAGTGCCCAGTGCCAATTCCTGTTTGTTGCATGTTTTTGTTTCACAGAAAATCCATATCAAACAGAGTCCAAACGGGATAAAAACTAACGAAGATTTTTTGGTATATATGCGATTTTTGGGAAGAAGAATCAACGCGAGACGATGCCCAAGGGGGCCATGAGGCAGGGGGCGCGCCCCAGGGGGTCAGGCGCGCCCTGGGCCCTCGTGGCCACCCCGTAAGGCGGTTGGTGCCCTTCTTTCGCCGCAACAAAGCCAATATCTGGATAAAATCGTGTCCAAAATTCAGCCCAATCGGAGTTACGGATCTCCGGGAATTTAAGAAACGGTGAAAGGGTAGAATCAGCCAACGCAGAAACAGAGAGAGACAGAGAGACAGATCCAATCTCGGAGGGGCTCTCGCCCCTCCGCCACCATGGAGGCCATAGATCAGAGGGGAAATCCTTCTCCCATCTAGGGAGAAGGTCAAGGAACAATAAGAAGGAGGGGGGCTCTCTCCCCCTCTCTTTCGGTGGCGTCGGAACGCCGCCGGGGCCATCATCATCACCGCAATCTACACCAACAACTTCACCGCCATCATCACCAACTCTTCCCCCCTCTATGTAGCGGTGTAACCCATCTTTTACCCGCTATAATCTCTACTTCAACATGGTGCTCAACGCTATATATTGTTTGCCAATGATGTATGGCTATCCTACGATGTTTGAGTAGATCCGTTTTGTCCTATGGGATAATTGATGATCGTGATTGGTTTGAGTTGCATGTTTTATTATTGGTGTTGTCCTATGGTGCTCTCCGCGTCGCGCAAGCATGAGGGATCCCCGCTGTAGGGTTTGCAATATGTTCATGATTTGCTTATGGTGGGTGGCGTGAGTGACAGAAGCACAGACCCGAGTAAGTAGGTTGTTTGCGTATGTGAATAAAGAGGACTTGATACTTTAATGCTATGGTTGGGTTTTAACTTAATGATCTTTAGTAGTTGCAGATGCTTGCTAGAGTTCCAATCATAAGTGCATATGATCCAAGAAGAGAAAGTATGTTAGCTTATGCCTCTCCCTCAAATAAAATTGCAATAATGATTACCGGTCTAGTTATCAATTACCTAGGGACAAATAACTTCCTTGTGTGACAACACGCTCTCTACTAAAACAAACTTAGTTGTGTCTTCATCTAAACAGCCCCTACTTTTTATTTACGCGCTCTGTATTATCTTGCAAACCTATCCAAGAACACCTACAAAATACTTCTAGTTTCATATTTGTTCTAGGTAAAGCGAACATTAAGCGTGTGTAGAGTTGTATTGGTGGTCGATAGAACTTGAGGGAATATTTGTTCTACCTTTAGCTCCTCGTTGGGTTCGACACTCTTACTTATCAAAAGAGACTGCAATTGATCCCCTATACTTGTGGGTTATCAACCCCCTGGCCTGAGCACCAGGGCGTGCTCTCCGCTGTGTTGGGATCTACCGTAGGGTGCGTTAACTGCAAATTAAAATTTTCCTACGCGCAGAACAATAGGAACATCCTATGGGAGATGGATCACAGATCGTTACCACTAGACACGTAGTGCCTTGCAGCGGAAGAAGAGTTGGGGCAGCGCGTCCGTGTGGATTGTCTCCTCCTCGTGCGATCTCCCTCGATCAGCCGGTCGTCTGTTCCCACGTGCAGGTTTGCAGGAGCGGCGCAAGTGCACCACCTGTAACAATATCCGCGTGTGTAGGATGAATGTCATGCGACGAACTGCTAGGTCCGATCACACAACCGGCGGTGAGTGGAGGTGTCTATTCGCAACACATGCAAACCCTAGTGACAGCGCTGAAGTGATCAATCACACATGAGTGTGCGGCACCTCCACTTTATATAGGCATCCGTCGTGGGCTTAACACTTGGGCCTCACACAGACCCTAAAGCCCATAAGTCTACTCAGCCAGAATACGAATACAGCTTGGATCACATCCGACCAGTGTCCCTAGATCCGACCTCGTAGGTTCCTTCCCTTAAGCGCGCGACCCCTTAGGTTCAAGATGGCTTGGTCACAGTTTGGATCATCTCAAAACTGCACAGTTCGTAGCGGCCCCTAGCAAGGCCTGCCGAACACCAAGCAGACTATGAAGCTGGTTAGGCGAATCTGTACATCATACTCCCATTCCTTTTGCCACACGATATATGTTGTCGGGCTCAAGGCAAGTCTGTCATCCTTGTGCTAGCCCGACCTCTTTCTCGTTCCAGTGATGCCGACCATAAACCAGATTATCTCATAACCCTTGTCGCATGGCCATGCTTATCCTGGTCGGATCACATGAGGGGCCCAGAGTATATCTCTCCTGATCGAATGGAAAATCCCATCTTGCTTGACCATGTCTCACAACATGGGTCTGGACAAGCCCGGAACCTACCTTTGTAACTACCCAGTCACGGAGTAGCGTTTGGTTGGCCCAAAGCAAGTCTGTCACCATCCCGAGTACATGCGCCAGCTCAGGTCTTAGGACATAGAACATATGTTGTACTAGAGTCTTACAAATGACATAACGCTGCGTCTCATAGTTGGGTCTGTCCGACTCAGACCTTATCTCAACTCGGATCCCACTACGTCGAATCCGACCACATCCTTCCGAGTCCATATTATCCGGTTAGCATCCAATGCTCCCTGGCTAGTGAGACCAAGCCATCGACCGTGTCATATGCTAGTGTAGTCAGCTACGCGTCCACACAGCCCTTTCGACTAGGGACCTTTTAGGACAGCCATCGTACAATGCATAGTCCCACAAACAAGTCACGTACTTGCTGATACACATCATTGATAATGTCCAAGGACTATCTTTATTCATAGACACATAGGAAATATCATCATACTGAAGGAAATATGCCCTAGAGGAAATAATAAAGTTATTATTTATATTTCCTTATATCATGATAAATGTTTATTATTCATGCCAGAATTGTATTAACCGGAAACTTAGTACATGTGTGAATACATAGAAAAACAGAGTGTCACTAGTATGCCTCTACTTGACTAGCTCGTTGATCAAAGATGGTTAAGTTTCCTAGCCATGGACAAAGAGTTGTCATTTGATGAACGGGATCACATCATTAGAGAATGATGTGATTGACTTAACCCATCCATTATCTTAGCACGATGATCGTTTAGTTTACTGCTATTGCTTTCTCCATAACTTATACATGTTCCTTTGACTATGAGATTATGCAACTCCCGAATACCGGAGGAACACTTAGTGTGCTATCAAACGTCACAACATAACTGGGTGACTATAAAGATGCTCTACAGGTGTCTCTGATGGTGTTTATTGAGTTGGCATAGATCGAGATTAGGATTTGTCACTCCATGTATCGGAGAGGTATCTCTAGGCTCTCTCGGTAATGCACATCACTATAAGCTTTGCAAGTGATGTGACTAATGAGTTAGTTATGGGATGTAGCATTACAGAACGAGTAAAGAGACTTGCCGGTAATGAGATTGAACTAGGTATGATGATACCGACGATTGAATCTCGGGCAAGTAACATACCGATGACAAAGGGAACAACGTATGTTTTTATGCGGTTTGACCGATAAAGATCTTCATAGGATATGTAGGAACCAATATGAGAATCCAGGTTCCGCTATTGGTTATTGACCGGAGATGAGTCTCGGTCATGTCTACATAATTCTCGAACCCGTAGGGTCCGCATGCTTAACGTTTGGTGACGATCGGTATTATGAGTTTATGGGTTTTGATGTACCGAAGGTTGTTCGGAGTCCGGGATGTGATCACGGGCATGACGAGGAGTCTCTAAATGGCCGAGACGTAAAGATCGATATATTGGATGACTATGTTTGGACATCAAAATGGTTCCGAGTGAGTTCGGACATTTACCGGAGTACCGGGAGGTTACCGGAACCCCCGGGAGGTATATGGGCCTTATTGGGCCATAGTGGGAGAGAGAGGAGAAGGAAGCCTAGGAGGGGGCGCGCCCCCAAGTCCAATCGGAATTGGGTGGGGGGACGGCCCCCCTTTCCTTCCTCCTTCCTTCCCCTTCCTTCCTCTCCTAGTCCAACTAGGGAAGGGGGGGGGGAATCCTACTCCCGATGGGAGTAGGACTCCTCCAGGGCGTGCCATAGAGGGCCGGCCCTCCCCCTCCTCCACTCCTTTATATACGAGGGAGGGGGGCACCCCATAGACACACAAGTTGACAATTGTCTTAGCCGGGTGCGGTGCCCCTCTCCACCATAATCCACCTCGGTCATATCATAGCAGTGCTTAGGCGAAGCCCTGTTCCGGTAGCTTCATCATCACCGTCATCATGCCATCGTAATGACGAAGCTCTCCCCCAACACTCAGCTGGATCTAGAGTTGATGGGATGTCACCCAGCTGAACGTGTGCAGATCGCGGAGGTGCCGTACCTTCGGTGCTAGGATCGGTCGGATCATGAAGACGTACGACTACATCAACCACGTTGTCATAATGCTTCCGCTTACGGTCTACGAGGGTATGTGGACAACACTCTCCCCTCTTGTTGTTATGCATCACCTAGATGGATCTTGCGTGTGCGTAGAATATTTTTTGAAATTACTGCGTTCCCCAATAGTGGCATCCGAGCCAGGTCTATGCGTAGATGTTATATGCATGAGTAGAACACAAAGGAGTTGTGGGCGTGGGTATATACATATTGCTTGCCATCACTAGTTGATTCTTGATTCAGCGGTATTGTTGGATGAAGCGGCCCAGATCGACATTACGCTTACGCTTACGCGAGACTGGTTCTACCGACGTGCTTCGCACACAGGTGGCTAGTGGGTGTCTGTTTCTCCAGCTTTAGTTGAGTCGGATTCAATGAACAGGGTTCTTTCTGAAGACCAAAAAGTAATCTCTATACCGCGTTGTGGTTTTTGATGCGTAGGTAAGAACGGTTCTTGCTCAGCCCGTAGCAGCCACGTAAAACTTGCAACAACAAAGTAGAGGACGTCTAACTTGTTTTTGCAGGGCATGTTGTGATGTGACATGGTCAAGACATGATGCTAAATTTTATTGTATGAGATGATCATGTTTTGTAACGAAGTTATCGGCAACTGGCAGGAGCCATATGGTTGTCGCTTTATTGTATGAAATGCAATCGCCATGTAATTGCTTTACTTTATCACTAAGCGGTAGCGATAGTCGTAGAAGCAATAGTTGGCGAGATGAAAATGATGCTTCAATGGAGATCAAGGTGTCAAGCCGGTGACGATGGTGAACATGACGGTGCTTTGGAGATGGAGATCAAAGGCACAAGATGATGATGGCCATATCATATCACTTATATTGACTGCATGTGATGTTTATCCTTTACGCATCTTATTTTTCTTAGTTCAACAGTAGCATTATAAGATGATCTCTCACTAAATTTCAAGGTATAAGTGTTCTCCCTGAGTATGCACCATTGCTACAGTTCGTCGTGCCGAGACACCACGTGATGATCGGGTGTGATATGCTCTACATTCACATACAACGGGTGTAAGCCAGTTTTGCACATGCAGAATACTTGGGTTAAACTTGACGAGCGTAGCATATGCATATATGGCCTCGGAACACTGAGACCGAAAGGTCGAGCGTGAATCACATAGTAGATATGATCAACATAGTGATGTTCACCATTGAAAACTACTCCATCTCACATGATGATCGGACATGGTTTAGTTGATATGGATCACGTGATCACTTAGATGATTAGAGGGATGTCTATCTAAGTGGGAGTTCTTAAGTAATTTGATTAATTGAACTTTAATTTATCTTGAACTTAGTACCTGATAGTATTTTGCATGTCTATGTTGTTGTAGATAGTTGGCCCGTGCTGTTGTTCCGTTGAATTTTAATGCGTTCCTAGAGAAAGCTAAGTTGAAAGATGATGGTAGCAATTACACGGACTGGGTCCATAACTTGAGGATTATCCTCATTGCTGCACAGAAGAATTATGTCCTGGAAGCACGGCTAGGTGACAAACCCGCTGCAGGACCAACACAAGATGTTATGAACGTCTGGCAGAGCAAAGCTGATGACTACTCGATAGTTCAGCGTGCCATGCTTTATGGCTTAGAATGGGACTTCAAGGATGTTTTGAACATCATGGAGCATATGAGATGTTCCAGGAGTTGAAGTTAAATTTCAAGCAAATACCCAGATTGAGAGATATGATGTCTCCAATAAGTTCTACAACTGCAAAATGGAGGAGAATAGTTCTGTCAATAAACATATAATCAGAATGTCTGGGTACCACAACCACTTGACTCAGCTGGGAGTTAATCTTCCTGATGATAGTGTCATTAATAGAGTTCTTCAATCACTGCCACCAAGCTACAAGAGCTTCGTGATGAACTATAATATGCAAGGTATGGATGAGACAATTCCCGAGCTCTTCGCAATGCTAAAGGCTGCGGAGGTAGAAATCAAGAAGGAGCATCAAGTGTTGATGGTCAACAAGACCACCAGTTTCAAGAAAAAGGGTAAAGGAAGAAGGGGAACTTCAAAAAGAACAGCAAGCAAGTTGCTGCTCAAGTGAAGAAGCCCAAGTCTGGACCTAAGCCTGAAACTGAGTGCTTCTACTGCAAAGGGATTGGTCATTGGAAGTGGAACTGTCCCAAGTATTTGGCGGAGAAGAAGGATGGCAAAGTGAAAGGTATATTTGATATACATGTTATTGATGTGTACCTTACTAATGCTCGTAGTAGCGCCTGGGTATTTGATACTGGTTCTGTTGCTAATATTTGCAACTCAAAACAGGGGCTAAGATTGGGTAAAGACGAGGTGACGATGCGTGTGGGAAATGGTTCCAAAGTCGATGTGATCGCTGCCGGCACGCTACCTCTACATCTACCTCCGGGATTAGTTTTAGACTTAAATAATTGTTATTTGGTGCCAGCGTTGAGCATGAACATTATATCTGGATCTTGTTTAATGCGAGACGGTTATTCATTTAAATCAGAGAATAATGGTTGTTCCATTTATATGAATACTATCTTTTATGGTCATGCACCCTTGACGAGTGGTCTGTTTTTACTAAATCTTTATAGTAGTGATACACATATTCATAGTATGGAAGCCAAAAGATATAAGTTTAATAATGATAGTGCAACTTATTTGTGGCACTGCCGTTTAGGTCATATTGGTGTAAAGGACATGAAGAAGCTCCATGCTAATGGGCTTTTTGAATCATTTGATGCTTGCGAACCATGCCTCATGGGCAAGATGACTAAGACTCCGTTCTCCGAAACAATGGAGCGAGCGACAGACTTATTGGAAATAATACATACTGATGTATGTGGTCCGATGAGTGTTGATGCTCGCAGCGGGTATCGTTATTTTCTTACCTTCATAGATGATTTGAGCAGATAGGTGTATATCTACTTGATGAAACATAAGTCTGAAACATTTGAAAAGTTCAAAGAATTTCAGAGTGAAGTGGAAAATCATCGTAACAAGAAAATTAAGTTTCTACGATCTGATCGTGGAGGTGAATATTTGAGTTATGAGTTTGGTCTTCATTTGAAACAACGCGAAATAGTTTCGCAACTCACGCCACTTGGAACACCACAACGTAATGGTGTGTCCAAACATCGTAACCGCACTTTATTAGATATGGTGCGATCTATGATGTCTCTCACTGATTTACCGCTATCATTTTGGGGTTATGCTTTAGAGACAGCTGCATTCACGTTAAATAGGGCACCATCAAAATCCGTTGAGACGACACCTTATGAACTGTGGTTTGGGAAGAAACCCAAGTTGTCGTTTCTTAAAGTTTGGGGCTGCGATGCTTATGTGAAAAAGCTTCAACCTGATAAGCTCGAACCCAAATCAGAGAAATGTGTCTTCATAGGATACCCAAAGGAGACTGTTGGGTAAACCTTCTATCACAGATCCGAAGGCAAGATATTCGTTGCTAAGAATGGATCCTTTCTAGAGAAGGAGTTTCTCTCGAAAGAAGTGAGTGGGAGGAAAGTAGAACTTGACAAGGTAATTGTACCTACTCCCTTATTGGAAAGTAGTTCATCACTGAAATCAATTCCAGTGATTCCTACACCAGTAAGTGAGGAAGCTAATGATGATTATCATGAAACTTCTGATCAAGTTACTACCGAACCTCGTAGGTCAACCAGAGTAAGATCTGCACCAGAGTGGTACGGTAATCCTGTTCTGGAGGTCATGTTACTTGACCATGACGAACCTACGAACTATGAGGAAGCGATGATGAGCCCAGATTCCGCAAAATGGCTTGAGGCCATGAAATCTGAGATGGGATCCATGTATGAGAACAAAGTGTGGAATTTGGTTGACTTGCCCGATGATTGACGGGCCATAGAGAATAAATGGATCTTCAAGAAGAAGACTGACGCTGACGGTAATGTTATTGTCTACAAAGCTTGACTTGTTGCAAAAGGTTTTCGACAAGTTCAAGGAGTTGACTACGATGAGACCTTCTCACCCGTAGTGATGCTTAAGTGTCTCCGATCATGTTAGCAATTGCCACGTTTTATGATTATGAAATTTGGCAAATGGATGTCAAAACTGCATTCCTTAATGGATATCTTAAAGAAGAGTTGTATATGATGCAACCAGAAGGTTTTGTCGATCCAAAAGGTCCTAACAAAGTGTGCAAGCTCCAGCGATCCATTTATGGACTGGTGCAAGTCTCTCGGAGTCGGAATATACGCTATGATAGTGTGATCAAAGCATATGGTTTTATACAGAATTTTGGAGAAGCATGTATTTACAAGAAAGTGAGTGGGAGTTCTGTAGCATTTCTGATATTATATGTGGATGACATATTGCTGATCGGTAATGATACTGAATTTCTGAATAGCATAAAAGGATACTTGAATAAGAATTTTTCAATGAAAGACCTCGGTGAAGCTACTTATATATTGGGCATCAAGATCTATAGAGATAGATCAAGACGCTTAATTGGACTTTCACAAAGCAGATACCTTGATAAAGTTTTGAAGAAGTTCAAAATGGATCAAGCAAAGAAAGGGTTCTTGCCTGTGTTATAAGGTGTGAAGTTGAGTCATACTCAATGCCCGACCACTGTAGAAGATAGAGAGAAAATGAAAGTCATTCCCTATGCTTCAGCCATAGGTTCTATCATGTATGCAATGCTGTGTACTAGACCTGATGTGTGCCTTGCTATTAGTTTAGCAGGGAGGTACCAAAGTAATCCAGGAGCGGATCACTGGACAACGGTCAAGAACATCCTGAAATACCTGAAAAGGACTAAGGCTATGTTTCTCATTTATGCAGGTGACAAAGAGCTCGTTGTAATCAGTTACGTCGATGCAAGCTTTGACACTGATCCGGATGACTCTAAGTCACAAACTGAATACATATTTTTATTAAATGGTGGAGTTGTCAATTGGTGCAGTTCTAAGCAGAGCGTCGTGGCGGGATCAACATGTGAAGCAGAGTACATAGCTGCTTCGGAAGCAGCAAATGAAGGAGTCTAGATGAAGGATTTCATATCTGATCTAGGTGCCATACCTAGTGCATCGGATCCAATGAAAATATTTTCTGGCAATATTGGTGCAATTGCCTTGGCAAAGGAATCCAGATTTCACAAGAGAACCAAGCACATCAAGAGACGCTTCAATTCCATCCGCGATCAAGTCAAGGAGTGAGACATAGAGATTTGCAAGATACATACGGATCAGAATTTTACAGACCCATTGACTAAGCCTCTCTCATGAGCAAAACATGATCAACACGAAGACTCCATGGGTGTTAGAATCATTACAATGTAATCTAGATTATTGACTCGACCCATCCGTTAGCTTAGCACGATGATTGTTTAGTTTACTGCTATTGCTTTCTCCATAACTTATACATGTTCCTTTGACTATGAGATTATGCAACTCCCGAATACCGGAGGAACACTTAGTGTACTATCAAACGTCAGAACATAACTAGGTGACTATAAAGATGCTCTACAGGTGTCTCCGATGGTGTTTGTTGAGTTGGCATAGATCGAGATTAGGATTTGTCAATCCGTGTACCGGAGAGGTATCTCTGGGCCCTCTCGGTAATGCACATTGAGGGAGTCCTGGACTAAGGTGTCCTCGGGCGTCTGGCCTATTATCTATGGGCTAGACTGATGGGATGTGAAGACATGAAGACTGAAGACTGCACCGTGTCCAGATTGGACTCTACTTGGCGTGGAAGGCAAGCTTGGTGACGGAAGATTCCTTCTTATGTAACCGACTCCATGTAAATCCTAGATCCCCTCGGTGTCTATATAAGACGTACACTACAAAAAAAAGACACATCCGTGACATTTTGGGCCGAACGAATTTTTTTACTGTCATACATATGACACTTCTATGACGATAATTGTGACAAAACCCGGTATCATCATAGATGTGGTGGGCTCCTACTTCTATGACACAAAATCATGACAGAAAATGGGCTTTTCGTCCTGGGTGGGCCGGAGACGCAGTTGCATGACATTCTTTGGGCCGTCCATGACGGAGAAAACCGTGGTAGAAGCGAGGGGGAGGAAAATTTTGGGGAGTTCCCGGTTACGGTAGGAGGTCGGGGGCCGAGCGATCGCGCTTCTCTCGTACACGTAGGCGCGTGTGTGCGAGGCATTGGCTCTAACTGAACCCGAGCGAGGCATTGGGCTCTAACTGAACCCGAGCGATCAATCGATGGCTGTTAACTGAACCCGATCGAGCGATTCCTTCGCTACTGCTGCTAACTGAAGCCGATCGATGCTGCATCTAGATGAACAGTGAGCGTTGCAGGGGGGGGGGGGTTGGATGAACAGTTCCAGGTGGGGGTGGATGAACAGGACCCCGTGGTGTTGCCTCTGGATGAACAGGACCCCGATCGATCGGGCCGGTTGGGGCTGGATGAACAGGACCCCGTGGAGGGCTGGATGAACAGGACCACCCCGTGGAGGGCAGGATGAACAGTAGCCCGTTGAGGGGTGGTTGAACAGGAGCCCGTGGAGAGGGCTGGTTGAAGAGTAGCCGGTGGAGTAGCGCGCGGTGGAGGCTGGATGAACAGGAGCCCGTGGATGAACAGTCATAGATGGAGGCTGGAGGAGGTCGACGGTGGATGAAGAGTAGCTCGTGGAGGCTGGAGGGGGTCGACGGTGGAGATGAACAGTATCCCGTGGAGTCCCGTTTTGCGGTACGCCACACCCCTCCCGATGAACAGGACCCCCATTTCGACCGTAGCACTCCAACACAAGTCCGTTTCGTCCGTTTTGCGGTACGCCACACCCCTCCCGATCAACAGGACCCCGTTTCGACCGTAGGAGGTCCGTTTCCTCCGTTTTGCGGTACGCCAGACCCCTCCCGATGAACATGATCCCATTTCGAACGTGGCCGGTCGAACACAAGGCCGTTTCCTCCGTTCTGTGGTACGCCAGGCCTCGTTTCCATCGCCTGTTCTGTCCAAGCCCTCCCGATGAACACGACGCATTCCGTTGCCTCCCCATGAACACGACCCATTCCGTTGCCTCCCCATGAACACGACGCATTCCGTTGCCTCCCCATGAACACGACGACGGCGCTGTTTCTCCGTTCCGACCCAGCCGTGTACACGAGCCCTGGCCGTACGTATGCGCGAGTAGGCGTTCGAGACCCCGCCCGTACGTACACATACGTGGCCGTATTTTCTTTCTTGCACCCTGGCCGCTATACGTACGTGTACATGCTACATGCGTGCCTCTACTACGACACGTGCGCGCCTCTACATCGACCAGTATATATGTACGTACACGTTCGCGACCAGAATGACAACGCTACGTACGCTTCGACCAGGTGGATCCCGACTGTCAGGCACTTCCTTGCATGCGAAGATGTAGCTGGTGGGTCTCAGCAGTCAGGGGGGGGGGGGGCGAAATACGGTGGCCCGTCCGGTGGGTCCCCGCTATCAGGTGGAGGAATAATTATTTTGCATGTAATAAGGAGGCATTTCCTTGCTGCGGTCGTGGACCCAGCTGTCAGCCTCTCCACGTACAGTCCATGTCCGATGAAAGCCATTCCTTGACCACGTTGACCACGCCGCGCCGAGAGCACCAGGGCGGTGGACGACGGCGAGGCCTAGGAAGGGGACGACGCGGAGCCGGGGAAGACACGATAGTGGATGCCCACGCATAGAGGAGTACGAGGGTTCACTGGTTCGCTGCCGTGTGAGGTTGCCGTTGCCGCAGAATAACATGGGGTGTGGGTGAGTAGAGGGATGGCCTGGCCAGCGGTGGGAGTAGTAGGGGGCGGTGAGGCCTCCGCCGCATCGCAGCCGGCCACGGGAGGCAGGAGCACGAGGCACGACCGGCGCTGGTTTGGGCGGCTGGAGCAAGAAGACCAGAGGTTGAAGAAGCACTACGACCGTTGGATGGACATTGTACGGTCACTGTCGGTATTATTGATAGGTATCCTGCCTTATTGGCTTATCATATTATTGATCACTTGGGGGCTTGGTCGTTTCTGAACCATAGCAACACCTTTTGATAGGCGTAAAGCCACAACATCACTTGGGGACTTGTGGTCACGTCTGAACCATAGTCACGCCTCTTGATCAGCCTAGTGCCACAGCATCACTTGGGGGCTTTGGTCGAACCCGAACCATCGCTACACCTCTTGATCGACGTAATGCCAATGCATCACTTGGGGACTTGTGGTCACGTCTGAACCATAGTCACGCCTCTTGATCGGCCTAAGGCCACAGAATCACTTGGGGGCTTGGTCGAACCCGAACCATTGCCACGCCTTTTGGTCGGCATAATGCCACTGTTTCATTTGGGGACCTGGCTGACTTGAACCATAGCTACGCCTATCGGGGGCTTGGTTGTGTCCGACCATGGTAACGCCATTTGATCGGCTCAATAGCCTCTTTTTGCAAATGGTTTTATCATTGCCTTTGCTTGAAATTTTGTTTTGATAAATATTTCTTTTGTTGCGTTTTTAAACCGACAATTCTTAAACCGGTTCGACTGTCAAATTACAAATTGGCGGGACACAGTCAAATCTTAATCCGGAGACTATCTGCCCGGTTTGATTTTCTGTTACCATCCTATTATGGAGTAAACCGGTGTTTATCAAACCGGCTCGGCTATCAACTACAAGTTGTTAGTACACGATCAAATTATAATCCGGAGACTATCAGCCTGGTCTGGTTTGACTACGAGTCGCCAGTATTATATATGGTTAAACCGGTGTTTATCACAACCCGGTACGGTTTTATTATAAACCGGCACAATATGAAAGGAGTTATCATTACTCAAGATGGGGTTATCACTCTTACTACAAAAAGTTGGTAAACCAAACGATGTGATTCAATGTCACAGGTATGATGTATTTCATATTTGATATTCTTAAGTGCAGCCTCGGTTATAAACCCAGGTTATATGTCGGGCATTATGACCCGTCCGGCGGTAAACCGCCAGGACACTTTAAACTTGTTGTATGCAGAAACATGTTGAATAAAGCATGACTATAAATCACCAGCGTTTATTAAACCCGGCCTAGCTTTGGACTATAAGTCGCCAGTATGAGATAAGATAATATCCGGTGTTTGTTGACCCGGCCTGGCTTTCGACTATAAGTCACCAATATATATTTGGATTGCGCCATTGGAATCATGCGCTCATAAATCATTGGATTACATTATTCAAATATTAAAATAGCCAACATGGCTGGATTTTTATGGTTATCAATAACCAATATTTTGAATTGAGATTTTCAAAGTCGCTTCAGCGCACTCGATACTATTTTATCAATAGGTATGATTTATTCTACAAAGGAATAGTCCCAAGTCGCTGCAGGCTTACGACCCGGCACTTGGGGACTACATTATTTCAGTTGAGATTACAAGTTTCATGTCGCTGCAAAGTCATTTTTTGCTCACCTTATTGAAGACCCGACTCATCACATTGTAATGAGCCGGCCCTTGGGGGCTACCAATTGCTCCTGTCAACAATTCAAGGTACACAGAATTTTCATCTATTATTAAAGGATCCACTGCTCAGTTGGTAAAGCACAAGGCTCTTAACCTTGTGGGCGTGGGTTCAAGCCCCATGACGGGGGTTACATCATATAATGATTTCATTGAAGAATACATCGAGTCTCAGCTCAATATTATCTTATTAAACCGGCACTTGGGGGCTACATATGTAGAATACTCAATTCTGACTATGATTGAGATGAACAAACCGGATTTTCTTCAAGGTTGAAACACTTATTGGAGAAAGTCTTAAGTTATCATTATTCTCCTCTTAAGACTTGGGGGCTACAGGTATTATGCATATAAAGGAGGAACATCTTCATTTTATCAGTTTTGAGCAAATCAGGAAGATCAATTACATGACCCGGTGTCGACAACAATTATGAATCGGTGCCATCAATATTTATAAACCGACCATTTTGGTAATATTAAACCGGCAAGTTTTACATCTTCAAACTGGCTGAATATCAGATAAGTATTTCAAGACCCATATTTCTTAAACCGGCGCTTTGGGAGCTGAGTCAAAGGAGTTATTCTTCACAATATTTCTCTGTGACAAACCAATGTCGGCAAATTGATTATGAAGCTGGTCTGTTGACCCGGACTTCCTAGAAGGAGGAAATAACAAGGACTTAAGGGTGATCAGGTACCGGTTTACAAGAATTCTTAACCCAGAGCATAACCTGTCAAATTTGTTCTTGTGTTTATTTTGCAGCATAAGTTTACCATGGATAAATCCGAGCTAAACTTGGGGGCTAATGTCGGGGATATACCCCGCGGCGTAAACCGGACGGAAGTATAACCCGGCCGGACTAGGCGTTTCATTGGTAAACCGCCAGAGGATTGGCGGTTTACGTGTTTGGCGGTTTACGTGTCTGATGGTTCACTGGTATGACGATTCACGAGCCTGAAGATTCATTAGTGACCCGGCGCGTATTCTAGATGCATGACAAGGCCCAAGGACCAGCAGGCCGGTTTATATTAATGGTGGGCCGGTTTAAGAGGAAAGGCATGAGGAACATTTATCTTACAAAGAGTTAAGACTTGGACTTGTATCCGGTTTATATTAGAGATAGGCTAGTCCTAATCCTAATAGGACTCTACATGTAACCCGCCCCGCCAACATATATAAGGAGGGGCAGGGCTCCCCAAAAGGGACAAGATTCACAAGTTCCACAAGTTGGACAAGTTAGGTTTAGACAATAGCTCTCGAGATAGAGCACTCTTGTAACCGTGATCATCATCATCAATATCAATGAAGCAGGATGTAGGCTTTTACCTCCACCGTGAGGGGCCGAACCTGGGTAAAACATCGCGTCTCTTGTCCCGCTCAACCCCTCTCAAGCTACCACATAGATGCGTTGGCCTCACGACTAAGTCCTGACACTAAGGACATCTGCCGTGACAATTCCACAACAGTCACTGGAGCTAGAATCATGCATATTGACTAAGTTGACAAAGCCCTCCGTCCCCGTCAACTTAGTAGGTCCCAGCTAGCAGGGGGTATTCATTTTTTTAGCGTAATAAGGAGGCACTTCCTTGCGTGCGAAGATATAGCTGGTGGGTCCGAGCTATCAGCGTTTGTAACGTTTTTTTCGCGAAATACATGGGCCCTTTCGGTGGGTCCCTGATGTCAGGTGGAGGAATCATTATTTTGCGCGTAATAAGGAGTCATTTCCTTGCGTGCGGCCGTGGACCCAGCTGTCGGCCTCTCCATGTACAGTCCACTTCAGATGCATGTCGTTCGTTGACCACGTTGACCAGGCCGCGCCGAGAGCACCAGGGCGGTGAACGACGGCGAGGCCTAGGAAGGGAATGACACGGAGGCAGGGAAGACTCGACAGTTGTTTCCCACGCGGAGGGGAGTACGACTGTACAAGGGTTTACTGGTTCGTCTACCGTCGCCGGAGAATAACAGCAGGTGTGGGTGAGTAGAGGGATGGCTAGGCCAGCGATGGGAGTACGGTGGGGCGGTGAGGCCTGCGCGGCAGCACAGCCGGCCGCGGGGAGGAGGGAGCAGGTAGTCCCGCCGGCGCTTGTTTGAGCGGCTGGAGCAGGAAGAGCAGAGCTTGAAGAAGCACGACAGCCGTTCGATGGACATCCAACAGTCACTGCTTGTGCGTCAACCGTTTTTTAGGAAAGCCTCAAATATGTGGAAAACAACATACATCCCATCTGCCATTATTTCTAATAATTTACAGCGCATTTGCTAATTCTTAAGGTTATTTTTGGAGCCCATATTCTTTTTGTTAGCATTACAACCCATATTGTGGCCACGGTTAAAAAATTAACAAAATTTTGCATATTTCGGTGCGGTCCAAACTATTTTTAATCCCGAAATTTAGACTCACATTCAAACTGATTTTAAAAATAAATGTATATCAATATAAAATCCAACAAATTCTCCACGCATAAAAATTAATGTAATTCAAAACGAAAAAGATATTTTAAACTAATTGCCGGTTTGATGTGTTTTAAAAATATACAACCCATTTTTCATTACTGATGGGCCATTTTCTCGGCCAGCCGAATGAAGCTCTCCTCGTCTTGAAAGATTTGCAGCCCAACAGGCCTGACAAAGCGACTTACTTGGCAAATCATAAAAAAAAACTGGGCTGTGGCCGTGGACCCAGCTGTCAGCCTCTCCACGTACAATACTCTTCTGATGGAAGTCGGTCGTTGATCACATTGACCACGCCACGCCGAGAGCACCAAGGCGGTGGACGACGACGAGGCCTAGGAAGGGGACGACGCGGAGCCGGGGAAGACGCGGCAGTGGATGCCCACACGGAGAGGAGTACGAGGGTTCACTGGTTCGGCTGCGGCGTGAGGCTGCCGTCGCCGCAGAATAACAGGTGGTGTGGATGAGTAGAGGGATAGCATGGGCCAGCGGTGGGAGTAGTAGGGGGCGGTGAGGCCTCCGCGGCATCACAATCGGCCACGAGAGGCAGGAGCACGCGGCACGACCGGCGTAGCTTTGGGCGGCTAGAGCAAGAAGACTAGAGGTTGAAGAAGCACTACGGCCGTTGGATGGACATCGTACGATCACTAGAGCTAGAATCGTTCATATTGACTAAGTTGACAAAGCCCTCCATCCTCGTCAACTTAGTAGGCCCACAAGTCAGCCCCCCACCAGGTTGGGTCCTAGCTAGCAGGGGGAGTATTCATTTTTCTGTGCGTAATAAGGAGGCACTTCCGGTGGGTCCGAGATGATAGCGGGGGGGAACGTTTTTTCGCGAAATACGGTGGTCCGTCCGGTGGGTCCCAGCAGTCAGGGGCAAACATTTTTTTCGCGAAATACGGTGGCCCGTCCGGTGGGTCCCAGCAGTCAGGGGGGAAACGTTTTTTCCACGAAATACTGGTGGCCCGTCTGGTGGGTCCCCGCTGTCAGGTGGAGGAATAATTATTTTGCGCGTAATAAGGAGGCACTTCCTTGCGGCTGCCATGGACCCAGCTGTCATCCTCTCCACGTACAGTACTCTTCCAATGGAAGTTGGTCGTTGACCACATTGACCACGCCGCTCCG
Organism: Triticum aestivum; assembly: GCF_018294505.1. Lineage (NCBI taxonomy): Eukaryota > Viridiplantae > Streptophyta > Magnoliopsida > Poales > Poaceae > Triticum > Triticum aestivum. The sequence continues at coordinate 29,994,993 of NC_057806.1, read as the reverse complement.
AGAGCACCAAGGCGGTGGATGACGGCGAGGCCTAGGAAGGGGACGACGCGGAGCCGGGGAAGACGCGACAGTGGATGCCCATGCGGAGAGGAGTACGAGGGTTCATTGGTTCGGCAGCCGTCGCCGTAGAATAACATGGGGAATGGGTGAGTGGAGGGATGGCCTGGCCAGCGGTGGGAGTAGTATGGGGACGGTGAGGCCTCCGCGGCAGCACAGCCGACCACGAGAGGCAGGAGCATGCGGCACGACCGGCGCTGCTTTGGGCGGCTGGGGCAAGAAGACCAGAGGTTGAAGAAGCACTACGACCATTGGATGGACATCATTGACCACACCGCGCCGAGAGCACCAGGGCGGTGGACGACGGCGAGGCCTACGAAGGGAACGGCATGGAGCCGGGGAAGACACGGCAGTGGCTGCCCACGCGGTGGAGAGTACAAGGGTTGACTGGTTCGGCTACCGTCGCCAGAAAATAACAGGAGGTGTGGGTGAGTAGATGGATAGACAGGCCAGGGATGTGAGTATGATGGGGCCATGAGGCCTTCCCGGCAGCACTGCCGGCCACGGGAGGCGGGAGCAGACGGTTTTGACGGCGCTGGTTTGGGCGGCTGGGGCAGGAAGATCAGAGATTGAAGAAGCACGATTGTCGTTAGATTGACATCTAACGGTCTAACACTGGTAGAGTCGATTGTTGACTAAGTTTCTTTTTTGAGAAACCTTGTGTACGCATGAACTTAGTAGGCCCACAAGTCAGCCTCCAAATCTGTGACAGACAACATAAAGCCCATTTGCTATTTTTTATAATTTGCAGCCCATTTGCTAATTCTTAAGTATTTATTCCAGTCCATTTTTTGCCCAGGACCACGGTCAAAAAGTCCAACCTTATTTTGCATATTTCGGTGGAGTCCGAACTGTTGTAATCCCGAAATGATAAACATTCTTTTAAGAACTTATTGATTTGCCAAAAAAATTGTTTTGTTTTTGTAAGCAAATAAGACGTGGGACAATTTAGTTGGTTTAAGGGAAAACCAGTGGTAAAAAAATCAGCGCTGCGTGGGAAAAACAACAAAAATAAGGATGTAAATATGAAAAGGGAATTTTATGTGTTTTCAATATAATGATACGTGTATATGAACTAGTAAAACTATAGGTAGAGATTAGAAAACGGATGTAGGACATGCGTTTCAAGAGGAAAATAGAACTGGCCTGTGTGTTTGATTCAGTAAAAAAACTGCCTGCGAATGTTGTAAGATAAAATATAACTAACGCTGGCGGGCCAGAGGCCAGTAGATACCTGCTAGATCTTTGTGCCCCATTGTCGTCATGGGCTGGGCCTGTTAAAAACAAAACAACCCTGGGCAATCTACAGCCCAGTTGAAACTTGCTCAACCTGACAAAACAATATACGTGCTCAATAAACGAGAGAATTCTGCAAGTACAGACTGATAACTGGGATACAACACGGATATTGTTTTTTTATCATGATAATAAGTGCATGCACTTGTTTTAAAAAAATTGGAGAACTGAGAATTCGAACGGCGGGTGCTTATGCTACCCATCAAATAAAAATCAGGTGCCTAAAAATTCGTTTCGGAACAAATGATTCAGCTTTATATCCACGTCGACCTTCGGCATGATGGTTGGAAGCAAATGCAAGTTCATACCAAAAGATCGTTAACAACAATACCAACTTGCAGACAATAAGGTAGTACAACTACCAATACCAAACTAACTTATAATCTTTTTACTCCTGGCCCTAGTGTTCGTCTGGTAGAAAATCTTGCAGGGGACCAGCTCCCGCTCCTTCTCTTGCTCCAGGTCCCCGAGGTGGTACTGGTGCATCACCAAGTTGGTCCTCTGCTGGTCGAAGTTCTTGTTGGTGTGCAGCACCAGAACCTTTTTTGCTGCCCGTCTACCGGCCGTTGACCATCACTGTGACGCCCGGGTATTTAAACTACAGTGAACCTCTGCTAATGATGCCACGTCACCTCGTTTACTGTTGGTAAACTCGTGTTAGTTCAAAACGATTCAAATTCAAATTTAAAATATAGGCAAACAACAAAAGTTTTCAAACAATAAAACTAAAATGTTCTGGTTGTGCCAAATAATGCGTAGGTAATTATGGTGGAGAAACCACACTTGTATAAAATATGTAAATACTCAAAATGAATATAATAGTAGCAAAACAATTAGTTAAATGATTATAAAATAATAAACAATTACAAATGGTTTTATATTAGGTGCCAAGTTAATTGCGGTAGTGGCATAAGTATTAAAAATATTTTAGGTGCAACTTGGGTTTTTCATAAACACCGAAATTTAATAAAACAGAAAAGAAGAAAAGAAATAAAATAGAAAAACAAACTAACAAAAAAAAGAAAAGAAACCCCCCAAACCCCCGGGCCAACCGACCCAGCTAGCCAACCGGCCGGCCCAGTCGGCCAGCCCACCCCGGCCGGCCCACCTCTCCCCGCATAACCCCCCCACCCCCCGACCGAAACCTAGCCTCGTCACCCCACTCACCCGCACGATCCCCATCTCTCCTCTCGCCCCCACCCCCTCCGATCCAATCGGGATCGGGCCCGAACCCATCGCCGCCTCCCCGACGCATCACCGGCGCTGCCCCGCCCGTCGCTCGCCGTCGTCCTCACCCCCTCCCCCTTTCCTGGACTGGAAGGGGCCCCCCCTCCGTCGCCGCCGCGCCAACCCCCGCCGTCGCCGCCTTCCCTCGCTCAAGGGCCCGGCCCCGTGCCCCTGACGCCATTCCGGCGCAGCCCCGCCACCTCATCACCATCGCTGGACCTCGCCGTACGCCACCATCACCGCACGAAGGCCTCGCCGTCGCCGGACCTCCCCACCGGGCCTCCTCATCTCCTCCCCGTCGGACTGCCTCACCGCCACCGTTGCCGAACCGTCCCCGTCCTCCTCCCCACCGGACCACATCGAGCCTCGCCACCACCTCTGCTCGCCAACGCCGGTGAGGGCCGCACCCTCCTCGTCTCCTCTCTACCCTGTGTGCCACGACCTCATCTGTCGCTCGACGTTGCCACCTGACCCACGCGCCGGATGCACCCAGTGCATGCGCTCGCGCCTGCCGGCGGTGCTATGTCCGCTGCTGTTGCGGCCCGCGCGCTGCCTGCGGCCCACCTCGGCGCCTCGCCCCGCGGCCATCTCCGCCTTCCCCTCGCCGCGCCGGGGGTGCGCCTTCGCCACCGCACACGCGCCCCGCGCCCGTGCCTCTGCACGCGGCCGCTCGCCCCGTTCCCCCCCCCCCTGCACGCCGCCCTACGCGGCCGCCATCGGCCGAGGCCATGGCCTCGACGACCCTGCTGGGCGAGCGCCCGTGCCCCCGCCCGATAACCCGTCGCCCGCACCCAGCGCCCACGCCCGCCCGTTAGCGCCCGAACCCGCTAGGCCCCCTGTGGCCAATGACATGGGGGTCCCACCCCAGAACGTTAAAAAAACAATAAAAATAAAAATGCTAATTAATTAATTAATTAACTAAGTTAATTAACTTAATTAATCATGTTTAATTAACCTAATTAATCTGTTAATTAAACTAACTAGGTTAATTAGTTAACAGTCAATGACTAACAGACCCCACATGTCAGGTTGACCAAGTCAACTCTGTTGACTGCTGATGTCAGCATGACATCATGCTGATGTCATTATTCCATTTTCGAATTAATTTAAATAACTAATTAAATTCCAGAAATTAATAAAATCTTTAGAAAATCATAACTTTTAATCTGTAACTCGGATTAAATTATTTTCAACATGAAAGTTGCTCAGAACGACAAGACGATTCCGGATATGCAACCCGTTCGTCCGCCACACCTTCTAACCTATCGAACTCACAACTTTCCCCCTCCGGCTCCTCTGCCTGAAAACGCAAAACACCGGGGATACTTTCCCGGATGTTTCCCCCCTTCGCCGGTATCCCCTCTTACCGCGTTAGGGCACCCTTAGTACCGCGTATTGTCGCGTCTTGCTTTATGTTGCATTTGATTGCTCTGTTATTTATTGTGTTCCCCCTCCGTTACTCCTTTCCGGTAGACTCCGAGACCGCTGCCGATGTCCGTGTGTTCGACTACATCGAAGATGACCCCTCCTTGCTAGAGCAACCAGGCAAGCCCCCCCCCTTGATCACCAGATATCGCCTATTCTACTCTATACTGCTTGCATTAGAGTAGTGTAGCATGTTACTGCTTTCCGTTATACCTATCCTGATGCATAGCCTGTCCTTGTTACTACTGTTGATACCTTTACCTGCAATCCTATATGCTTACTATAGGATGCTAGTATTTCCATCTGTGGCCCTACATTCTTGTCCGTCAGCCGTGCTATACTATCCGGCCGTGATCACTCGGGAGGTGATCACGGGTATATACCTTACATACATACATACTATACAGATGGTGACTAAAGTCGGGTCAGCTCGAAGAGTACCCGCGAGTGATTCACGGATTGGGGGCTGAAAGGACCTTTGTCCCGACGGCCCTCTGTGTGGATCTTTGTGGCAGAGCGACAGGGCAGGTTGAGACCGCCTAGGAGAGAGGTGGGCCTGGCCCTGTTCGGCGTTCGCGGATATTTAACACGCTTAACGAGATCTTGGTATTTGATCTGAGTTGGCTACGAGCCTATACGCACTAACCATCTACGCGGGAGTAGTTATGGGTATCCCGACGTCGTGGTATCAGCCGAAGCACTTCGTGATGTCAGCGACTGAGCGGCGCGCGCCGGGTTGGACTGCGTTAACGCAACTTCCTTTGTAATGGAGGTTGCTAGGTCTGCTCACCGGCCGCGTACGCAACGTGCATGTGTGCTCAGGGCGATGGGCCCAGACCCCTGCGCGCTTAGGTTTAGATCGGCGTGCTGGCCTCTCCGTTGAGCCTAGGTGGGGCTGCGACGTGTTGATCTTCCGAGGCCGGGCATGACCCAGGAAAGTGTGTCCGGCCAAATGGGATCGAGCGTGTTGGGTTATGTGGTGCACCCCTGCAGGGAAGTTAATCTATTCGAATAGTCGTGATCTTCGGTAACAGGACGACTTGGAGTTGTACCTTGACCTTATGACAACTAGAACCGGATACTTAATAAAACACACCCTTCCAAGTGCCAGATACAACCGGTGGTCGCTCTACCTCAGGGATATGAGGAGGGGATCGCCGGGTAGGATTATGCTATGAGATGCTATTTGGAGATGCTACTTGGAGATGCTACTTGGAGGACTTCAATCTACTCTCTTCTACTTGATGCAAGACGATGGCTGCGAGAAGCGTAGTCTTCGACAGGATTAGTTATCCCCCTCTTATTCTGGCATTCTGCAGTTCAGTCCACTGATATGGCCTCCTTACACATATACCCATGCATATGTAGTGTAGTTCCTTGCTTGCGAGTACTTCGGATGAGTACTCACGGTTGCTTTCTCCCCCCTTTTCCCCTTTCCTTCCTTTCTGGTTGTCGCAACCAGATGCTGGAGTCCAGGAGCCAGACGCCACCGTCGACGATGACCCCTACTGTGCTGGAGGTGCCTACTACTACGTGCTGCCTGCTGATGACGACCGGGAGTAGTTTAGGAGGATCCCAGGCAGGAGGCATGCGCCTCTTTCAATCTGTATCCCAGTTTGTGCTAGCCTTCTTAAGGCAAACTTGTTTAACTTATGTCTGTACTCAGATATTGTTGCTTCCGCTGACTCGTCTATGATCGAGCACATGTATTCGAGCCCTCGAGGCCCCTGGCTTGTATTATGATGCTTGTATGACTTATTTATGTTTTAGAGTTGTGTTGTGATATCTTCCCGTGAGTCCCTGATCTTGATCGTACACATTTGCGTGCATGATTAGTGTACGATTGAATCGAGGGCGTCACAAGTTGGTATCAGAGCCAACTGCCTGTAGGAATCCCCCTTCCACACTCCTTGGCCGAAGTCGAGTCTAGACATTACAAAAACTTTTACTAACTTGGCTGTGTGCCTTACGGGCCCACGTCGCCATCGGGTGGTACTAGGATCTTTTACTCCTCGACCTTTACTCTGGGACTCTGAACTCTTTTGTATTCGGGTTAAATGAAGTTTACTAAATCTAACATTAGGATCTCGTTATCACTTTCACCCGGAGAGCCCCTTATTACTAATGATCGTCTGCTGCACCAGAAGACCCTGAAGATACTCTCCGCTGTTAACCCGAGAACTTGTGTTCATCACGTTTGCAATTCACCTTCCACCGCAAAACCTTATGGATAACTACTTGCATTTGTTATTCTTACCTTCATCCCCAGTGGTCTAATTATTACAAGATACCGTGAAAAACTCGTCGTTGTGTCAATAACCCCTTGAGCTTACTGCCTTACTGTTCTTTGTCACCTGAATACCCCTACGGTTAATTGTCGCACTTATCGAGTATCCGCTCATCCCCAGTTGTTCATGAGTTTCACAAAAGTCTTCAAAATACTATTCGATCTTCCGAAAATCCTCTGGAGCCTTTGGCTCTTGAAATTCTCGCTTGACTCGCATTATGGTTAATCTCATAAGTCTCGTAGTCTTATTGACATTCCTTGTCATTATCATTTTGGGTCTATTGACTCAATATGTTTGCGAATATGCGCAATCATCACTGATCCTTATAAATTACCTTTCCGGCTGAGCTGCCATTCTTTTAACTGGAATTGGTTCTCGACCAGTCCAATTGTCGTTGATTGTATCCCTAATTCTATTCAGCTTATCCATTCTTGATCAGAGCATTTGCTCCTGATCCCTTGATTTGAAAATCATAATTACTTTGCTAATTAAGCGTTGAACTATTCAGCTGTTCTATAAACCGATGCATTTGCAATCTTTCTTCCTCTGATTGGGTATCGATACTCATATCAACCCCATTGTGGATCGCCATATCCACTGTTGGATTATTATCCGACAGTGTCCTTCACATTTGATCACTTTGTGAGTTCTTCCCCTGATACCTAATGCCTTTGTTAAGTTGTATCCTCCGCTTGGCCAACCATACTCTGCTTTCGGACTTGTGTTATTTACTCTTGAAACTTGTGGTATATGTTTCTAAGAAGCCACTAAGGGTTGAACATATGCTTTCTCTAGACCATGTGAACCCGAAAGTTTTCACGAGTCATACTCTTCTGGTGCTTCACCAGATAAAATTTCAACACTGCAACTTCATCGAACGTGAGAAGTGAATGAAAGGTTATGCATTGGAGAAGTGGGAGTCGACCTTGAAATTTGCGTTCATGCCCATGGACACAATTACATCTTCTCATCGAAGCTTCTTTTAAAATTAATTATTCCTTTGGTATAAGTTCATCTTATATCTGGGATCTGGCCTTTTACAATCGTGGTTCCGACCATGTTCTCTTTTAAATACCATTTCTCGGGCAAGGTTAAGCACTTGACTTCTATAGAGCAATACCCCAGTCCAACCTCTACTTTGATCTGTCATTGAGTATTACCCCCTGGTATCTCGAGATTATCATGGAACTGCATAACTTCTTATGAGTTCTTTATCAAGTGCTACATTCCCACTGATTCCAATTTTTCACGGGCTCTGAATTACTAAACACTCAAAGACACCAATAACTGAACCGAGTCCACACTATGGTTCAACAACCCTTCGGTAAGCTTCTATAAGTACGAGTTTGTACCCGATCACATCATTCCTAGCCTGATCGGCTATATCATTATCATGCTAAATTTTAACTGTGCTACCGGGTCCTTCTCCTCGGAGCACAAAATTCGACGGTGAGCTAATCTTACAATCGATCTTCCTCGTCATACCATTGGTCCTTGGACAGCAAGCTTGATTTCGAGTTTTTGTCCTACCCATGGTTCCAATAACCTTTCACTTCATCATTACTTGACTTGATGTCGTTACCGATCGATTACATCTTCATGAACTCTCGCGACAAAGGTGTCGTGATCATCAACATTCTGAGCTCATCCAGGATACCAATTGAATTCATGATGAGAAATACCATCCTTGCCCTTGATGAATTGTATTATCGTCGACCACTTTATTGCCCTCCCACCAACACAAGCTTGTTCATGTTTGGTGTTATACCTTGAGTTCCTTGCTATCCAGCAATTGTTCTTCTTTACCTTGGAGTATTACCATCCTTTATGTCAAGAATGTTCTGAGATTTGTTCCACCTCTTGAGAATTCTTGACATAGAAATACTTCTCACCATCACCATTCTTTCTTGGTCCCCGTGTTAATTCCAACAAGTGAACGGTGTTGTTTGGATTCTTTCCTTCTAGCAACCCTATTTTTTTGAAGTTAATGGTCGAAAGTTCATTCTTAGGCTATTGACTATTGAATCACCATTCTGACATTGGTCGTGCAACCCAACCCATATTTCGGGTGCACCTTTCAACCAATGTTTAATTGTGTATGTCTTCCTCGAGCATACATCATTATACCATTTGATCTGACAAATGTCATCTTCTTGTTCACAATTATTGTGGAAATCCATCTTTTGAAAATCTCAATGAATTGTCGCTGAGTCAATCAGCCACCTCCTTACCTCTCCTTGGTTTAATGATGAACTACTGTTTCAGGAACCCGCTCCCATAGTTCATTTCCCGAGAATCTTGCAATGCCATTTCAACGATTTGTGTCGCGCCTTTTCTTCTCGGACATCCTGAGTCTGAGGCATCATGACACCAATTGGATCTGAATCTCGGTCAGATATGATGGTTGGGACAACTTTCCAGGAGTTATGTTGTTTGTCCTTTGATGACCCGGTAACATGATGTCATGCCTAGCACCCCCCCCCCCCTGGCTGGAGGACCTATCATTATGATTTCTTTTCCAAGGATAACCATTCCTCCTGGAGGAAGTGGTAAGACCTATTTTATAAGCTGTTCCTGATGGATCCAATGAGTATCTGAAGTCCGAACTTTGCTTGAAGACCATGTCAATGCTATCTCGAAGCATGTTTCTGGTAAACCGATTTTCAACAAGAACATTTGAAACCCAATACTAAATGTTTCTCGCTCGATTATCCAAACACCGTTGTTTGCGTAATGTCATGAAATTTCTCTCCCCTACCTAAAGAGTTTTCTACATTATATCCTGTCATGGATATCATGCTCTGCTTATCCTTGGGAAGGATATACCCCTGAAATATGTGTTTAAACACATTTTCCTTCCCATTGTTCTGTTTAACCTGATGATCACATTTTCCTTTCCATTGGTTTGTTTGACCTTTCTTGTGATCTATATAACCTAAGCAGTAATAATTTACTTCTTATGTAAACACCTCGGTGTACAACTCTGCCAGTGAGACCCTATTACTTTTGTTGATGACATTTCGGTAACCACCAATGGACGGGAACTTTGCCTATTGGTCCGCCTCGTCCAACGAGCAGGAAAATGGTTCTCTTCGTCCCTCGCCCTTGGTATCGACGTTGTTGCCGACTTAATCGACATGCTACCCTCTGACATGCCTTGCTTGCATGATCGCGCAAGACGTCTCCGCCCTTCCTACTTTTAACCCACATGGTGGGCCCATAACCCACAGTTCCACCAGGATCGAAACCTGACTCTCCTGTACACCCTCATTTTTCCAAAGTTATGCCTCGCGCGTGGAATCGTATGAAATTCATGAGCCACCTACCGATGAGAGCATCAATTCTGGTATCAGACGCAATACTTATTCTCGTTGCTCTGAACCCCTTTCACCTTCTAATTAGGCATCAAACGCTTGCCTATCCGTTTGAAACTTCTCATGGTACCTCCTTACTTTGCTCTCGATATTTTCTTAAGTTTGAATTCGAGAGTACTTCCGCCACCTTCCTCGATGTTATCGACCAGATAATCGACCTTGCAGAGGTCTGTTCTTCCGGAAACCTATTCGTAAGTACGATGAAGATCCCGAAGGAAGGACGTCGACTTCATCATAATGACCGGAAGCAAAGGAATGAAGACATCAATGTATTGGACCGATCTCTTCGAGAAGAGCAAGCCACAATGAGAAGATTCGTTAAAATTTCGTAACCAAATCCATTCCCCCTTACTCCCGCTCCTAAATCTCGGGACGAGATTTCTTGTAGTGGAGGAGAATTGTGACACCCGGGTATTTAAACTACAGTGAACCTCTGCTAATGATGCCACGTCACCTCGTTTACTGTTGGTAAACTCGTGTTAGTTCAAAACGATTCAAATTCAAATTTAAAATATAGGCAAACAACAAAAGTTTTCAAATAATAAAACTAAAATGTTCTGGTTGTGCCAAATAATGCGTAGGTAATTATGGTGGAGAAACCACACTTGTATAAAATATGTAAATACTCAAAATGAATATAATAGTAGCAAAACAATTAGTTAAATGATTATAAAATAATAAACAATTACAAATGGTTTTATATTAGGTGCCAAGTTAATTGCGGTAGTGGCATAAGTATTAAAAATATTTTAGGTGCAACTTGGGTTTTTCATAAACACCGAAATTTAATAAAACAGAAAAGAAGAAAAGAAATAAAATAGAAAAACAAACTAACAAAAAAAAAGAAAAAGAAACCCCCCAAACCCCCGGGCCAACCGACCCAGCTAGCCAACCGGCCGGCCCAGTCGGCCAGCCCACCCCGGCTGGCCCACCTCTCCCCGCATAACCCCCCACCCCCGACCGAACCCTAGCCTCGTCACCCCACTCACCCGCACGATCCCCATCTCTCCTCTCGCCCCCACCCCCTCCGATCCAATCGGGATCGGGCCCGAACCCATCGCCGCCTCCCCGACGCATCACCGGCGCTGCCCCGCCCGTCGCTCGCCGTCATCCTCACCCCCTCCCCCTTTCCTGGACCGGAAGGGGCCCCCCCTCTGTCGCCGCCGCGCCAACCCCCGCCGTCGCCGCCTTCCCTCGCTCAAGGGCCCGGCCCCGTGCCCCTGACGCCATTCCGGCGCAGCCCCGCCACCTCATCACCGTCGCTGGACCTCGCCGTACGCCACCATCACCGCACGAAGGCCTCGCCGTCGCCGGACCTCCCCACCGGGCCTCCTCATCTCCTCCCCGTCGGACTGCCTCACCGCCACCGTTGCCAAACCGTCCCCGTCCTCCTCCCCACCGGACCACATCGAGCCTCGCCGCCACCTCTGCTCGCCAACACCGGTGAGGGCCGCACCCTCCTCGTCTCCTCTCTACCCCGTGTGCCACGACCTCATCTGTCGCTCGACGTTGCCACCTGACCCACACGCCGGATGCACCCAGTGCATGCGCCCGCGCCTGCCGGCGGTGCTCTGTCCGCTGCTGTTGCGGCCCGCGCGCTGCCTGCGCCCCACCTCGCCGCCTCGCCCCGCGGCCATCTCTGCCTTCCCCTCGCCGCACCGGGGGTGCGCCTTCGCCACCGCACACGCGCCCCGCGCCCGTGCCTCTGCACGCGGCCGCTCGCCCCGTTCCCCCCCCCGCACGCCGCCCTACGCGGCCGCCATCGGCCGAGGCCATGGCCTCGACGACCCTGCTGGGCGAGCGCCCGTGCCCCCGCCCGATAACCCGTCGCCCGCACCCAGCGCCCACGCCCGCCCGTTAGCGCCCGAACCCGCTAGGCCCCCTGGGGCCAATGACATGGGGGTCCCACCCCAGAACGTTAAAAAAAACAATAAAAATAAAAATGCTAATTAATTAATTAATTAACTAAGTTAATTAACTTAATTAATCATGTTTAATTAACCTAATTAATCTGTTAATTAAACTAACTAGGTTAATTAGTTAACAGTCAATGACTAACAGACCCCACATGTCAGGTTGACCAAGTCAACTCTCTTGACTGGTGATGTCAGTATGACATCATGCTGATGTCATCATTCCATTTCCGAATTAATTTAAATAACTAATTAAATTCCAGAAATTAATAAAATCTTTAGAAAATCATAACTTTTAATCTGTAACTCGGATTAAATTATTTTCAACATGAAAGTTGCTCAGAACGACAAGACGATTCCGGATATGCAACCCGTTCGTCCGCCACACCTGTCTAACCTATCGAACTCGCAACTTTCCCCCTCCGGCTCCTCTGCCCGAAAACGCAAAACATCGGGGATACTTTCCCGGATGTTTCCCCCCTTCGCCGGTATCCCCTCTTACCGCGTTAGGGCACCCTTAGTACCGCGTATTGTCGCGTCTTGCTTTGTGTTGCATTTGATTGCTCTGTTATTTATTGTGTTCCCCCTCCGTTACTCCTTTCCGGTAGACTCCGAGACCACGGCCGATGTCCGTGTGTTCGACTACATCGAAGATGACCCCTCCTTGCCAGAGCAACCAGGCAAGCCCCCCCCCTTGATCACCAGATATCGCCTATTCTACTCTATACTGCTTGCATTAGAGTAGTGTAGCATGTTACTGCTTTCCGTTATACCTACCCTGATGCATAGCCTGTCCTTGTTACTATTGTTGATACCTTTACCTGCAATCCTATATGCTTAGTATAGGATGCTAGTATTTCCATCTGTGGCCCTACATTCTTGTCCGTCAGCCATGCTATACTATCGGGCCGTGATCACTCGGGAGGTGATCACGGGTATATACCTTACATACATACATACTATACAGATGGTGACTAAAGTCGGGTCAGCTCGAAGAGTACCCGCGAGTGATTCACGGATTGGGGGCTGAAAGGACCTTTGTCCCGACGGCCCTCTGTGTGGATCTTTGTGGCGGAGCGACAGGGCAGGTTGAGACCGCCTAGGAGAGAGGTGGGCCTGGCCCTGTTCAGCGTTCGCGGATATTTAACACGCTTAACGAGATCTTGGTATTTGATCTGAGTTGGCTACGAGCCTATACGCACTAACCATCTACGCGGGAGTAGTTATGGGTATCCCGACGTCGTGGTATCAGCCGAAGCACTTCGTGACGTCAGCGACTGAGCGATGCGCGCCGGGTTGGACTGCGTTAACGCAACTTCCTTTGTAATGGAGGTTGCTAGGTCTGCTCACCGGCCGCGTACGCAACGTGCAGGTGTGCTCAGGGCGATGGGCCCAGACCCCTGCGCGCTTAGGTTTAGACCGGCGTGCTGGCCTCTCCGTTGAGCCTAGGTGGGGCTGCGACGTGTTGATCTTCCGAGGCCGGGCATGACCCAGGAAAGTGTGTCCGGCCAAATGGGATCGAGCATGTTGGGTTATGTGGTGCACCCCTGCAGGGAAGTTAATCTATTCGAATAGCCGTGATCTTCGGTAACAGGACGACTTGGAGTTGTACCTTGACCTTATGACAACTAGAACCGGATACTTAATAAAACACACCCTTCCAAGTGCCAGATACAACCGGTGGTCGCTCTACCTCAGGGATATGAGGAGGGGATCGCCGGGTAGGATTATGCTATGAGATGCTATTTGGAGATGCTACTTGGAGATGCTACTTGGAGGACTTCAATCTACTCTCTTCTACTTGATGCAAGACGGTGGCTGCGAGAAGCGTAGTCTTCGACAGGATTAGTTATCCCCCTCTTATTCTGGCATTCTGCAGTTCAGTCCACTGATATGGCCTCCTTACACATATACCCATGCATATGTAGTGTAGTTCCTTGCTTGCGAGTACTTCGGATGAGTACTCACGGTTGCTTTCTCCCCCCTTTTCCCCTTTCCTTCCTTTCTGGTTGTCGCAACCAGATGCTGGAGTCCAGGAGCCAGACGCCACCGTCGACGACGACCCCTACTACGCTGGAGGTGCCTACTACTACGTGCTGCCCGCTGATGACGACCGGGAGTAGTTTAGGAGGATCCCAGGCAGGAGGCCTGCGCCTCTTTCGATCTGTATCCCAGTTTGTGCTAGCCTTCTTAAGGCAAACTTGTTTAACTTATGTCTGTACTCAGATATTGTTGCTTCCGCTGACTCGTCTATGATCGAGCACATGTATTCGAGCCCTCGAGGCCCCTGGCTTGTATTATGATGCTTGTATGACTTATTTATGTTTTAGAGTTGTGTTGTGATATCTTCCCGTGAGTCCCTGATCTTGATCGTACACATTTGTGTGCATGATTAGTGTATGATTGAATCGAGGGCGTCACAATCACCGGCAAGGTATTGCCGGTCTTGTGCCACATCACGTGCATGCCACACTCCGACTGTATCTTGCGACGCGTCCGCGCGCCCCTTTTGAACGCCCTGGAATTACGCTGGAAGAAATGCTTCCTTAGGCCACTCAGTGTGATACCTGCAGTATTGTGGAATACATGTTTTAGTGTACCTAATTGGCATTGTCATAACATCTTTGGCATGTTGCAGTCACTTGTTTCACTTTTCATTAACTGTCAAATTGTAATTGCTTCACCAGGTCTGCGTCTAAAAGGAAACATAGAGCTATAAACAAAGGAATATATTTGTGCAAGTAGATGGCCGATCGGTGTCTTACCTAGAAGTTTCTCAGGTTGGGTGTAACATATGCCGTGCTCACTGTCGATGGTTGGTATGAACAAATCGATGAGAGACTGAAATCTCGCGCTGTCAGCACTCACTTTGGCCTTAAGGTGCTCGATTAGCTCCTGATCCGTGGGATCGGACTTGACGCCAGCCAGCAGCACGGGCCAATCCTTCTTCGACTTGCATCGGTAATTCCAGTTATATGGTACTCAATGTATGATCAATCGACTGTTTTAAATGAATGATGAAAGATTTCAACAGATAAGTGATACTCCAAGTCTGAAGTCCAGAATACCCGAACACGCCGTCGAGATTCTTGTGTCACCTCACACGCAGCGTATTGTCACGTCAATTCAATGTGTGGACATGATGAATAATTTGACCGACGTATACTAGTACTGCTACTGTACTACTTACTAGTCGTATTTAGTGTCACAATTTATACATAGGTTTAACTAATAAGTACGCACTTGAAGCCTAACTGATATATATAGGGTCGCGCTATTCCTCATCCTCGGTGAGGAATAGTTATTCTTCACCCCCCCTGTATTTTACCATCAATGCACCATAATTTACGTTTCGTAAGTTTTGTCTTATTCCCGACGCAAAAAGAGACCGTAAGAAAATATATAATCGCCGTAAAAAATATTTTATATTATGTAAAATTACAAACGTAAAAACATAGTCTAAAATACACATAAACTGCAAAAAAAAATTCTTATGACCTATGTTTTTATTTTCTATGTTAAATTTTACGTAGTGAATCAATAGGAATGTAACTATTTGAATTCCAAACGTAATTTAATTATGAAATGATCATAAGATTACCTCGGGTGAAGAATAACTTATCCTGCACCCTGGGTGATGAATACTAACACTATATATATATATATATATATATATATATATATATATATATATATATATATGAAAATGGTTGTGTACTCCTGAAAGTACGTACTCCCGCTCCTCATATACCACATAGATGAATCTTTTATACCTTTTTATTATTTTTAATATACTTCATTTGTAATTATTAGATACCCCAAAATGAGTTTCATGAAAAAATTCATGTGAGTTTATGTATTTTTAAATATTTACGTATATATTGATGTGTTTGTACGTGAAAAGGTATATTACAAAAAGTACGTCGCAGATGATATTTTTTCAACTAAACTCATATTGAGGTATCTTAGAATATTTAATGAAGTATATTGAGAATAATAAAGAGGTATAATTAATGTGTATATGAGGTATATTGAGGATGTGAGTACATACTCACAAGAGTACAGCACCCTGGATGATATATATATATATATATATATATATATATATATATATATATATATATATATGGCTTCTGCGCAGCATCTTCATCATTATTATCAGTACATCCTACGCAGGTGAGTTAGGATGCACTTGATCCCAGGAAGGTATCTATCCTTCAAAACCAGAGGAGTGCTTCAAACTAACAACAGTACATAATATCCAACAAAAGAGGGTCGTGCTACAGCAACATAATACATGGCTCAGTCTAGATATCAGCACGAATCAAGTTGTGCATATTTGCTGTGGGCATGAACCACATCGCCATATGTCGGGTTTGCAAAAGCCATCCATCGCATGGAAGCTTGATGCCTTTCACACACTGAAGATTATCTGGCAACAAGCTGTGTCGACGAATCTCTGGATATGGTGATTCATGAAACCCATGGTATGATGTGTAAACATAGCCCCCCTCGCGAATGGAAGTTGCATAGCACAGTAATCATTGCCGGTGATATGATCGATGATTGGTTGGATGATCGGATAATTGAGCCCGAGGAACAAGGAGTGGTTGCCGAGGCTGTAAACCCGCCTCCAGTTGAATACGTCTGGCCCAACGGAGCTGGGATCTTTCTCGAACACGAAGCAGCCATAGCCATCAATGTCACGAACGCCCCACACATTGTACTGCATGTGATTTGATGTAATGGTTTAGTCAATTTGGTACGTGCGAATGAGCATCAAATGACCTTCGTCAGCTGAACGAGCGATAAACCACCACCCATCGACTGGTATGATTCCAGGTCCTGGAATCATGAAGGCCAGCGCATTTGCGTTTACTGCAACAATTCAAATTGGAGCCCAAAAGGACAAAAATAAACAATCATGTTCAGAGTATGTGTAGAATTAAGATTATTATAATAGTGACACGTATCATAGATAGATAATTGCAATGCCGTGGTCATAATCATACCCCAAGTTAAAAAAATAAGCCAATGGCTTTCATATTCTAGCAATATGTCATGGTTCAAACATCATATAACAATGAGAGGAAAACAGCTATGACAGCGCCTACTCATATTCTACCATAGCACTTACTATTACTGTTCTCATACCAACTCTAAACAATAACATGCGTTGTTATAAAAAACTTGTAAACGGGAGTAACATATAGCAATCATGATGTTATGCTCATAATATGTATTCTAACAATCATTAGATGCCAATTGTTCTCATATCAACTCTAACAATAACATGTGTGGTCATAAAAATCTAGGAAATAAGAGGAACATATAGCAATGATGTGGTTATAGACATGCAATGCATTCTAAATTTGTAACAAATGAACATGCAGTCGTATTCTTAAGGTAAATATGAGATGAGATAGAACAATTACACGACGATAGATTCCACCAATATAGGTAGCCAATCTGTGCGTCGACCGCGTAAACGATGCCATCATGCACTATAGCATCAGACAGAAATGTTTCCTCAACAGGATTGATGATGAGCCATAACCATGTATGGCGACCGGATTCCAGGTAGACTAATCCCTTGTTGAACAAGGCAATGAGCTTGTAATCCATGTAGTCTTCTGATGGTGTGGGCACTTCGCAGATTACAACTTTATGCAAACAAAGGTCGAGCCAAAAGCTTGACGCGTCTCGTGCATAGTAGGCAGGAGTGTCCGGCGGGCCGCGAGGCTCGATGGCGGCGGTATCCAACGATGAAAGGGTGATCTCTCGCTGGGTGTAGATATCCACGAGACGCCACGGACTACCGGTGTGGTGGATGAGGACACAACACACGACGCAACACACACGCTCACGCTCAAGTGCTCAACCTACTCCCTACGTCCGTGAAAGACTGTACATTTAGAGATTTGCACATTGACCAGGGCATAATTAACGCCTAAAAGTAGCAGACTTATGTGTGCATGCGACCATTGAGATAAGAAGATTAAATGAAGGCCGTTGCATGCTGTGATTATGGATAGACATGTAGCCTATACCTACAACAGAAGTTGGTGCATTAGTCAATCAATATCGATTTAGATTAAAGGCTAAACACATTGGAAGTGTAGATGTACATCATGTAGTACACTCATTGTTGGAAGACCAAGGGAGGACATGTGCATGCACTCACATACACAGCCAGGGCGGTTCGCGTGCAAGGGTTGGACTCGTGTCGCGCCTGTGTAAAGTTTTGTTAACTGATTTCTTTGCTCTGCCAACTGAGAGGTGGGACCCAGAAACCAGGTGACAATTTAACCAGTCAACAAAGTGCCACGTCGACTATGTGGCCGGTCAGTAGGGTGCAATACGGTGCTCTACGATGAGCTAGTGATTGCATAATCGCCGCAAAACTATATATAGTGACCGTAAAGAGCGTACTGTTACATACATTGACCGCCAGTGTATTTTTCTCATTTCAAATTAAGCCATATTAATCGGAAAGGACGCAGTATGGACTACTACTACTAGTACTAGTACTGCTTTGATGTATCCCATCAACTCGCCGAACGAGGATAATCTTGCTTACTACGCCTCTCCCTCGCCCACGCGCGCAGTGGTTCGCAAGACGAGGAGAGGGTTTTGACTATAGCGCCCTCTCCCTCTCCCTCTCCCTCGCCCTCGCGGTGGACGTGCAACAGTTCAATCGGTGTCAGATTGCCAGAAGCATATTGTACTGTAGTATCATCATTGTTGGACCTTCCGAAGAGGCGAAGAGCCAAGTGCAAGGTTCACACGAGTACGAACTGTTGAACCTCCCGAAGAGGCAAAGAGCCAAGCGCAAGGTTTTATAGGAGTTGTCGTCCTAGTAGGAGTGTACTAGTACAACTATAGCGAACGATGCTACTATATGATGCCGCCACGTCACGTATATCCAAAGCTGTGCCACCTTTTTTTCTCAAAGAGCATGTTGGAGCCCGTGCAACAACCACACAAGTTGCACGTACACATAACACATTTACTAGTAATAAATTCTAAAGGACAAATGCCAGTATGCCACACAAGTTCATCTCCAACTCATGTGATAAATTTGTGCACGACTAGTCTACATATATTCACAGCGCTACCGTTCACAATTACCGTACTCCACTTACACGTTATAGATGGGCTACATGTCCTCCTCCAGGTTCCAGTCCCAGGTGTTCTTCATGGATGGCACGATCCATAGCGGTGGGCAACGGGAATCATTGTCGCAGCTTTCTAGTCCGGTTCCACACGATGGAGACTCATCCAAGCTGAAGTGGCATAAATCAGGGATAGCGTGTCCCAGCATGTCGTTCATCCGGCGGTGCGCACTGAAGACACAACCATGCTTCATGAACGGCAGGCCTTCCGTGTCGTGCACGGAAGGTGGCATCCGCTTCACAATGGGGTAGCTGTCCCCGATGAAAAGCGAGTACTCTCCAAGAGTGTTCCTCGGCACCCACGTAGCATCACGGGGGTCGAACTCGGCGCCGTTCATCTGGTACACGCGGCATCCCAGATCTGGACACATGGTGACGTACATAGTCAAGGTCCATGCATAATAATGTTGTGCTCAAATGTGGCGGTCAGTAATACTGTGCAGCAAATAGTACTACTCCGGTATAGAGGAAGTAAAATAACCGGCTTATTATATATAGCCACTCTTGGCTACATGGATGAGATAGTAAGACATGGAAAAACAAAAATGGTGGCAGCTAGTGGGTTCAAGTCTTCAAGGGCCTAGCTAGCTATACGCGTCCTCCAAGGTAAAAAGTACTCCTACTAGTACTACAAAGTATACTACTAGTACAACAATGAAAGAGAAGGCGAGAGGGTTAAAAAATGGAATACCTGGGTAGATGGTGACGGTCCGATCGTGGTAGATTATGTGACCATGTTGCACATCAGTGGTACCATGGGTAACGACTGCTAAGATAGTTGATCCCAATATGCCAAAGTCAGCTACAAGGTTCCAGGTTAGACCGAATCGCGGATGCAAATGCACATCCAGGATCGGCGA
The DNA here is from genome assembly GCF_018294505.1 of Triticum aestivum. NCBI lineage: Eukaryota > Viridiplantae > Streptophyta > Magnoliopsida > Poales > Poaceae > Triticum > Triticum aestivum. The sequence continues at coordinate 29,975,378 of NC_057806.1, read as the reverse complement.
TCTTATTTTGATCGGGGGATGACTGGTCCCTGCAAAATAATGGAGTACCGTTAGGGATGCAAATGATGGTTTGTGCATTCCGTTTGTAATCTCCCGTACCATAGGATGTCAACCAGATGAAACAAGTCCCCTGGCTTGTCACCGCGAAGATGCGGCCTAGATGGCGCACGGCGTCTTCGAACGTGTAGGGGTACAAATCTGCCGCCGCCAACATGCGCCAGCCTCTGCCGTTACTGCCTCCTGCATTGATGGCAATCCTTATGTCGAACACCGCGATGAGATAGTAATCGTCGTAGCCGCGTCGCTTTGTCGGCGGGTCCGCAATTGCTATCTTCTTCAATCTCATGTAGGCATCATCATACGTATTCTTGCCCAGCCAGTCCGGAAGGCCGATCCCAATGGTGGAGAAGGGGTCTACCGGAACGGCCGCACTGCTGTGGATGTTGTGCAAAATGATGGTGGTATCCGGCCGGAGGTATGCAAGCCAATCTTCGTTGGCACCGACCCAGACCTATATATAAGACGGTGGGCAGCGGAGAAATTACGGGATGGAAATGGAATAACTAAGTACTACATGATCAAACTCCATTACTGACCTGCTCATCGGACAAAATCCGACTACCTCTCAACGTCGGCAACTCTAGCGGAGTCAACGTGCAACCATGGCCAGGGAGCGGTGGACTGTTCGAAGGATTGTCCCATAGAAGAACCTTCTCCTCGAGGATGCATGGAAGACCAACAAGCATGGCCTGTTTAAGCAGCGTCTTGAAAAAGTTGGTGCAGGAAGCACCGAGTCTTGCGGCGGTGAGGACGTCGGAGCGGCGTGCGATTTCTCCCACAGGATCGTCGTCCAAGGTCTCCCAGCCCCGACGAGGAGGAGAACCGCCTGGCGAATCCATGGGAGCAGCGACGAACTGCCTTCTCTTCGGGGGAGGGGAACTGGCGAGGAGGAGATAAGAGCGTAGTAACCGCAGGGCCTCGTCCCTTCCAACTGTAGATCGTTCCTCAGCGAAGGGGTGAGGCTATTATTTACTACTAGTACTCCCTCCGATTCTTTTTACTCTGCGCATAAGAGCAGACCCGGATACCAAGGCAGGGGCTCGCTGCATGCTTTCTGGACGGAAATACCCCTGGCGCATGGATGGGAGGAGTTAGCAGCTATAAATGCCCCATGCAGCCCATTGGCTGTCCGCCCGCGTTCTCCTCTCTCTGCATGCTGCATGGATGTCTCCCTCTCTCTCACATGACTGCATGCGGTGGCGCTGGCCTATGAGAAGCTCGCGTGGAGATAGCAATCTTCTCTCCAGAAGAGATTTTTTTGAAAGAAAGGGATTATGGAACGTTATGGGATTGCATTATACTGTAAATAATAGCACTAGTAAGAAATTTTTGGCACTAGGTAGTAGTTTTTGGCGTGGATTAAGAAATTTTGGGTATGTTTTTGCCATTTTTTGTACACGCCAACTAGTGTCAAAAAACGTCTTACATTATGTGACGGAGGAGTACGTACTCGTACTGTAGCAGTACTAGTACTACTTTTCTCAACTAGTAGTGCGATGTACTGTACTTCTAGTCTAGTCTAGTATAGTGCACCAGTTTTGAACTCTTGAATCTCAGGGCCAAGGAGCTACAGTTGGAAGTGGAGGGTACTACTGTTCTCTAGAACCATCGCTGTACTATCAATGCAGGGGAAGTACACCTGCGTAGTGGCCTAGTGGGTACTCTCGGTGCTCTATTCAGCCGCTCCTCTCACGTAGCTGGCCTACTCAGCCGCTCCTCTCACGCACACACTAGCAGCCTGTTTATCAGCGACGGTTACTGCGGGGGCAGAACATTTGAGTTATTTGATACAGCGAGACTAGGCTTTTCGCTTCCATTTGTGGAGGTGTAATGGATCTCGTCGAACTTTGTTAGTAGTTCCTTCTTTATGAATGAGATGAAGCAAAGCTTTTGCCTCCGTTTCAAAAAAACACGGCAAGAGGAATTTCTTTTATAGTAGAGCCGATAATGGAGTGAAGTCCATGCATGCAACGCCACAAGCTACAGAGTAGTAGTAGAGCACTTTACGTACAGAGCCATATTGCACAGTTCCCAATGCCCCGCCAGGCTTTTCCGGCTCCTCGGGTTTAATTGGGAGGCGCTAGTTTAAATATGCTACTAGCTGGAAGCTGCAAGCGAGGTGCGGCTAGGGCGAGCACGCGAGCCACGGGATGCTGGGAAGGAAAACCCGTTCACGTGGCTAGGCTGTCCAGTGCACCCAGATTGTGGGGCCGCACGTCCGTTTGACTTCAAAACTCAAACTACCCGTGTAAAATATTGGCTCGCAGCGAAGTGTAGTAGTACTATTTGAAAAAAAGGCCGCCGTGCGTTCGGCCGGGATCGAACCCACAAAACGAGGTATACACTCCCGCGACCACTAGTAGTACTCGTTGGAGTACAACGCAACCTAGAATCGCCTTTTGTCGCTAGTAGTACGTACATTGTTCCTTACAAGAAACCCCTAAGAGCATGGTTAATAGTATAGCCAGCTGCTGGCTATAAGCCAGTGCCATGTCATCTACAGCCCATCTTATAGCCAACATGTAGTAGTAGTTTATTTCTTATAGCCCGCTGACTCAGCTCTATTGTACTTGCTCTAATAATGCAAGAAACCACTAAAATGCCAAGAAACTACTACCACTTGCATACGTGGCAGACTTAAGATAAGACTACCTTATCAACCATTGTACATGCTCTTACCAACAAAAATCCTCGAGTGACCTCCTACCTCCGGCCCGTCCACCTAGTCATCCTCGGCCATGGGACGCAGCTACCGCCGCCGGCAGAAGGCGAGGTCAAAACCGCCGGCGGTGCGGAGCCCATGTTGCGGCAGCCCGGATGCCAGCTCCGTCCGGCGCTCGCGGCCGCTAGCTAGCCAAGATAGCTCCGTCCAGCTGCTTGTCTGCAAGGTTTGCTAGCTAGATTGGCAAGGCAGCGCGGCGGCTTGCTCGCGCGCGCCGCGCTAAGGCCAGCCATCTGGCTCGAGCGAAGGCCAGCGCGGCGGCTTGCTCGCTCGTGAGTCACGCTCGGGCCAGCCTGCCAACCCGTGCGGAGGCCAGCGCGGCGTCCGGCCCGTCCGGCGGAGCGGCGGCCAACTCGCTCATCACCGGCGCCACCGACGAACACGCATCAGTACTGTTTGAAGTAATGTTCAGGAAAAATAATGATTTGAGGGGGAATAACAGGATAGAAGGTCAGATGTGGGTCCCTCGTGTCAACGGTCAAACAAAATGTGTTGGTTTAAGCTGCCTCGTCAGCACGGACATGTGGGCCAACCCTGTCATAAATGGGTTTAAACGAACCTAATCGGTAGGAGTACTAGGTAGTTTTTGGCGTGGATTAAGAAATTTTGGGTATGTTTTTGCTATTTTTTGTACAATAGATTCCTCCTAGGGCTGGTTGAAAGTGGTAGTTTTTTGTTAAATACTCTACATATTGTAAGTAGGAGTGAAAGTTAAGCTTTGGAAGCCAATAAGCAAGGCTAGTTACATAGTGCATATGTGTACATGATTGAAAGTAAATATCAACCATGAGTGACTAATATCTTGATGGAAAACTCGAAACTATGGAATACTAGGAAAAGAAATGCATGGTTGGAAATACTAGCAATGTTCATGTCCGTTGCAACGAATCATAATTAGAATAATACTTATTCACAAACTTGGTACAAAACACTCTAATTTTGATATACATATGTCACTAGAGATATATTATGTTTCAATTAGAATATATTCCTTGGGCTGTTTTGGTGAGGTCAGGGAGGGATGTGGTTGGTTTTAAGATACTAATTATGGGTTTTTCTGCAAATTGGTAGACAAGTGGGATGTTGGTGAGAAAAGGCAACAACTTACCTCACAATCGTTAGATGTAGATCTAATGGTCAGAAACGACGGATGGCAGACACACCAGCATCACCAACTTAGTCTTGTGTAGGAGTACTAGCAAGATCCGTGCATTGCACGGAACATCAAGATGCATTTTTTTATAAAACACTTGTTGTGATTGACCCTTGCGGGAGTAATCCCATGTGTAAAAACTAATGATATCTCGAGAAATATGAGATAAGGTGAAGAGGAGTGGGGTGTGGTGGTGGTTGGTGGTCGAACTGAGCGGAGGCATGGGGATTGACGACGCCGGCAGCGGCCACCAGGCCAGTTTGTTCCAGAGGCTTCCTTTCTTAATTGCTCAACAATGAGGTTTGTTGGAGATAAGGATGAACGAGGGAAGGCCTTGTCTGCAAATGTGGAGAGGGGTGCGGGTATCTTTTAGTTTAATTTCCATCCGTCAGATATAGATCGGACGGTCTATATTGCAAGATGGCACACGTACCATCATCACCAACTCGGTTTTTTATAAGAGAAGAAATATAAGTATGGAGATACAAACGTATTATCGATACTTGCTTCCGTAAACTAGCATCTACATTCTATTCAACGCCTCGGCATGTGGGGCCTTAGCACAATGACTTCTCGACTGTGTAAAACGAAGATTTTCCCGTCGCCGACAAGGAGGGGGTGACGGCGGCGCGCTTTTTGGCTTGCTCTAGTCCTAGTAGTCATACTAGGTGGTCTAAGCACGTGTAGATTTATTCTTTTTCACGTCTCGTGTTCGCCGTACTGCCACGACTGTTCATGAATAGACGGTAAGTTATTCACGGGGAAACCCTTGTTGAGCGTGTTTGCGAGAGAGAGAGAGAGAGAGAGTGCGTGTGTGATATGTTAGAGACTGAGGCAATGATAACAGATTCTTTGTGTCTATGTGTGTGGAGGATAGAGAGAGACATGTACATGGGGCTTTGTGTTGTGTAACGTGGAGACACATATACATAATTAGAGAGTGAGTGTGTGAGATACACATGCAGACATGAGGAGAGATGAGGATCCAGGTAAATGGGTGTTTGTGCGTGTCTGTGTGTGTTTGTGCACGCGTTTGTGTGTGAGAGGGAGAGAGTGTATGTGGAGTAGAGAGACCACTGATGATGTAAACCTAGTATAAGGGAAGGGGGAATGGTGTGACATGTGTAGTAGCGAGATAGCACGGGTGCGGGCGGGGGGAGCAGACTATTTGGAAGAGACATCGAGTGTGTGTGTGGGAGAGGGGTGTGAGAGCGAGAGAAAGAGAGAGCTAGCGACAGAGAGAGAGAGAGAGATAGAGAGGAAGAGAGGGGGCGAGAGGGGTTGTTTGTGTCCATAAATGGCGTATAGATAGGGAGACAATGTTGATGTTGTCCGAAATTGGCCTATGAACGGAGACGCAAGGGAAGCGAGTCATCGTGTGTGTGATAGGGACTTCATGAGAGAGCTAGAATAGATGGTGTAGAGAACAATGTGCGAAATCGAGAACGATTATACATTAGGGAGCTATGCAAAGAGTCACGACATATATGTATACAGGGAAGGAGCTGGGGCGGGTCCGCATGTGGGAGAGATAGAAAGAGGAGAGTGGTGCACAAGGAGACAAAGTGTGCTTGTTTGCAGTGGGGGTGGTGTGTGAGGTGAGTGCGCGAGAACCACATAACTAGGGAGATAGACGTTTGGGGGCGACGTTTTGTGTGTATGGGAAATATACACTCTACATAGTGCGTGTGCTTGGGTAAGAGAGATAGCGGGAGACCTAGAGAGTGAGGGAAGAGATGTGTGCATGCCCGAGAGACAAAGTGATAGAGACCTATGTTGGGGTCCGGACTTTACAAGAGAGAGGGGTGTTAATGTGCTCGTGTGTTGGTGTTTGGGGGAGAGAACGACTTCTCTGTGTGTGTGTGTGTGTGGTGGTGGGGGGGGGTTGACTTCAGATAAAGAGTGAGGTGTCTATATTTGAGGGACTTTAGCGTAATTGAGATATTGTGCACTCATGGTTGATCAATTTGTTTCACAGTTTGTACTATGAGATAACGATACTTTTGAACATGCGTGATATACCTTGATGTACCAGAATTACAAACCTAAGATTGGAATTTTGGAATTCGACTCCATCATTAGCTTTTGTAATTCATTTAAACGGAGGTACATTTTTTAAGCCGGGATTTCGTGATTTCAAATTCATATATCAAACCTAGAGATATACACATACGGGCATGTTCAAACTTTATAATCATCCACTTTATTCATACACATACACATTTTTGCTTTTGTCATCATATTTAGGATAAACACATTTGGAATTTCATTTGAATTGGACCGTATGATGGTATTTGCTTGTAGTAGCTCAATGATCCATATTTGAATTGAATGGACAATCTAAGTTTCGAGTTGGAGACATTGATTTTCAAAACTTGCACATTTTTTTGCGTGCAAAACAAACAAATTGTCGGCCATGATATCATAGTCGGCCGTACGAGAGCAGAATACTTATAATTTTAGGCGCCAAAAGCTTTCAAACTTCCCGCTCACATCGAAATATCACGCGCCCGAAAGTTTAGCCCTGCGATATTCCTGTTTTACCCCTGCCACATGAACGGAAAAGGGCTGCTTTGGTAACTCCATTGTTTTCCCCTCTTTGCCCCCAACATTCTTCCCCAGAGCCCCTCCCCTTCCCCTCCCCGACCCCCCAACCACGGCAAGCCGCCGAATCTAGTCCTCCGCCGCAGCGGTGGACCTCACACCCCGCCGGATCTACCTTCCGCACCTTGGAACCCCCAACTGCCAACTCACCACTTCACCGGAGCCGCTTCAGCGACTGGCTTGTCCACCGCTCCAGATCTCCTTGACCGCCATCATGGTCCACCGCACCGGATCTGCTTAACCGGCGCCCTCGTCCACCACAGCGTAGGCCCTTCACTGACTCCCTCGTCCGCCCCTTCGCTGGCCCTTCATACAAGCCCTCGTCCGCCGCAACAGATCCGCCTCACCGAAAGCACTGTACAACGCGCCCGCCGAAGCCTTCGTCCACTGCACCGGACCCGCTCCACGGACGCCATATTCAACTCCACCGGCCCTGCTTTACCGACGCCGCAGCCTCATCAGGTTATTTCGATTTGTACTCCTTCGGTTTTTCTCTTTATCGTGCAACTGTTCACTTACCACAGATGAGCTTTCTTGTATGTCGACAGGCGCCGCAACCGTAGCACCGGAGCCGCTTCAGCGACGGCGACAGCCGGCCCAAACTCAACCGCAACACGAGCACCATCGACGATCCTTAGCTATCAAGTATGACAACGATACCCATACGCCGCCGAGAATCAGGTACTATTATCCAACGGCCGGCGCCTACGTTCACTTTCCTAGCATAAGCACCGCACCTTTGAATTTCTTCAGGGCATCATTCAGTTTTTCATGAGACGCGTTATTCTGCTTGCACCTGTAGGGCCATACTTCTGGCAGTGAACATGTTACATGTGCTAAATTACATACCAGTGCACATATAGTTAATATGCTTTAGTTTTGTTCTGATGCCACCTGTTGGTTCCATCAGACTGCTTAATGTTCTCTATGCTTAATTACACATCAGCAAACTAGCATGTGGTTCCGCTGCTTTTTGTTCGTTTTACCCTACATTTTCTGATGCTAGCTATTACATCACTGCTCCGAGCCTCTGTTCATTACTTGTTTGTGTGTTCTTGATCTTCCCAAGTTGCATGACTAATTTGATGCTTCTATTAATTATGGAGCTGCCAACCCCATCAAGCAAAATATTTGTTCTTTTGGGGCTGGCACCTCGAACAAGCATAAAAATAGAGGGAAGCAGATATACTCCCTCCGATTCTATTTACTCTGCGCATAACTCTTGACCCGCATACCAAGGAGGGCACTGGTTTAATTTTTCTGGACTAATTTGCCAATTAATTAGGGCAGAGGCGGATGGGGCGGGGCACAAAAGGAAACCAGCGCTAGGAATCGGCAACGCGCAGACTAATACGAGAAAACTGAGAAAAAGTTATACGCAAAGTAAAAAGAATCGGAGGGAGTATTGTCGTGTATGCACACACCCTTCTTTCATTAGTTTAGATGAACCATTGATGATCAATTCGGACCAGTGCATGCGATTAAAATTAATTTTACCTAAATAGATGGTGCAGAATAAACTACAACAACTAGATTTGCAACCACGGGATGCTGACGATATCTTCAAAGAACATTGCAACAGCAGCTAGGCTTCACAGCAACATATGGTAAGCCAGTGTGTTTTAGTACATGTGAAATGTAATGCGAGTGGGCTGCTTTCTTGGCTTGTGCCCTCAACGTGTAATCCTACCGAATTACAAATAGTTCAGTTGTCTGCTTTGCTGTATTGCTTGATTCGAATGCTTATTTGTTGTTACGCTATACCTGAGTTGGCCAATATGTCAGCAGTGCCTGCTGTACTATCGTAAAGAAATGCATGCCTATTTCATTTGAGTCCTTAACTTTTCCTCTCAACTTCATCACAAGACTGTCTTCGTAGTTTATATGAGGCCACACTGTTAAGTGCTTTCTCAGATTATTTCAACTGCTTAGATGCCTTGGCAACTTAAATATAGCGGTTGTACACTCCCTTTCAACTAGGGATGTCAACTGGGTCCGGTTTAATCCCGATTAAAGTCCACTAGTGGTATGATAGTTCAAAAGAGTTTTTGTTTTTTTGAGGAAAATGAACTAGGGAGGTAGCAAAAACTAACTAGATGGGACTGGCGGATTTCGTTTATTTGCCACTTACATCCCTAGTTTCATCTTACCATTTTAATTTCTTTTCGGCTGATGCTGCTTCGAACCATTTAAATATAGTTTGCCATGCTCGGCAATAATTCGTCCGTCGTTTACCATGTAAGCTTACTGCCTGGATCATACGATAACTATCTCTTACTGATGTCCAGCGGAAACCTTTCAGGATGCCGTTCACACTAGGACACAATGTACAACCCCAGAATCTATTTGTGGAAGCAGTGCGCCATCCATGTTACCAGATGGTAGCAGTTCAGAGGCAACACCGCCGGAGAGCAGTCTGAGCACAGATATTATAGTGCTTGAGGCTCTACTAGAGGCAGAAAGAGATGGTGTGGCTGCCATGAATGAGGTAATATTTATCTTGAGGCTGGAAATTACGGAATTAGCGGCACGCATTATGCAAGCAACCCAAGAATTGGAGGAAGTAAGAATGTTGCATTTGAAGACGGAGGAGGTCCTGCTGTTTCTGCTATCTGAAGCCCAAGATAATCCCGGTTCTTCTTTAGATACCAGTTGAAATTTTCATTAGATTATTGTACTTGCATGTTGTGTCATGTCTCTGAATGGATTATGTTGCAAGACCCCCTATGTTGTCCATGTGTTGTAATGATCCGAATTTTTTAGGCGAGGTAATCCTCAGAACTTGTATGATTGACATAAGGTGAACTGTTTGTCGTGTGAGCATATTGTATTGGATGAAATAACTGTTTGACTCAGAGTGTATCCAACCTACTGAATTCGAAGATCACGGCATTTCTAAATCATAATCATATATAAAGGTGGAATAAATCTTTGTTGTGGTTTTGAAGAAATAAATAACAAAACGTATAATTATCTGTGGATATTCGTAATCGAATACAAATTGGATTTGAATTTAGTTTGCCAGGTCCCAGGGCAAACGTGAATGCTAATTCTCCCAAGTTTTGAACGAAGCGGCTAAACACCCACTATAATTTGTGGGCTGCTCGAAGCAAGTGTTTGCGAGATGGAAATTACTGTCTACCCCTGACACTTGACATCCTTAAAGACAGGATTTACACTGCTGTCGATAGGGGTAGACTAGTAACTTCAATCAGACGTGACACGACGGCCTCTGAGCCCATTCAGACACGGTGGGCGCCAAACGTGGGCGGCAAAACACATTTGATTCAAGCTCGTCCGAAAGACATGTGTCTCTTCCTCCATTTCCCCATTCATACACGGTGGGCGGCAAAACAAACTCTCCTCGTCTGAAATCGATGTAGGCTTATATTTTAAATAGGGGCAGATGTGTAACTTCCATCAGACGTGACACAACCACCCTACCTGTCAGCCCCGTTCATACACCGTGTGCGCCAACGTGGGCGCAAAACACCCTCTCCTCGCCCGAAATCGATGTAGGCTAATATTTTAAATAGGGGCAGATGTGTAACTTCCATCAGACGTGACACAACCGCCCTACCTGTCAGCCCCGTTCATACACCATGGGCGCCAACCGTGGGCGGCAAAACACCCTCTCCTCGCCCGAAATAGTTACCGGCAAATATTTGGGAGATGCGAGATTACCGTCCTATCCCCAACCGACGAAATGTCCGAAATTTTAAACGGGGGATAAGTTCGTAACTTTCCCCCATTTCAGAGAAGCGCGTCCCAAAGTTTGAGATCCCCCTCCCCTCCATTTCCCCATTCATACACCGTCGGCAGCACGACAACCTCCGCACCGCGGCCAGCCTCCTCCGTCCGCCACCCCATCCTCCACCTTGCCGGAGCCGCTACCCCTACCCCGTCGTCCACTGCAAGAGATGGACGTCTCTCATCCACGGCGCTGGACCAGCATCCTTTCATCGCCTCCTCTCGCTTCATCGGCGCCGTCGTCCACCTTGCCGTTGCCGCTCCTACGACCGCCTCGTCCACGGCAACAGGATATATCCCCCGACCCGGCCGTCTGCCGTCTAAAGTCTTCTTCCCCGCCGCCGACAGCCATCGCACCCGCAGCACCCTCAACGTATCAGCATAGGCCTACACGGCGTCGCAAGAGAGGTGGTACTCTTCCATATGTGCTTAAGTTATTGATCTCACCCGGAAAATAGATCGTAATTTGTTTACTGTACTTTTCTTGTCCGTACCAAATCGTAGTGGCTAGTTGAAAGCAAACATTGGTTGCGAAGTAGCTTTGTCCGGTTTGCACCTTCAGATCCGCCATGGCACGGGCACTATACTCGTAAAGCTTATGGTTTCCCCCCTTTATATTCACTACCATCATCGTAGGTGCTTCGTGTCGTGCTAGCACTGCTCCTCAAGACCTCAACCCAAAGCTTACGTGTTGAAATACGAATCTGATATGATGCTCATATCACTAAAACAGAGAACGTTTAATTGGTCACCTAATGTTCCTATATTCGTTTCGAAAAGCATGTGCGCCACCCACTGGTCCAGCTAGTTCCACTTTCCTGATTTTTCTCTTGATGCTTAGGGTTTTCCCCTTTTATCTACTCTACTATGATCTGCGTAGGTGCTTTCTGTCGTACTAGCATTACTCCACCCTTCAAGCTAAACAACACAACACTCAGAATTCGAAAGCTTAGTTGTTCAAATATGATTGTGATATGATACTGATATTAGTTAACCGACACATTTAATTGGTTAGCTAAAGGTCCCACTTGAGTTTCCAAATGCATGTCGCGACATATAGAGAGACAGCATAATTGCATTTCTTTGTCACTTGTTGACCGTACTTTCTTGTCCATACCAAATCTTAGTTGTTATTTCAAAGCAAACATCGGTTGCTAACTACCCTTTGCGCGGTTTGCAGCTTCAGATCTGCCATCCCACTGCCACGGTCAACACTGTACTCATCATGCTTATGTTTTCCCCATTTTATGATGACCACAATCAGCCTACGTGGTTCGTGTCGTAATAGCACTGCTCCACCCATCGAGCTAAACAAGCTTAGTTGTACAAATTCATATCTGATATTATTGCTGATATTAGTAAAACTGAGAGATGTTTAATTGGTTAGCTAAATGTTCCTACTTTAGTTTCGAAATGCATGTGAGCCACATATGGAGAGACCGGAAAGAATAGTATTTCTCTGTGCGCTCTGGTTCATCATGGGTGGCCAACCGACATTGTATTAAAAGACTTGTAATATCTTCAATCTGCTTGCTCTTCTGCTCTTCTTTAAGATGATACTCTTCTCTTGCGGTCGACTGGTCAGGTCGAGTTGTTCTCCCTTAGTATATTTTGAATCTGTCAGGTCAGGTCGACTTGTTCTTCTTTACTATATGTTGAAGCTATCATCTGCGAAGTGTCATCACTTCTGGAGCTCTCATATTTTGAGTAGTAGGCCACATTATATTAATGCACACAACAAATTACAGCATGCATGGCATCTTTTAAAAGAATTGCAGAGATAGCACAAAGGGGTTTACAGGGAGGCAGTATTGGATTAGAATCACTTCTGCATTACAAAGAAAATCTCACTTGTTTTTATGTTTTCATGCATGTCAGATATTGAACATTATCAAAATGAATATGAGAATGGGCGCACGAGAGGAATATTGCGGAATGATCCACTGCCTAACAAACTTGGCATGGTGGAGGATGGCCTATCTTATTCACCCATCAAGGTGCTTGCTCTAACTTTGCAAAGTTGTATTGGTCGCACATATTTTGCTTCTGACCTCTTGCATTACTTCTACTTTGTTACACCATCTGCTTAGTTTAAGCATCATATATGAGTATATGCCATACCTATCCATTTTCTGTACCTATTCCATGTGTCGTCACACTATGTTTTTCCAGTCAAATGTTGTTCTTTCGTAATAGGTGTCCAAAAGGAAGAGGGTGAGTGCAGGTCGTCAAGGAGTACAAACTAGGTATTTGGAAAAGGTAGTGATACCTGTTAAATCAGATAGATCAGCAGCCACAGAAAACACAGGCCCAACTGTACCACACTTTACCCCTACTCCAGTGGCCAAACCCCTATTAGAACTGCTGGGAGCCCAGCGTCAGGTACTGTCTATGATATCAATTCAAAATTTGAACTCCTAAATTTCTGCTTGTGCCTTACCTTCTCTCTTGTATGAAAACTAATTTCAGATGAATCTCCTTGCTCAAAGGATCATACGATCTCAAAACAATAATGGGCTCTGCATTGCTCTTGTCAGTACCTCTCTCCCTTTTGCCTTGTAACGCTGTACTTAATTAATTGCTATTTGATTATGTATCATCAGTCTGCACCTGAGCTTCATTATCCTCTGTTTCTTCCAATATTATTTGATCTATATTTACTCTTTGCAAAATGTAGAATAATGGCAACGCTTATAAAGAATTTTCTTTGGGGAATTTATTGAATTATCCTTCCATCAACATGGAGAAGGGCTTTGTCCAGCCCGTGTTAACATGTAATGTAAGTTCATCCTTCTCAAGCCTTCAAACTTTGTTCTAGTATAGATTTGGATAGGCATCATTTCCTCCACTGTTGTTTGCTTTGCTGTTTACATCTGATTGGATGTTTGCAACAACTACCAGTTTCAAATTGTAGTTGTAAAAACATGTTCCTTATGCAGAACAGATCCATTTATTTGCTTATATAATTGTGAAACCTGTTACGTGTCTCCTTGTTTCTCTTTCAGACTCGTATCTCTTACGCCAGGCAGAACTTTAGGGAAGATAGTGAGCCAAACCATCTTGAGGACAGCGAGATGACCCCAAGGTCCTGTCTTGATGAAGACAGTGAGTTGAAGCTACTCACCAGCAGGTGTGAGACAACCTCTGTGCAGTCGCTGCCTCAATCAGTTCGACTTCTTCAGTCTCAACTTAAAGCGGAAAGGCTTGCTTCAGCTCAGCTCCGACTTGAAGTCAAAGATGCAATGAAGATGTCAGAGGACTGCCGTGCGCACCATCATGCCTTAAATCTAGTGTTGATGCATCTATCGTTGACACAACTGAGGTCTACTCAGCTTCTTCAGCTGTTTGGGGGGGGCGACCTGGCCAGGCCTAGTGCCTTCTGAAGTGCTCTCAGTTTTGTATATTCTTTTGTCGGCGCGTTTATTTGCACTGGTGGCGAACTTTGATGCCCAGTGGATGTAATATGTGTGATAGCCGTGATAGCCTAGCGTAAGTTGCTTGCTTATTTATTTCCTTGTTGTCTTGTTTATTTGTTTGCTTCTAGTCATTGCAGTTCTTTTTCCGCGGTTTGCTAGTGGCTGCAATAACCTATTTTTTAAAACTAGGCCACAATAACCATGGGCTAATATTTACTGTAGTGACACTGGGCCTCCTACGGGCCGTAGAAACAGTGGGCCTTCTACGGGCCGTAGAAACAATGGGCCTTCTACGGGCCGTAGAAACAATGGGCCTTCTACGGGCCGTATCATCAATGGGCCTTATACGGGCAGTATGATCGATGGCCAAACATGGGCCAATAACAGGCCGCATTATGGCCGTAAACGGGCTAGAGTTGGAATCGTCCGTTCATGGGCCGACCATAACGGGCCATCGTTAATAGGCCGTATTTGATGACGCTATGAAAACGGCCCAACGTATTAACGGACCACAAACGGGCCGACTGTAACCACGGGCTGAATTTGGCCCACAAGCAGAAAATGACAGTAACGGGCCGTAAGTAAACGAATGCTGGAAATGAGCCCAAGAATAAATGGGCTCTGAGAAGGCCGAAAGATAACATGGGCTGGAAACGGCCCAACGGAATAACGGGCCATTAATGGGTATAAAGTGATACACTGTTCACTAAGGGCCAGTTTCACCATGGGCCGTTAATGGGTGTAAAGTGATACACTGTTCATTACGGGCCAGTTTCACCACGGGCCGTTAATAGGCCAGGAGTTACATAGGGCCTCATATGGGCCGAAAGACGTCATGGGCCATACATGGGCCAGAAGTGAAAACGGGCTGGAATCATATTGGGTGGCCCAGATGACGCTACAGGGCCTAATTCGGATAGGGCATAACGGGCCTTGGGTTAGCGGGCTGTAAATGGGCTATATGCGAACAGGCCGTTAACAGGCTTTATATGGGCCGGCCCGCCACCTTTTGACCAAGTCAAACGGGCTGGCCTTTTCACAGGAATGGGCCTCTGTTGGGCCGTGCCATGTGTCAACGTATCATAGGCGCCTATCTGACCCACTGACGAGCTGACACATGTTTCGTCCGGCCAATAAGAATTTTACACGTGTAAATTTCCCATTGGTCGGGGCTGTTAACGGGTTACCGGATCCAAAACCCGACACGATAGCTTAACGGCGTTCCGTTACGGTGGATGCCACGTGTCGGTCACCCTTGACGAAAGCACTTCTGTGACGCACGATTTATCGTCATGGAAGTGGACACTTCCATGATGATAATTTTGGTAACGTCATGGAACACTTGTACGACAGCACAGGTATGACTATCTTGATTCTGTCATAAATTTGTCATGGATGTACATGCATGACAAAAAACGCGACCTACTATGACAAACACGTATCATCACAGAAGTGTTTTTCTTGTAGTGGTAGGGGATAGTCCGGAAGGGACAACACATATACTCATTACCATATTCATAGGCTAGACTTCTAGGGTTTAGCCATTACGATCTCGTGGTAGATAAACTCTTGTAACACTCATATTCATCAAGATCAATCAAGCAGGAAGTAGGGTATTACCTCCATAGAGTGGGCCCGAACCTGGGTAAACATCGTGTCCCCTGTCTCCTGTTACCATCGATCCTAGACGCTTTTGACACCGACATTGGTGCTTTCATTGAGAGTTCCACTGTGCCGTCGATGAAAGGCTCGATGGCTCGCCTTGTCGTTGGAGGCAACATCACCGCAGGGGTAGTTTTGGCCCCGGGCCAAACCCTCCGGCTGGGCAACTTTATGATCGCCCGTTCGGCCGCAGAGCCGATGATGACCTCTCGGGCCATCGAAAATCCCCTTCGCATAAATTCCGAGCACTCCAAGCAGATGGATTCAGTCGAGCTTTCGTCCTTAAACGAGCTCCTAGCTCGCATTGCCGCTTTGGGTATCGTCACAGATTACGATCAGATCGGGCCTAAAACCGATCAGGGAGAAACCGAAGCTCCACTTGGCACCCACCAGATCGCGGTAGTCCTGGAGAAGGACGACGAGTCTTCTTCTATATCGAAGACGGACTATGTTCGGGTCGCCATTCATAAAGAGCCGAATACTCACCCGCGAAAAGACGCAACCAGCCCTCCGAACATAGCCTCGAATGACGGCTCCAAACAATCAGAAGATGTTCTAGAACCCGGACTGTCCAGTCCGAAAGGCCGTCGAACCCCGGACAACTAGTTAGGTCGGAGTTCGGATTTAATTCCACCCGCCCACCCAGACATAGAGGCTCTCATGAGCATAAAACAACAATCTCAGGAGAAGTTCCACCAATTTTGGGCCATATTGCTCCTTGTCAAGAACAAGGTAAAAGATTGGTGTGACAAGGACACAATATCAGCGTTCTACAAAAACTGTGCGGACGAAGGAATACTCAACGCCATCAATCGACGCCGCATACTCAAATTCGCTGACTTAGCAACCATTGTACAAAAATACAGCATGATGGAGAGCACGTGGGAAACTCAAGCAGCTCACTGGGAACCATCGGTCCCAGCTCAACTTCCCCTACAGGCGAAAAGGGTGCACCCTCGTGGCACGCCCAGACCGACAGTCAAGAAACAAAAAACCGCTATGCGGCATGGCACCGTTCTGGAGGGGTGGCTCGATGGCCCACGCAAAACACATACAACAACAGACACCGTGGCAACCCACAACCTTAGAGCATGTTGGATACTACGACAGGTAGCCAAGAGCGGCGAGGACATCCTTATTAAGGATACCCCAGAACAACGCCCCCTAGAAGACGATCACCCAAGAGTATTGACAGTCTTCGAGACATTCGCTTCAAACAACAAACACAAAAGGGCACTTCACGAGCTCAATGAAGTCTGCCAAATCGCTGTAATACACCCATGGAACGATGCGGCTATAACATTCAACGCCGGTGGCGAACCAAAGTACATAACAGTACGAGTGCCTGCCGCATTAGGACTCAGTCCCATCGTGGATGGGTTCCGACTTACCAAGGTCCTCATGGATGGCGGCAGCGGACTAAACATCATTTATGAGGACACACTCCATAAAATGGGAGTAGACAGGAGCTGCATCAAACAAAGTAACACAACCTTTTGAGGAATTATTCCTAGCCGGGAGGCGGGTGCGCGGGCAAAATCACACTTGACGTGGTATTCGGATCGCCGGAGAACTATCGGTCCGAAGAAATAACCTTCCAAGTGGCCCCTTTCAGCAGAGGATATCACGCCCTGTTGGGGCGGGATGCTTTTACACGTTTCCAAGCTATACCTCACTATGGATATATGAAGCTCAAAATGCCCGGACCAAATGGTATAATCACTCTCGCCAGTGACCCGGACATAGCACTCCGCGCTAAAAACAAAACTGCATCCCTGGCCTTGGAGGCGCTATCCGAAGCCCTCACGGCCGAGGAATTAACCGCGCTACACACCACAGTGGACAGGGACAATGTGATCCCCGACAAATGCTCCAAAGCCACCTCTTTTAAACCGACAGAAGAAATAATCAAATTCCAGGTCCACCCAACGGACCCCAAGAAGACGGCATCCATCGGAGCTCAACTAAACCCAGCAGTTGACGCCGCACTACGAGAAATCCTGCGTGAAAACTGGGACATATTTGCCTGGCACCCTTCGGATATGCCAGGGTGAAGGAAATATGCCCTAGAGGCGATAATAAAGTTATTATTTATTTCCTTTATCATGATAAATGTTTATTATTCATGCTAGAATTGTATTATCCGGAAACATAATACTTGTGTGAATACATAGACAAACTAAACGTCACTAGTATGCCTCTACTTGACTAGCTCGTTAACCGAAGATGGTTATGTTTCCTAACCATAGACATGTGTTGTCATTTGATAAACGGGATCACATCATTAGGAGAATGATGTGATTGACATGACCCATGCCATTAGCTTAGCACCCGATCGTTTAGTATGTTGCTATTGCTTTCTTCATGACTTATACATGTTCCTATGACTATGAGATTATGCAACTCCCGTTTGCCGGAGGAACACTTTGTGTGCTACCAAACGTCACAACGTAACTGGGTGATTATAAAGGAGCTCTACAGGTGTCTCCAAAGGTACATGTTGGGTTGGCGTATTTCGAGATTAGGATTTGTCACTCCGATTGTCAGAGAGGTATCTCTGGGCCCTCTCGGTAATGCACATCACATAAGCCTTGCAAGAATTGCAACTAATGAGTTAGTTGCGAGATGATGTATTACGAAACGAGTAAAGAGACTTGCCAGTAACGAGATTGAACTAGGTATTGAGATACCGACGATCGAATCTCGGGCAAGTAACATACCGATGACAAAGGGAACAAAGTATATTGTTATGCGGTCTGACCGATAAAGATCTTCATAGAATATGTAGGAGCCAATATGACCATCCAGGTTCCGCTATTGGTTATTGACCGGAGACGTGTCTCGGTCATGTCTACATTGTTCTCGAACCCGTAGGGTCCGCACGCTTAACGTTACGATGACATTTTCATTATGAGTTTATATATTTTGATGTATCGAAGTTTGTTCGGAGTCCCGGATGTGATCACGGACATGACGAGGAGTCTCCAAATGGTTGAGACATAAAGATTGATATATTGGAAGCCTATGTTTGGACATCGGAAGTGTTCGGGTGATATCGGCATTTTACCAGAGTACCGAGAGGTTACCAGAACCCCCCCCCCCCCGTAACCTAATGGGCCTTAATGGGCCTAGTGGAGGAAGAGGAGAGGAGGCCTAGGGGCTGCCGCGCGCCCCTCCCCCCCTAGTCGGAATTGGACAAGGAGGGGGGCGGCGCCCCCCTTTCCTTTCATCCCTCTCCTCCTTCCCCCCAAGTCCTAATCCAACTAGGGAAAGGGGGGGGAGTCCTACTCCCGGTAGGAGTAGGAATCCTCCGGCGCACCTCCTCGTAGGGCCGGCCGCACCCCCCTTGCTCCTTTATATACGGGGGTAGGGGGGCACCTCTAGAAACACAAGTTGATCCTCGTGATCGTTTTCTTAGCCGTGTGCGGTGCCCCCTTCCACCATACTCCTTGATAATATTGTCGCGGTGCTTAGGCGAAGCCCTGTGATGGTAGAACATCAAGATCGTCACCACGCCGTTGTGCTGACGAAACTCTTCCCCGACACTTTGCTGGATCGGAGTCCGGGGATCATCATCGAGCTGAACTTGTGCTAGAACTCGGAGGTGCCGTAGTTTCGGTGCTTGATCGGTCGGGCCATGAAGACGTACGACTACATCAACCGCGTTGTCATAACGCTTCCGCTGTCGGTCTACGAGGGTACATAGGCTACACTCTCCCCTCTCGTTGCTATGCATCACCATGATCTTGCGTGTGCGTAGGATTTTTTTTGAAATTACTACGTTCCCCAACAGTGGCATCCGAGCCTAGGTTTTATGTGTTGATGTTATATGCACGAGTAGAACACAAGTGAGTTGTGGGCGATATAAGTCATACTGCTTACCAGCATGTCATACTTTGGTTCGGCGGTATTGTTGGATGAAACGGCCCGGAACGACATTACGCGTACGCTTACGCGAGATTGGTTCTACCGACGTGCTTTGCACACAGGTGGCTGGTGGGTGTCAGTTTCTCCAACTTTAGTTGAACCGAGTGTTGCTACGCCCGGTCCTTGCGAAGGTTAAAATAGCACCAACTTGACAAACTATCGTTGTTGTTTTGATGCGTAGGTAAGATTGGTTCTTGCTTAAGCCCGTAGCAGCCACGTAAAACTTGCAACAACCAAGTAGAGGATGTCTAACTTGTTTTTGCAGGGCATGTTGTGATGTGATATGGTCAAGACATGATGCTAAATTTTATTGTGTGAGATGATCATGTTTTGTAACCGAGTTATCGGCAACTGGCAGGAGCCATATGGTTGTCGCTTTATTGTATGCAATGCAATTGCGCTGTAATGCTTTGCTTTATCACTAAGCGATAGCGATAGTCGTAGAAGCATAAGATTGGCGAGACGACAACGATGCTATGATGGTGATCAAGGTGTCGCGCCGGTGACGACGGTGATCATGACGGTGCTTCGAAGATGAAGATCACAAGCACAAGATGATGATGGCCATATCATATCACTTATATCTCTCACTAATTATCAAGAAGTGTTCTCCCTGAGTATGCACCGTTGCGAAAGTTCTTCGTGCTGAGACACCACGTGATGATCGGGTGTGATAGGCTCTACGTTCAAATACAATGGGTGCAAAACAGTTGCACACGCAGAATACTCAGGTTATACTTGACGTGCCAAGCATATACAGATATGGCCTCGGAACACGGAGACCGAAAGGTCGAGCGTGAATCATATAGTAGATATGATCAACATAGTGATGTTCACCAATGAAACTAATCCATCTCATGTGATGATCGGACATGGTTTAGTTGATATGGATCACGTGATCACTTAGAGGATTAGAGGGATGTCTATCTAAGTGGGAGTTCTTTAGTAATATGATTAATTGAACTTAAATTTATCATGAACTTAGTACCTAATAGTATCTTGCTTGTTTATGTTTGATTGTAGATAGATGGCCCGTGCTGTTGTTCCGTTGAATTTTAATGCGTTCCTTGAGAAAGCAAAGTTGAAAGATGATGGTAGCAACTACACGGACTGGGTCCGTAACTTGAGGATTATCCTCATTGCTGCACAGAAGAATTACGTCCTAGAAGCACCGCTGGGTGCCAGGCCTGCTGCTGGAGCAACACCAGATGTTATGAACGTCTGGCAGAGCAAAGCTGATGACTACTCGATAGTTCAGTGTGCCATGCTTTACGGCTTAGAATCGGGACTTCAACGACATTTTGAACGTCATGGAGCATATGAGATGTTCCAGGAGTTGAAGTTAATATTTCAAGCAAATGCCCGGATTGAGAGATATGAAGTCTCCAATAAGTTCTATAGCTGCAAGATGGAGGAGAACAGTTCTGTCAGTGAGCATATACTCAAAATGTCTGGGTATAGTAATCACTTGATTCAATTGGGAGTTAATCTTCCGGATGATTCCGTCATTGACAGAATTCTCCAATCACTTCCACCTAGCTACAAAAGCTTCGGGATGAACTATAATATGCAAGGGATGGTTAAGACAATTCTCAAGCTCTTCGCAATGCTGAAAGCTGCGGAGGTAGAAATCAAGAAGGAGCATCAAGTGTTGATGGTCAACAAGACCACTAGTTTCAAGAAAAAGGGCAAAGGGAAGAAGTAGGGGAACTTCAAAAAAACAAGCAAGCAAGTTGCCGCTCAGGAGAAGAAACCCAAATCCGGACCCAAGCCTGAAACTGAGTGCTTCTACTGCAGGCAGACTGGTCATTGGAAGCGGAACTGCCCCAAGTATTTGGCAGATAAGAAGGATTGCAAGGCGAACAAAGGTATATATGATATACATGTTATTGATGTGTACCTTACTAATGCTCGCAGTAGCACCTGGGTATTTGATACTGGTTCTGTTGCTAATATTTGCAACTCGAAACAGGGACTACGGATTAAGCGAAGATTGGCTAAGGACGAGGTGACGATGCGCGTGGGAAATGGTTCCAAAGTCGATGTGATCGCGGTGGTCACGCTACCTCTACATCTACCTTCATGATTAGTATTAGACCTAAATAATTGTTATTTGGTGCCAGCATTGAGCATGAACATTATATCTGGATCTTGTTTGATGCGAGACGGTTATTCATTTAAATCAGAGAATAATGGTTGTTCTATTTATATGAGTAATATCTTTTATGGTCATGCACCCTTGAAGAGTGGTCTATTCTTATTAAATCTCGATAGTAGTGACACACATATTCATAATGTTGAAACCATAAGATGCAGAGTTGATAATGATAGTGCAACTTATTTGTGGCACTGCCGTTTAGGTCATATCGGTGTAAAGCGCATGAAGAAACTCCATACTGATGGACTTTTGGAACCACTTGATTATGAATCACTTGGTACTTGCGAACCGTGCCTTATGGGAAAGATGACCAAAACACCGTTCTCCGGTACTATGGAGAGAGCAACAGATTTGTTGGAAATCATACATACAGATGTATGTGGTCCGATAAATGTTGAGGCTCGTGGCGGATATCATTATTTTCTCACCTTCATAGATGACTTAAGCAGATATGGGTATATTTACTTAATGAAACATAAGGCTGAAACATTTGAAAAGTTCAAAGAATTTCAGAGTGAAGTTGAAAATCATCGTAACAAGAAAATGAAATTCCTACGATCTGATCGTGGAGGAGAATATTTGAGTTACGAGTTTGGTGTACATTTGAAACAATGCGGAATACTTTCGCAACTCATGCCTCCCGGAACACCACAACGTAATGGTGTGTCCGAACATCGTAATCGTACTTTACTAGATATGGTGCGATCTATGATGTCTCTTACTATTTACCGCTATCATTTTGGGGTTATGCTTTAGAGACGGCCGCATTCACATTAAATAGGGCACCATCAAAATCTGTTGAGACGACGCCTTATGAACTGTGGTTTGGCAAGAAACCAAAGTTGTCATTTCTGAAAGTTTGGGTTTGCGATGCTTATGTGAAAAAGCTTCAACCTGATAAGCTCGAACCCAAATCGGAGAAATGTGTCTTCATAGGATATCCAAAGGAAACTATTGGATACACCTTCTATTACAGATCCGAAGGCAAGACTTTTGTTGCTAAATTCAGAAACTTACTAGAGAAGGAGTTTCTCTCGAAAGAAGTGAGTGGGAGGAAAGTAGAACTTGATGAGGTAATTTTACCTGCTCCCTTATTGGAAAGTAGTACATCACAGAAACTAGTTTCTGTGACACCTACACCAGTTAGTGAGGAAGCTAATGATGATGATCATGAAACTTCAGAACAAGATACTACTAAACCTCATAGATCAACCAGAGTAAGATCCGCAGCAGAGTGGTATGGTAATCCTATTCTGGAAGTCATGCTACTAGATCATGATGAACCTACGAACTATGGAGAAGCGATGGTGAGCCCAGATTCCGCAAAATGGCTTGAAGCCATGAAATCTGAGATGGGATCCATGTATGAGAACAAAGTGTGGACTTTGGTTGACTTGCCCAAAGATCGGCAAGTAATTGAGAATAAATGGATCTTCAAGAAGAAGACTGACGCTGACGGTAATGTTACTGTCTACAAAGCTCGACTCAAAAGGTTTTCGACAAGTTCAAGGGATTGACTACGATGAGACCTTCTCACCTGTAGCGATGCTTAAGTCTGTCCGAATCATGTTAGCAATTGCCGCATTTTATGATTATGAAATTTGGCAGATGGATGTCAAAACTGCATTCCTGAATGGATTTCTGGAAGAAGAGTTGTATATGATGCAACCAGAAGGTTTTGTTGATCCAAAGGAAGCTAACAAAGTGTGCAAGCTCCAGCGATCCATCTATGGACTGGTGCAAGCCTCTCGGAGTTGGAATAAACATTTTGATAATGTGATCAAAGCATTTGGTTTTGTACAGACTTTTGGAGAAGCCTGTATTTACAAGAAAGTGAGTGGGAGCTCTATAGCATTTCTGATATTATATGTAGATGACATATTACTAATCGGAAATGATATAGAATTTCTGGATAGCATAAAGGGATACTTGAATAAGAGTTTTTCAATGAAAGACCTCGGTGAAGCTGCTTACATATTGGGCATTAAGATCTATAGAGATATATCAAGACGCTTAATTGGACTTTCACAAAGCACATACCTTGACAAAAATTTGAAGAAGTTCAAAATGGATCAAGCAAAGAAAGGATTCTTGCATGTGTTACAAGGTGTGAAATTGAGTAAGACTCAATGCCCGACCACTGCAGAAGATAGAGAGAAAATGAAAGATGTTCCCTATGCTTTAGCCATAGGCTCTATCATGTATGCAATGCTGTGTACCAGACCTAATGTGTGTCTTGCTATAAGTCTAGCAGGGAGGTACCAAAGTAATCCAGGAGTGGATCACTGGACAGCGGTCAAGAACATCCCGAAATACCTAAAAAGGACTAAAGATATGTTTCTCGTATATGGAGGTGACAAAGAGCTCATCGTAAATGGTTACGTTGATGCAAGCTTTGACACTGATCCGGACAATTCTAAATCGCAAACCGGATACGTGTTTACATTAAACGGTGGAGCTGTCAGTTGGTGCAGTTCTAAACAAAGCGTTGTGGCGGGATCTACATGTGAAGCGGAGTACATAGCTGCTGCGGAAGCAGCAAACGAAGGAGTCTGGATGAAGGAGTTCATATCCGATCTAGGTGTCATACCTAGTGCATCGGGTCCAATGAAAATATTTTGTGACAATACTGGTGCAATTGCCTTGGCAAAGGAATCCAGATTTCACAAGAGAACCAAGCACATCAAGAGATGCTTCAATTCCATCCGGGATCTAGTCCAGGTGGGAGACATAGAGATTTGCAAGATACATACAGATCTGAATGTAGCAAACCCATTAACTAAGCCTCTTCCACGAGCAAAACATGATCAGCACCAAAGCTCCATGGGTATTAGAATCATTACTGTGTAATCTAGATTATTGACTCTAGTGCAAGTGGGAGACTGAAGGAAATATGCCCTAGAGGCAATAATAAAGTTATTATTTATTTCCTTATATCATGATAAATGTTTATTATTCATGCTAGAATTGTATTATCCGGAAACATAATACTTGTGTGAATACATAGACAAACTAAACGTCACTAGTATGCCTCTACTTGACTAACTCTTTAATCGAAGATGGTTACGTTTCCTTACCATAGACATGTGTTGTCATTTGATTAACAGGATCACATCATTAGGACAATGATGTGATTGACATGACCCAATCCATTAGCTTAGCACCTGATCGTTTAGTATGTTGCTATTGCTTTCTTCATGACTTATACATGTTCCTATGACTATGAGATTATGCAACTCCCGTTTGCTGGAGGAACACTTTGTGTGCTACCAAACGTCACAACGTAACTGGGTGATTATAAAGGAGCTCTACAGGTGTCTCCAAAGGTACATGTTGGGTTGGCGTATTTCGAGATTAGGATTTGTCACTCCGATTGTCGGAGAGGTATCTTTGGCCCCTCTCGGTAATGCACATCACATAAGCCTTGCAAGCATTGCAACTAATGAGTTAGTTTCTAGATGATGTATTACGAAACGAGTAAAGAGACTTGCCGGTAACGAGATTGAACTAGGTATTGAGATACCGATGATCGAATCTCGGGCAAGTAACATACCGATGATAAAGGGAACAAAGTATATTGTTATGCGGTCTGACCGATAAAGATCTTCGTAGAATATGTAGGAGCCAATATGAGCATCCAGGTTCCGCTATTGGTTATTGACCGGAGACGTGTCTCGGTCATGTCTACATTGTTCTCGAACCCGTAGGGTCCGCACGCTTAACGTTACGATGACATTTTCATTATGAGTTTATATATTTTGATGTACCGAAGTTTGTTCGGAGTCCCGGATGTGATCACGGACATGACGAGGAGTCTCGAAATGGTTGAGACATAAAGATTGATATATTGGAAGCCTATGTTTGGACATCGGAAGTGTTCGGGTGAAATCGGCATTTTACCGGAGTACCGGGAGGTTACCGGAACCCCCCGATAACCTAATGGGCCTTAATGGGCCTAGTGGAGGAAGAGGAGAGGAGGCCTAGGGGCTGCCGCGCCCCACCCCCCCAAGTCCGAATTGGACAAGGAGGGGGGGCGGCGCCCCCTTTCCTTTCTTCCCTCTCCTCCTTCCCCCAAGTCCTAATCCAACTAGGGAAAGGGGGGAGTCCTACTCCCGGTAGGAGTAGGACTCCTCCGGCGCGCCTCCTCCTAGGGCCGGCCGCACCCCCCTTGCTCCTTTATATACGGGGGCAGGGGGAACCTCTAGACACACAAGTTGATCCTCGTGATCGTTTTCTTAGCCGTGTGCGGTGCCCCCTTCCACCATACTCCTCGATAATATTGTAGCGGTGCTTAGGCGAAGCCCTGCGACGGTAGAATATCAAGATCGTCACCATGCCGTCGTGCTGATGGAACTATTCCCCGACACTTTGCTGGATCGGAGTCTGGGGATCGTCATCGAGCTAAATGTGTGCTAGAACTCGGAGGTGCCGTAGCTTCGGTGCTTGATCGGTCGGGCCGTGAAGACGTACGACTACATCAACCACGTTGTCATAACGCTTCCGCTGTCGGTCTACAAGGGTATGTAGACTACACTCTCCCCTCTCGTTGCTATGCATCACCATGATCTTGCGTGTGCGTAGGAATTTTTTTGAAATTACTACGTTCCCCAACACAGGGATCCCACGCAAGCTGGCCGAACATAGCCTCAATATATTAAAGGGGTTTAAACCAGTTAAGCAAGCACTACAGCGCTTTTCCGAACCCAAGCGACAAGTCATGGGGGAGGAACTAGCCAAACTCATCGAGGCCGGATTCAATAGAGAAATCAAACATCCGGATTGGTTGGCAAACCTGGTGATGGTACCAAAGAAGGACAAATCCTGGTGCCTGTGCGCCGATTTCAAAGACCTCAACAAAGCCTGCTCTAAGGATCCCTTCCCCCTTCCCCGCATTGATCAAATCATTGACGCCACCACAGGACACGATTCACTGTGTTTCCTCGATGCATACTCCAGATACCATCAAATCAAAATGAAGGAATACGATCAAGCTGCAATAGCATTTATCACCCCATATGGGCCATTCTGCTTCAATACCATGCCCTTCGGGCTCAAGAACGCCGGCGCCACATATCAACGCATGATTCAAACATGCCTGGAGCAACAGATCGGCAAAACAGTAGAAGCTTAAGTTGATGACGTCATCATCCAAACCAGGCACGCGGAAACACTAATAAACGACTTACGTCTTACATTCGACAACCTCAGGGTGTATGACATCAAGCTCAACCCAGAAAAGTGTGTCTTCAGCATCCCTGCCGGAAAACTGCTGGGCTTCATCATTTCCAATAGAGGAATCGAAGCAAACCCAGCCCAAATCCGAGCTTTCTCACAATTGGCTAAGCCAACAGACCTTAAACAAGTCCAAAAACTTGTAGGTTGCGTGGCAGCTCTAAGCCGCTTTATCTCCAGATTAGGAGAAAAGACACTGCCACTCTATCGCCTTTTACGGCGAACCGACCACTTCGAGTGGACGGACGCGGCAACAGCCGGACCGGAAGAAATAAAAACCCTTCTTGCGGGTAATCCAATCCTGGCCGCACCAAACGTCGGAGAACCGATGTTATTATACATATCGACAACACATCAGGTGGTGAGTGCCATACTCATCGTTGAACGAGAGCAGGACGGACATAAATTCCCGCTTCAGAAGCCAGCATACTACATCTCTACGGTCCTTACACCATGCAAATCCCGGTACCCTCATTATCAAAAAATAGCATATGCAGTTTTCATGGCATCCCAGAAGCTCTGTCACTACTTCCAGGAGTGTTCGGTCACGGTGGCCTCCGAAGTGCCACTCAACAACATCATAAATAACCGCGATGCTACGGGCCAGATTGCCAAACGGGCCATTGAGCTCCTGCCATTTGACATTACATACAAACCACACCGAGCTATCAAATCCCAAGTACTGGCAGACTTCATCGCCGAATGGACAGAGGCGGAACTCCCTAAAGAGTACGGCACATACTCCAATTGGGTCATGCACTTCGATGGCTCCAAAATGCTGGTAGGGTTAGGAGCGGGTGTCGCCTTAACGTCCCCTACCGGAGACATTGTCCAGTACATTCTCCAAATACTATACATAGACTCCAATAATGCAGCCAAATACGAGGCCTTATTGCATGGTCTCCGGATGGCTGTCTCCATGGGCATACAACGCCTAGAAATGTGCGGGGACTCGAACCTCGCAATATCTCAAATAAATGGAGATTTCGATGCCAAAGATCCGAAGATGGCAGCATATCGTAATGCAGTCATAAAAATGTCGGCCCGGTTCGAGGGGCTCGAGTTCCATCATGTGGCTCGAGAAAGTAATCAAGCAGCAGATGTTCTTGCTCGTATTGGCGCTAAGCGCAACCCCGTCCCACCTAATATCTTCCTGGAAAGGCTCTTTAAGCCATCCGTGGTATGGGAGGGGGAAAACGACAACGCTAGTCCGGACAAAAACATAACCCCGGATCCCAGAAACATGGACATAACACCATCGGCGCATCTCATCATGGCAGTCATTGCCCCGGCCTACCTTAATAGGAAGGAGCTTCCTGAGGATCAGAATGAGGCTCGCAGCATTGTCTGGCGCTCAAAGGGCTACAAGGTTCACGATGGAGAGCTCTACAAGAAAAGCGCCACCAGAGTCCTTTAACGATGTATATCTGAGGAAGAAGGGCAGCAGCTCTTGGCTGAAATTCATGCCGGAATCAGCGGGCACCACGCAGCAGCTCGGGCCCTTGTTAGCAAGGCTTTCCGTACAGGGTTTTATTGGCCGACGGCCCGAGCAGATGCATAGGACCTTGTCCAACATTGCGTTGGATGCCAACTCTTTGCCAATCAAAGCCATATGCCCCCCACTGCCCTACAAACAATCCCCATCACTTGGCCTTTCACGGTCTGGGGACTCGACATGGTCGGACCCCTTAAAGGGGGAAGCCATAAGAAAAAATATCTGCTAGTTATGGTGGACAAATTCACTAAGTGGATAGAGGCTAAACCGGTCAAATCGGCTGAGTCCGGCCCGGTGATAGACTTCATATCCGATGTTGTGCACCATTATGGTGTCCCACACAACATCATCACTGACAATGGCTCCAATTTCACAGCCGACGAGGTAAAAGCCTGGTGTACTAATCTGGGTATTAAACTAGATTACGCCTCCGTCTACCACCCACAAACCAACGGTCAAGTAGAACGGGCCAACGGTTTTATTATGAGTGGCGTCAAGACCAGACTAGTGCGGTCTTTAAAAGAATCAGACAAGAACTGGTTTGAGGAGCTCGACTCCATACTTTGGGGGTTGCAGACCACGCCCAATCGTACTACCGGGTACACACCCTTCTTCATGGTGTATGGTGCAGAGGCCGTATTGCCCTGCGATATTATTCACGACTCACCTAGAGTGCGTATGTACGAAGAGAGAGAAGTCGAGCTCGATCGGCAGGACAGCCTAGATGCCCTGGAGGAGGAACGCGATGTCGCAAAAGCCCGTTCAGCAGTTTACCAACAGTAGGCTCGAAGATATCAAAGCAGAGAAGTATGGGCCAATACTTACAACGTTGGAAAACTCCTTCTACGGCTCCCGAAGAATAAAAAGGACAAACTCAAGCCCAAATGGGAGGGTCCCTTCATAATTGATGGAGTTCTCACCGGAGGAGCGTACCGTCTTCGCAATGCATCAGACAATCACCTCGAGCCGAACCCGTGGAACGCGGCCAGACTCCGAAGATTCTACGCCTAGGGTACACCCCTTGTTCGTCTCCTCCTCCCCCGTAGTTCCCATTATTTTCCCTCTATTTTCCGATTACTTTCTACTTTTTTCTGCTTTAAAGCTTTGATGCGGCTAGACCGCACACCATTGGCACATACATCTTTCAACATGTACGCCACTTGTACCTGGGGGCTTCTCGGACAGAAGTTCTTTTCATTCCTTGAGCATCAAGCTCCTCACATATGAGTTTTTTTCCATATGTACCTTTTCTTTGCCATTATATGCATCGATATGACTTAAATTTTGGCCAAGCTGGGTTGCCTGGTTCCTGTGCTTATGCCCTACGTTCCCGTTAGTTCGGCTAGAGCATAAAGGGAGCACCTCTGCGATTGTTACCGTCGGGTCATCCCGATGTGTACCTCAGACTGGGTGAAGCCGAAAGCTAGCGTTCTTAAGGGAATATTCGGTCGGTGAATTAAAGATATTTTTTACACTCACTCCATTGTGCACCCCCAGAATTTATACAAACCGTGGTGCTCAGACCACATTTCGGACATGCGCATTAAACGCATACACACCCAGGGAAAGGAACCCTTAACAGAACTATTCTCTCTGGAAGATGTTTCTTATGATATCAATGTAATATAACATAGCTAGCCGGATACAACTTGTCTGTTCAAGCAACTATGACCCCTACGCCTAGTTTTCCAGGCATACCCCGGCCAATTCGGCTGCGATGGTTTTCGGAAACACTCCGCACCTTCGGGACCGGAGGTTGAAGCGAAAAGGTCTGCCATGACAAATGATATATAATTCGGCTAGATGAGGAAAGTACATAGTCACTTGGACTCGAACACCTCCTCTTCTATACCTTCCAACAGGCAATCTAACTTACAATCCAGTTGGGAGTATTTGGCGGCCACCCCTACTTGGTTATACACTAAACTTATGGGAATTTCTTCCCCATTTA
Organism: Triticum aestivum; assembly: GCF_018294505.1. NCBI lineage: Eukaryota > Viridiplantae > Streptophyta > Magnoliopsida > Poales > Poaceae > Triticum > Triticum aestivum. Next base: position 29,945,248 of record NC_057806.1, on the reverse strand, counting down.
ACCCTACTGGTCCGACCCTAGCCACGTGATTAGGATCCAGCTTGGTATATCACGTCTTCACCATGGCCCAGGCCTCTCGCGCACCCTCGCGGCATGCTGATATCTTCCACAGCCGGATATGCCACCGTGCTCCCTTGAATAGCACTACCAGCTACTCCATGCTTCCTAGAGGGGAGTCGGAGGGCCATAAAGCCTTGGCTACACTCTGCATCACCTGTCGAGCTTGCTTGTGCAACTGCGACAGCCCTTGCAGAAGATCACTCGATGATCCGGACACCTCCTCTTCGGGGCGGTTCGTCAAAACACCTGCAATTACAGCTATATCAGCTACTGCTACCTCCAAAGTTGTTATAAAACAACAGTGGACACATATTGAATATGCCGCCTCGCAGCTTCTTGTTCTCCTTCATGGAGTCAGCTAGCCGAGCTCACACATCTTTCAGTTCCCCGCCCAGTTTGGCGTTTGAGTCCTGGAGTTTCTTTTTCTCTTGGACGACTGTTGTTAATACACGCTCGTCCGCCGCTAGTTGCCTTTTGGCTCCGTGTTCTTCGCTTCGACTGGCGTCCAGCTGCTCTTGTACTTGGTCTAACAGCCGAACACAAAGATTAACACCCGGATCCGCACTGTCAGCATATCATTCTGAATTTTCGATAGAAGGAAACATTACCGGGAGATGCCTTGATTTCTCCAGTTTGGCATTGGTAGCAAGCAGCCAGCGCTGACACTTTTCCAGCTCCTGAGCTAGCTGGGTGTTCTTCTCTGTAAGCACCTGGTAACACATTGATCCTTAAATCAGTTGGTTTAACTCCTTTAAGTCTCGGGGGCTACTGGTTATCATAGTCAGACAAAATAAATTTTGCTCTTTCAAATGTTGCTTTGTGGCCCTGTTAATCCCATCTCTAGCAGCTCGGATATACGCATCGGCCGAGTTGAAGGCATTAAACTTCTCCTCTAAAAAGCCAGGATCCTGTAAAATGGCCCGGTGGCGCCGATGATTCATTGCACTTTCCACTTCCGAGTTGGTAACGGATAATTATCCGAGTCCTCAGCTGGAGGACAGTCCGGCTTCGCCTCCGTACCAGCCCTCGTCTTCATGGTAGGATTTGAATCCTGGCTGCGGGAAGTACGGCTGCTCGAACCTCTAGATACAGTCTGACCCATCTTTCTCCTGACACATGGATAATAGGAAGGTCATGGTTGGGCATGACTGTTTAGGTGCAGGTTGGCGGATTCATACCTCTTTGATGAAGGCATGACCGTATTTTCATTTTCCTTCCTCTTGGAAGGCTCGCCCGGCATGGGGGGGCACACTCTTCGAAGGTACCCTGGGAGTAGTACGGCGCGCCGAACCCTTCCCCTTTGGAGCACGAGACGGTGCGGTGGGTAAGAAGGAAGGAGAAATCTCTTTTTGAATAAGGTGTGTTCAAATCCCTTACGTGTGAAGCTGGAAGAAGACCGGGGTAGTCGGCGATGATGGCCACCTCTGTGCCATCGTAGCTCGTGTGGTAAAACACCCCCTCCGGAAGCACCACAAATATCTCTGGATCCTCTTCGAACCCGGGATCAAGCTCTCGGTTGTGATCCTCCGGCTGTGGGGCGGGACTACAAAATCCCTCGGTGACTTTTTGCCAGTGCTGTCATAGGCAGACCAAGTTAAAAAGTTTATCAAAGGCAATCCGGAGATGGAAGGAGTAAAAACAGAGGGGTCGGGCCTTACCCAGCTGGGAGGGTTGTACATAGAATACCCATCTCTGAATTTGATGCGGAGAAATTCCTTTTCCTCCCCTTTGAACAATTCGGCTAATGTTTTAGCCTAAGCGGAAGGGGTATCCGGACCTTTCCGGCCGCAGCGAGAGGCGTCATCCTCCCCATTGAAGTGCCACATTGTGAGCCCTCTGTATTGGAGTGGCTGAATCCCTCGTGTTATGGAAATCGCCATAACCTCAATTATTGTGAGTCCGGACTGAGTGAGCTCTTTCATCCTCCTCATCAGCCGACGAACCTCCGCGCCATCTACCTCTTTGAGACTCCGGGGACGCCAACTGTGGTGTTTCTTCAGTGGGACGCGCGCAAATTCAGGAAGCCCCTTTCGAACCGGGTCGGGAAGCACAATGTCCTCTATATAAAGCCATTCAGAGGGCCAGTCATCATGTGTCTTCCTTGGTGTACCGGATGGGTATCCGATATCGGCGACGCGCCATACTTCAGCACTGCCCACTTCAAATATTGACCCTTCGTGATTACCCGGGACAAGACAAAACAACTTCCTCCACAACTCGAAATGAGCCTCGATGCCTAGTAAAAGTTCGCATAAAGCAACGTAACCCGCAATGTGCAGAATAGAGGCCGGAGTGAAGTTGTGCAGCTGGAGGCCGTAGTACTCCAGGAGCCCTCAGAGGAACGGATGGATAGGAAATCCAATGCCTCTTAACATGTAGTGGACTAAACAATGCCTCTTAACTCCAGGAGTCCTCTGCCTGAGTCCCCTAATTGAAGGAAGCTAGCCCCGCTCGAACAGGGACTAGATCTGCGTGGGGAAGGCATCCCTGCGTTTGCAACTTTGTCAAACGGCTATAAGACACGGAACACTTCTCCCACCCGCCTTTCTCTGGGCTGGGACGAGCGGAGGAGCTGGGGACACTAGCCATGTTGGAATGGTTTTTCCTATGTAGTATCTGGGGATTTCTTCTGCGCGGCGCTGAATGGATCTAGGATCCAATCTTGTTAAATAGGCGCTCTTCCTCGCATGCATGAGGTGTTATTCGCAAAAAACACCCTGACTTTCCACATTCCCTCGACACGTGGAAGATGAAGATTATTCAACGCACAAAAGCCAAGGAGGCGACATTAGGGTCAATGGCCGAATACATTACTTGGAGATCATTGAAGGGGGAACCCGCCTTGCAATGTCGAAGACAACATGTGTGCCGAGCACTTCGCTATTGAAGACTGGTTTGGGGGCTACTAAGGGAGTCCTGGACTAAGGGGTCCTCGGGCGTCCGGCCTGTTATCTATGTGCCGGACTGATGGGCTGTGAAGACATGAAGACCGAAGACTGCACCATGTCCGGATTGGACTCTACTTGGCGTGGAAGGCAAGTTTGGCGACCGAAGATTCCTTCTTATGTAACCGACTCCATGTAAACCCTAGATCCCCTCGGTGTCTATATAAACCATAGGGGATAGTCCGGAAGGGACAACACATATACTCATTACCATATTCATAGGCTAGACTTCTAGGATTTAGCCATTACGATTTCGTGGTAGATCAACTCTTGTAACACTCATATTCATCAAGATCAATCAAGCAGGAAGTAGGGTATTACCTCCATAGAGAGGGCCTGAACCTGGGTGAACATCGTGTCCCCTATCTCCTGTTACCATCGATCCTAGACACACAGTTCGGGACCCCCTACCCTAGATCTGCCGGCTTTGACACCGACACACATCACTATAAGCCTTCCAAGCAATGTGACTAATGAGTTAGTTACTTGATGTAGCATTACAAAACGAGTAAAGGGACTTGCCGGTAACGAGATTGAACTAGGTATGATGATACCAACGATCGAATCTCGGGCAAGTAACATACCGATGACAAAGGGAACAACGTATGTTTTTATGCGGTTTGACCTATAAAGATCTTCGTAGAATATGTAGGAACCAATATGAGCATCCAGGTTCTGCTATTGGTTATTGACCGGAGATGAGTCTCAGTCATGTCTACATAGTTCTCGAACCCGTAGGGTCCGTACTCTTAACGTTCGGTGATGATCGGTATTATGAGTTTAAGTGTTTTGATGTACCAAAGGTTGTTCGAAGTCTCGGATGTGATCACGGGCATGAAGAGGAGTCTCGAAATGGTCGAGACGTAAAGATGGATATATTGGATGACTATGTTTGGACATCGGAATGGTTCTGGGTGAGTTCGGGCATTTACCGAAGTACTGGGAGGTTACCGGAATCCCCGGGAGGTGTATGGGCCTTATTGGGCCATAGTGGGAGAGAGGAGAAGGAAGCCTAGGAGGGGGTGCGCCACCCCAAGCCCAATCCAAATTGGGTGGGGGGCCGGCCGCCCTTTCCTTCCTCCTTCCTTCCCCTTCCTTCCTCTCCTAGTCCAACTAGGGAAAGCGGGGAATCCTACTCCTGATGGGAGTAGGACTCCTCTAGAGCACGCCATAGAGGGCCGGCCCTCCCTCCTCCTCCACTCCTTTATATACGGGGAGGGGGAGCCCCACATACACACAAGTTGACAATTGTCTTAGCCATGTGAGGTGCCCCTCTCCACCATAATCCACCTCGGTCATATCGTAGTGGTGCTTAGGCGAAGCCCTATTTCAGTAGCTTCATCATCACTATCATCACGCCATCGTGCCGACGAAGCTCTCCCCCGACACTCAATTGGATCTAGAGTTCATGGGACGTCACCAAGCTGAACGTGTGCAGATCACGGAGGTGCCGTACCTTTGGTGCTGGGATTGGTCGGATCATGAAAACACATGACTACATCAACTATGTTGTCATAATGCTTCCGCTTACGGTCTACGAGGGTACGTGGACAAAACACTCCCCTCTCATTGCTATGCATCACCTAGATGGATCTTGCGTGTGCGTAGGATATTTTTTGAAATTACTGCGTTCCCCAACACATACATGATTGCCTCTAGGGCATATCTCCAACAGTCTCCCACTTGCACTAGAGTCAATCAAATAGACATCGAATGCCCATAGCTCTCTAACGTGCCCCTCATGCTTGGATTGTGGAAGCGGATTAGTCAATGGATCTGCAACATTTGCATCCATGTGAATTTTGCATAATTCAACATCACCATTATTTACGATATTTCGTACAAGGTGATATTTCCGATCTATGTGTCTTGTCTTGTGGTGATCCTTCGGCTCCTTGGCTTGTGCGATGGCACCAGAATTATCACAATAAAGGTCCAATGGTTTTACCGAGATCATCCAGAAAGTTCTGGATCCAAACACCTTCCTTTGCAGCTTCACAAGCCGCAATGTATTCGTCTTCTGTGGTAGAATCGGCCACCGTCTCTTGCTTCGAACTCATCCAGCTCATTGCTCCTCCGTTCATGACATGCACGAATCCGGACTGTGATCAACAATCATCTCTGTCGGTTTGGAAACTAGCATCGACGTAACCCCTTATGACGAGCTTTTCCTCACCTCCATAAACTAGTAACATCTCTTTAGTCCTTTTCAGGTACTTCAAAATAGTCTTTACCGCTGCCCAGTGACTCTCACCTGGGTTGGCCTGGTATCTACTTGTTAGGCTTATTGCAAAAGCAACATCAGGTCGTGTACATATCATGGCATACATGATGGATCCAATTGCCGAGGCATACAGAATCCGACTCATCCTGCTTCGCTCATCAGATGTCGAAGGACTCTGAGTCTCGCTTAGCCTTATACCATGTGAGATAGGAAAGAACCCTTTCTTGGCCTCACTCATGTTGAACCGCTTCAACACTTTATCTATGTACATGCTTTGGCTTAAGCCGAGCAGCCTCCTTGATCTATCTCTATAGATCTTGATGCCTATAATGTAAACTGCCTCACCAAGGTCCTTCAATGAAAACTAGGCATTCAATGATTCCTTGACCGAGTTCATCATCGAAACATCATTTTCAATCAGTAGTATGTCATCCACATACAAGATCAAAAACACAATCGAGCTCCCACTTAATTGCTTGTATAAAAAAGCGTCCTCATCGCTTTTGATGAAACCAAGACCAGTGACGACCTCATCAAAATGAATGTTCCAACTCCGAGATGCTTGCCTCAACCCATAAATGGATCTCTTGAGCTTGCATACTTTACTAGTGCTAGTCGGATTGACAAAACCCTGGGCTGTATCATATACACGTCCTCGGTTAAATTTCCATGAAGGAAAGCTGTTTTAACATCCATCTGCCATATCTCGTAATCGAAATATGCAGCTATAGCTAGTACGATCCTCACCGGCTTCAGCTTCACTACCGGTGAGTAAGTCTCGTCGTAGTCAATTCCTTAAACTTGTCCATAACCTTTAACAACAAGTCGAGCTTTGTGGATCTGAAAATTTCCATCAACATCGGTTTTCTTCTTAAAGACCCATTTGCAGCCAATGGCCTTTACGCCAGGCGGCGGATCAACCAAGTCCTAGACTTGATTTTCATTCATGGACTTTAACTCAGATCTCATGGCCTCTAGCCATGCCTCGGGATCCGGGCTCACCATCGCTTCCGCATACGTGGCCGACTCATCGCTTTCTAGCAACAATACATCACACACTCTACGCAATACTTCCGACCTCTGTGGACCCGGTGCCGCTTCCACTACGGGTTCCCCGACTGACTCCGGTATGATCTCATCACCCGCTGAGCCGTCCCCGAGTGGTAAACCCCGTTCTGTGCAACAAACACTTTGTTCTCTTCCCGATTGTAGAAGCTATATCCCAAGGTCTCCCTCGGATATCCCACGAATATGCATTTATCTGACTTGGGTGTAAGCTTCTCTGACATGAGTCGCTTGACAAATGCTTCACAACCCCAAATCTTTAGAAAAGACAAACTGGGACTCTTCCCGGTCCACATCTCATGTGGTGTCTTATCTACGAATTTTGATGGTACCCTGTTAAGTGTGAAAGCTGCAGTTTCTAGAGCGTATCCCCAGAATGACAAGGGTAAATCCGATTTGCTCATCATTTTTTTTGACACAAAGACGGTAAGGGAACCCCCTACAGTATAATTGGTGCAAGAAACCCAAATTACGAGTACCATGCCTTGAACCTGGGTGGGTGGGAAGGCATCAGCCCCTGACCATGTCCAACAAGGTCCTAGTACTCCGTTCTGACATGTCGTTTCTCTGTGGCGTACCCGGAGGTGTGAGCTGAGGTACTATACCTCGGCTTTTCAGATGATCATCGAACTCCTGGCTCATGCACTCACCTCCACGATCCGATCGTAGAAGTTTATAGTCTTGCCGAGCTGATTCTCAACCTCATTCTGAAACTCTTTGAACTTTTCAAAAGTTTTCTACTTTTGCCTCATCAAATAGATATATCCATATCTACTCAAGTCGTCGGTAAAAGTCACGAAGTACTGATAGCCGCCTCTAGCCGTTGTGCTCATTGGACCACATACATCACTGTGTATAAGCTCCAATAGCTCGGACACCCTCTCGCAACTCTTTGCAAAAGGAGACTTAGTCATCTTGCCGAGCAAGCATGATTCGCATGTCTCGAATGACCCAAAGTCGGTCCAAATTAGGAGTCCATCATCATGGAGCTTCTTCATGCGTTTCAGACTAATGTGTCCAAGCCGGCAATGCCAGAAGTATGTCGGATTTATCTCATTAGGCTTATGCCTCTTGACATTCACGTTATAGACCGGTTCCTGTTCTAGATTCAATATAAATAACCCATCAACAATGGGTGCATAGCCGTGGAACATACCATTCAAATAAACCGAACAACCATTGTCCTTTAAATTGAATCCATAACCCTGACTCATCAAGCATGAGGCAGAAATAATGTTCCGACTAAGTGCAGGAATGTAATAACAATTATTCAATTCCAAAATAAATCCAGAAGGAAGCTGGAGCTGCATCGTGCTGACTTCCAATGCAACAACTCTTGCTTTGTTGCCGACCCTGATTTCAATCTCCCCTTGTGCCACACGCCTAGTTCTTACCAGCCCCTACATCGAGTTGCAAATATGAACAATCGATCCGGTATCAAATACCCAAGAGCTACAAGGTATGTCAGCAAGGTAAATGTCTATAACATATGCAACAAGTGTACCTTTGCCTGAAGCAGCATTCCCGACCTTCTTGCCATGCTCTGCAAGCCACTTGCTATAGTTCCTCTTCCAGTGACCGGTTTCCTTGCAATGATATCAAATGGTCTTCGAGTTCGGTCCAGACTTTGGCACAGCGGCAGAGGTTACCGTCTCCGTGCCCTTTGCCTTAGCCTTTTTCTTGGACCAACTCTTCTTGAACTTAGCCGTTTTCTGCACCATCAACACTTGATGTGTGCCTTTCTTAATATCCTGCTCTGCCACTTTGAGCATCCCATGCAATTCAGTGAGCTTCTTATCCATGCCATGCATATGATAGTTCGAGATGAACGTCCCATAGCTGGGCGGAAGAGAACCCAAAACTGCATCAGTAGCCAGCTCATCCAAGAGCAGGAAGCCCAAACGATCCAAAGCTTACACATATCCGATCATCTTGATCACATGTGGGCTCAGTGGATCACCTTCCTTCAGCTTGCAATCCATCAAGGATCGCCAAACGTTGAACCTTTCGGTCCTAGTCTGTGTCTGAAACATTCTCTTAAGACTCTCGATCATATTACAAGCCTCAACATTTTTGAAATGCTGTTGCAAATCAGGCTCCATACAAGCTAGCATCAAACAACTGATCTCCGTTGATTCATCAATGAGTTTCTGGTAGGAATTCTTAGCTGTGGCACTAGCATTATCGGCAGGTTCCTCTGGAAATGGATCCTCTAGAACTTGTTCCTTTTTATCATGCTTGAGAACAATTCTCAGATTTCTATACCAGATGGTAAAGTTTATTCCATTCAGTTTATCCTTTTCTAGAATTGATTTCAATGCAAGGTTGGGTTGAGCAGGTGGTGCCATTGATCTACAACACAAAATATGCAATCACTAAGCAATGTGTTTATGTAGAGTAATTCAAGCCTTAAATATAAATACTCCCACTGAAGTCGGCATCCCTCCGCAAACTCTCAGTGATTCAGGATCCGACTAGCACATGTGACTAGTGAGCTTTAGCATCACTGCTAGACAACATGCCTATCCGGTAAGCAACTCCTTGATAATCGTATCTCTATATGACTCCTGCCGGTCGAGAAGGTATATCATACCCCGACCCCCAACCTTCTTTGCCACAAGGCCCAAAACCGTTTTGATAGCATTGTCAAGTTAACCTGATGTAGTGCATGTCTGTGTCCAACACGAACCCTTTAGTTCAAGGTTACCTAGCAGTACCCCAATTTTATGAGCCCACTACTAGAAGTACTTGACGTGCGAAGGTGCAACATCGGGAATGGGAATTTACTTGATATTCATGAGGGATCTTTCTACCATTCAATATGCATAGAAAGTAAGAAGCATAACAATCACAAATAAACATATATTGTGAAATAGTATGGATCCTTCATGGCAATTCTTCCAGGTCGGCTCCAACTCCGATGACCATCTAGGAACTCCATCTTGTTTGTCATGCCGGGACGCCAAGCTACCAACCTGATCTCTATAATCCAACTACTACAACTAGTAATGAATTTTACATGGAGTCACAAGTCGACACGCAGGTCGTTATACATTATAATGACAACACTTTGGCTCCTACCGGCTGACAAATAGGACACACAGGCCATGTATAATTTACACACATGCATCACATACACATGAGCCATACTATTCACATCAAACCTGCAAAACAAAGTTACACATAGAATCGCATTCTACTGGTTTGACTGATCGTTGATACGTCTCCAACGTATCTACTTTTCCAAACACTTTTGCCCTTGTTTTGGACTCTAACTTGCATGATTGAATGGAACTAACCCGGACTGACGTTGTTTTCAGCAGAATTACCATGGTGTTATTTATGTGCAGGAGCAAACGTTCTCGGAATGACCTGAAACTTCACGGAGACTCTTTTCAGAAAATAAGGAAAATACCTGCCAAAGATGAAGGCCAGGGGGGCCACCACCTTGCCACGAGGGTGGGGGGCGCGCCTGCCCCCCTAGGGTGCACCCCCTACCTCGTGGGACCCCTGTTGCCTCTCCGACTCCAACTCCACCTCCATATATTGAGTTTCAGGGAGAGAAAAATGAGAGAGAAGAAATCATCGTGTTTTACGATACGTAGCCATCGCCAAGCCCTAAAACCTCTCGGGAGGGTTGATCTGGAGTCCGTTCGGGGCTCCGGAAAGGGGAATCTGTCGCCATCATCATCATCAACCATCCTCCGTCACCAATTTCATGATGCTCACCGCCGTGCGTGAGTAATTCCATCGTAGGCTTGCTGGACGGTGATGGGTTGGATGAGATCTACCATGTAATCGAGTTAGTTTTGTTAGGGTTTGATCCCTAGTGTCCACTATGTTCTGAGATTGATGTTGCTATGACTTTTCTATGCTTAATGCTTGTCACTAGGGCCCGAGTGCCATGATTTCAGATCTGGACCTATTATGTTTTCATCAATATATGAGTGTTCTTGATCCTATCTTGCAAGTCTATAGTCACCTATTATGTGTTATGATCCGTTAACCCCGAAGTGACAATAATCGGGATACTTACCGGTGATGACCATAGTTTGAGGAGTTCATGTATTCACTATGTGTTAATGCTTTGTTCCGGTTCTCTATTAAAAGGAGGCCTTAATATCTCTTAGTTTCCGTAAGGACCCCGCTGCCACGGGAGGGTAGGACAAAAGATGTTATACAAGTTCTTTTCCATAAGCACGTATGACTATATTCGGAATACATGCCTACATTACATTGACGAACTGGAGCTAGTTCTGTGTCACCCTAGGTTATGACTGTTACATGATGAACCGCATCCGGCATAATTCTCCATCACCGATCCATTGCCTACAAGCTTTTCATATATTGTTCTTCGCTTATTTACTTTTCCGTTGCTATTGCTATCATCACTACAAAATACCAAAAACATTACTTTTACTATTGTTACCTTTTGCTACCATTATCACCACTATCATATTACTTTGCTAGTAAACACTTTGCTGCAGATATTAAGTTTCCAGGTGTGGTTGAATTGACAACTCAGCTGCTAATACTTGAGAATATTCTTTGGCTCCCCTTGTGTCCAATCAATAAATTTGGTTTGAATACTCTACCCTCGAAAACTGTTGCGATCCCCTATACTTGTGGGTTTTCAAGACTATTTTCTGGCGCCGTTGCCGGGGAGCATAGCTCTATTCTTTGAGTCACTTGGGATATATATCTGCTTATCATTATGAAGAACTTGAGAGATCCAAAAACCAAGATCTATCCCTCAACTACGAGGGGAGGTAAGGAACTACCATCTAGCTCTGCACTTGATTCACCTTCTGTTTTGAGTAAGCTTGCGACACCTACACCTGCTTCTACTATTCGTTCTGATATGTCACATGTTATTGATGATGCCACTTCTGCTATGCATGATACTTATGATAAAACTACCTCTATGCCTGATACTACTATGCCACTTAGTGCTTTTCTTGATGAACAACTTGCTAGGGCTAGAGTAATTGAATATATTGAATCTGATGATATTGATGAAAGGGATGATGAAGAACCACTTGCCATTCCTAAGGGTTATGTTTTTGATCAAGATGCTTCTTTAGCTATTTTAGTTTGCACAAATAGATCTGAACTTAAAAGATTATTAGCTAAATGGACTAAGCAATCTCTAAATGCTAGAATGAAACCTGACCCTGCTTTTGCTACTTCACCTATCTTTTTTACTGATAAGGATTATGAATTCTCTGTTGATCTTGATATAATTACTTTGGTTGAATCTGATCCTTTTCATGGTTATGAATCTAAAACTGTTGTGGCACATCTTACTAAATTGAATGATATAGCCACCCTGTTCACTAAAGATGAGAGAACTCATTACTTTTATATCCTTAAAATATTTCTGTTCTCATTAAAAGGTGATGCTAAAATATGGTTTAATTCTCTTGATCCTGGTTGTGTGCGTAGTCCCCAAGATGTGATTTATTACTTCTCTGCTAAATATTTCCCTGCTCATAAGAAACAAGCTGCTTTAAGGGATATATATAATTTTGTGCAAATTGAAGAAGAGAGTCTCCCACAAGCTTGGGGGAGGCTTCTCCAATTACTTAATGCTTTTCCTGATCATTCTCTTAAGATAAATGAAACACTTGATATCTTTTATAATGGACTAACCGATGCCTCCAGAGATTACCTGGATAGTTGTGCTGGTTCTGTTTTCAGGGAAAGAACACCGAATGAAGCTGAAATTCTATTGAATAATATGTTGACAAATGAAATTAATTGGACACATCCGGAGCCAATTCCTGAGCCTATTCCTAAACCAACTCCGAAGAAGAGGGGTATTCTATTTCTCAGTCCTGAAGATATGCAAGAGGCAAAGAAATCTATGAAAGAAAAGGGTATTAAAGCTGAAGATGTTAAGAATTTACCTCCTATTGAAGAAATACACGGTCTTAATTTACCGCCTATTGAAGAAGCATATGATCTTAATCCTTTACCTATTGAAGAAACTCATGGTCTTGATAACCCGACATAGGTAGTAAAGGTAAATTCTCTCTATAGATATGATAAAGCTGAAATCCCATTTACTAAATTTGCTAGCCCATGCTTAGATGAGTTTGATAAATTTATGGCTAAGCAAGAAGATTTTAATGCTTATTTTGGTAGACAATTGAAGTACAATTCAAATATGCTTGAACACTTGGGTGATTATATGGCTAATGTTAAAGGTGAACTTAAACTTATTAGTAAACATGCCTCTATGGTTACCACTCAAGTATAACAAGTACTTAAAGCTCAGAATGATTTGCTCAATGAATTGAATAGTAAAGATAATGATAATGCTGTTAGAGTGGCTACTAGAACTGGTAGAATGACTCAGGAACCTTTGTATCCTGAAGGCCACCCTAAGAGAATTGAGCAAGATTCCCAGAGAAATAATATAGATGCACCTAGTCCTTCTAAAAGGAAGAAAAAGAAAAATGATAGGACTTTGCATGCTTCTAGTGATCCTATTGTTGAAACACCTGAGAATCCAAATGATATTTCTATTTCTGATGCTGAAACACAACCTGGTAATGAAACTGAAACTAGTGATAATGTTAATAATAATGTTCATGATGATGCTCCACCTAGTAATGATAATTATATAGAAATTGAACCTGGTGTTGATCTTGATAACCCACAATCAAAGAATCAACGTTATGATAAGAAAGACTTCGTTGCTAGGAAACATGGTAAAGAAAGAGAGCCTTGGGTTCAGAAACCCATGCCCTTTCCTCCCAAACCATCCAAGAAAAAGGATGATGAGGATTTTGAGCGCTTTGCTGAAATGATTAGAACTATCTTTTTGCGTATGCGATTAACTGATATGCTCAAAACCAATCCTTACGTTAAGTACATGAAAGATATTATTACAAATAAAAGAAAGATACTAGAAGATGAAATTTCCACCATGCTTGCTAATTATACTTTTAAGGGTGGAATACCAAAGAAACTTGGAGATGCAGGAGTACCCACTATACCATGCTCCATTAAAAAACTATGTTAAAACTGCTTTATGTGATCTTGGAGCCGGTGTTAGTGTTATGCCTCTCTCTTTATATCGTAGACTTGATTTGAATAAGTTGACACCTACTGAAATATCTTTGCAAATGGCTGATAAATCAACTGCTATACCTATCGGTATTTGTGAGGATGTGCCTATTGTAGTTGCAAATGTTACTATTTTAACGGACTTTGTTATTCTTGATATTCCCGAGGACGATAGTATGTCTATTATTCTTGGAAGACCATTTTTGAATACTGCAGGGGCTGTTATTGATTGCACTAAAGGCAATGTCACTTTTCATGTTAATGGTAATGAGCACACGGTACACTTTCCGAGGAAACAACCTTAGGTTCATAGTATCAACTCTATTGGAAAAATTCCATCGATTATATTTGGAGGTTTTGAATTTCCTCTTCCTACTGTCAAGAAGAAATATGATATTCTTATTATTGGGGATGTGCATATCCCCGTTGAGGTAACATAGTGCTATTCAAAATTTCTCCGGTTCCATGTTATTCGGAATGAGTTCGTTAACAAGACTTGATCAACCTTGTTAGTGGATTCCTTTTGATGATCTTGAGATGGATGAAACTAGAAGGCACAACCTTCTGTACCCCACTTTTACTCTCTGTTATTTATATTAAATAAAATAAAAATAAATATTTGTCTGTCTGTTATCTGATTATCCGTGCAATATAAAAATACCTCGAAAATAAAAGTTCTCCAAATGCCCTGAAAATTAAATATGATTTTTTCTAGAATATTTGAGGATTTATGGAACTGAGAACACACCAAGGGGTCAACCACCTGCCCACGAGGTTGGAGGGCGTGCCTACCCCCCTAGGGCACGCCCCCTGCCTCGTGGACCCACGGTGGCCCTCCTCCACTTATCCTTTCACCCATACACCCCTTCTTCCTCCCCCAAACACGAATAACCAGCTCAAAGCTGAGTCCAAGCTCGTTTTGCTGCCATTTTCGATCTCCTTGCTCAAAGCACCTCTCACAAAACTGCTTGGGGAGATTGTTCCTTGGTATGTGACTCCTCGATTGGTCCAATTAGTTCTTGTTCTAGTGCTTTATTCATTGCAAATTTTTGCTTCTTAGGTGACCCTGTTCTTGAGCTTGCATGTCAAATTTATATGGTCAAAAGTAGTTTTGATGCATGATATAGGCCCTAGGCACTTGTAGGAGTAGTTGCTATCAATATTATTGAGTTTGGTTTACTTTTATTTTGAAGTTACTAAAAAATTTTGGAATTTTTCAGAGGAAGAAAAATGCTTAGGAAAATGTTCCAAGGTGGTTCTTCAAGGAAGCAAGGACCCAGACTTGCAATGCATGATGCTGATGAAGAGCCACCAAGAGACGCTCCAGTGCGTCCTTGTGAGTGGCCTTCTGAAAATTTTATGGATCGAGCGAGAATAAAAGAAGAATTCAACGCATATTTGCGTAACGCTGATCTCATGAGCTTCGAGGAAGAGAAGTGCAGCCAGTATCATAATCTCACTAGTTCCTTTGTGAGGAGGTTTGAATTTTCAACTTCAAGAAATTCTCCAACTGTCCTGTTTGATCTTTATGGTAAATCTTATACCATGGACTTAGAGGATTTTACCACTGCTTGCAAACTTCCACAATGGGGTAGTATAAGGGATCCTTGCAAATCTGAATTTAGAGATTTTCTTGCTAATATAACTGTGGGAGAATCTAGAGATATTACACAAGCTACCATAGGGAGCATTCACTTTCCTTCTATACATTATTTTGCTCTCTTCATAGGTAGATGCATAAATGGTAAAGATGAGGCATGTCACATGTGTGTCCCTGACCTCAGTATTCTTAGGAGTGATGTGATAGGAGACAAATCTTATAATTTGGGAGCCATTGTTGCACATAGGTTGCATCTTAATAGATTTGATGGAGATTTCTTTGGTGGAATTTATGCAACCCACGTAGCTAATTTTCTTGGTATAGATGTACGCGAAGATGATATTGAATTACCCCCTACCTATCTAGATTTTAATGCTATGGTTCACCACCAATTTGTCGAGAGAACGAATCACCTCTCCAGTATCGACTAATCTTTGACAGACGCCGTGCTGTCTGTATTACTCTCCCTGCTCCTGCTTTCTTTGATTATCAGGCAAGAGGAGAATATACTATTACCAGAGAGGAGGCAGATGAGTACGAGAGGAGAGACCAGGCCGCTCGTTGCCACGCTGCAGCTCAGCAGGCGATAGCTGCTGCATCACAGTATGACCCCAACTATTATTATGGATATCTGCCAGGCCAGCCATGGCCATAGACCAACTTAGGCCAAAAGCCTAAGCTTGGGGGAGTACGTATTTCTCACCGACATTACATTTATGCTCACACACTCATTCCTAGATGTCGGTGCTCATACTTTTTCATTGTATCATCCATGCTAGTTTATTTTTCCTTTTTATGCTTTCTTCTTGTGTGTTTAATAAACCTTAGGAAAAACAAAAAAAAATTAGTTATAGCTTTTAATTAGTTTACTTTCCATGCTTGTAGTAGTAATTAAAAAGAAAACCCAAAAAGATTTCCTGTTCTTCTTTTGCTTGTTCGGAGCTTTCCCGTGTAAATAGTTTTATTTCTTTTCTTTTCTTTGGGGGTCGATAGGAGAAGACCATAATTAAATTGTTGAAGTGGCTCTTATATGCATTATTGTTGATCTGACAAAGGAGCCCATATTGCCTTGTCTTCTCCTATTTATTGAATGCCTGCAGATTCCAGCTTAGTCCAATGCACATGCACTATTATTATTATTCACATCGTTCGGTCGTGCAAGTGAAGGGCAATTATGATGATATATGATGGACTGGCTGAGATGAGAAAAGCTAGTATGAACTCGACCTCTTTTGTTTTTGTAAATATGATTAGTTCATCGTTCCTGATTCAACCTATTATGAATAAACATGTTTGCAATGACAATTAGAGATCATAGTTTCTTGTGCCATGCTTGATTAGCTATGAGTTATAATGGTTTACCTTGCATGCCAACATGCTATTAAATGGTTATGATGTGGTATGATAGGGTGGTATCCTCCTCTGAATGATTTAAGTGACTTGACTTGGCACATGTTCACGCATGTAGTTGAAACAAAATCAACATAGCATTTACGATATTTATGTTCATGGTGGATTATATCCTACTCATGCTTGCATTCGATGTTGATTAATTTTAATGCATGTTCATGACTGTTGTCGCTCTCTAGCTGGTCGCTTCCTAGTCTTTTGCTAGCCTTCACCTGTACTAAGTGGGAATACTGCTTGTGCATCCAAATCCCTTAAACCCCAAAGTTATTCCACATGAGTCCACTATACCTACCTATATACGGTATCTGCCTGCCGTTCCAAGTAAATTTGTATGTGCCAAACTCTAAACCTTCAAATAAATATCATGTTTTGTATGCTCGAATAGCTCATGTATCAACTAGGGCTTTCTGTATCTTCCATGTTAGGCGGGTTATTCTCAAGAGGAGTGGACTCCGCTCCTCACTCACGAGATAAATGGTTGGTCACCGGGATGCCCAGTCCCATGCTTTATGCAAACTAGATCAAAATAATTGCAAACAAAACTCCCCCCGGGACTCTTGTTAGTTGGAGGCACTCGTTGTTTCGACCAAGCCATGGATTGATGCTTGTGGTGGAAGGGGGGTATAAACTTTACCATTCTGTTTGGGAACTGCCTATAATGTGTGTAGCATGGAAGATATCGCCATCTCTTGGTTGTTATGTTGACAATGAAAGTATACCGCTCAAAATATTATTCACCTCTGTTTCGAAACCGAGCTCTGGCACCACTACAAATCCCTGCTTCCCTTTGTGAAGAGCCTATCTATTTACTTTTATGCTGAGTCATCATCTTCTTATTAAAAAGCACCAGTTGGAGAGCACCGCTGTCATTTGCATTCATTATTGTTAGTTTACATTGAGTATGACTTGACTGGATCTCTTTTACCATGAATTACAATGTCTAGTCAGTCCTTGATCTTTAAAGGTGCTCTGCATTTATGTTTTGCGGTCTCAGAAAGGGCTAGCGAGATACCATCCTGTTATATCATATTATGATTGTTTTGAGAAAGTGTTGTCATCCGAGATTTATTATTATGCCTCGCTAGTTGATTATGCCATTGATATGAGTAATTCTGAGACCTATGCATTATTGCAAATATGGTTAGTTATAATCTTGGCTGAAAACTTGAATGTTGGCTTTACATATTTACAACAACAAGAGCAAACAGAGTTTGTAAAAGTTTTTCTTTATCACTTTCAGTTTGTCAACTGAATTGCTTGAGGACAAGCAAAGGTTTAAGCTTGGAGGAGTTGATACGTCTCCAATGTATCTACTTTTCCAAACACTTTTGCCCTTGTTTTGGACTCTAACTTGCATGATTTGAATGGAACTAACCCGGACTGACGCTGTTTTCAGCAGAATTACCATGGTGTTATTTATGTGCAGGAGCAAACGTTTTGGGATGACCTGAAACTTCACGGAGACACTTTTCATAAAATAAGAAAAATACCTGCCAAAGATGAAGGCCAGGGGGCCACCTCCTTTCCACCAGGGTGGGGGGCGCGCCCCCTACCTCGTGGGCTCCCTGTTGCCTCTCCGACTCCAACTCCACCTCCATATATTGAGTTTCGGGGAGAAAAAAATGAGAGAGAAGAAATCATCGCGTTTTACGATACGGAGCCGCCGCCAAGCCCTAAAACCTCTCGGGAGGGCTGATATGGAGTCCGTTTGGGGCTCCGGAGAGGGGAATCCATCGCCATCGTCATCATCAACCATCCTCCATCACCAATTTCATGATGCTCACCGCCGTGTGTGAGTAATTCCATCATAGGCTTGCTGGACGGTGATGGGTTGGATGAGATCTATCATGTAATCGAGTTAGTTATGTTAGGGTTTGATCCCTAGTGTCCACTATGTTCTGAGATTGATGTTGCTATGACTTTATTATGCTTAATGCTTGTCACTAGGGCTCGAGTGCCATGATTTCAGATCTGAACCTATTATGTTTTCATCAATATATGAGTGTTCTTGATCCTATCTTGCAAGTCTATAGTCACATATTATGTGTTATGTTCCGTTAACCCCGAAGTGACAATAATCGGGATACTTACCGGTGATGACCGTAGTTTGAGGAGTTCATGTATTCACTATGTGTTAATGCTTTGTTCCGGTTCTCTATTAAAAGGAGGCCTTAATATCCCTTAGTTTCGGTAAGGACCCCACTGCCACGGGAGTGTAGGACAAAAGATGTTATACAAGTTCTTTTCCATAAGCACGTATCATTATATTCGGAATACATGCCAACATTACATTGACGAACTGGAGCTAGTTCTATGTCACCCTAGGTTATGACTGTTAAATGATGAACCACATCCGGCATAATTCTCCATCACCGATCCATTGCCTACGAGCTTTTCATATATTGTTCTTCGCTTATTTACTTTTCCGTTGCTATTGCTATCATCACTACAAAATACCAAAAACATTACTTTTACTACTGTTACCTTTTGCTACCGTTATCACCACTATCATATTACTTTGCTAGTAAACACTTTGCTACAGAAATTAAGTTTCCAGGTGTGGTTGAATTGACAACTCAGCTGCTAATACTTGAGAATATTCTTTGGCTCCCCTTGTGTCGAATCAATAAATTTGGGTTGAATACTCTACCCTCAAAAACTATTGCGATCCCCTATACTTGTGGGTTATCAATCATGTACATTTTTGGAAATCACAGATCACATCTGAACTCCGATCACGCCAAATTTTCTGATCTGTCCAATCTCATCGATCATCACGGGTTCGATTCGGATTTATGTTTCACTGTTAACCCCGATGGCGGATACCGACCGGTAGGGGTAGGTTGTGTCACGACTTCATCGACTCCGATAATCAGAAAACATAGCCACATTGATCCCCATGTAAAGTTGGTCTCATCAACCATGCACACAACCGATCTCATCAATGACAACATATCTCATCTATCGCCTCCACATATCTAATATGCATACGATCTGAATTCAATTCCTATAGCAGAGGCTCTGATACCACTGTTGGGATCTACCGTAGAGTGCGTTGACTGCAAATTAAATTTTCCTACACGCAGAACAACAGGAACATGCTATGGAAGATGGATCACAGATCGTTACCACTACACGCGCAGTGCCATGCAGCGAAAGAAGAGTCGGGGCAGCGTGTTCGCGTGGATCGTCTCTTCCTCGTCGGATCTCCCTCGAACAGTCGATCGTCGGTTCCCACGTACAGGTTCGCAGGAGCGGTGCAAGTCCACTGCCTCTAACGGTATTCGCGCGTGCAGGAGGAACATCATGCAGCGGACTGCTAGGTCCGATCACACAAACGGCGGCGAGTGGAGGTGTCTATTCGCAACACATGCAAACCCTAGTAACAAAGCTGAAGCGATCAATCACATGAGTGTGCGGCACCTCCACTTTATATAGGCATCCTTCGTGGGCTCAACACTTGGGCCTCACACGGACCCTAAAGCCCATAAGTCTACTTAGCCAGAATCCGAATACAGCTTGGATCACATCCGACCAATGTCCCCGGATCCGACCTCGTAGGTTCCTTCCCTTAAGCGCGTGACCCCTTAGGTTCAAGCCGGCTTGGTCGTAGTTTGGATCATCTCCGAACTGCACGGTTGGTAGCGGCCCCTAGCAAGGCATGCCGAACACCAAGTAGACTATGAAGCTAGTTAGGCGAACCTGTACATCATACTCCCATTCCTTTTGCCTCACGATATATGTTGTCGGGCTCAAGGCGAGTTTGTCATCCTTGTGCTAGCCCAACCTCTTTCTCGTTCCAGTGATGCCGACCATAAACCAGATTATCTCATAATCCTTGTCGCATGGTCATGCTTATCCTGGTCGGATCACACGAGGGGCCCAGAGTATATCTCTCCTGATCGGATGGGCAAATCCCATCTTGCTTGACCATGTCTCGCATCATGGGTCTGGACAAGCCCGAAATCTACCTTTGTAACTACCCAGTCACGGAGTAGCATCTGGTTGGCCCAAAGCAAGTCTGTCACCATCCCGAGTACATGCGCCAGCTCAGGTCTTAGGGCATAGAACGTATGTTGTACTAGAGACTTACAGATGACATATCGCTGCGTCTCATAGTTGGGTCTGTTCGACTCAGACCTTATCTCAACTCGGATCCGACTACATCTAAACCGACCAGATCCTTCCAAGTCCATATATCCGGTTAGCATCCAATGCTCCATGGCTAGTGAGACCAAGCCATCGACTGTGTCATATACTAGTCTAGTCAGTTGTGCGTCCACACCACCCTTTTGACTAGGGACCTTTTAGGACAGTCATCATACAATGCATAGTCCCACAAACAAGTCACGTACTTGCTGATACACATCATTGATAATGTCCAAGGACTATCTTTATTCATAATCACATAGGAAATATAATCATACATGATTGGCTCTAGGGCATATCTCCAACACGCTAGCCGCCTCCCCCCTGCGGCCGGTGCCTTCTCCGGCGCCCTCTCCGACATCGTCGCCGGTTCGGTGGCCAGAGTGGCATGCGGCTCCACCACCAACGGCGCCTCGCTCGTCGACGCCTGGGGTATCCCCTCCGGTGCGGTCCGCGCCGCCTCCTCCAAGACGGCGTCGCCGCCGCCTTCACCGGCCCCCGCCCGCTCGACCACGTCGACCGTGGCGGGGTGTCGTCCTCAGCCGCCACGACCTCCTAGTCGAGGACCATCACATCCACACGGCCGTCTCGGCCGCGCTCTTCCCCTGATACTGGGACAAAGAGCGTCGCCGCCGCCATCGTCCATGCTGGCATCTCTAGCCACCCCGGCTCTTTGCCAGTGCATGCCCACGTCGACGCGGTGTTGACCCAGGCCTAGGTCGACGTCGCCTCCAGCTCTGCCATGGCCCTGTTCTAGTCCTGCCAGGCCTGGCCTTCGGCGTCGGCCGGTTCCAGGCCCAGGTCCGGATCCACTGCCTCGTCCTCCTCGTCCCGATCGACGGTGCCGGGCCAGCTCAGTCGAAATGCAGCGCCTTCGGCGGACGCAGGGTCCACCGCCGCCAGCTAAATCGGCGACCTGAAATCCAAGACAGAGCCGCTCGGCCACTCGGATTCAGGCAAAGATAGAACTCACCCCGGAACCACTGTAATGGCGGGCCTCGCCGCCCTCTCCTGCGGAGCGCCACACCTCCTCTTGGCGGGCGGCTTTGCGCCCCTGGCAGGGTTCGCCGCGCGCTTCACGGCCGGGGCTCGCGGCGCGGCGTTGTCCTTCCCGTGCGGCCGGGTCGCCCCCGGCGCCCCCGGGACGATCCGGCTCCGGCCGCATCGCCATTTCCTCTGCCCGCACCACTGCTTCAATGGCCCACGTCAACATCACCAAAACCACCACTGGCCCGGCAACTCAAGAAGTGAAGACAAACTTACCCGCTCGGCGCCCTGCGCCCGTGTCAGCGGTCGCCTCCTCCCCTCCTCCGTGGGCGTCAGGCTCCTCCAAGGCAGTGCACGCCACCTGCTTCCGCGCCCGATCGTAAGGATGCCGGATGGCGTTCAAAAGCACCTCCCGCATCGCGTCGGGGCGAATAAGAAGATGAGCAGCAGCAAAGTATGGAGACCAGGGACTCACCACGGGCGTCGGGTTCGCCTGGCTTTACGGAGACTTCCCGAACTCCCGGTCATTCCGTAGGTTGGCCTTGGAGATATCGTTGACCCGGCGGGCGACCTGGTCTACCCCCAACCACAAGTTCGACATGCGGTTGGGGTCCTGAAGCCCGATCATCTCGCCAATGAGGTGGCTGCGCTGCTGTAGTGGCAACACTCGGCGCCTGATGAAGGCGGTGATGAGGTCAGTGCCGGTGAGCCCTTCCCGCTCCTTCATCACCGACACCCGCTCGCACAAGTTGAGCACCTCCTGCGAAGGATGCTTGGGGAGGTAACCCTAGTACTTTTTCTCCCTCGACAACGAATCAACGAAGGGCGGCAAGTTGATGCGGTCTGCGTCGAGGTTGCGGACATAGAAGAAAGAATTCTACCACTTCTTGGCAGAATCCTCCAGCGGCATCTTGGGGCAGTCAGCGCTAGACCGCTTGGAGATGACGGCGGCCCCGCACTCGGACATCTCCCCTGCCCTCGACCGCTGCTGCTTCAAGGAGAAGAAGCGCACCCAGAGGTCAATCGAAGGCTCGACCCCCAAGTACCCCTTGCAGAGGGTGACGAAGCCAGAAAGCTGCACGATGGCATCTTCACCAAGATGATGGGGCTGGAGCCCGAAGAACTCCAGGAAGCCGCAGAAGAAAGCGCTCACCGGGACACCGAACCCGCGCTTGAAATGCGGGAAGAAGACCACATGCTCAGTGCCCTCAGGCCGCGGCTCCCGCTCCCCCCGCGGCAGGTGCATGACGACCTCCGTATCCCCCGACAAGCGCCTGATGGTGCGGAGGTAGGAGATGTCATCTAAAGTGATGGTCGAGCCCATCCACGAGCCCGAGAGAAGCGCCATCGATGAAGAAAGGAAAGAAGGAAGAACGGTGGTAAAACTCTGCACAAAGCGGCGGGCGTCACAGCGCGCAAAGGTCACTAAGGGCAGAGGAAGGATGAGGAGGCAGGGGAGTGCGAGCGAGAGTGACTTACTCCGCCCCCTCTCCCAATTTAAAACTCATGATTCGAAACGTGGGGAAGTGGGATCATTTGCGCTCGCCCCTCCCACTTCACCATAAAAACCGCGCACGTACGCACGTAGTAACTGCATCAAGAATGGCAACTGGCTCGCGAATGCCGCAACAAATCCGCGTGAGTGAGCCAAGGGCGCGTGGCGGCGGGCCCCCTGCACGTCGCCCGGTCCTATCACCCGCATGGCCTGTCAGGCCCCTCCGGCTCCCGGGCGCCCGCGTGAAGCCCAAAAGATTGCCTCAAGATTTGATGGGCTCTTCGGTTTCTCGCCCCTGCAGGGATGCCGCGATTCGGCTTCCAGAAGCCGGACACAGTGGGTGTTGCCGGACCCGGCGGTCACAAAATTCGCCTCCTCAGGGGGGACTACGAAGGCCCTCCTGCTCGAAGATGGCGGACCTTCACAGTTTCGGGGACTACTGTCTTGGGGGGATGAACCCTAGGCAGGCAATAGAACCCGGATCCTTTTCAAAAACAACGGGGCCCAGCAGCAACCCTCAAGTTGGCTCACGCTTGGCCTGCTCGCCCGGCCCGGCTAAGGCCCCTCGACACGGCCGAGTCCCTCGACCCGGCCCCAATGGCCGGCGTAAGGCATCCGAACCCAGCGCACCAAGACATCTTCAACAAGCCAACTTCCCGTTAGCGTGTTCTCCAACCCAGCCATGGGTCAGCTCCCATCCCATCCAGGCTATATGATGGGACGAGTCCTCAATCAAGAGATGAGCAAGGCAACAGTGCCCCTCCCATGCCTTTGGTCAGCAGAGGCGTGGCAACAGTGCCTCGCCTACCCGCTGACCAGGGCCGGTGTGACTACAGTGAGCCAGTCGTCACTGCTGACGCCAGCAAGCGGCGACCTGACGGGGCACCGCTGTGGTGGACTCGACCCGGCCACTCCCTGACGATCGATAGGACGCAAACAGTGCCCCTACACCCGACGGGTCCCATGCCCGGAGAGTGCTACCTCTTTTAGCACTGCGCTGGTTTTCCCCGAAGAGGAAGGGATGATGCAGCAAAGTAGCATAAGTATTTCCCTCAGTTTTTGAGAACCAAGGTATCGATCGAGTAGGAGGCTACACGTGAGTCCCTTGTACCTGCACACAAAATAAATAAATCCTCGCAACCAACGCAAATAGGGGTTGTCAATCCATATAGGGCCACTTACGAGAGTGAGATCTGATAGATATGATAAGATAATATTTTTCGTATTTTCATGATAAAGATGCAAAGTAAAATAAAGGCAAAGTAAATAACTAAGTAGTAGGAGATTGATATGATAAAGATAGACCTAGGGGCCATAGGTTTCACTAGTGGCTTCTCTCGAGAGCATAAGTATTCTACGGTGGGTGAACAAATTACTGTTGAGCAATTGACAGAATTGAGCATAGTTATGAGAATATCTAGGTATGATCATGTATATAGGCATCACGTCCGAGACAAGTAGACTGACTGCTACCTGCATCTACTACTATTACTCCACTCATCGACCGCTATCCAGCATGCATCTAGAGTATTAAGTTAAAAACAGAGTAAGGCCTTAAGCAAGATGACATGATGTAGAGGGATAGACTCGTGCAATATGAAGAAAATCCCATCTTGTTATCCTCGATGGCAACAATACAATACGTGCCTTCCTACCCTTACTTTCACCGGGAAAGGACACCGCAAGATTGAACCCAAAGCTAAGAACTTCTCCCATTGCAAGAAAGATCAATCTAGTAGGCCAAACCAAACTGATAATTCGAAGAGACTTGCAAAGATAACCAATCATACATAAAAGAATTCAGAGAAGATTCAAATATTATTCATAGATAGACTTGATCATAAACCCACAATTCATCGATCTCAACAAACACACCACAAAAAGAAGATTACATCGAATAGATCTCCACAAGAGAGGCGGAGGACATTGTATTGAGATCCAAAAAGAGAGAAGAAGCCATCTAGCTACTAACTATGGACCCATAGGTCTGAGGTAAACTACTCACACTTCATCGGAGAGGCTATGGTGTTGATGTAGAAGCCCTCTATGATCGATGCCCCCTCCAGTGGAGCTTTGAAACAGGCCCCAAGATGGGATCTCATGGATACAGAAAGTTACGGCGGTGGAATTAGGGTTTTCGCTCCGTATCTGATCGTTTGGGGGTACGTGGGTATATATAGGAGGAAGAAGTACGTCGGTGGAGCAACAGGGGGCCCACGATGGTGGAGGGCGTGCCTGGGGGGAGGCGCGCCCCCTACCTTGTGGCCTCCTGTTACGTGTCTTGACATAGGGTCCAAGTCTCCTGAGTTGTATTCGATGAGAAAATCACATTCCCGAAGGTTTCATTCCGTTTGGACTCCGTTTGATATTCCTTTTCTTCGAAACCCTAAAACAGGCAAAAAACAGCAATTCTGGGTTGGGGCTCCAGTTAATAGGTTAGTCCCAAAAATAATATAAAACTGGATAAAAAAGCCCAACAATGTCCAAAACAGTAGATAATATAGCATGGAGCAATCAAAAATTATAGATACGTTGGAGACGTATCAAGCATCCCCAAGCTTAATTCCTGCTCGTCCTCGAGTATGTAAATGATAAAAAGAGAATTTTTGATGCGGAGTGCTACTTGGCATAATTTTAATGTAATTCTTCTTAATTGTGGTATGAATATTCAGATCCGAAAGATTCAAGACAAAAGTTCATATTGACATAGAAAATAATAATACTTCAAGCATACTAACAAAGCAATTATGTATTCTCAAAATAACATGGCTAAAGAAAGTTATCCCTACAAAATCATATAGTCTGGCTATGCTCTATCTTCACCACACAAAATATTTAAATCATGCACAACCACGATGACAAGCCAATCAATTGTTTCATACTTTTGACATTCTCAAAACTTTTTCCATCTTCACGCAATACATGAGCGTGAGCCATGGATATAGCACTATAGGTGGAATAGAGTGGTGGTTGTGGAGAAGACAAAAAAGGAGAAGATAGTCTCACATCAACTAGGCATATCAACGGGCTATGGAGATGCCCATCAATAGATATCAATGTGAGTGAGTAGGGATTGCCATGCAACGGATGCACTAGAGCTATAAGTATATGAAAGCTCAAAAAGAAACTAAGTGGGTGTGCATCCAACTTGCTTGCTCATGAAGACCTAGGGCAATTTGAGGAAGCCCATCATTGGAATATACAAGCCAAGTTCTATAATGAAAGATTCCCACTAGTATATGAAGGTGATAACATGAGAGACTCTCTACTATGAAGATCATGGTGCTACTTTGAAGCACAAGTGTGGTAAAAGGATAGTAACATTGTCCCTTCTCTCTTTTTCTCTCATTTTTATTTTTTTATTTGGGCCTTTTCTCTTTTTTATGGCCTCTTTTCTTCCTACTTTTTTTATTTGGGCTTCTTTGGCCTCTTTTATTTATTTTTTGTCCGGAGTCTCATCCCGACTTGTGGGGGAATCATAGTCTCCATCATCCTTTCCTCACTTGGGACAATGCTCTAATAATGATGATCATCACACTTTTATTTTTCTTACAACTCAGCAATTACAACTCGATACTTAGAACAAAATATGACTCTATGAATGCCTCCGGCGGTGTACCGGGATATGCAATGATGCATGAGTGACATGTATGAAAGAATTATGAATGGTGGCTTTGCCACAAATACTATGTCAACTACATGATCATGCTAAGCAATATGACAATGATGGAGTGTGTCATAAACGGAACAGTGGAAAGTTGCATGGCAATATATCTCGGAATGGCTAAGGAAATGCCATAATAGGTAGGTATGGTGGCTGTTTTGAGGAAGGTATATGGTGGGTGTATGATACTGGCGAAAGGTGCGCGGTATTAGAGAGGCCAGCAAAGGTGGAAGGGTGAGAGTGCGTATAATCCATGGAGTCAACATTAGTCATAAAGAACTCATATGCTTATTGCAAAAATCTACAAGTTATCAAAGCAAAGTATTACGCGCATGCTCCTAGGGGGATAGATTGGTAGGAAAAGACCATCGCTCATCCCTGACCGCCACTCATAAGGAAGACAATCAATAAATAAATCATGCTCTGACTTCATCACATAACGGTTCACCATACGTGCATGCTACGGGAATCACAAGCTTCAACACAAGTATTTCTCAAATTCACAACTACTCAACTAGCATGACTTTAATATTACCATCTCCATATCTCAAAACAATTATCAAGTACCAAACTTATCATAGTATTCAACACACTCATAAGAAAGTTTTATTATTAATCTTGTATACCAAGCATATTAAGACTTTAAGCAAATTACCATGCTATTAAGACTCTCAAAATAATCTAAGTGAAGCATGAGAGATCAATAGTTTCTATAAAACAAATCCACCACTATGCTCTAAAAGATATAAGTGAGGCACTAGAGCAAAATTATAAAACTCAAAAGATATAAGTGAAGCACATAGAGTATTCTAACAAATTCCAAATCATGTATGGCTCTCTCAAAAGGTGTTTAAAGAAAGGATGATTGTGGTAAACTAACAAGCAAAGACTCAAATCATACAAGACGCTCCAAGCAAAACACATATCATGTGGTAAATAAAAATATAGCTCCAAGTAAAGTTACCGATAGAAGTAGATGAAAGAGGGGATGCCTTCCGGGGCATCCCCAAGCTTTGGCTTTTAGGTATCCTTGGATTATCATGGGGGTTCCATGGGCATCCCCAAGCTTAGGCTCTTGCCACTCCTTGTTCCATAATCCATCAAATCTTTACCCAAAACTTGAAAAACTTCACAACACAAAACTTAAAGTAGAAAAACTCGTGAGCTCCGTTAGCGAAAGAAAACAAAAGACCACTTCAAGGTACTGTAATGAACTAATTATTTATTTATATGGGTGTTATACCTACTGTATTCCAACTTCTCTATGGTTCATAAACTATTTTAATAGACATAGATTCATCAAAATAAGCAAACAACATACGAAAAGCAGAATCGATCAAAAACAGAACAGTCTGTAGTAATCTGTATCTAGCGCAAGATCTGGAACCCCAAAAATTCTAAAATAAATTTCTGGACGTGAGGAATTTATCTATTAATCATATGCAAAAACAATTAACTAAATAGCACTTTCCAAATAAAAATGACAGCAGTTCTCGTGAGCGCTAAAGTTTCTGTTTCTTACAGAAAGTTCAACAAGACTTTCCCCAAGTCTTCCCAACGGTTCTACTTGGCACAAACACTAATTAAACACAAAAACACAACCAAAACAGAGGCTAGATAATTTATTTATTACTAAACAGGAGCAAAAATCAAGGAATAAAAATAAAATTGGGTTGCCTCCCAACAAGCGCTATCGTTTAACGCCCTTAGCTAGGCATAACAAGCAAGAATAGATCTAGGTATTGCCATAATAGTAAGATAGATTATTAAAACTCATTTCATATTCTCTACGTTCAGCAGCAAGTTTTCTTGAGGCAAGCAAAAGTAATCAAAATGGATAAATTTATTGGGACAAAAGTCTCCAAGATCAACCTTGGGAGGTATAGGTTCCTGCTTCGGTCCTTCATATTGCACAGCCAATTCATCATTATAAGCATTCTTTTGACAGAATTTTGTGAGCCCATATTCAAGAGAATATCCCAATTCATTATTTCGAATAGCCAAATCATCAGTAAGTTCAGAAATTCTATCAACTAAAACATTGGTAGGCACCCTTTTTCTAAGATTTTCATTGAAAGCAATATAGTCTAGAGATTGAAAACGCATTATTTCTTCTTGATCAAAGAGGATGGCCTCTATGGGAGGACGGCAAGCGTCCACTCTAGACTGCACAAAGATTTCTTTGGCCTCTTTTATTATGAATCGAAACTCATGAGCCAAAAATATAGTAACGGCACGCTTAACAGAAGAATGCTCAATATTAGAAAATTCTAGGAAAATCCTTTGTATAGAAGGATGCATGTGCACAAATTGCCTTTCAAGTTCAACTATAAGCATGGCAATAGCGTCCACAAGACTACTAGTTCTATGAAGGATAGAACTACCCATAGAGGGTAAAGCACCGGCACAAGTAAAGAAATCTTGAATAACTCCTTTTCCAATAATATTACCACTACCAACACGAAATCTTTTTGTATGTGAGATAGTGGGTTCTTTAGTAGGAGGATCAAAATTATTATCGACAATAGTATCCCCAATTTCAGACATAGAGGCAGAACGTAAAGAACTAGCCATAACGACAAGCAAACAAACTAACACACAAGCAAACAAAAAACAAGCGGGCAAAAAGAGGCAAATAGAGAGGGAGGATAGAGAGAGAGGGCAAATAAAACGGCAATGGTGAAGTTGGGGGGAGAGGAAAACGAGAGGCAAATGGCAAATAATGTAATGTGGGAGATAAGGGTATGTGATGGGTACTTGGTATGTTGACTTTTGTGTAGACCTCCCCGGCAGTGGCGCCAGAAATCCTTCTTGCTACCTCTTTTAGCACTGCGTTGGTTTTCCCCGAAGAGGAAGGGATGATGCTGAAAAGTAGTGTAAGTATTTCCCTCAGTTTTTGAGAACCAAGGTATCAATCCAGTAGGAGGCTACGCGTGAGTCCCTCGTACCTGCACAAAACAAAGAAAATCCTCACAACCAATGCAAATAGGGGTTGTCAATCCCTATAGGGCCACTTACGAGAGTGAGATCTGAAAGATATGATAAGATAAGATTTTTGGTATTTTTATGATAAAGATGCAAAGTAAAATAAAGGCAAACTAAATAGCAAAGTAAATAACTAAGTAGTAGGAGATTGATATGATAAAGATAGACCCGGGGGCCATAGGTTTCACTAGTGGCTTCTCTCGAGAGCATAAGTATTCTATGGTGGGTGAACAAATTACTATTAAGCAATTGACATAATTGAGCATAGTTATGAGAATATCTAGGTATGATCATGTATATAGGCATCACGTCCGAGACAAGTAGACCGACTCTTGCCTGCATCTACTACTATTACTCCACTCATCGACCGCTATCCAGCATGCATCTAGAGTATTAAGTTAAAAACAGAGTAACACCTTAAGCACGATGACATGATGTAGAGGGATAGACTCATGCAATATGAAGAAAACCCCATCTTGTTACACTAGTAGAATAAGGGCCTTTAGTCCTAGTTCATAAGGGCCTTTAGTCCCGGTTCCTGAACCGGGACTAAAGGGTCGTTACTAAAGCCTCCCCCTTTAGTCCCGGCTCTTACACCGACCGGGACTAAAGGCCCTCCACGTGGCCACTGCCTGGAGGTCCACCTTTAGTCCCGGTTGGTTTTATGAAATTTTTCTGGAAAAAAAATTGAATTTTTTTTGAAATTTTTTTCTCGATTTTCAAATTTATGACCTCAAAATAGCAAAGTAAATAACTAAGTAGTAGGAGATTGATATGATAAATATAGACCCGGGGGCCATAGGTTTCACTAGTGGCTTCTCTCAAGAGCATAAGTATTCTACGGTGGGTGAACAAATTACTGTTAAGCAATTGACATAATTGAGCATAGTTATGAGAATATCTAGGTATGATCATGCATATAGGCATCACGTCTGAGACAAGTAGACCGACTCCTGCCTGCATCTACTACTATTACTCCACTCATCGACCGCTATCCAGCATGCATCTAGAGTATTAAGTTAAAAACAGAGTAACGCCTTAAGCAAGATGACATGATGTAGTGGGAGAGACTCATGCAATATGAAGAAAATCCCATCTTGTTACACTAGTAGAATAAGGGCCTTTAGTCCCAGTTCATAAGGGCCTTTAGTCCCGGTTCCTGAACCGGGACTAAAGGGTCTTTACTAAAGCCTCCCCCCTTTAGTCCCGGTTCTTACACCAACCGGGACTAAAGGCCCTCCACGTGGCCGCTGCCTGGAGGTCCACCTTTAGTCCCGGTTGGTTTTATGAAATTTTTCTGGAAATTTTTTTGAATTTTTTTCTCGATTTTCAAATTTCTGAATTATTTTAACCTCTAATCTCTAATCACCCTCATCACTGCTCAATTTAACCTCTAATCTCTAATCACCCCTCATCATTCCAAATCATCTTACTTCTTGGACGGCCTGAGCACACTTAACTTCCGGGTTCTATTCCCCCTCGTTTCCAAGTCTGCACTTGTTGTTTTCCTGACAATAGTAAGATGTAGATTGTATTAACCCTCAGGAGTTTAGCTTGAGCATGAAGTCACATGTTTCACTGTTTGAGTTTGAAACTATTATTCTAAAAAACAATAATTATTTAGTAACACTAATATTTCTTGAATAAGTAGTTTGACCATAGTTTGACCATAGTTTGACCACAGTTTGACCAGATTTGACCAAAATTCAGAAAAATGAAATAATTATTTAGTAACGCTAATATTCTTGAAAAATTATTTAGTAACACTAATGTTTCTTGAATAAGTAGTTTGACCATAGTTTGACCACAGTTTGACCAGATTTGACCAAAATTCAAAAAAAATGAAATAATTATTTAGTAACACTAATATTCTTGAACAATTATTTAGTAACACTAATATTTCTTGAATTAGTTTGACCATAGTTTGACCACAGTTTGACCAGATTTGACCAAAATTCAAAAAATTGAAATAATTATTTAGTAACACTAATATTCTTGAATAATTATTTAGTAACACTAATATTTCTTGAATAAGTACTTCGACCATAGTTTGACCCGTGTTGGCCCCAAGTTTGACCAGATTTGACCAAAATTCAAAAAAATGAAATAATTATTTAGTAACACTAATATTCTTGAATAATTATTTAGTAACACTAATATTTCTTGAATAAGTAGTTCGACCATAGTTTGACCCCTGTTGGCCCACAGTTTGACCAGATTTGACCAAAATTCAAAAAATTGAAATAACTATTTAGTAACACTAATATTCTTGAATAATTATTTAGTAACACTAATAATTTTTGAATAAGTAGTTTGATCATAGTTTGTCCAGATTTAACTAAAATTTAAAAAAACTAAAATTTGAGCATATCTTTTTTCCTTTTGGAATTTGGGGATTCTAAAAATTTGCAAACAGGCCATATATGTCCCTACACTTTTTGCAAAACATGTCCAAATTTATGTTTTTAAATTGTCCTAACTAGTAGATGTAGTAACATAACTACATCTCGAAGGATTTTAATTTTTGAAGTTTTTATCATTTTGTTTTGGTTTTTACAAAACTGAAAAGGCGATCCACAGTGGGGGGTAGAGTTTGAAAATGGGACCTTTAGTACCGGTTTGAGACATGAACCGGTACTAAAGGGCATTGCACCCTTTAGTACCGATTCGTGTCCCAAACCGAGACTAAAGGTCTAATCTTTAGTCCCGGTTTGAGATACGAACCGGGACTAAAGGGCATCACACCTTTTAGTCCCGGTTCGTGTCTCAAACCGGGACTAAAGGGCTCATTTGAAC
Organism: Triticum aestivum; assembly: GCF_018294505.1. Lineage (NCBI taxonomy): Eukaryota > Viridiplantae > Streptophyta > Magnoliopsida > Poales > Poaceae > Triticum > Triticum aestivum. Next base: position 29,912,794 of record NC_057806.1, on the reverse strand, counting down.
CGGGACTAATGCCTTTAGCGCACGAACTGGGACCATTGCTCACATTAGTCCCGGTTCCTGAATGAACCGGGACTAATGGGCTTATCTGGTCCGAATGAAAGCCCTGTTTTCTACTAGTGTTATCCTCGATGGCAACAATACAATATGTGCCTTGCTGCCCTTACTGTCACCGGGAAAGGACACCGCAAGATTGAACGCAAAGCTAAGCACTTCTCCCATTGCAAGAAAGATCAATCTAGTAGGCCAAACCAAACTGATAATTCGAAGAGATTTGCAAAGATAACTAATCATACATAAAAGAATCCAGAGAAGATTTAAATATTATTCATAGATAGACTTGATCATAAACCCACAATTCATCAGTCTCAACAAACACACCGCAAAAAGAAGATTACATCGAATAGATTTCCACAAGAGAGGGGGAGAACATTGTATTGAGATCCAAAAAGAGAGAAGAAGCCATCTAGCTACTAACTATGGACCCGTAGGTCTGAGGTAAACTACTCACACTTCATCGGAGAGGCTATGGTGTTGATGTAGAAGCCCTCCGTGATCGATGCCCCCTCCGGCGGAGCTCCGAAACAGGCCCCAAGATGGCATCTCGTGGATACAGAAAGTTACGGTGGCGGAATTTGGGTTTTGGCTCCGTATCTGATTGTTTGGGGGTACGTGGGTATATATAGGAGGAAGAAGTACGTCGATGGAGCAACAGGGGGCCCACGAGGGTGGAGGGCGCGCCTGGGGGGGGGGGGGGTAGGCCCGCCCCCTACCTCGTGGCCTCCTGTTACGTGTCTTGACGTAGGGTCCAAGTCTCCTGAGTTGTATTCGATGATAAAATCACGTTCCCGAAGGTTTCATTCCGTTTGGACTCCGTTTGATATTCCTTTTCTTCAAAACCCTAAAACAGGCAAAAAACAGCAATTCTGGGCTGGGCCTCCGGTTAATAGGTTAGTCCCCAAAATAATATATAAGTGGATAATAAATCCCAATAATGTCCAAAACAGTAGATAATATAGCATGGAGCAATCAAAAATTATAGATACATTGGAGACGTATCAGAGAGCCTGGCGAGCCCTGTCACCCGGCGGGTCCCCGCGCTGGCTTCCCGGACGATGACAACTCGGCCCCATGACCTTGTAACGTTACCATTGTACCCCTAGGGGGTTGACCTATAAAACCCCCCAGGAAGCCTCCATGCACAGGCGAACACAAATGACGAAGAGATCCGATCAGTAGAACGCACACACACACATGGAGAGGGAGCAGCCTAAGCCTTGGCCTGCCTTCCTTCCTCCCCGATACAGCTCAATGAGCAACTCTGTACTATGACACATAAACCACACTTGACAGGACTAGGGGTATTATCTCTTCGGAGAGCCCCAAACCTGGGTCTGTCTGATAATCCCCAAGTGCAGGGAATCATCGTAGCAATTCCCAAAGGTGGAAGTGATAAATATGGAGTGTCGAACCCACAAGGAGCTAAAGGAAAGATCAATATTCTCTCAATTCCTATCTGCCACTGATACGACTCTACGTACACCGAATGTTTGCTTCCAACTAGAAATGAGAAATAAAACAACGTTGTGGCTGTGAAGAGGATAACTTTGCATGGTATCCGAGAGATAAAATATAAAAGTAGGTGTTGTTATCATAAAGTTAGAATATATTACTAAATATTATAAATAGCGAGTGTGGAATAATGATGGATCGGTGTGCGGAATTGTCTTAGGCAATTGTTAACAAGACTGGTAGTCGTCATTGCAATTTCATACGAGGGAGAGGCATATAAGCTAACATACTTTCTCTTCTTGGATCATACGAGGGAGAGGCATATAAGTCTGACAGTAAAGTAGGGGGTAAGAATGTAGATGCAAGATCCTAGCTACGGTGAGATTGTGCATGCAGGATGTACGAGTTCAGGCCCTTCGCGGAGGAAGTAACATCCCTACGTCTCGGTGCCCGGAGGCTTTGGTCGATTGGAATATGCGTGAAGTTACAGGGGGTGCGAACCCTTGTGCCAGAGGAGGGGGTGGCTTATATAGAGTGCACCGGACTCCTCCCGTCCTCAATTACACAGGGTTTAAGGTACATAAAGATGGACGTTACTGATAACTTCAGCAATAAAGACACATGAATGACTTTTAAGTCTATAAGGTAACTGTCGGTGTCAAAACCGGCGGATCTCGGGTAGGGGGTCCCGAACTATGCGTCTAAGGCGGATGGTAACAGGAGGCAGGGGAAACGATGTTTTACCCAGGTACGGGCCCTCTTGATAGAGGTAAAACCCTACGTCCTGCTTGATTTATTCTTGATGATATGAGTATTACAAGAGTTGATCTACCATGAGATGGGAGAGGCTAAACCCTATAAGCTAGCCTATGGTATGATTGTCTGTTGTCCTACGGACTAAAACCCTCCGGATTATATAGACACCGGAGGGGGATAGGGTTACACAAGGTCGGTTACAAAGGAGGAGATATACATATTCGTATTGCCTAGCTTGCCGTCCATGCCAAGTAGAGTCCCATCCGGACACGGGACGAAGTCTTTAATCTTGTATTTTCATAGTCCAATAGTCCGGCCAAAGGATATAGTCTGGCTGTCCGGAGACCCCCTAATCCAGGACTCCCTCAGTAGCCCCCGAACCAGGCTTCAATGATGATGAGTCCGGCGCGCAGTGTTGTCTTCGGCATTGCAAGGCGGGTTCTTCTCCATATTTCGAATGTTTGTAAAGCAGTGTCCGGTCCCATAAATGTTTGGACCTCTTGGCTTCTGTTCCCAATAAGGACTATCTCCCACGCATCAAATGAATACGAGGCGCCAGGTATGGGGATTCTCAGATCCGATCCATACCATCCTCCCCCAGCGAGAATCCATCAGAGCGTGCCTCGGAATAATCCATTCCAGCATGGCCGACCTCCGCAGATCCTCCTCCCGCCCCCGCAGCCCTAAGCCCGGTGATTGGGAGAGGTGTTCAGTCCCACCCAGTCGATTAGTCGAACTGCAGACTAAGGGATTTCTCCCTCCAGCATACATGGTGCCCGTTCGAGCCGGGCTCGCCACCTATAATGGCGGGGAGCAGGAGGAGAGCTTCCCCAGCCCCTCTACGGGGGAGCGGGTATGCCTTGTCCCTTATTTATTGAGGGGACTCGGATTTCCGATTCATCCATTCCAACACGGGCTCCTGGAGTTCTACGGCCTCCAATTACATAATTTCACCCCTGCCTCCATTTTACACATCGCCGGCTATGTTGCTCTCTGCGAGTTGTTCCTGGGCTGCGAGGCTCATTTCGAGCTGTGGAAAAGGTTATTTTGCCTCGTCCCTCGCACACAGAGGGGGTCACTTTATCAAGTGGGCGGAGCCGAAGTATGGCGCATCGCCGGAACTGGATACTTGTCCGGTACCCCGAAGAAGACATCCGAAGACTAGCCTTCGGAATGGTTTTATATGGAGGACGTTCCCCTTCCAGACCCTATTCGGCGGGGTCTTCCTAAGTTCAGTAATGCTCCTCTGAAGAAACACCGAAATTGGCGCCCATGGAGCCCCCAGGAGGAAGACAACGGAGAAGTCCTTTACCTGATGAACTGGATTAAAGCACTGGCTCAATCAGGACAGACAGTGATCGAAGTCATGTCAATATGCATAATGCGGGGAGTGCAACCACTTCAATATCGAGGGCACCCCCTGTTGTGTTTTAACGGGGCGGATGACGCCACCCGTTGCGGGCGTAAGGGTCCGGACAACGCTGCCGCATTAGCAAAAAATTTGTCTGAACTGTTCAAAGGAGAGGAAGAGGAGTTCATTCGCATCAAGCCATGGGATGGGTTCTCCATGTACAACCCTCCAAGCTGGGTGGGTTATATCTCCTTATTTCCATTCTTCCCGTATTCTTTGTCGTAGATACTCACCTTGACATTTTGCGGCAGGAACTGCGGAGAGCCATAAGGGAGGTTAGTAGCCCATCTCCACAACTAGAGGACCCTGACCGGGCCTTTGGTCCCGGACTCAAAGAAGATCCGGACATATTCGTGGAGCTGATAGACCGACAGTTCTATCAATTAAGCTGTGATGATGCCATGGTGGCCATTACGGCCGATTATCCCGGACTACTTCCTGCTTCACATGTAAGAAAAACCAAAAATCCCAACTCCAAAAACTAGGATCCCCTTTTAGACACTTCACCTACCATATACACATGGTGTTTAACAGGGAAGGCATACAGGACGCCATGCCGAATCCGCAGCAACTTGCCCACAAGAGGCACCGAGGCCGGGCCGGCCAAAAAGGAAGGCGGTCAGGACGGAGACGCCGGCGCAGAGGTATGACAGAAACCCTGCTCCATGGTTGTCGTCTTTCTTGAAATATAACGATGTCCATATTTCTTTAACAGAAAAAATGCTCGCCGGAATATGTCCAGTGAGGCTACCGATCATGCTTCCACCAGTCGGGCCCCAGGGCCGGACATACAGGCGGAAGCCGACATGGGGAGGACACCGGATAATCCCCCTACAGAGGATGTGGATAGATTATCCGCTACAAATTCAGAAGTGGAGAGCGCCATGAATCATAGGCGTCGCCGAGCCGTACTCTGTGATGCTTGCTTCTCACCAGAGGCATTTGATGCCTTCAATTCTGGAGAGGCATACCTCCATGCTGCTCAAGATGGTCTAGCCAGAGCCATGAATCAGTATGTAAAGGTTGTACGGGTAAGTAAATCTGACGATTATATGTATCAGTAGCCCCTGAGACTTGAAGCAGTTAGAAGAACTAATTTAAGGATCATATTATTGTGCAGGTTCGTACAGAGAAGAATAGTCGACTGTCACAGGAGCTGGAGGAATGCAAGACCCAACTTCGGGCCGCCGTCGCCACATTGAAGGAACCGAAAAAGTCCCCGGCTGGTAACATTCCTTTCAAAGAATGATAGGTACCATATAGCATGCGGCATGGTTGTAGATCTAACAATAGATGTTTGTAGATGAATCCGGAGGAGCATCACGCCGTACGATAGCTAAAGGCTGGTGAACGTGTGCTGACTAAGGTCAGGCGGGAGAAAAACAATCTGCAAGACGCCAATACCAAGCTGAGCGTGGAACTGAAAGATGTTCGTGCCCAGCTTGCGGACTCCGAGAAGGAGAACAAGCGGCTTCGACGCGGCATATTCAGTAAGTGCTTGAACGAACCCTTTAGAAGGAGTTCGGTGAAGAAGCCGGCTAACAACGTTATGTCTGCAGGTATGCTGACGGGTCGTCCCGCGGAGGAAATGCCCGGGTCTGCGGGTGATCTTCTATCCGAGCTCTCACAACTGCACGAACAAGTTAGGCAGGTGATGCAAGGTGTTGCCCAGGATTTATGGCCATCCGGCTCCCTGCCATAAGGCATTGCACAGCTTACGGAGAAGCTGAAGGGAGCACGACGGCGCTTCCGACTATGGAAGATATCGGCCTGTCGTCAAGGTGCCAGGGAAGCCTGGGCCATGGTGAAGACGCGGTATACCAAGGCTGACTCAAATCGCATGGCCGAGGTCGGACCTGTGGGGCCCGACGGAAAGGAGATCCACGTTAGCTTAGTTTATGGGCAAGTAGAATTAGCCGCAAAGTATTCCCAACAGGATTGTAGGCTAGACCGCCTGTTGGATGGTATAGAAGAGGAATTTAGTCAGTCTGTATGACTATGTAATTGAAGAGACATGTATGATGCCTTCTAGCTGGATTGTAGATCATTTGTCATGGCGGACCTTTTCGCTTCAACCTCGGGACCCGATAGTCCGGAGTGTGTCCAAATACTCGCTCAATTATATAAAAACCGGGGTACACGTGGAGACCAGGCGTAGGGGTCATTAGTTCTTGAATAGACAAGTGCCCAACTAGTTATGTTATATTACATGGGTAGTAAGAAACATCTTCCAGGGAGAATAGTTTCGTTAAGGGTTCCTTTCCCTGGGTACGCATGCCCTAAAGTGCATGTCCGGACTGCGATAGAAGTGCAGGAAAAAAACATCTAGGGGCACATATGCAAAATAAATAAAAATCATCTTTTGTTCACCGACCGAATATTCCCTTAAGGATGCTAGCTTTCGGCTTCACCCAGTCTAAGGTACACATCCGGCTGACCCGGCAGTAACAATCGCAGAGGTGCTCCCCTTATGCCTAGCCGAATTAATGGGAACGTAGGGCATAAATACAAGAGCCAAGCAACCCAGCTTGGCATCATATCGATGCATACAATGGCGAAGAAAAGGTACACGCGGAAGAATAACACATGTGTGGGGCATGAAGCCTAGATAAACAATTAAGCTTCTATGTAAGAAGCCCCTAGGTATGATGAGCGCGGCTAGCGCGCCAATAGTGTGCAAGCGAGGCACAAGTTGGCCTTTAGAGGCCTAGAGAAAGAATAAAAGAAACAAAGAGAAAAAACACAGATAAATATATATGTAAAAAATGGACAGAGGAAGGAAACGAATGTAGAGTCCGGCGCTAGGCGTAGAATCTTCGGAGCCTGGATGCGTTCCATGGGTTCGGCTCAAGTCGATTATTCGATGCATCCCGCAGACGGTACGCTCCACCGGTCAGAACTTGGTCAATAATGAAGGGTCCTTCCCATTTGGGCTCGAGCTTGGACTTTTTCTTCTCCGGCAGGCGTAGAACTAACTCGCCAACGTTATAAGTTTTGGCCCGTACTTCTCTGCTTTGGTATCTGCGAGCCTGTTGCTGATAAAATGCGGAACGGGCTTTAGCCACATCACGCTCCCCCTCCAAGGTGTCCAGACTGTCCTCCCGATCGAGCTCGGCTTCTCTTTCTTCGTACATGTGCACTCTAGGTGAGTCATGAATTATGTCACAAGGCAGGACTGCCTCTGCGCCGTACACCATAAAGAAGGGTGTATATCCGGTACTACGATTCGGCGTGGCCCGCAGCCCCCAGAGTACGGAGTCGAGCTCCTCTACCCAGTGCGTGTTAGACTCCGTTAAGGATTGCACCAATCTGGGTTTAATACCGGTCATGATAAGACCATTTGCTCGCTCAACTTGGCTGTTGGTTTGTGGGTGATAGACTGAAGCATAATCGAGCTTGACGCCCATGTTGCTGCACCAGAGTTTTACCTCGTCGGCCATGAAGTTCGTGCTGTTGTCAGTGATGATGTTGTGGGGGACGCCATAACGGTGTATGACCCCGGATATGAAGTCTATCATCGGTCCGGATTTGGCCGTTTTAACAGGTTTGGCCTCTATCCATTTGGTGAATTTATCGACCATGACCAGTAAGTATTTTTTCTTATGGGTTCCCCCTTTAAGGGGTCCAACCATGTCAAGCCCCCAGACCACGAAGGGCCACGTAATGGGGATTGTTTGGAGGGCGGTGGGTGGCATGTGGCTTTGATTTGCAAAAAGCTGGCAACCGGCGCAGTGTTGGACCAAGTCATGTGCGTCTGTCCGGGCCGTCTGCCAATAGAATCCTGTACAGAAGGCCTTGCTTACAAGTGCCCGGGCTGCGGTGTGGTGGCTGCCGAGTCCGGTGTGAATTTCTGCCAAAAGCTTCCGCCCCTCCTCTTCGGAGATACACCTTTGAAGGACTCCGGTAGTGCTTTTTTATACAATTCTCCCTCATGGAGTCTGTAGGCCTTAGATCGCCGCACTATGCAGCGTGCCTCATTTTGGTCCTCCGCAAGTTCCTGCCTATTTAGGTAGGCCAGGAATGGTTCTGTCCACGGGGCTATGATGGCCATTATTACGTGGGCCGAAGGTGTAATTTTGGTGGCAGAGCCTCCGATTATGTCAGAGTGTTCGGTATCGAGCATTGTGGCCGCGTCTGGACTAATATTGCCGGTGTCCCCTTCCCATACTATGGATGGCTTAAACAACCTCTCTAAAAAGATGTTGGGGGGACCGCATCGCATTTTGCGCTGATGCGGGCGAGGATATCCGCCGCCTGATTGTTTTCCCGAGCCACATGGTGAAATTCGAGCCCCTCGAACCGAGCTGACATTTTTAGGATGACGTTACGATAGGACACCATCTTCGGATCCTTGGCGTCAAAGTCTCCATTTATTTGGGATATTGCAAGGTTCGAATCCCCGTGCACCTCCAGGCGTTGAATGCCCATGGAAACTGCCATCCGAAGACCATGTAACAAGGCTTCGTATTCGGCTGCATTGTTGGAGTCTGTATACAGTATGTGCAATACGTATTGAACTGTATCTCCGTTTGGGGACATCAGAACGACGCTAGCCCCTAGTCCAGCCAGCATTTTGGAGCCATCGAAGTGCATGATCCAATTGGAGTATGCGTCGTACTCTTTAGGGAGTTCGACTTCCATCCATTCAGCGACAAAGTCGGCCAATACTTGCGATTTAATGGCTCGCCGAGGTTTGTATGTTATGTCGAACAGGAGGAGCTCAATGGCCCATTTGGCAATCCGGCCCGTGGCGTCGCGGTTGTTTATAATATCATTGAGTGGCACCTCTGAGGCTACTGTAATCGAACACTCTTGAAAGTAGTGTCACAGTTTCCGGGATGCCATGAATACCGCATAGGCTATCTTTTGATAATGTGGGTACCGTGATTTGCATGGAGTGAGGAAAGTGGATACATAATATACCGGCTTTTAAAGAGGGAATTATGTCCGTCTGCTTCTCGTTCGACGACGAGCACTGCTCTTACAACTTGATGAGTTGCCGCAATGTATAATAGCATGGGTTCGCCGATGTTTGGCGCAGCCAGGATTGGGTTGGTTGCCAGTATGGCTTTTATTTCTTCCAATCCGGTTGTGGCAGTGTCCGTCCACTTGAAGTGTTCGGTGCACCGAAGGAGGCGATAAACGGGTAATGCCTTTTCTCCTAAGCGGGAGATAAAGCGGCTGAGAGCCGCCACACATGCAGTTAATTTCTAGATTTGTTTGAGGTCTGTTGGGGTAGCCAACTGTGACAGAGCTCGAATTTTGGCCGGATTAGTTCCAATTCCTCTACTGGAAACAATGAATCCCAGGAGCTTTCCGGCTGGTACGCCAAAAACACATTTTTCCGGATTGAGCTTAATGTCGTATGTTCGGAGGTTGTCAAAGGTGAGCCTTAAGTCGTCTATCAAAGAGTCGACATGTTTGGTTTTGACGACCACATCATCTACGTATGCCTCTACTGTTTTGCCGATTTGTTTCTCCAGACATGTCTGAATCATGCGCTGATATGTTCCACCGGTGTTTTTCAGCCCAAAAGGCATTGTGTTGAAACAGAAGGGGTCGTATGGTGTGATAAATGCCGTTGCGGCTTGGTCGGACTCCGCCATCTTGATTTGGTGGTAACCGGAGTATGCGTCGAGGAAACACAATGATTCGTGTCCTGCGGTAGCATTGATAATTTGATCAATGCGGGGGAGGGGGAAGGGATCCTTTGGGCAGGCATTGTTGAGGTCCTTGAAATCGGCACATAGGCGCCAGGCTTTGTCCTTCTTTGGTACCATCACCAGGTTTGCTAGCCAGTCCGGGTGTTTTATTTCTCTGATGAATCCGACCTCCAATAACTTGGCTAGTTCCTCTCCCATGGCCTGTCTCTTAGGTTCGGAGAAACGCCGAAGAGCCTGCTTGACCGGCTTGAATCCCTTTAGGATATTGAGGCTGTGCTCGGCCAGCCTACGTGGGATTCCTGGCATGTCTGATGGATGCCAGGCGAATATGTCCCAATTCTCACGCAGGAACTCTCATAGTGCGGCGTCCATGGCAGGATTTAACTATGCCCCGATGGAGGCTGTTTTTGTAAGGTCCGTTGGGCGGACTTGGAATTTGACTATTTAATCCGCTAGTTTAAAAGAGGTGGACTTGGATCTCTTGTCGAGTATCACGTCATCCCTGTCCACTGTGGAGCGTAGCGTGGTTAATTCCTCGACCGAAAGGGCTTCGGATAATGCCTCGAGGGCCAATGCGGCAGTTTTGTTTTCGGCGCGGAGTGCTGTGTCCGGATCACTAGCGAGAGTGATGATTCCGTTGGGCCCGGGCATTTTGAGCTTCATGTACCCACAATGGGGTACAACTTGGAAGATCGTGAATGCCTCACGTCCTAAAAGGGCGTGGTATCCACTACTGAACGGGGCCACTTGAAATGTAATTTCTTCGGACCTATAGTTCTCCGGCGTACCGAATACCACATCTAGTGTGATTTTCCCAGCGTAGCGTGCTCCCCAACTGGGGATGATTCCTCTAAAGGTTGTGCTACTTTGCTCAATGCGGTTCCAGTCTATTTCCATTTTTTGAAGAGTTTCCTCGTAGATGAGGTTTAATCCGCTGCCGCCGTCCATGAGTACTTTGGTGAGTCGAAAGCCGTCCACAATTGGACTGAGGACCAGTGCGGCTGGTGCTCGGGCTGTTCGGAATTTAGGTTCATCACTGGCATTGAAGGTAATAGCTGTGTCGCTCCATGGATTTATTGCTGCTACGTGGCAGACTTCGGCAATGCCGTGGAGTGTTCGCTTGCGCCTATTATTTGATGTGAAGGTCTCAAAGACTGTTAATACCGTATTGTTATCCAGGGTATGGTGTTCTATGGTATTCGGGATAAGAAGATCCTCGCCACTTTTGGCCACCTGCCGGAGTGTCCAACATGCTCTAAGGCTGTGCGTTGGTATGGTATCCGTTGTGTTATGAATTTTGCAGGGCCCGTTAAGCCATCCCTCCAATACGGTTCCGTGCCCTGTAGAGGGTTTTTACTTCTTTGTAATTAACTCGGGTGTCTTATGATAGTGCACCCTTTTTCCTCGGACTGGGTGCATATTCGGGGCCGGATTATCCCAAAATTTCATTTCGGTTTTCCAGGCACTTTCCATCGCACAGTACTTTCGTACTATGGATGCCAAGTCGTCGAAGTGTGATATGTCACGACGACTTATGGCGTTAAGGATTTCCTTGTCCGTGCAGTTATTGCGGAAAAGTGAGACTGCGTCTTCCTCGCGACAGTCCTTAACCTTGTTCATCAGAAGGAGGAATCTGGCCCAATAACGATGTACTGTTTCATGGGGCTCTTGCCTGATGTGGGAAAGATCGTTTATGTCTGGGTGGGTGGGTGGATTTGAGTCCGAACCCCTACCCGATCTGAGGCCCGGGGGCCGAGGAGTTTCCGATCTTGGAAGTTTGGATTCCGGTATGTTGCCCGATGAGTCTGGCCCGCTGCCTGACTCTAGGTTCAGGGTTTGGGTGATGGCCTCCCGTAAACGGGTGTCCGGCTCAGAGAGCTCAGGAATTCGGACATAATTAGTCCTCAAGATAGAGGAAGAATCGCCGCATTGTTCCTCCACCACCGCAACATGATGGGTGACCGGTGGGGAGTTAATCTCCCTTTGATCGGGTTTAAGCCCAATCCGATCATAGTCCGTAGCGACTCTCAAGGCGGCAATGCGATCCAAGAGCTCGTTTAGGGAAGAGAGCTCCATTGGATCTATCTGCTCGGCGGATTCCGAGCCGACATGGAGGCTGTTTTCGATGACCTGAGAAGTCATCATCGGTGCAGTAGCCGAATAGGCGGTCATGACGAAACTGCCTAGCCGGAGAGTTTGGCCGACAGCCAGAGCTCCCCCGGCGGTAATGTTGTTTTTAACAACGAGATGAGGCATCCTTCCTTACGGCGACGTCACAGAGGAACTCTCAATGAAAGCACCAATGTCGGTGTCAAAACCGGCGGATCTCGGGTAGGGGGTCCCGAACTGTGCGTCTAAGGTGAATGGTAACAAAAGGCAAGGGACACGATGTTTTACCCAGGTTCGGGCCCTCTTGATGGAGGTAAAACCCTACGTCCTGCTTGATTTATTCTTGATGATATGAGTATTACAAGAGTTGATCTACCACGAGATCGGAGAGGCTAAACCCTAGAAGCTAGCCTATGGTATGATTGTTTGTTGTCCTACAGACTAAAACCCTCCAGTTTATATAGACACCGGAGGGGGCTAGGGTTACACAAGGTCCGTTACAAAGGAGGAGATATACATATCCGTATTGCCTAGCTTTCCGTCCACGCCAAGTAGAGTCCCATCCGGACACGGGACGAAGTCTTCAATCTTGTATCTTCATAGTCCAATAGTCCGACTGTCCGGAGACCCCTAATCCAGGACTCCCTCAGTAACGCCAGACCGTTGCCATTCAGAGTGACCTTAGATCTTCTAGCTATCGAGTGATTCTTGTCACGGTCGAGTGCTCACTCCTTTGTCGAGTGTACTTGAGTCTTCCGAGTGGAGTGTTTATGGTCGAGTGAATGATGGTATCCCTCGAATGCTGACGACTTTTATGCCAGTATCCTTGGGGAGGGTGTCTAGGTCAGGCCTATGACCCTACCCCAGGTGCATCTCTTCGTCATTATCCCCCGAATGGTTCAGGGTTCGAGTGGAAAAAGGAGTGGAAGTTGATCCTGACTCTGTTACATGTTGCGGAAGCATTTTCCTTAGACTGATGAGTTATGCGACATCTTTGACTTCATTTTCAGTCGCCTTGATCCATTCTAAAGTAGTCGAGTGAACTTATGCAGATAAGCTTCGAGTGTTGATGCGAAGGAAATCTTCAGTCTAAGAGGTTGCTCTGCGGTTCCCGGATCTTGCGGGATTTGAAATTTTGGGAAGCATGCGGGATGGAGGAAGCCACAGTAATCAGGATGGATTAGGCAGGAGCACCTCGATCACCGCACCACCTTTTTCGCCATGTATCGAGCGAGCGATAGTTGCGGGATTTGACATGATTGCCCGGGCCCAGCCGCCAGTCACTCGAAAATGACTCCATATAAGGCGTTGGGTTGGGGAATTTTGCACAGTGCGCCTCAATTGATCCTTCTTCCTCCTCTGCTTCTCCACCGTTTCCGCTTCCGCCCTCGACTCCGCCTACCGTCTGTGCGCCCATTGCTATGATGGCGAAGGACAAGACGGCGGCGCTGGAGCGCGCTAAGAATGGAGCGGTGAAGGGGAAGGGCAAGAAGACCGGCACGAGTGAGTCATCATCAAGATCTGGTTCACCTCGCGGTTGGGTTCAGGGCGACTGGATCCGATCCACAATCATGTTGGATGATTTGCAAGACCTTGCCAAGAGTGGGCTGATCGAGCTTGATTCCTGGAGGCTCCCGAGGGATTAAACTGAGCCGCAGCCTCAGGAGGGTGAGTGTGTCTTGCTCGCCACTCACGTCGACCGCGGTTTTTCTTTGCCCCCATATCCCTTTTTCCGTGCATTCCTGAACTTCTTCGGAGCTCAACTCCACCATTTCTCTCCCAACACAATCATGTACCTTGTGGCTTGTGTCTCCTTGTGTGAGAATTTCCTGGGTGACAAGAAAACCTAGGTGATCCAAATGTGTGGGGGCTTAGGTATCCAGATGAGGGGGAAGAGTGCTTTTCCTGCGACTCTCCTTGACTCGATTAGAGGGTGGCAGTCGACTTGGTTTTATTGCAAAGACAAGTTGACCCCTTGTTATTCGACGGGTCTCCCCCCTTTTCCTTGGCACGAGTCCAGAAACCTACTTCCTTGAGAGTGACTCCAGCAGAGAAGGTGGATGTGTCCATGTTGATGGAGCGAGTAGTTCAGCTGATCCATGAGGGAGTGAATGGCATGGATCTGCTCGAGGTATTCCTCAGTCGATGTATTCAACCCCTCCAGGATCGCGATCACTCCATGTGGATGTACTCGGGGATTGAAGATTCCACTCGGATCCATCCAGAGGACGTTGATGAGAAGACGATGGCACAGTGGGTGCAAAGCATGACAGGGGACAAGGATAATCCCAGGGGGTCCTGAAGAGTTTTACCATTCGACACCAACAACCAACCAGACAAGGTCTGTCTCTTATCTCCGAGTGTTTTTCATTCGGACTTGTAGTTGTTTACTGACTCGACTATCCTCTAGTCATCTCTTTTGCTTCGCAGGTTTATACGGAGACGTACTCGATGCCGAACGGGGAGCAAGAGCAGTACCAGGAAGGAGAAGAAAGTGGAGGCGAAAGCATGGATTGGAAGTCCGATGGAGGAGAAGAGGAGGAGGAAAGTGAGGACTCGAGCAGTGGTGAAGAAGTCGAGTCACCACCTCGCAATGAAAAGCGTTCCAAACATAAGCATGACCCAGCAAGTATTCGCGGCGAAGTAGCTAAGCCGACCGGACAGACTTCCAAGCACACTCAGACTTCTTCCCCTGTGTCGATTGAGAAGGCTTCAAAGCAGCCAAAAGTTGTAGAACCAAAGCCTCGGAAGACCCTGCCCAAGATCAAGATTGACGTCCCCGTCGCTTCTGTGTAAGTGTCTTGTCCCCACTTTTCGATCAAGGACTTATGTTGTCGACTCTCTTTCTCATTTGTCTGAGTGAATCTTGAAACTTGCAGAGCTGATACTTCTGGGACTTCTACTTACAGGGATGATGGCGAGGATGTGGAAGGCACGGTCACTTCTAACCCGGGTACGACTTCTGCAAACTTGTCTTTGCTTTCTCACCCATTTTGTTGATCGACTGAATTCTGACGATTAATTCTTTTCTTGCAGCTCCTCCCCATGTCATTAATCTTCCAGATGATGACGAGTATGTGCCGCTGAGGCCCAGGAGGAGTAAGAAGGCATGAAATGGCAAGGTTCCCCAGTCGACGCTAGCGACGGAGCCGGTGATCCAGGAGACCAGTGATGCCAACTGAATTTTTGTGACTTTTGCTGTACCATTGTTGAGTGCTCAGCCTTCGGCGTCGACTGGTCAGATCCCAGCCGATACACCTTCTGCAATCTTTACTACGTATCCCATCCCGGAGGACCAAGTGGGTGCTTCCAAGGAGGCCGTACGCCAAGCAGGCATCATGATAGAGTAGATGAAGGTGGTTCGAGGGGCCAGTCAAGCTGCTTATGATGCCAGCTCAGCTCTCCGGTGCAACGTCCAGGTTGGTTGACTTCCGACTGAACTGTTATCTTGTCGCTTGTTTTGTTAGGATATGCTAACCTAAAATTTTCCTTGTGCATCTCTTCGCAGTCTTCTTTTTGCATTTGTACACCCACTAGGTGTGTAATTTATTGCTGAATAGTACTGCTGAATAGTTTTTACTTCTTGAGTCGACTAGATTGTGTCGATTGAGTCTTTGAACCAGTGGGGGCATGCTGAGTGCACCCACTGGGTGTAGTCCCCGAGACTATAGTTCACTGTGGGCAGTCGACTATGGTCTGAGAATCATAACTTTCTCACTTGGTCTGAACGGATCATGTCGAGTGTAACTTGAACCGGTGGGGGCACGGTGTAGTCCCCGAGACTACTGTTGAATGTTTGATTCGGCAGTAGTCTGAGAATTCTTTTCACTCGAGAGTGAATAACCTTTAATTCTGTTCACTGATGTAACATTTATTGACTTCAAAAATCATGTGAGCTCATCTCCAAATTTTCTGAATTCGAGGAGAAGCAGAGACAACTCAATCTTGACTTGGAGCTGGCTTCATCTCCTTGTTCGTCTGTCTAACCCGAGTACATATCTTTCAGACAAAATGAAGCAGGCTCTGGCGAAAATGGACCTCGATCTTGCCGCTGTTCAAAAGGAGGCTCAGGAGAAGACTGCAATTGCTGACAAGAAACTGGCCTCAGTGGGCCCGCTGGAGGAAGAAAACACCAAGTTGAAGACATCCCTTAATGAGTCTAACCGCGAAGTGACTCGTCTGAAGAAAGACAAAGTGGCTTTGAACAAGAAGATTGAAGGAATTTCTCGTACGAGAAATGATCTGGAAGTTTATCTGGGGGCACTTGCCAAGAAGCTATTCCTTGTGCTCGAAGGTATTCTTTCCTTGTCTGACTGTTTAGCTATCGTCGATTCACCATGCAACCGTCGACTCATTATTTCTTTGCGTTTGTAGAATTCTGCCAAAACTTTGAAGAAGAAACTGGATGGATCGAGACAGGCCTGGACCCCATCCTTTCCCCTGTTGGTGATGAAGCTGCCATGAATGTGCTCCGACTAGAATCCCGTGTTGCCAGTGTTACGGCCTACCTTGCTCACCTGAAGGTTTCGGTGTCGCAGATTGACTCAACACTTTGGCCACGGGAGACACCCCAGAATGACCTCGAGTCTTTGATGACTCGACTCAATGAGATCCCTGGCCGAGTGCAAGAGTGGAAGAAGTCATCTGCTCGCTGCGGTGCTCATGTAGCTCTGTCGCTAGTTCGAGTCCATTGCAAGGAAGCCAAGGAGGAGAAGCTAGCAGCGATCAAGGTTGCCAATACCAGGAAACATGACTTCCAGTCCTTCATGGAAACCTTTATTGCCGCGGCCACTCGGATTGCAGATGGAATCGACTTGGATGAATTCGTCGAGCCTGCCAGTCCTCCCGCGGAGTGAACAAACTTTTTATGATCTGATTAAATTTGCCTCGGTATGCCGAGTGGTTTTTGTAACCGTTTAAACTTCTTCGAGCCTGATGCTCGAGTACCTTGCACTACGATCTAGAACCTTGTAGGATTTATCTGAACTTGCCTGCTTTTGGATCTTTTGACTCTTTGTGTACAACTTGTTTCTTCAGTTTGATTTGCTACTGACTTTGTGATGTAGCTCAGTCGAGAGTATCATGGGCAGAGGTACTTGGTGTTGCCCATGGTCTGCACCTCGTCGTCCTTACGGATCAGGATGGAGCGGATGTTGTATTTTTGTCGAAGCTCTGAGGACAGATCGTGGTCGACTTGCACCTCGTCATCCTTGCGGATAAGGATGGAGAGGACGTTGTATTTGTGTCGAACCTCCAAGGACAGATCATGGTCGACTTGCGCCTCTCCGTCCTTGCAGATAAGGATGGAACATGTTTTTAAACTTAGGCAAGTACTGGACTGCAGCTAAGCCCCCGAGTGGGAGGGTTGCTCACCACTCGGTAGGATTTTTTAAACTTAGGCGAGTACTGGACTGCAGGTAAGCCCCCGAGTGGGAAGGTTGCTCACCACTCGGTAGGATTTTTTATACTTAGGCGAGTACTGGACTGCAGCAAAGCCCCCGAGTGGGAGGGTTGCTCACCACTCAGTAGGATTTTTTAAACTTAGGTGAGTACTGGACTGTAGCTAAGCCCCCGAGTGGAAGGGTTGCTCACCACTCGGTAGGATTTTTTAAACTTAGGCGAGTACTGGACTGCAACTAAGCCCTCGAGTGGGAGGGTTGCTCACCACTCAGTAGGATTTTTTAAACTTAGGCGAGTACTGGACTGCAGCTAAGCCCCCGAGTGGGATGGTTGCTTGCTACTCGGTAGGATTTTTTAAACTTAGGCGAGTACTGGACTACAGCTAAGCCCCCAAGTGGGAGGGTTGCTTGCTACTCGGTAGGATTTTTTAAACTTAGGCGAGTACTGGACTGCAGCTAAGCCCCCGAGTGGGAGGGTTGCTCACCACTCGGTAGGATTTTTTAAACTTAGGTGAGTACTGGACTGCAGCTAAGCCCCCGAGTGGGAGGGTTGCTCACCACTCGGTAGGATTTTTTAAACTGAGGCGAGTACTGGACTGCAGCTAAGCCCCCGAGTGGGAGGGTTGCTCACCACTCGGTAGGATTTTTTAAACTTAGGCGAGTACTAGACTGCAGCTAAGCCCCCGAGTGGGAGGGTTGCTCACCACTCGGTAGGATTTTTTAAACTTAGGCGAGTACTGGACTGCATCTAAGCCCCCGAGTGGGAGGGTTTCTCACCACTCGGTAGGATTTTTTAAACTTAGGCGAATCAGGTTCACAGCTAAACCCCCGAATGGGAGACATGCTCTCCACTCGGTGGGGTTTTAATTTTTGGAACTTAGGCAAATCAGGTTCGCAGCTAAGCCACCCACCGGGGGATTTTGGACACATACATAAGAAACAAAATTATATAGGAGACTGCAAAAACCTTGTCTTCGATAAACAAACTCAAAGGTACTTCTTATTACATCTCGACAGTCCGAATGATTAACTGTTAAAGTGGCGGAGAAGCTCCGCATTCCAGGCGTGTGGCTCGTCTTTCTTGTGCTCCACATCGTACAGGTGATATGCACCATTGTGGAGCACTTTGGTGATGATGAAGGGGGCTTCCTAGGCAGGGGCGAGCTTGTGTGGACGTTGCTGGTCCACTCGGAGAACTAGGTCTCCTTCCTAAAATGCCCGACCCCTGACGTTTCTGGCATGAAAATGCCGCAGATCTTGTTGATAGATGGTCGACCGGATCAGCGCCATCTCTATTTCTTCTTCTAGAAGGTCAACAGCATCCTGACGGGCTTGTTCTACTTCAGCTTCTGAGAAGAGTTCTACTCGCGGGGCATTATGAAGCAAATCAGTCGGTAGTACGGCTTCGGCTCCATAGACCAGGAACAAGGGAGTCCGCCTAGTCGACCGATTCGGCGTTGTCCTTAGGCCCCACAGTACTGATGGCAACTCATCTACCCAAGCGCCAGCCGCATGCTTTAGATCTCGCATTAGCCTGGGCTTTAATCCTTGGAGGATCAAACAATTTGCTCTTTCTGCTTGTCCATTCGACTGCAGGTGAGCGACTGAAGCATAATCGACTCGAGTTCCTTGGGAAGCACAGAAAGCTCTGAATTCATCTGAATCAAAGTTTGATCCATTGTCTATGATGATGTTGTGCGGGACTCCAAACCTAAATGTTAGCTCTCTGACAAAGCTGATGGCAGTGCTCGAATCGAGGCTTTTGATGGGCTTGGCTTCAATCCATTTAGTAAACTTGTCGACTGCAACAAGCAAGTGAGTGAAACCACTTCTGCCAGTCCTCAAGGGTCCAACCATATCCAACCCCCAAACGACAAATGGCCAAACGAGTGGAATGGTCTTCAGGGCTGAGGTGGGTTTGTGAGACATGTTGGAGTAGAACTAGCAACGTTCACATTTGTCGACTATTTCCTTTGCCATTTCATTTGTTCGCGGACAGTAAAATCCTTCTCGGTATGCTTTGGCCACGATTTTCCGTGAGGACGCATGGTGACCACAGGTCCCTGAGTGGATATCATTGAGGATCATTCAACCTTCTTCTGGGGTAATGCATCGCTGAGCAACTCCAGTCACACTTTCTCTGTACAGTCGACCGCTTATCACGGTGAAGACTTTGGATCGACGGACGATCTATCGCGCTTCATCCTCGTCTTCTGGCAGCTCTTTTATGAGAATCTATGCAATGTATGGTACAGTCCAATCAGGAATGACGACCAAAACTTCCATGACTAGGTCGACCATAGCTGGGACTTCAACTTCAGTCGGATCAGTGGAACTCTTAGGTTGCGGGGGCTCTTCTGTGAAGGGATCTTCCTGAACTGATGGTGCGTGGAGATGCTCCAAGAACACATTGCTGGGAATGGACCCTCGCTTAGACCTATCTTAGCCAGATCATCTGTCGCCTGGTTCTTCAATCGGGGAATATGGTGGAGCTCTAAACCTTCAAACCTCTTTTCCAACTTTCTAACTTCATTGCAATAGCCAGTCATAGCCGGGCTTCTGACATCCCACTCTTTCACCACTTGATTAACCACCAAATCTTAGTCGCCGAAGACCATTAGGCGACGGACGCCGAGTGAAATGGCCATTCGCAACCCATACAAAAGAGCTTCGTACTCAGCCTCATTGTTGGAGGAATCAATGTGAATCTGAAGGACATAGCTAAGTTTGTCGCCTCGCCGGGATACCAGAACAACTCCAGCACCAAAACCGCTCAACATTTTGGACCCATCAAAGAACAAAAGCCAATGTTCCGACTAGACTTGAGTCGGTTATTGCTATTCAATCCACTTGATGAGGAAATCTGCTATTGCCTGGGATTTGATTGCTTTCTTTGCCTCAAACTTGATATCCAACGGAAGGAGTTCAATCGCCCACTTTGCCACTCGACCAGTTGCGTCTCTGTTGTTCAGAATTTCCAACAATGGAGCGTCGCTGACGACTATGATGGAGTGATCTGAGAAATAATGTGCCACCTTCTTCGCAATCAAGTAAATTCCATAGACCAACTTTTGGTAATGCGGATACCTCTTCTTGGATGGAGTTAAGACTTCATAAATATAGTACACTGGGCGCTGAACTTTATGGGTTTTACCTTCTTCTTCCCGCTCGGCCGTGAGTACTTTACTGACAACTTGTCTAGTGGCTGCAATATAAAGCAACAAAGGCTCCTTGCTAACAGGAGCAACGAGCACCGGCTGGGTGGAAAGAAAGGTTTTGAGTTTTGCAAACGATACGTCAGCTTCGGGAGTCCACTCGAACTTATCAGATTTCTTCATCAATCGGTAAAGAGGTAATGCCTTTTCACCGAGACGTGAGATGAACCGACTCAAGGCGGCCAAACAACCAGTAAGCTTCTGAACGTCGTGTATGCGCACGGGGTGCTTCATTCGGAGTATTGCGCCGACTTTCTCTGGGTTCACGTCGATTCCTCGTTCGAAAACAAGGAAACCGAGTAACTTGCCACCTGGAACTCCAAATGTACACTTTGACGGGTTAAGCTTGATATCATATCTTCTCAGATTGGCAAAGTTTTCAGCGAGGTCAGTCAGTAGGTCGGAACCTTTACGTGACTTAACCACGATCTCATCCATGTATGCCTCCACATTCCGACTGATTTGAGTGAGCAGGCACTTCTGTATCATGCGCATGAATGTGGCGCCGGCATTCTTGAGACCAAAGGGCATGGTAACATAGCAAAAGCAGCCGAATGGGGTGATGAAGGCTGTCTTTATTTCATCGGGCCCATACAGTCAGATCTGATGATACCTAGAATATGCGTCCAGAAAGGATAGTCGCTCACATCCTGCAGTCAGGTCGACTATTTGATCGATGCGGGGTAGAGGAAAATGATCCTTCAGGTAGGCCCGATTGATGTGCTTGAAGTCAACGCACATACATAGTGAATCATCTTTCTTGGGAACCATGACGACATTGGTGAGCCACTCGGAGTGGTAAATCTCTCGGATGAACTCGGCTGCCAGAAGCCGAGCCACTTCTTCGCCAATCACCTTTCGCTTTTCCACGGCGGACCGACGCAGATACTCTTTCACAGGTTTAACTTTTGGGTCGACTCGCAAACGGTGCTCAGCCAGATCCCTGGGTACACCTGGCATGTCAGAAGGTTTCCATGCAAATATGTCCCAGTTCTCACGGAGGAACTGGATGAGCGCTTCTTCCTATTTGTCATCGAGTGTTGTTGATATATGAGTCGGAGCAGCATTGGGATCAGTCGGGTGAATATGAACTGACTTTGTTTCACTAGTCGACTTAAATGTAGACTCTGAAGTAGGCTTTTTAGCTCTCAACAAATCACTCGGATCCGCCGTCTTCTTGTATTCCTCCATTTCAATTGCTGCCATCTGTTCATCAGCAATCTTTGAGCCCTTCTGGAAGCACTCTTCAGCTCGCTACCGATTACCAGTGACTGTAATCACGCCTCTAGGGCCAGGCATCTTGAGCTTGAGATACACATAACATGGTCGAGCCATGAAACGGGCATACGCAGTCCTACCCAAGATAGCATGATAGGCATTATTAAAATCCACGACATCAAATGTCAACTTTTCCTTCCGGTAATTCTTTGAATCGCCGAAAGCCACGTCAAGGGTGATCTGGCTTAGTGAATCTGCCTTCTTCCCTGGTATAACTCTGTGAAACAGCATGTTACTCTCACTGAGCTTGGACATCAGAATGCCCATCCCATGGAGGGTCTCAGCATACAAGATGTTCAATCCGCTGCCACCATCCATCAAAACTTTGGTCAATCAGGTACCTCCAACGACCGGGTCGACCACCAATGCTTGCCTCCCAGGGGCGGCAACGTGCGATGGGTGATCTGACTTGTCGAATGTAATGGAGGTCTTTGACCACTTTAGATACGTCGGTGTCGCCGGAGTGACCATGTTCACTTCTCTGTTGATGACTTTCAGTTGACTTTTGCTTTCAACATCAGCAAAAATTACCAAAGTGGAGTTTATATTGGGAAAACCATCATCATCCTCTTCTTTGTCCTCATCTTTATCAGACTATTTTTCCTTCTCACTGGGTTGCTTTTCTCTGAACTACTATATAAGGACTCGGCACTACCGAGTGGTATGCTTAGGATAGATGAGATTTCCCTCTTCATCCTTCTTGATGTGAATGTGACATGGTAAATCCAACACATCGCTATTGGTTGCATCTTTCACCTTCTTAGGAGTCCAGGGCCCTTTAGGCTTTCCTTTAGCCTTCCCTTGGGTTGCCACTGCAACTTCTCCAGGTGCTATAGGCTCTGCCTTGCGCTTCTGCTTCCGATTGGAATTTCCTCCTCTGCTATCCTGGCTGACCGGTTTACTCTTTCCAATGCGGAGTCGATCTTCTTCTTCGTCGTTGGCGTACCGAGTGGCTATCTCCATCATTCGAGTCAGAGACATGTCTCCTATCCGACCGAATTTCAGGTTGAGCTCCCGGTACCGAACGCCCTCCTTGAAGGCGCACACTGCTTGATGATGGGACACGTTCTCTATAGTGTGGTGTAAAGTGGTCCATCTCTAAATGTAATCTCTCAAAATTTCATTCGGCTTTTGCACGCAGTGCTGCAATTCAGTCAATCCTGTGGGCCGTTTGCACGTGCCCTCAAACGTTCTAACAAACACTCGGGCCAACTCTTCCAAGCTGAAAATACTTCTTGGAGCTAACTGAATCAACCAAGCTCTGGCTGACCCTTCAAGAATCAGGGGAAGATGCTTCATGGCAACATCATTTGCTCCACCGATCTGCACAGCCACTCGGTAATCCTCAAGCCAAGTGTCAGGCTTTGATTCTCTAGTGAACTTACTTACTCCAGTCGCCAACCTGAAGTTGGGAGGGATCTCTGCAGCTCTCATAGCTCTGCTAAAACTTTCGGGACCGGAAACGTGGACCCTGTTTACAGTTGGGCGATCTCTGTCCTGCCCTTCTCTCTGTGCTCGGTTCCTGTCGACTAGACCTTGCACCAATATTGACCTTGCGTCAAACCCTGGCTCCCTTGTGTCAACCGACCTTCTCCTCTCTTTGCTGTACGGGCACCTATCATCATTATGCCGGGGCACGTATGATTCGCCCCTCGGAGGGGGCGTAGGCACTCGACGGCGGTCATCGCGGTCGAGCCGACGATCTTGTTGCTCATTGTTCCGACCCAAATACTGCCCTTGACGATGCTCGCTTCCCTCACGCCACGGAGCCGATCTTGGGCTATGGGCCGACTGGGCGGTATCAGCCACCACAGATCTGCTATGGATTCTATTGCGCGACTGGGAAACCGATGTGTTCTGCTCTCTTGCTGCTCGGAGCAGCGCCCTGATCTGCATTAAACCTCTTCTAGCTTCCAACTGGGACGGCTGAATGGATTCTGAATCGGAGTGCGGTATACCTGCAGTTCTGGTGGAAATAATTGCCGCTATTGTCGACTGGACTCGGGGATTTGCCACTGAGCGTGCTCGTCGAGTGAACGCTGAAGATTCTCCAGTCGAGTGCGCTCAGCCAAAGTGGCTAAATGCACTGCCTCCAAGGCCCGAGCCTCAGAGGTCTCTCTAACAACGGGCGTGTGCAGGGCCTCCATATTGCGGTGGTGAAGTTCCTCCCTCTGCTGAGAAGAGAGAGTTTCAGGATGATACTCTTCATGAATACGCGACGGCTCGCCGCCGCCCTCATTGCCGCCGTTGCGACGCATGCCAGGCGGGCTACGGGGCATGTCGACCATCAGGACTTCTGCCGCGGGGTCGCTGCTGTCGCACTCGGATGTGATCTCGATGGAGCCAGTCGAACAGGCCGTAGAGAGATTCGTCGGGCTCAATTGCCACGACTTGGGGGGTGGCCGACTGATGTGCCACCGCGTGCTTCACCCACCGCTGAATCCGCGACCGACCGGATCGCTTGCCACGGCATACAGTGGGGAGCGAGGATACCGCGGGAGCCGACCAATACTGGGTCGACGGCTGTCGTAGCAGGACGCCGCGAACGCACGCACCAAAGTGCGTCGCTCCACGGACAGGGAGTGCCTCGACATCGAGAGGAGCTTCCTGAAGCCAGGCGGAGTCGTCGGCGATGAAGACGAGCGCGCTGAGACGGATCTTGCAGCCCTCAGCTAGACCTCCACCGGAAACCATGATGAAAATAGTCGGAGAAAATTGCAACCTCATCGGAAAGTCGCTAAGACGCCTGCCCCACGGCGGGCACCAACTGTCATGGTTCTAAGTATGACAGTAAAGTAGGGGGGTAAGAATGTAGAGGCAAGATCCTAGCTACGGTGAGATTGTGCACGCAAGATGTACGAGTTCAGGCCCTTTGCGGAGGAAATAACAACCCTACATCTCGGTGCCCAGAGGCTTTGGTCGATTGGAATATGTGTGAAGTTACAGGGGGTGCGAACCCTTGTGCCAGAGGAGGGGAGTGGCTTATATAGAGTGTGCCGGACCCCTCCCGTCCTCAATTACACAGGGTTTAAGGTACATAAAGATGGACATTACTGATAAGGTCAGCAATAAAGATACATGAATGGCTTTCAATTCTATAGGGTAACGCCGGACCGTTGCCATTCAGAGTGACCTTAGATCTTCTAGTTGTCAAGTGATTCTTGTCACGGTCGAGTGCTCACTCCTTTGTCGAGTGAACTTGAGTCTTCCAAGTGGAGTGTTTACGGCCGAGTAAATGATGGTATCCCTCGAATGCTTACGACTTTTATGCCAGTGTCCTTGGGGAGGGTGTCTAGGTCAGGCCTATGACCCTACCCCAGGTGCATGTCTTCATCAATATGCACTTATGATTGGAACTATAGCAAGCATCCACAACTAATAAAGATCATTAAGGTAAATCCCAACCATAGCATTAAAGCATCAAGTCCCCTTTATCCCATATGCAACAACCCCCTTACTCGGGTTTATGCTTCTGTCACTCAAGCAACCCACTATAAGCGAATCATGAACGTATTGCAACACCCTACAACGGGAATCCCTCATGCTTGCGCGACACGGAGGGCACAATAGGACAGCACCAAAATAAAACATACAATTCATACCAATCTAGATCATCAATCAACCCAAAGACAAAGGATATCTACTCGAAACATCATAGGATGGCAACACATCATTGGATCATAATATATGGCATAAAGCACCATGTTCAAGTAGGTATTACAGCGGGGTGCGGGAGAGTGGACCATGTAAAAGAGGTGAGGATGGTGATGTTGATGAAGACGATCACCGCGACGATGATTCCCCTCCCGATGGCACTCCGGTGCCACCGAGAGAGAGGAGGAGAGGTTCTCCCCCTTGTGCTTCCTCCTCCATGGCCTCCCCCCAGATGGGGAGAGGTTCTCCCTCTAGTCCTTGGCCTTCATGGTGATGATGGCTCCTCCGGGATCCTCCTCCATAACCTCCGGTGATGATGGCCCCCTCCGGCAGGGTGCCAGAGAGGGCCTAGATTGATTTCTCGTGGCTACAAAGGCTTGCGGCGGCGGAACTTTTGATCTAGGTTATTTTCTGGAGGTTTGGGCATTTATAGGAGAGGTTGGCGTCGAGAACAAGTCAGGGGGCCGCACGGGAAGTCCACGAGGCACAAGGGCGCGCCTAGGGGGGTGGGGGCGCCCCACCCTCGTCGGGCCCACGGGACTCCCCTCCGGTAGATTTTTGTTCCAGTATTTTTTATATTTTCCAGAAAAATTCTTCGTTGATTTTCATCGCATTCCGAGAAATTTTATTTCTGCACAAAAACAACACCACGGTAGTTCTGCTGAAAACAGCGTCAGTCCGGGTTAGTTCTAATAAAATCATACCAAAATCATATAAAACTATTGTAAACAAGGCATGAATACTTCATAAATTATAGATACGTTGGAGACGTATCAACATCCCCAAGCTTAATTCCCGCTCGTCCTCGAGTAGGTAAATGATAAAAGAAATAATTTATGAA
This sequence comes from Triticum aestivum, assembly GCF_018294505.1. NCBI lineage: Eukaryota > Viridiplantae > Streptophyta > Magnoliopsida > Poales > Poaceae > Triticum > Triticum aestivum. Next base: position 29,886,959 of record NC_057806.1, on the reverse strand, counting down.
GTGTGAATGCTAGCAAGTGCATAAATTTGATCAATGATAGTTCCAATCACTTTTTCTAGCATCATTATATATCATAATAGTAGCTCAACTCATAAAACTTCTCATGATCAAGTAACAAGCTATTCACATGTTAAAGTATAGATCATAAACTTTCTTGAGACCTAACAAACCGTGCTCTTAGTCATCAAACAATTGCAATTCATTTTATTTTCGGAAGAGTCCATGTAAGAGCTTTGTTTCAGCAAACTCCACATACTCAACTATCATTTAATCTTTCACAATTGCTAATACTCATGTGATATTAATGGGTTCAAAGTTTTAATCGGACACAAAGAAAGATAGGGGCTTATAGTTTCGCCTCCCAACCTTTTACCTAAAGGGTAATGTCAACAATAATAATTTATGAAAACCTACATCCAAGTGGATATATATATATATATCCGGATCGCTCCAACACAAAGTGTTGGCCAAAGGAAAAAGTGTAAAAATGAAAGGTGATGATCACCGTGACTCTTGTATTAAGGGTAGAAGGTAAAAGTAAAAGATAGGCCCTTCGCAGAGGGAAGCAGAGGTTGTCATGCGCTTTTATGGTTGAATGCACAAAATCTTAATGCAAAAGAACGTCACTTTATATTGCCTCTTGTGATAAAGACCTTTATTATGCAGTCCATCGCTTTTATTTCTCCCTTATCACAAGTTCGTATAAAGCTTATTTTCTTCACACTAAAGATCATACATATTTAGAGAGCAATTTTTATTGCATGCACCGATGTCAACTTACTTGAAGGATTTTACTCAATCCATAGGTGGGTATGGTGGACTCTCATGGCAAAACTGGTTTAAGGAATGTTTGGACGCACAAGTAGTATCTCTACTTGGTGCAAAGAATTTGGCTAGCATGAGAGGGAAAGGCAAGCTCAACATGTTGGATGATCCAAGACAATATAACATTTCGAATATAGGAAAACATAACCCATTAAGTTGTCTTCCTTGTCCAACATCAACTTTTTAGCATGTCATATTTTAATGAGTGCTCACAATTCCAAAAGATGTCCAAGATAGTATATTTATATGTGAAATCTCTCTTCCTTCAATATTCTTTCATGAATTGTTCAAGTGATCAATTCTGCATTTGCTAACTTCCAATAAGTTTACTACCTATACTTATTATGTGTGAAGTCATTACTCCCCATGTTGTAAGCATATGAAACGTATATAAATTCAGATTTATGATATTCGATTCATTCAACCATTTACTCATAGGATATATGTGAAACACGTGAGTAAATGACAAACTACTCCAAAAAGATATAAGTGAAGAACACTGAGTAGTCAAATAATTAACTAGCCATGGGAGGATTCTTTTTCATTCAAGATTTCAGATCCAATGATTTTATTCAAACAGCAAGGAAAATTTAAAATATGCTCCAAGCAAAACACATATCATGTGACAAATAAAAATATAGCTCCGAGTAAGGTATACCGATAGTTTTGAAGACGGGAGAGGGGATGCCTTCCGGGGCATCCCCAAGCTTAGACGCTTGAGTCTTCCTTGAATATTACCTTGGGTTGTCTTGGTCATCCCCAAGCTTAGGGTCTTTCCACTCCTTATTCTCCTCATATCGATATCTCACCCAAATCTTGAAAACTTCAATCACACAAAAACTTAACAGAACTTCGTGAGGTAGGTTAGTATGGTATAGAGTAAACCATTTACTTTGGTTCTATCAAAGACAAGATTCATAATTGTTCTCACAAAATGCCTACTGTACCATATCATTTATACAATTTATATTAAGAAATATAAGCCATAGAAAATAGAAAACAAGCAAACTATGCAATGAACACAGAATCTGTCAGAAACAAAACACTCTGTAATGATCTGAACAGCAACCATACTTCTGCTACTCCAAAAATTATGAAATAAATTGGTGCACGTGAGGAATTTGTCTATTAATCTTCTGAAAAAAGAATCAACTCAATCGCACTCTTCTGTAAAAAGTGACAGCTAATCTCGTGAGCGCAAAGTTTCAGTTTTTTACAGCAAGATCACATTAACTTTCACCCAAGTCTTTCCAAAGGTCTTACTTGGCACTTTATTGAAACAAAAGATATAATACATAATTACTACAGTAGCTTAATCATGAGAACACACAAAAACAGTAAGGGTAAATATTGGGTTGTCTCCCAACAAGCGCTTTTCTTTAATGCCTTTTAGCTAGGCATGACGATTTCAATGATGCTCACATAAAAGATAAGAATTGAAACATAAAGAGAGCATCATGAAGAATATGACTAGCACATTTAAACCTAACCTACTTCCTATGCCTAGGGATTTTGTGAGCACACAATTTATGGGAACAAGAATCAACTAGCATAGGAAAGCAAAACAAGTATAACTTCAAAACTTTAAGCACATAGAGAGGAAACTTGATATTATCGCAACTCCTACAAGCATGTATTCCTCCCTCATAATAATTTTCAGTAGCATTATGAATGAGTTCAAAAATATAACCAGCACATAAAGCATTTTGTTCATGATTTACAAGCATAGAAATTTTACTAGTCTTCACATAAGCAAAATTCTTCTCATTCGGAATAGTGGGAGCAAACTCAACAAAGTAACTGTCATGTGAGGCATAATATAGACTAACCAATATCTAAGCTCAAAATATATAAGTGAAGCACACGAAGCATTCTATAAAACCATACTCAAAAGATTTAAGTGAAGCACAAAGAGCAATTCTATAAGATCATACTTAAAAGATATAAGTGAAGCACATGAAGTATTCTATAGATCAATAAAGGGCTATCTCATACTAGCATGGTTCTTAAAGGAAAAACAAAAACACAAAGGACAAAAATTATGTGAACAAAACAAAAACCGAGGTATACCGATAATTGTTGAAGAAGAAAGATGGGACGCCAACCGGGGCATCCCCAAGCTTAGATTCTTGAGCATCCTTGAAATATTTACTTGGGGTGCCTTGGGCATCCCCAAGATTGAGCTCTTGCCTCTCTTTATTCTTCTCATATTGATAGCTCCTCAATCTTCGAACACTTCATCCACACAAAACTTTAACAAAAACTTTGTGAGATCTGTTAGTGTAATAAAGCAAATCACTACCTTTAGGTACTGTTGCAAACTTATTACAATTTCATATTAGAAATATATCTACTGTATTCCAACTTCACCATGGTTCATACCCCCCGATACTACCCATAGATTCATCAAAATAAGCGAACAACTCATAGAAAACAGAATCTGTCAAAAACAGGACAGTCTGTAGTAATCTGAAAGTTTAGTAAACTTCTGTAACTCCAAAAAATTCTAAACAAATATGAAAATTTAAACAATTTGTACAGAAGTAATGTGCAAAAAGTTTCAAACCCATTTAACTTTCCAGTAAAAAAATGTAAAATCACGCGCTACAGCCAAAGTTTCTGTTTTTGTACTGTATATAGTAAACAAGCAATCTAATCATCCTAAAACCGAAGCTTGGCACATTATTTTTATAATACAATGGATATATACAAGGGGATAATTATTTTCAGAGAAGCTTCCATGAATTTTTTTACATTGTTTCCATGAGCATGAACACAAGTGTTCAAGGCCGACCCTCACTTCTCCAATGCATAACCTTCCAATCACTTCTCTTATTGAAAAACTGTTTAGGTATGAGAGGCAAGTATTTTTATTGTATTTACATTCTTTTTTAAAAAAATGTATGTTTCACCCACAACTAAACATAAACAAAAGAGGGAAAACAAAATCTACTTAGTGAAGAAAGCAAACAAGCACACACGAGAATATCAACCCCACGCTATTGCTCCCCGGCAACGGCACCGGAAAAGAGCTTGATAATCCCCAAGTGCAGGGAATCATCGTAGCAATTCCCAAAGGTGGAAGTGATAAATATGGAGTGTCGAACCCACAAGGATATAAAGGTAAGATCAATATTCTCTCAAGTCCTATTTGCCACTGATACGACTCTATGTACACCGAACGTTTGCTTCCAACTAGAAACGAGAAATAAGACTACGTTGTGGGTATAAAGAGGATAACTTTGCATGGTATCGGAGAGATAAAATATAAAAGTAGGTGATGTTATCATAAAGATAGAATATATTACTAAATATTATAAATAGCGAGTGTGGAATAATGATGGATCGGTGTGCGGAATTGTCTTAGGCAATTGTTAACAAGACCGGTACTCGTCATTGCAATTTCATACGAGGGAGAGGCATAAGCTAACATACTTTCTCTTCTTGGATAATATGCACTTATGATTGGAACTCTAGAAAGCATCCGCAACTACTAAAGATCATTAAGGTAAAACCCAACCATAGCATTAAAGCATCAAGTCCCCTTTATCCCATACACAACAACCCCCTTACTCGGGTTTATGCTTCTGTCACTCAAGCAACCCACTATAAGCGAATCATGAACATATTGCAACACCCTACAACGGGAATCCCTCACGCTTCCGTGACACGGAGCGCACAATAAAACAACACCAAAATAAAACATACAACTCATACCAATCTACATCATCAATCAACCCAAAGACAAAGGATATCTACTCAAAACATCATAGGATGTCAACACATCATTGGAACATAATATGTGGCATAAAGCACCATGTTCAAGTAGGGATTACAGAGGGGTGCGGGAGAGTGGACCGCGTAAAAGAGGTGAGGATGGTGATGTTGATGAAGACGATCACCGCGGCGATGATTCCTCTCCCGATGGCACTCCGGTGCCACCGAGAGAGAGGAGGAGAGGTTCTCCCCCTTGTGCTTCCTCCTCCATGGCCTCCCCCCTGGATGGGGAGAGGTTCTCCCTCTAGTCCTTGGCCTTCATGGTGATGATGGCCCCTCCGGGATCCTCCTCCATATCCTCCGGTGATGATGCCCCCCTCCGGCAGGGTGCCATAGAGGGCCTAGATTGATTTATCATGGCTACAGAGGCTTGCAGCGGCGGAACTTCCAATCTAGGTTATTTTCTGGAGGTTTGGGAATTTATAGGAGAGGTTGGCATCGAGAACAAGTCAGGGGGGCCCACGGGAAGTCCACGAGGCACAGGGGCACGCCCAGGAGGGGAGGGGTGGGCGCGCGCCTCACCCTCGTGGGGCCCACGGGACTCCCTTCTGGTAGATTTTTGTTCCAGTATTTTTATATTTTCCAGAAAAATTCTTCGTTGATTTTCATTGCATTCCGAGAACTTTTATTTCTACACAAAAACAACACCACGATAGTTCTGCTGAAAACAGCGTCAGTCTGGGTTAGTTCTAATCAAATCATACCAAAATCATATAAAACTATTGTAAACATGGCATGAATACTTCATAAATTATAGATACGTTGGAGACATATAAATGTCTTGCGTCCCGCGCTCGCACATGCCGACCTCACCTCTGGAGCCCACAAGGGACCTCGAGCCTCCTCCTCTCTTTAGCCATCCCTTGGCATCTGCCATGCGCCCACCACGACAGCCTTGACAAGCCATTTGAGCATGTCCCTATGGTTGACAGGAAGAGGAAGAGGGGTGTCCTGATGAAGGAGGAGATCAGTGTCTTCACCAGTATGACTGAGGCCGTGAAGGAGGTGGCAACCGCCACTAGGGAGAGCAAGTCTGTCGACGTCCACCCTGACCTTTAAAACATAGTCATGGAGCAAGGTGGCTTCAATGATGAGGCTCTCGTGGCAGCTCTGAGCCACCTGCTGGACAACAAGGTCCAGGGTGTTGGATTTGTTGCCATGGCAGACGCACACATGGTGCTCTGGCTCAGGAGTTGACTGGGCAAGCACTACTACTAGAGCTTGATGTTGGTTACCGCGTGCATGATCCTCGATGGCGATGTCGATGGCGACAAGGATGACGATGACGATGACGACGCATATTTTGTGTAGCTAGGGATTGAAAACAATTTGATGGTCTGTATATTTTTGGTGAGGTGGTATATACTAACCACAGTGATCCTCAGGGTGATCACGAACTTGCGGTGGTAGGACGACACTCTCTTTTGGATGTGGTGGTGGTACGATGACACCATAGTAGTGCTAGGTTGAACTTGCTATGCCATATGCTCATGCATGCTTACCAGTTCTCTACTGCTACATTGCTTGTTGTTTGTGTGCTCCATTGCTTGCTGCTTGATTGCTCAATTGCTTGCTACTTCAACTGTTGCTCTTTGTGCACTGCCAGGACAAGTGTTATGTGGCGCCGGGAGGGCATCATGGGCTTACAGTTCATGGGAAGCTTGCAACCAACAAGTTTCAGAGTACAACGACAGCAACCATAGAGGGTTTAAGACTAGGCAGGCGGCTGAAGATGCTTACGCCAAGTTTGTGCGAAAGCAGGCATGCAAGGTTGAAGTTGGCAAGGCGGCGGCACAATTTGGGGTGAAGACTTTGATCATCATCACGTAGTTCATCGCCATTTGCAGTGTTGTGGTGTTGGTGTGATAGCTGTGATCATGTGTAAGGTAACCTCACCACATAGGATACAAGGTTAGCACACCTCGCACCCTGTGTGAAACCAAACTGCGTGCTTGTGTGTGAGATGAGACAATGCAGGCAACCAAACAACGTGCGCAAAGCTATCCCTTAATGCAGACAAGCAAGATGCAGGCAACCAAACAAGTGTTCGTTTTTAGTCTGTTTCTACTAAGTCATGCTTCATTGAGCCAGGCCTCATTAAGCTAGGCTGGGGTGGAATGGCAACCAAACATGCCTTATAATTCTGATCTAGGGCTTTGACCGGCTAGTTGAGCGGGTCAAGGTTAAGGCTGAGTCGTGGCACAATTCTGGAAATCTCCCCAGATAATTAATCATGATATCCGTGTGCGTACGTCCATTGGTGATGGAGATGGTACTCTCTTTTGTCTTGATCCATGGCGCATAAGGAACTCGTTTAGCATCGATTTTTCACATCTCTTCGCGCTTTGCTCCGATCCGCTGCTATTAGTAGCCTCGGTTGTTCGTGATGAGAATTGGAACATCTCATTTCGACTAACATTCGGACTCAAGGAAACTTTATCTTTGATTGAGTTGCGGCATGCCCTTTCATCTTTGCTGTCGGACGCCTGGACACCGTGTTTTCGCACCTTGCCCCTTGGGAGCTCGTCTCCGTCTGGTCAGGTTATTGTGCTCTGTGTCATGTGCCTACCCTTGTTTCGTCCCCACATCTACGAAAAGTGCCGATGCCATTGAAAATCAAGAACTTTGTTCGGCAATTGCTTCCTGGTTACCTCTCGTCGGGGATGAAGGTGGCAAAGCGACATCGACCTCAAAATGGTATTTGTCCTCTTTGCGGGATCCCCGAGCCAGGGACCTGTATCTGCTTCTCCTATCCCGCCGTACAGTTCTTGTGGAGTGTTGTCCGTGAGGCTCTAGGGCCTGAAAGTCATGCCTCGACGAACTTTGGCGAATTTTTATCTGCCGACACTCATCATACTGGTAGGAGGAGGCACCTCTTCTGGTTGGTGTTCGCAATGATGGCCTGGATCCTTTGGGCTATGCGTAACGAGCCGGCTATCAGGAGGGTTTTTTATGGTGTGTTTCTGACTCTATGTTCAAAATTTTGGCATTTTGCAAGTAGTGGCGGGAAAAGGGACTAGCTAGGAGTCATGTTGTACTCCTCCATTGATGCCTCTTGTATCGGTTTACTTTTAGCTTTTGGAAATGTCTTCTGTCATTGCCGTAACAGACCTATTTATTTCATTCTTTCGTACTTGGATCTTTGGTTGTATGGATGTGATGGTTCCTTTATATATATAAAGCAGGAAGAAATCATGTTCAAAAATAAAAAAATGAATAATATACACTCCGAATTAGCCATTTTCACCTTTGGAAATAGTCTTTTCCATTGCATCTTTTAAATATGCAAAATTTGCATGTATCAAATTAACCCAAGTTTCTTTTGTGGGTCTATATTTTCTTTTGAAACAATTTTTTGCCGGACTTTTTGCGAAACAAATTGAGGGTATATATCATGTAGTCAGCACTGGATGTGGTGTGCCTTTTTCTAGAAAAAGTTATTATGCTATAAGCATGTGAGACGAACACCATGACACCTATTATTGGTGCGCACCAAAAAGTAGCCCAACTAATTGATGGGATCCATTAGCGTCACGCACAAGATTAACGCCGCCGATCGATCTCCATCCACATAGACCCTACATGTCGATCTCGGATCTATATCTCGTGTAGCAATTAGATGGCAAGTCACTGTGCGTAGCACAGTGACTGGAAAAGTTAACGCAAGCAAGTGCTAGAAAAAAAAAGGAGTAAATTATTGCCGGTGTCCTAGCTAGTCGTTGCAATATTCTACAATTTACCCTGTTTAACAACAAAATCTTGTTGAAAAACAATCAACAAGATTTGTTGTACATTCTGAAAGCTTGGACCCACTTGTCAGATTCATGCTACAGTTGATTAGAACGCCTGATAATTCAAAGTAAATCATAAGAATTTTAGATATTGGGGGAGAAAAGTTCATGTCCACATATCTTAACTCACAATTGAGCAATGCATATTGCACAATTTTGATACTCCCTCTGATCCATATTAATTGTCGCTGATTTAGCACAACACTTTTATTAAAAAAAATGCTACCTTAAATTACATTTTTACTATAGATTCAAAACTCAAGCAAATAAGAAATTTACAGTATAATTTAGATCACCGTTGGAAAGAGCTCTCGAGCAATTGCCACTTAATTTGGAGTTAATTAAAATGTTTGACAATTATGTGTGGTAGCTGCTGATCAACTATGCATTAGGAAGAATGAACAAAACACAAATGCTTAGCTATAGCAATAGATGGGCTGTTGTTTCTCTTGCAAAATATAAATTGTACAATCATTTACACCACAACACCAAATGGCCTCGACAACGGACTTATGGCCATCGGTTCCTTTTTTTGTTTTTCGATTCTATAGAAAATTTGGGATTCTAGGGATGCTCAGGTCCTCCAGCACGACACTCACTCTTTGGCCTCTACCATTAGGAACATTGTTGCCGATTTCTCTCTTTGGACTTATAGACTAAAGAATCCAGGTCGTTGCCATGTCATGGTGGATTTAATACTACGTACCTCTTCTCACGCTCAAACATGCAACTGCCATCCATACATGGCCACCTTTGAGTATAGATCCTCTCCCCAGGTGATTATTAAAAAAACTATTTGAAGAAATTTTCAATATTATTTGCTGTAACATTGCACTACATTTGTTTGTTTTTTCATCTTTTTGGCACTCCCTTTTAAGGTTTTTTTTTTGTAGAACTTGGGAGAAACTGAAAACAACACTATATAGATGTCCGGCCGGCGCCTAGTCGGCAATGGAACAACTACTTGTTTATTATCATCAATTGCACGCTCGGTACAATCAGGTACACTCATTAACCAAGTACCCACCACTACTAAAAGGGGAGAAGAGAAAGAGAGGAAAATAATAACAATAATAACAATAATAACAAGGAAAAGGACAGAGCTAGGTAGCTAGAGCTTGAGGTTAAGGTCGACCTTCCTCGTCTGTTGCTGCTTCTTGTCGCCGTCCTGGTCGCGCCACCAGCTGCCCCCCGGCGAGCCGCCGTCGGCGACGTGGGGGTACCCCTGGTGCTGGCAGGAGTGGGAGACCTGGATGGGGTACATCGTCTGGTGGTTGCTGGGAGCGGCTGAGTTGGTGTTGATGGGGGTGGTGTAGAGGTGCGCGTTCCAGCCGATGTTCCTCTCCTTCTTGTGCGCGTTCTGGTGCCCGCCTAGCGCCTGCGACTTGAGGAACTTCTTGTTGCAGAAGAGGCAGGGGAACAGCCTCACGCCACCACGACCACCATTGCCACTGCGACTGCCATTGCCACCGCCGGATGAAGCAGCCGGAGGAGACGACGGTGACGCCGGCCACGGCGTGTGAGCGAGCGTCAGCGACAGGTCGACGGCGTCCATATCCTCGTCGTCGTCCGTGAAGGCGGGAGGTGGCGGAGCCGCCATTCTTTAGAGAACAAAGGAGATCGAATGCTTTTGATTCAGACTCTGGCTCTCTTGGTGCCAATTCTGTAAATCAAGCCTTTACTACTACTAAGTAGCTGCTGGTGAGGTGAGCTCTGCTTGGGTGTGTGTGTGTGTGTTTATAGGACGGGGCATAAAAGGGAAGCGGACCACGTCCTAAATCTGGGAGAGTTGCATTATTGCCGGGGTGGGTCACCATGGCTGTAGCTGCGGAGGAAGACGACATCCAAGTTGGGTGCCTACTACTGCTGCCCTCACCCTGAAGGAACTGAACCAACATAATTGCTACAGAGATCACATATATAGTTGGTACCTAGTACGTACTAGTGATCAATATCATATAGTCTATGTGTTCGTTGTTGTAGCTTTTGGAATATGACCATCCTTATCTATGAAAAAATGGGTTATGGTTTCATATTATTGACTACAAGGAATGCAACAGACAGAACAAAATGTTTTGGTAGGTCCTAGCATCGGCCATCGAGGCAGATACCCTAGAGCCACCCCCCCCCCCTCCCCGCCCCCTTTATTTTGTGGCATTGATGAAGGAAACGGTGAGGCCCTCGACACTCCACGGCTTGCAGGGAGGGCTTTGAAAACTGAAGCGGCGGAGAGGGAGGAGAGGGTCGTGTCCGATGGCGGGCGGTGTGTGCTAGTGTTGCGCTGATAGCAATAGGCGTGAGTCACAGCGTGCAAGGCCCCCCACTATTTTTCGGTGGCAGATCGATGCAGTCCCCGACCTAGACTTCTAGCCCCATCCTACACGTTATGAATTCTAGTGACTTCTTACTTACTAGCAGGGCTGGTCCTGACATTTTGGGGGTCCGGGGCGAAAGTAAAACCTGGGGCCTTTTATTATAAACCTAAAAAATGAGTTTTTTCCTCGGCTCTTGAATATCCGAAAAATATATGTATGTTTAGGTAAATTAACAAGCATAACTTGGATTCTCCTCTTAATTTGAACTCCAAAGCACTCATATACAAATTTCTAGGCTATAAATCTCGATCGACTTTACCAAATCAAGAAACCAAGCAAATCAGGATGTTCAACTGAAAGTTATCTACCTATTTCATGTTGTAATCAAAAGGTGGTTATGCCTGCAAATAGACTAGTTCTTGCGAAATAGAAATCTGCTAAAATTTGAAGAAAAAAATCTACTAAACTTTGAAAGTACTTGTACAACAACACTGTCCTAATGATACCTCAACAAACACTACCCGTTACGGATTCTAGTGACTTCTTACTTACTGACAGAGACAAAGCTAGAGAAAAAGTTTGATGAGGTCATATCAAGTGGGGTTGTCTTGTATAAATCAATAGTTATTAGTACTAAGTGAGTGAAGGATTTCCTAACTACATTGGGGTTAACTGACCCCCAATGCCAACAATGTAGCTCCGGGCCTGTTTGCTGGATCTGGATGTTGGTTCAGTGGGATAGGTTTCAGAACTTTCGACCGGGAGACTTCATTTGCGGGTCGCGGTGTACTCCTAGGGAAATGCCAAGTAGTAGCGCTAGTTTTTGGGCTAGCAGTAGCGCGGGGGACCACGCTACTGCTACGACGCTACAAGTAAAGGGTAGCAATACCATTGGTTCACCCGCGCTACTGCTATACCTACTTAGTAGTAGCGCTTTATTAAGACCGCGCTATTGGTAGTTACTAGCAGTGCTGCTCTACCCGTGCTACTACTATTATTACGTATTTTATTTCTTTTTTACTTTATGTCGTATTCATAGATCATTATACAAGTTTTCATACAGTAGCAATTTAGAGATTGTTATTACATCATAATAAGTTATTATGTCACTGGGTGAAAGAACCGTGGATTAGTTTCAAGTGGATGGATCCAAAGTGACCCAAGTCATGGATCCATTATGTCGAGACGCTCCGGGCAACGCCCCACCCCCCCCCCCCACACACACACACACATACACACATTCACACAAGGATGTGATGTTGAGGTCCATCTGTTACCCCCTCTCACTGTTCCTGGGTGAAAAATCCTAAATCCCTAGGATTGGGCGGCGGCGATGCTCCAACTTATTTACCTCTTTGGAGGCACCGCCGTGTGGGTAGTGATACATCCTAGATGTAGCAATAATTTTTGAAGTTCCCATGTTACTATCTTATCAAGCTATGCGAAGTTTTATATTCATTTGGACTAACGTACTAATAAAGTGCTAGAAAGGCCAATTGCATGCTTTAGGTTTATGATTTCAGAAAATATCCCGAACTCCGAAAATATATGCAAAAACACCATTACTTTGCCAGATCATGAAAACATGCATGGGGGGGGGGGGGGGTACTAGATGAGTTATACTGGATGGCCTACCCTGCTGGTGCACCCTAGGCTTAGGGTGGGCTGAGAGGACGTGTAGGCCCCATACAATTTTGTAAGGGTCGCCTTTCTAGCACAAGTTTGCATGTGAAGTTTTATAACCACCATACATTTTGTAGGTTTAGATTTTTCGGAGTTATGGATCTTTGGATAATTAAGATCTGATGACTGTAGACATATTTGAGCATCCAGAAAAGGCTCCCAGGAAAGTTATATATGATCATGAGAGAACATCTCGCCCTGTCCACGGTCGTATCCACAAAAACCAGAGGGGAACACTTCTCCGACTAGGGAGAGGCCAGGGAAGAAGGAGGAGGAGAGGGGGATCACTTTGCTTCCTCTTCTGGCAGCGCTGAAATGCTGATGGAACTGGTATCACGGCCATCATCGTCACCACAATATCCTTCGTCAAAATCTTCCTTTGTCCATTAGCTTCATCCTCTATAAACCTTTGTAATTCTTTGGCAAACATGATATCGTGTGCTATAAATTTTTCTCCATGATTTATTACAACCGTGTCAGTACCAGAAACTGGAATATCTCCATGTGCCCAAAACCCTAATATGAAGATTATGTCTATGCTTGAGTAGTAACTTCTTGTATGAAATTAGTAAAATAGTATGAAAATTTGTTGCACACACGATATGTTGATTTCTATGATATCCTTTGTGACTTTTGTATGAGCGCATACATATATTAGGGGGCACATAGGGTTTGCAATGTGTCATGGTGAAGGATGGAGGGGATGCAATAGTGATATAATACAAAATCCAAGTAATTCAGAGTTATATCATATGAGAGTATGGGGACCCTAGATCTTAGTTATGGTCGGGTTTTACCTTAACAACTTCAAATATTTGCATATTGCTTGTTGGGGGTTCAATCGTAAGAACATTTGAGTCAGTGGTTTTGCAACATGTAAGCTTAGCCTCTAATTAACCTAGAAATAAACATGAGCTTCACTTATGGTGGGAACAGACATAATGCCTTGCTTGTCCAGGTTGTGAGAGTATTTTGAGGTGAGATTGGGAAGAGATCACATAAGTAGAACATTGAGATGCATCTTTTACATTATCTTTAGACTTTGCCAAATATATAAAAGATACAACCACTTTAATTATCACAAAATAATCAATTCTAAGAACACTTGTTCCAATTGGATACCACTACTTCCTTCAAAACCACCACACACTCACTCTCTTTAATTTACTTGCATCATTTGCTTTTAACACCTAACTTTAGTTTGCTTGTCTTCACAAAACAACATGCATCTATCAATTTGACTTCAGTAAAGTAGAGGCTGAAATTGCATAGAAGGTTGTGTAACTAACATACATAACTTGATAGAATAAGAGGCCTACCTATTTGCTTCTGCGGGATTCAACACTCAATACTTTCACATCCGTAATAGGGAAGTGTTATAATTATCCCTTGCACTTGAGGATAATCTGGTAGTGGTGCCTTGTGACATGGGTCCATGGAGTGTCAGATCTTGCTCGGCTCATTGTGCTCTTCTTCCATAGGCGTTCCTTGTTCGGTGGGTTGACACCCTCGATTTTTGGCAAGAGGGGATAGAGTTCCGACAGAGACTGGACGATGATGTTGAGGGCCGGTGGTTTATGAGAGCTCCTACCCGTCACGATGGCAATGTTGTCATATATTTATGCCACGTTATTTTGGCTCTCTCGGCCTAAATATTGGATCTTGTTGGGTGGTTTGTGCCAAAGGTGGCGTCGGTGTATGTGGGTAGCTTGGTGACGTGATCATGCTCCAAATTCTCTCCATTGGCGACATGTTCATGCGTGCTCTCGGGTGAGCTGGGAGCTCGTGAAAGCTATTCTTTCTCCGGTGGCATGCCTCCCTATGAGACACAACTTCTTCTCTTGTATGATTGCGAGCGTGCATGAGGATCTCAACATTGAAGCTGCACTTAGTTTTATTTTTGCCATTTGCTTTCGTTGTTAGCTGAATTCTTCAACACTTTATATCTACCATTTGGGGCTTTATTAATTTGAAATCAGGCATTATGCATATGACTTAAAAGTAATGCAATGCAGTGCACACATCACTCTAGATCGTAAGAGCATTAGGAGAGATGACAGCATAACAGATTTTTGAGAGACCAGAAGAAGAACAGAACTTGAGTAATACACATTTGAGAGGCCAAAAGGAGAGTAAAACGTGATAGCCTATTGAAGTTTATATGGGAAAAAAAGCTAAACTGGGCCAATAGTCCAGGAGCAAAAGTCGGCCTATTCCAAAAAGGAGTAGAAGAAAAATAAAGTTCTTTGTGTGGATCCTATAAGTGAAAGCATGCTCAAGTATTCTTACTAGGGAGGTTTTCTCCCATCATGCTGTAGTATTCGAATAGGACCTTGTACGTCCTAGGCTACACCTTTTCATTTCTATATTGTTTGCCAGTAGTCTTTATTTTCTATTGCTGTATAATGTTGTATTTTAAAACCTTTTTGGGGTATTTGTTGGCAGTGTGCATTTTATTATGCAGAGGCTGGATATTCACTCATTTTGGTTTATCAAGTTGAACTCAATATAACGTGTGAATGAAAGTACCATTTATCCTCTAATTTTGTTAATCAAGAAATAGCTAGGAAGACAGATGATGCTGGGGGGAAACGAAAGGTGAAGGACGTATGCGATAAAGGGAGAACATAGTAGCTGGTTTGGCCCGGAAGAGTTACCTGCTTTCAAATCCATGTCCATGTCCATTGCCAGCCTTTGATTAGTCAAGGGAACAACAGAACATGTGCGACCGTGCAGACGTATGTCGGCACATAATAGGGAACCTGAACAGGAGCCTCTTCCCCCTCCTTCAGGTAAACACCAACAAATCCATGTTAAAGAACAGTACTTTTTTCGTAAAAAATATAAGAGTGTTTAGATCACTAAATTTCTTTACAGAGGGAGCATTTTTTTTCTAGATTTCTGCAGAAAGGGAATTGAGCTACCCTATTTGAAATTCTGCAAGATCGATCTTTCTCAGTGAAATTCTTCAACATCTCTCTCAATGAAATTCTGCATGATTTCTGTAAGTTGCTGAGTCCAAAAGACTAAAAAACAGAGCTTTGCGTTGAGGTTGAGTTGGTTTGGGTTACTGGGGCGTTGGGGGGTTTTGAGTGGGAGATAATCACATGGATAGGTGCGTCGTAGATGGATAGACGCGAGATGAAGATGATATGGATGAAGAGGCGGGCAGTAGTACATTTGAGGGTGCACTAGATGATTGAGGCAGAGAGAGGCAGTACAACAACACATGGATGACCTATACTTTGTCTGCTCGTCTCTATCTTAGTTTACTCCTCCCCTCACATGGGTCAACTGCGGCCGCTGCTGCTGTCACAAACTTTTCAGTGCAGTGTGATGCGTGATGCTAACAAGCAGTGGCAGAAAAGAATGAGAGATGCTCATGGCTTCTCTCTTTTCCTTCAAAAGAGGAAAAGTGGAGGAGAGCTTTCAATATTTCAACAACTCGCTTCATGGTATGACCTAACAACTCTTTATGTAGAGACAGTCGGACGCCCTATATCCGTCTCATATGTCCGGGTAAGCCATCCGGTCACTGCCCGGTCACAAAATACTGACCCATCAGAGCTCTCAAACGGGTCTCAAATGACCGGACTGATCGACATCCTTCATATCAGTCCTAAATGTAGGGTTGATATGAGGATATCCGGGCAAGCCTAGCCCACCACCGATCCCACAGATGTCTCAAAAAAAAAACCCCGTCGGGCTTATCGCTCCGAGATAATAGCTCACTCACTCTCCTCTCTCGCTCCGTCCTCTCCTCTCCCCGCACTGATTCCAATCGAATCCAGCGCAATGTCGAGCTCCGGCAGCCGCTCCGACGACAAGTTGGATCCAGAGTATGAGCTTGACCTCTGCATCGCCTTGGAGCGGTCCAATATGAAGATGGCGGGGGGGGGGGGGGGGGGGCAGCTCTGGATCTGCAGTCTCGCCGCAGCCGCAGCTTCCCCGTTGGCGCAGGCCCTTCCCGGCCCGAGGGCAGCTCCGACAGGGGCCTGCGCAACCCGTGCCTCCCCTATGCCGTCCCCTGGCCCCGCCGGCTGCTCCTCATGGGCAGCGGTGGGTGCTTGTGCCCGCCCTGCCGGCCCGAACGCGCACGCTGGAGTCGGAGGCGTGCGCCGCCTGCCGCGAGAGGCAGCGGGCAAGGGAGAGGGACGCTGCAAAGAGCTCTGTCCGCCGCCGCCGGGTACCATCTGAGCCCGACGAGGACGCGCGGATCCTCTCGTGGGTCTACCGTCGGTCGCTTACGACGGCGGAGACGGACGCTCGGCGGCTCCGCCGGAAAAACATGAAGGCTCTCCGGCTTGCCATCGAGCAGTCCGAGCGGGAGACGAAGGAGAAGGCGACGGAGGCGGCTCGGCTGGCCAAGCTCAGGCACCAGCAGGACCGAGCCGTCTATTCACGCTGAGTGTCCGTCTTTGTCGAATTTGTCAAGTCCGGTTGTAGATGCTCTAACCCTGGCTTAGTATATCTCAAGAAAACGAATATCAGCTTGGGCTCAAACTGTCGCAGACATGGACATCAGATCAAGTTGAGAAGGGTTGATAGATTGCCCAACTCACTAAAGAGGGGGATATACTCTCTTTCTTTTTAACCCTCCCTGATCAATCATGTCGTCAGTCGTCTATTCGCGCTGATCCAGCCAAGATCCTGTCTCAGAGCAAGCCAAGCCGCACGTCACTTCATGCCGCTTACAGTTACAGTCGCCGCCCTACACTCTTCAGTCTTGCTCAGGGATCCAATTCCCGGACAGTTTCGTTGCCTGGCGCCGGCCGGCCGGGGTCCGTCACCGGAAACGGTGTCTCGATCTGCATACACTGGTCCTGAACAACAATGCATGCATGAACACCGACTAATCTTTGGCGTAAGCGAGGACCGTATCACTGTCCATCGAACAGAAGTTGTGTACACACTGCTGTGGTTCCATCACTGCAAGGGCCATCCTCCACCAGCAGCTAATAATAAAGGAGGCGATCGATCGACCCCCATGCACGAATGATTTTGACGAGCTTTCAAGTGACTACGCAGGACAGACCTAGCTAACTCAGGTCCAGTTATGATGATTAACTCCGGAGGGCCATTCTTGTGGATCCACAGCAGACTGCACATGTGCTCTACTGCTCAACATCTCTTGCAGGCAGAGGTCGCAGGAGATTTCTGTAGCGAAGACACAAACACACAGATAAATAAATGACAGGGTATATGTAACAAGTACTCCTATATGGGTACTACCACTAAGCAGTAATCGTTTTCTACACCACCAATGTGGGTTAATTTTAGTCATATTTTTTGTATGACAAACTTTTGCACTAGATATATAGGCCTTCGATCAGCATCTGTGCACATGTGAGAACTTTTGGTGAACAACCGTGTGTGCTATGCACGTCAAAAACTGAATTCACCGTTGGCTGCTTGTTTGCACTCATGCAGATGATCAAATATCTACAGCAAAACGGAAAATACCTAAAAAACATATATCATCATATGGGGAGGATGAGGTAAATCATATATCATCAAAACTAATAAGATTGCATATCTATCTGCTCGTACCCTTTTGATGTTTTTCTTTCTCTCTGGTCGTCTGACTCTGGACTTGACTGGATCTGGGTCCTTTTGGACTCCTCTCTATGCAGAGACCTTTATATTTTTTTTACACTTTATTTACAAGTAGTAGGGGGCCCTCGCGTACTGTCCAAGAAAAAAAAATTCCTCCCAAGGTGTTTATCAATGTTAAAAGGTTGATTTGTATATATGACAATGATGTTCTTTTTTTTCTAAAAGCGTACGACAATGATGTGAAAACTTTGTTGTGATTTACTTTGACTCGACTAAGCAAACTACATGAAAGAATAAACCCTTTTATAAGGCTGGAAAAGCTTGGATCCTAGAACATTTTATTAAAACCAACCCCTCCAAGGCAACAAAACTAGTGAAGTTATAAAGGAAAACAAACACTGCTCTATGCTGATCTGTGCTCCTGCAGTACCCTCTCACAGTCGCCGGTACACAAGTAGTTGGGAGCAATGAACTTGGGACACTGGCTCTATGCTGGTCTGTGCTCCTGCAGGATAAGTCATCAATTCGGTGGACCAAACGATAGACATGCCATCTTAAACATGGTAAACATCAGTATGCACCATGACAAATGTCTGACTCAAGACGACGATTAAAAAATACTTTTCAAAAACAAACAAAAGGTCGTACAAGTTATATGAAATAAAATTCAACCAAAATGAGACTTACTCATTATTTCCGGCAATCAGTAATCTTCATTAATTCAGGTTTCTGGCTCGCAATAATAATAATAATAATAATAATAATAATAATAATAATAATAATAATAATTTAGGTTTCTTCAAAAAAGATAGAAAGGAAACAACAAAGATGATTTTAAGTTGATATATGTAGTGTGTTGTCAAGTTTTAAAAAGTTTAATTGTGTTAAGTGATTTTTGTTGTTTAACTGCAGCAATGTAATGAAGAAAGAAGGTTAACTAACATTCATCAACTAAGCACAATATCCCGGAACAAGGATTCATTTAGGCAATCTCAGAACAAAGATACACTACTAGGAAAATGCTTATACACAGTAGCTCAGTAGTAGCGCTGTAAAATAGTAAACGCTGCTGCTAATTAGCAGTAGCGCTTTTCCTGGCAGGCGCTACTAGTAACTCTATAGTAGTAGCGCTGGAAAACAAAAAGACGCTACTACTATGTGGGACCAGACGAGGCCATCGACGGTAGCTGGAGTTGTAGCGTTGTACATATACAAGCGCTACTACTAACAATTTAGTAGTAGCGCTTTATTTTACTGTGCCGCTATTGCTAATGGGCTCCACTTAGTAGTAGCGATTTTCCTGTAGAGCGCTACTACTAAGTCCCATAGCAGCAGCCGTTTTGCTAAGCAGCGCTACTACTAGTTGCGGCTGGTGCCACCTTTTCATTCCCTCCCCTCCTCTCCCCCACTTTGCCCTCTCTCCCCCTCCTTTCCCCTCTCCACTCTCCATCATTGTTGCTCTTCTTCTCTCTTCCTCCTACCTCTCTTCTCATTAATGACATCCCTCCTCCATAAATGGCCTCTCTCACACATTTCTCTGTTTCTCCTACACCTCTCTTCTCTACCCATTAATGCCACCCTCCACCATAACTCCCTCTCCATTAGTTAGCTAGCTAGATTCACCTCTCCTCCCCAACAACTAGATCTAGCTAGCTATTTAGCCATCCACATGCTCTCTAGATCGGTCTCTCTCATCATCTAATTAACCGTGTGCTCTCAATCGGTCTCTCTCGGGAGATATATAGGTGAGTAAAAAGTTATTCATTTCAAGAGTGAGAATATGTGTGTTTGGGATATATATGGAGAGATTTGTGCGAGTGACATGCCCTCGAGTTGCTTATGTTTTGCCGAAATGTCGATTTATTTCTGTTTCGGTGAATTTCGAGCAAACTAAATATCTCCTATTTTTAGGCAAGGTCATGCCAAAATTTTATATGACTTTGAAGCATGCATTATTTATTTTATAACCCTTTTACTTCTTATACCGTGCAGTCGGTCATGAAGGTGAGTGGATGGAACGTGGAGCGGTACATGCAATCCGCGGTGATGGACATGTATGCAAATAATCAGACTAAGATTAGATGTCCGTGTGCAAGATGCAAACAAGGAGTCCTTTTGGACCCTTTTGATCGTGGCACTTTGAAGGCGCACCTGCTGATGAATGGTTTCATGGATGTCTATACTCGGTGGGTAAGTGAAGAAGATGATGATGAGGAGGATGTCCACATGGCAAGGAATAATGACATGGCGGAGGGGCTAGACGAAGAGATGACCGATCGACACGAAGACGATGGCGCCGGACATGGCGGCGGGAAAGAGTCAGGAAATGACAGCTGTGGAGAAGATTCCGGACATGGTGAAGAAGAGTCCGGACATGGCAGAGAAGAGGCAGCAGTCAAGCCACAGTCTTCGACGCTACTAAGTGCAGTCATGCAGGACCCTCATGTTCGAGACCTCCTTCACAAGAGTACGACTAGCGAGAGAGCTACTTCTAGAGAGGAGACCAAGCTGGCGCAACTTGAAGTAGACTCGAAGACTCCATTGTATAACGGTTGCGATCCCGAGGTGACCCGATTGAGTTTCACGCTCGAACTTCTAAAGACGAAGGACAAAAACAAATGGACAGACAAAAGCCTCGATGAGCATTCGAAGTATCTACATAATAAAGTTCTACCCGTGGGGAACCTGTGTCCTACTAGTGTCGAGGAGGCCAAGAAAATCGTTTGCCCTTTTGATTTGCTGCACATTAGGTACCACACATGCATCAACGATTGCATCATTTATCGAGGGGAGCATCCAAAAAAACGAGCTGTCTAGTGTGCAATGCTTCTCGATACAAGAAGGCAGGAAAGGAATCTCCTCAGAAAGTTGTATGGTACTTTCCGATCATTCCCCGTCTACAGCGGTATTTCGTAGATCCTAACACTACAAAAAAATACACTTCTGTGATGATACGTGTTTGTCACAGTAGGTCACGTTTTCTGTCATGCATGTACATCCATAACAAATTTATGACATAATCAAGATAGTCATACCTGTGCTGTCGTAGAAGTGTTCCCTGACATTACCAAAATTATCATCACGGAAGTGTCCACTTCCATGACGATAAATCGCGCGTCACGGAAGTGCTTTCATCAAGGGTGGCCGACACGTGACATCCACCGTAACGAAACGCTGTTAAGCTATCGGATCCGGTTTTGGATCCGATAACCCGTTAACAGCTCTGACCAATGGGGATTTTCCACGTGTAAAATCATGATTGGCTGGAGGAAACACATGTCGGCTCACCGTTGGGACAGATGTCATCCACTCATTAGACCCAAAGCGTCTATGATACATCGACACGTGGCACGGCCCAACAGAGGCCCATTCCTGTGAAAAGGCCGGCTTGTTTGACTTGGTCAAAAGGTGGCGGGCTGGCCCACGGCAAGCCTGTTAACGGCCTGTTCGCATATAGCCCATTTATAGCCCGCTAACCCAGGGCCCGTTACGGCCTATCCGAATTAGGCCCAGTAGCGTCATCTGGGCCATCCAATATAATTGCCTCCCGTTTTAACTTCTGGCCCATGTATGGCCCATGACGTCTTTTAGCCCATATGAGGCCCTTAGTAACCCTCGGCCCATTAACGGCCCGTGGTAAAACTGGCTCGTAATGAATAGTGTATCACTTTATACCCATTAATGGCCCATTATTCCGTTGGGCCGTTTCCAGCCCATGTTATCTTTCAGCCTTCTCGGGGTCCATTTATTCTTGGGCTCATTTCCATATTCGTTTACTTACGGCCTGTTACTGTCATTTTCTACTTGTGGGCCAAATTCAGCCCGTGGTTACAGTCGACCCGTTAATACGTTGGGCCGTTTTCATAGCGTCATCAAAATACGGCCGATTAACGACGGCCCGTTATGGTCGGCCCATAAACGGACGATTTCAACTCTAGCACATTTACGGCCATAATGTGGTCTATTATTGGCCCATGTTTGGCCGACCGATCATAAGCCTGTAGAAGGCCCATTGATGATACGGTCCATAGAAGGCCCATTGTGTCTACGGCCTGTATAAGGCCCATTGTTTCTACGCCACGTAGAAGGCCCATTGTTTCTACGACCCTCAGAAGGCCCATTGTTTCTACGGCCCATAGGGGGCCCATGTTAACTACAGCCGGTGGGCATCAAAGTTCGCCACCAGTGAAAATATAGGGAACACCCTACACTATAAAAAATGGCTTGTTGTTTTCTTCGGCCGGTGGCTGCACGTTAAGAACAAAATTTTTATCGCACCAAAACAAATTACAACTATAAAACAAAATGAAGGTTGGCATAAAAGTTAACAGTCTAGCAGATAAATGCACCACCAGAAGTTCAGAAGCTCAGTTCATTTGACCTAACTGTTACGTTTTCATGCTGTATTGTCCAATAGAGCACCATAACCTTCGCCTTCAGTTCTCCTAGGCTCCTGAACAACATAGCAAATGTCGGATAGTCTGGTTTCCAAACCATGCATATCTTGACAACATTGAACAATGTCCCTCCTTGTTTCACAAAGGGTCTCTGTTAGGGAATGGACTTGTGTCTGGAGCGCAGATACAACATTGTTTTGAGCTTGCATATCTTGATCATGAGGCAGTTTGGATGAGATTGCCTTAACAACCAAGCCAGTATTACGCAGGAACGTGCTTTTGGCACTGTTAGTGGACATGTACTGACCCACTGCAGCAAGAGCTGACATTGCGGTTATAGTTTCCTCGCCACCTTCAGAAGGTGGCGGTTCCACCATTTTTTCCATAGCTCGCTGAAAAGTTGTGGTTTTACATTAGTAGTACCAGAATAGAAGATATTAAGGAGGCAACAAAACCAAAAAATAGCTTTGGTCTATATACAGAACTTATTCTGGCGAACCCATGTAAAATAATAGTTGTATTTTAGTGCAAAGTACATAATAAAACCAGGTTCCAAACATATGACCATGTACCATCGCTAATGTATTGTCTATTTCTTCACATTGTATTGAGGGCTAAGGATAAAGAGATGAAGTTTATAATATAGTAAGCATAGTATGACATCATTCATACCACAAAACAACTAAGAACAGACAAACAAGCAATTGTAACGTTGTGTGGGCAAGTCCAGCACAGAACTAGATTACAGGTCAAGATCAAAGGAACATCACTCCTCTCTTTTAAACCTTGTAAGGTGCAATGATACACTAAGACAATTGTGTATAAAATTGAAAAGAGTAATAGACATTGGCTGCAAACCATGCAGTTCAAGGCACAAGTCAGAGTAAGTAGTAGTTAAAAGGCATGAGGATTAAGGACTTACAACAGCGGCTTTGACTGGTGTAGTCATGCCCTTCTTCTTGCTGGTGTGACAATCCTTGAAGATTTCGACAATATTTGGTTCAGGTACTTTTTGGTCCTTGCGGGCTTTCCTCTGCATTTGGAACAAGTCAATATAGATCTGATAATATGGTACAACGAAAAGAGTAAAATGACAGCTAATTACAAGAGCCTCGCAGTGTGCAATATAGCTACGAGATCCTGTCGTCTGTTGGAATTTCACTTTCGTACAGTTGGCCTTGTTCTTAGAACAGTTCACCTACAAGAAGATAGATTTGTGTGGCACATGCGTAAATAGGACTTCAACATGTGATCTGATCACATATATATAATGTACCTGATACTTGGAATCGGACCAGTGTTTAACGAGGCCTCTCCAGTCTTCATCAGATATATTTTCCACTAGAGATGTTTGGGCAAGTTCACTGTTAGCCTTGCCTTCAAAGTGAGTTTTCCTCAAGTTATACAGATACTGTCGCAGAGTAGACTTGAAAACATGGGTGCAAGATTGTCTGGTTGCATCATCTTGGCTATCCAACTTGAACCTCATCTGTTGAAAATTATGGAAGTCTCATTATCAGCAACCTAGAAAGTATTGGACACAGCAAGACGATATTACTAGTTTACATACATAACCATACTTACAGATAAATGGTCGAGGAAGGTGTTGAACTGGGTATCGTCTTTGTCATTCCTGTACTGAATCCATGCTGGGAGGATACGTACATGACACCTAACAGCAACCACTGCCTCTGATACTAACTTGGCTAACTCTGTAGCATCACGTGGCCTTTTTAAACCTATCTCAAAATGAATCTCCATTCTTCCTCCTCTAGATTTAGTTAACCTATCGAGCATTATCCTGATGTTTGTTTGTGCGCCTAGGTGCTAGTCCAACAACAAACATAGGAAGTGTTAGTGTACATCAAACTGTGAGACTACATGTAAAGAAGCATGCAACTGTAACTTGACTCCAGCAACTATCTTCTTACTGTTGAAGCTCACAAAGTTCATCTGATCTTGCCAACTCATCTTGTGTCAAGAGTGCTTCGGAAGTAGTGTCAGGTGGCAAGGGAGCTTAGGAACGTGCTGCTAGCTGAGTTGACGAATGAGTAAATCGTGCAGCTGGTGGTACTGTGGAAGGTGTTGCAATAATTAGGGTTGTCTCTGCTTGTTTGGTGGCAGCTATTTGTTTCTGTTTGGCTTGTTCTGCAGCTCGTGTAGCATGGGATACCCTGTCTGTACAATTTTCCGCTGGACTTTGACCTTCTGTTGTTCATACTTTGATATATATATGTGAGTAAGAAGTTGTTCATTTCAAGAATAGGAATATGTGTGTGAATGAGAATATGTGTATTTGGGATATATATCAAAGCCAATTTTAATTAACAATAATTTGTGATTTAGTAGTGAGCACAAAATAATATATATCATGCAACAACGAAGTCTAACTCTCTTCCTATGCATCGGCATGTCATAAAAGAACAATTCATGCACACATAGTAAAGGCCAATGCATAGTATAAACAATTTCTTGCAATTTTATCACATTGGAAATATGGAGAGGCGGAGATGTAGTTCCTCTCCCATAATAATTACAAGTAGGAGCAGCAAGTACATGCATATTATATCTATCAAAATCATCATCTGTAGTAGTGAAACGCAACCCATCAATATAATCCTTAAAGAGGGCAAACTTCTCCGATATAGTGTAGTCGGGAGAATTCAAAAAGATAATAGGACTATCATGCGTGGGTGCAATAGCAACAATTTCATGTTTAATATAAGGAACTAAAGCAAGTTCATCTCCATAAGCATAATTCATATTGGCACCTTGGCCACAACCATAGCAAGCATCATCAAAAAGGGATATTTCAAAAGAATCAACGGGATCATAACCATCATCCTTTGATAAGCACGAAGGGAAATTAAACAATGTATGAGTTAAAGAGTTACTCTCATTAGACGGTGGGCACGGGTAGCTAATCCGCTCTTCCTCCTTTTCTTCTTCGCTCTCCTCATCATCTTTTTCATCCAATGAGCCTACAGTTTCATCAATTCCTTCTTCCATAGACTCCTGCAAAATATTAGTCTCTTCTTGACAGCGGAGGAGTCCTCAATATATGGTCTCTACAAAATATTAGTCTCTTCTTGTACAGCGGAGGTGACATTGGAGTATCTAGGTGACATTAGGGCTTTGGTTGATTTGCATCTTAAGGTGTTATTTTACTACGAACTCTAGGATAGATCGAACGGAAAGAATAGCTTCATGTTATTTTACTACGGACTCTTGAATAGATCGATCAGAAAGAATAACTTTGAGGTGGTTTCGTACCCTACAATAATCTCTTCGTTTGTTCTCCGCTATTAGTGACTTTGGAGTGACTCTTTGTTGCATATTGAGGGATAGTTATATGATCCAATCATGTTATTATTGTTGAGAGGACTTGCACTAGTGAAAGTATGAACCCTAGGCCTTGTTTTAACACATTGCAATACCGTTTGTGCTCACTTTTATCATTAGTTACCTTGCTGTTTTTATATTTTCAGATTACAAAAACCATTATCTACTATCCATATTGCACTTGTACCACCATCTCTTCGCCGAACTAGTGCACCTATACAATTTACCATTGTATTGGGTGTGTTGGGGACACATGAGACTCTTTGTTATTTGGTTGCAGGGTTGCTTGAGAGAAACCATCTTCATCCTACGCCTCCCACGGATTGATAAACCTTAGGTCATCCACTTGAGGGAATTTGCTACTGTCCTACAAACCTCTGCACTTGGAGGCCCAACAACGTCTACAAGGAGAAGGTTGTGTAGTAGACATCAACCACACATGCATCAATGATTGCATCATTTATCGGGGGAGCACGCGGAAAAAACCAGGTGTCCAGTGTGCAATGCTTCTCGATACAAGAAGGTAGGAAAGAAAGCTCATCAAAAAGTTGTATGGTACTTTCCGATCACTCCCTGTCTGCAGCGGTATTTCGTAGATCCTAAGGAATTAAAGCTCATGCACTGGCACGCGGAGAGGAAGAAGCCCGAGGATGGAGATGATCCGAAGCTGAGACACCTCGTAGATGGTAGCCAGTGGAGAGCATTCAACGCCGTATATGGATTTGCTGCAGAAGATCCAAGGAACATCATGCTTGGTGCGAGTACCAATGGCATGAATCCGTTTGGAAACCAGAACACCAACCACAAAACATGGCCCGTGTTTGTATGGATGTACAACCTTCCCCCATGGAAGTGTATGAAGACAAAGTACATACACATGAGCATGCTGATTCAAGGGCCGAAACAACCGGGAAATAGTATTAACCTGTATATGGGGCTTCTGCAAGAGGATCTAGACACGTTATGGAAAACACCGGCATGGACATGGGACACCAGCAAAGGAGAGTATTTCCATATGAGAGCCGCGCTAATGATGACGGTGCACGACTATCTCGGTTATGGGTACACCTTAGGCCAGGTGTGCCACGGATACTGTGGATGCACGAGGTGCATGGATGATACAATGTCTCAGCAGCATACGTCAACGAAAGATGACGGTCCGGGAAAATCGTGTATATGGGGCATCGTGGATGGCTCGAGAAGGATGACCCGTGGAGAAAGCATGGAGATCCATTCAATGCGTTGGCTGAGCATCGAGGACCTCCACGTAAGAGGGCCGGCGCCGAAATCGATGAGTTGTTGAGAAAATGGAAACAATGCCCCACGTCTGGAAAGATCAAAAAGGAGCCGGAGCCGCTGCTGAAGGTATGGAAAACGAGGTCTGTTTTCTGGGACTTGGAGTATTGGCCCAATCACGACACACCTCATTGCCTTGATCAAATGCATATCACGACGAATGTCCTTGAGAGCTTGCTTGGAACACTGATAAACATGCCGGAGAAGACCAAGGATGGGCAGAAGGCAAGGAAAGACTTGGAAGATTTGAAGATCAGGAAATATCTCCATCGTCATTTATGTTTACTATTGGTTGCTTGTATTTTGCTAATTATGCCTCTTTGTTTTCTTAAGTACACTATGTTGCATATTATCATTCAATTCATCAACTCACGATGCAGGTACATAGATCGGAGATGGCAAAGGACTACTACGCCGTGTACGTTGGGACGGTTCCAGGAGTCTACGACCACTGGCCAGCCGCTCAGGCCCAGGTGCACAGGTACCCGAGTGCTAGCCATAGAGGGTTTGGCAGCAAAGCCGATGGAAGCGGAAAGTGGTTACTTGAGGTGGACACTCCAGCATGAGCAGGGGCGGGACCGCCGGTACTACATAGTCGCACTCTTGCTCATACTGATCGCTCTTCTCTTCTACACCATGGTTTAGATAGAAATGATGAAACTTGTGTGTGTGCCATGACCATGCAGTTACACTTGTTCGAGACATGACATGATCGCACTTGTGTATTGCTATTTTCAAGATGTGATGATATTTGTGTTGAATGATGATGATGATGATGATGATGGTATGACGAGACTTGTATGTTTATGATATGATGAGAATAGTGTATGTTTAGTATGACCTGACTATATAGAGCCTGTATAAATACATCACAAATACGTAGAGGGGGTGCAAATCTGTGAAAGCAGGAACATTAACAGTAGCGCTCGAAAGCACCTAGCAGTAGCGCTGGCTTAGCTGTAGCGCTTCATATGAACAAGCGCTACAGATAGTTATCAGTAGCGCTGGTCCTGGAAGCGCTACTACTAACCATACTTACCAGTAGCGCTGCCCATAACTGCGCTACTGCTACAACTTAGCAGTAGCGCTGGATCCAGCGCTACTACTATACATATTTCAAGCGCTACTACTAGGATTTTCTCATGTATTCAAAAAAAAAATCAACGTCTACTAAAATAATGGTCAGCGCATAATTGAAAACATTGAACATGAATTTTTAAAATTATTCAACAAGTATTTGGAAACGATGTTCATCATCTATTTTAAAAATGTTCAACGTGTATAAAAAATTGTTAGCATGGGTAAAAAAATTAAAACATGTTTTAAATTTTTTTACATGTATTCTAAAGAAGGGTAAACAAAAATAAAAAAAGAAAACGTAAAAAACTGATAAAAACTAAAAAGAAGTGGCCCAATTGAAAATCGGAGTTTGATTGGATCTAGTGCCTGAGGCAAGGCTGCGAGACTGCGGACCATACTTTACTATTTCTAGGGTTACCTAAAAAAAACTATTTTTAGGGAAGCAACTCATTCTTTACTTTGGGTCTTCTTTCCTCATGAGAGCCAAAGGTCGGTAATCTTTGTTTGACGCAACAGTCGTTGTTTGGCACAGGCGAACGGCTGAGCGACTAAGATGGGCCTTCCCATTTAGTAGCTACGTGATTTACAAAATGTTCAGATTTTAGAATTTTAGAATGTTTTACAAAAATCCCGGTTTTAGCAACTTTCCAGATGGTTTTATCCCATTTTTTTTACCTATTTTGGGATCTTCTAGATGGTTCGAGTCCGTTTTTTTTCTGGTTTTTTAGCGTTTCCCTTTTTATTTTCTTTGAAAAATGTTTGAAACAATAAAAAAATAGAATTTCAAAAAATGCTTGGGTTTCTAAGAGACCTTCAAAAGAATGTGTTGATGATATTAAAAAAATGTATTTTTCAAAAATATTAATGTTTTTTCTTTTCTTAGAAATTTTCAAAATTTTACAAAATGTTCAGATTTTTAGAAAACATTCTAAAATTTCAAAAAACCTCTGATTTTTATAAGTATTTGTTTCCTTATAAACCTAATAAAAAACAAACAAAAAGGGTCGCTACGGTGAACCGACTCGCTGCCATGCGTGGGTTCGCTATAGTATGCCGCTCGCGTTTTTGAAAACAATAGACATTACGCTTTTAAAAAAACCGGGCCAAAATGTTGTTGGGAGTATTTCAATGTCTTAAAAAAATACATCATGTGTTTTTTAAAATGTTTATTATCCTGTACTATAAAAATATTCATCGTGTATTTGTTTATATTTTTATACATAAATGGAAAATGGAAAATGAGGGCTCATGAGGAAACATTGGCCAGGTTGTACGTAATTAGCGATAACACAGGCGCTTAGGTGAGCCACCTAATGTTCGCAGATGATTGAGTACTGTTCTGTAAGTTCCCTAAAAAGTGTATTGTTCTGTTAGGCTGCAGAGGACGAAGCCCATATTTTTGCAGGTGCTACACAAATATTACCAAGCATCTGAGCAACGAATTAATAACGCACAGTCTTCATTTCATTTTGGGCGAGGGGTGTCCCGGAGACAGTGAGGAATGCGGTAAAGGGAATTTTGGCAATTCGAAATGAAGCTTTGGGGCTGCCATGTGATGTTGGTCGTTCTATAAATGGCACATTCTGGTATCTTAAGGATAGAATCTGTAAAAACCTGCAAGGATGGATGGAAAAATGTTTATCTAGCAGCGGCAAGGAAATTCTAATCAAGTCAGTGGTGTAAACTATTTCCTTCCCTAAAATGTCTGACGCCTTCATCAACATGACAACACCTCCCGCAAAAAAAAAGAAAAACACGACAACACTCGTTGTAAATAGTACATAAAACCCAACTCTGTGTATCTTACCACGACCCTGCTTCGCATACAACAATGAACATGACAAAATAGGGCAGACAATGGCTTGGCGAGGGCTCAGCCATGACAACCATTTACCAGTGTAATGCCCCAAGAGAATGGAACCCATCCTCTTAAAAGACCCTAGGATCGCCATGTGTGTCATCGCAGGACTCTCAAGCTTGCCTTTGTCCTCGACAGCATAGGTCAGCTTGAAGTTGATGGGCAGCTAAAAATCCAGCTGCAGAGTTGCACACTAGAATTTCCTTTTGAGGGCATCAAACACTGCAGGCGTAGGAGGAACCGGTTTGCAAGTGAAGGTTTGGTGGATGCATTTCAGGACCACGACAGCTGCCTGAGAAGCATTAAGACTACTACTATTTACATGTAATTTACTTGAGACATAGGTATACGTGTACTATCAAGAGGGGATCGATTAAGATTGAGGGAGTTAATGATTCTTGCAGCGGAGGAAGCAAAGCAGATCACTGTCTACCAAGCAACTCAAGGTGTGGTGATTGTAGAACACACAGGGAGTCCCAGACCCGAGGAGAGAAATCAACATGAGCCGCAGACAAAAAAAGGTGAAGGTAAAAAATCAAACAGAAATCAGAGAACAGCAAGATCTGATGCTTCTCATAAACTGAAATCTTATGGTTATCTTGTTATTGTTTAGGCATATTATCTGAACCTTGCTGTTTTTTGGTTGTTCTTGTCCTAATACTGAACTGAACCTCGTCTCTTCGGGGACAATTTTGTAATCTCGTTATCTTAATAAGGAAATATGGCAAAATAACGGTTGGAATAAGAAGTCCAGAATGGTCCAGAGAATTTCACGCTGAAAGGGAAATGTTTGAGTGAAGTCAAATCCTCACTCTGGGTGGGCTAGGCAGAACGGGGGTAGAAGGGCTTTGGTTAAACCCATTCTAAGCCAGATGGAGCATTTGTACAATTTCACTGTTTTTACAACGCTCTTATGTTGTTTGGCAATAGTAATCAACAAAGGTACATATTGGTAACAAAGCCACGGGTACTTCGATCAACAAGATCAATACTAGTACTTGCATGCAAATATTATGAAAAAGAACAGCACATTGTGAATCCAAGGAGATGGTATGTACATATCCAATTGCCTCGTCAATGCTTTATAATTGGTAACAAAGCCAGAGATATTCTTATCCACAAGACAAAGACTGGCACTTATGACACAAAGAGTATTGACAAAGGGAACCACATACTGGATCCAGGAATATATATGACACAAAATACAAATGCATAGTCAACACTGATACCTGTATTTCTGGATGCCAAATAATTGGGCCTCTACTAAGCCCATTTGTAGACATCCAAATCTTCACCATGAAGTTGTTGATGCTGGTGTTGAAGCCCGGGCAGCCACAAGGAAGATATCTGCCGCATATCATCGCTCAGCCACAGCTGCTGCAGACTGTCCAACTTCCGAACACACCTCAAGTTTGGACAAGCATGTCAACGTAGCTCTCTCACTCCAGAAAGATTTGAGACTCTCACTAGGCCTTCACATCCCGTGATTACAAGATTCTCAAAGAGGAATCCTAGGTTCTCCACCACCCCTAAGCCGCTCATGCTTCTTAATTGGAGTCGTTTCAAGGAGGTGGCCTCCTCTCCAAGATGTCCGGGGAGAGCTCTCAGCTTTGGCAGCTAACAAGTTCCAATTGGGCACATTCTTAATGACCGGCGATTCAAGTTTGGGGAAAAAAAACCGTTGATCTTGGATCACCCTCTCTGCAGCCAACAAATTCCAACCTGATCTTGGTTACTGTAGTTGCTCCATCAATTTTTAGATATTTCAAGTTGGGTAGCTGCCCAATTGGTGGAAGATGCTGAAGGAAATATGCCCTAGAGGCAATAATAAAGTTATTATTTATTTCCTTATATCATGATAAATGTTTATTATTCATGCTAGAATTGTATTAACCGGAAACATGATACATGTGTGAATACATAGACAAAGAGAGTGTCACTAGTATGCCTCTACTTGACTAGCTCGTTGATCAAAGATGGTTATGTTTCCTAGCCATAGATAAAGAGTTGTCATTTGGTTAATGGGATCATGTCATTAGGAGAATGATGTGATTGACTTGACCCATTCTGTTAGAATAGCACTTGATCGTTTAATTTATTGTTATTGTTTTCTTCATGACTTATACATGTTCCTATGACTATGAGATTATGCAACTCCCGTTTACCGGAGGAACACTTTGTGTGCTACCAAACGTCACAATGTAACTGGGTGATTATAAAGGTGCTCTACAGGTGTCTCCGAAGGTACTTGTTGGGTTGGCGTATTTCGAGATTAGGATTTGTCACTCCGATTGTCGGAGAGGTATCTCTGGGCCCACTCGGTAATGCACATCACTATAAGCCTTGCAAGCATTGCAACTAATGAGTTAGTTGCGGGATGATGTATTACGGAACGAGTAAAGAGACTTGCCGGTAACGAGATTGAACTAGGTATTGAGATACCG
Source organism: Triticum aestivum (assembly GCF_018294505.1). Lineage (NCBI taxonomy): Eukaryota > Viridiplantae > Streptophyta > Magnoliopsida > Poales > Poaceae > Triticum > Triticum aestivum. The sequence continues at coordinate 29,854,595 of NC_057806.1, read as the reverse complement.
ACGATCCAATCTCGGGCAAGTAACATATCGATGACAAAGGGAACAACATATGTTGTTATGCGGTTTGACCGATAAAGATCTTCGTACATATATGTAGGAGCCAATATGAGCATCCAGGTTCCGCTATTGGTTATTGACCGGAGACGTGTCTCGGTCATGTCTACATAGTTCTTGAACCCGTAGGGTCCGCACGCTTAAAGTTCGATGACGGTTATATTATGAGTTTATGTGTTTTGATGTACCGAAGGAATTCGAAGTCCCAGATGAGATCGGGGACATGAAGAGGAGTCTCGAAATGGTCAAGACGTAAAGATCGATATATTGGACGACTATATTCGGACATCGGAAAGGATCCGAGTGATTCGGGTATTTTCAGGAGTACCGGGGAGTTACGAGAATTCGTATTGGGCTTTAATGGGCCATGCGGGAAAGGAGAGAAAGGCCTCAAAGGGTGGCCGCACCCTTCCCCATGGGCTGGTCCGAATTGGACTAGGGAGGGGGGCGCCTCCATCCTTCCTTCTCCTCTTCCCTTCCCTTTCCTTCCCTCCTACTCCTACCACTTGGAAGGGCTCCTAGTTCTACTAGGAAAGGGGGAATCCTACTCCCAGTGGGAGTAGGACTCCCCTAGGGCGCGCCATAGAGAGGGCCGGCCCTCCCCCTCCTCCACTCCTTTATATACGGGGGCAGGGGGCACCCCAAAGACACAACAATTGATCTCTTGATCTCTTAGCCGTGTGCGGTGCCCCCCTCCACCATAATCCACCTTGGTCATATTGTAGCGGTGCTTAGGCGAAGCCCTGCGTCGGTAGAACATCATCATTGTCACCACGCCGTCGTGCTGACGGAACTCTCCCTCAAAGCTCGGCTGGATCAGAGTTTGAGGGATGTCATCGATTTGAACGTGTGCAGAACTCGGAGGTGCCGTGCGTTCGGTACTTGATCGGTCGGATCGTGAAGACGTACGACTACATCAACTGCGTTGTGCTAACGCTTCCGGTCTACGAGGGTACGTAGACAACACTCTCCCCTCTTGTTGCTATGCATCACCATGATCTTGCGTGTGCGTAGGAATTTTTTTGAAATTACTATGTTCCCCAACAGTGGCATCCGAGCCAGGTTTTATGCGTTGATGTAATATGCACGAGTAGAACACAGGTGAGTTGTGGGCGATATAAATCATACCGCTTACCAGCATGTCACACTTTGGTTCGGCGGTATTGTTGGATGAAGCGGCCCGGACCAACATTATGCTTATGCTTACGCGAGACTGGTTTTACAGTCGTGCTATGCACACAGGTGACTAGCGGGTGTCAGTTTCTCCAACTTTAGTTGAACCGAGTGTGGCTACGCCCGGTCCTTGCGAAGGTTAAAACAGCACCAACTTGACAAACTATCGTTGTGGTTTTGATGCGTAGGTAAGAGCGTTTCTTGCTAAAGCCCGTAGCAGCCACGTAAAACTTGCAACAACAAAGTAGAGGACGTCTAACTTGTTTTTGCAGGGCATGTTGTGATGTGATATGGTCAAGACGTGATGAGATATAAGTTGTTGTATAAGATGATCATGTTTTGTTGAAGTTATCGGCAACTGGCAAAAGCCTTATGGTTGTCTCTTTATTTCATAAGATGCAAGCGCCAAATAATTGCTTTACTTTATCGCTATGCAATAGCAATAGTTGCAAGAGCAATAGTTGGCGAGACGACCATGTGACGACACATTGATATAGATCAAGATGATGGGGATCATGGTGTCATGCCGGTGACGATGGAAATCATGACGATGCTTTGGAGATGGAGATCAAAGGCACAAGATGATGATGGCCATATCATGTCACATATTTTGATTGCATGTGATGTTTATCTTTTATACATCTTATTTTGCTTAGTTCGACGGTAGCTTTATAAGATGATCTCTCACTAATTATCAAGGTACAAGTGTTCTCCCTGAGTATGCACCATTGCGAAAGTTCTTCGTGCTGAGACACCACGTGATGATCGGGTGTGATAGGCTCTACGTTCAAATATAACGGGTGCAAAACAGTTGCACACGCGGAATACTCAGGTTAAACTTGACGAGCCTAGCATATAACAGATATGGCCTCGGAATACGGAGACCGAAAGGTCGAGCGTGAATCATATAGTAGATATGATCAACATAGTGATGTTCACCGTTAAAACTACTCCATCTCACGTGATGATCGGACATGGTTTAGTTGATATGGATCATGCGATCACTTAGAGGATTAGAGGGATGTCTATCTAAGTGGGAGTTCTTAAGTAATATGATTAATTGAACTTAAATTTATCATGAACTTAGTCCTGGTAGTATTAGCATATCTATGTTGTAGATCAATTGCTCACGATATTGCTCCCCATTTAATTTTTTATATAATCCTAGAGAAAATTAAGTTGAAAGATGTTAGTAGCAATGATGCGGATTGGATCCGTGATCTGAGGATTATCCTCATTGCTGCACAGAAGAATTATGTCCGTAATGCACCGCTAGGTGACAGACCTATTGCAGGAGCAGATGCAGACGTTATGAACATTTGGCTAGCTCAATATGATGACTACTTGATAGTTTAGTGCACCATGCTTAAACGGCTTAGAATCGGGACTTCAAAGACGTTTTGAACGTCATGGACCATACACTACTAGGGAAAAGGCTAGCAGCAGCGCGGGTTTTAGGCCTATCAGCAGCGCGGGTGCCCGCGCTACCAATAAGGCACTACAGCTAACTCTTAGTAGTAGCGCTGCCTGTACCCGCGCTACCACTATTGACTATAGCAGCAGCGCTTTTCAGGAACGTGCTGCTATTACTTAGCTATAGAGATTTCCCGGTCCAGCGCTACTGTTATATCTTTCACCATTTCCCATTCCAGCTTCGATAAACTGCAATTTCCAGATACTAGGTACTACTAGGTACTACTAGATATCAATTTCATAAAGCATTATAGGTACTAGGTAGTACTCCCTCGGTTCGAAATTACTCGTCGTGGTTTTAGTTCAAATTTGAACTCAAACCACGACGAGTAATTTGGAACCGAGGGAGTACTAGATAACAATTTCATATATACTCAACATGGATCCTCAAGCAGTACAAGGTGACATCGACGACAATCATCATATTTAGTTCTAGATGATATCGACGACAATCATCATATGTAGTTCTACATGATATCGACGATGATCATCATATGTAGTTCTAGATGATATAGCCACACACACACATATGCAGTTCTAGATGATATCAATGACGATCATCATCCTCAAGCCTGGGCGGTGGGTGTTCCTGATAGTAATTAGGATGGCCTGTCCAGCACGAAGATTCTTGCCAACGAGGAATCTCTTCCACCCAACCGAGTTCAAGTGTGTGCGACCATCTGTGCCCATGCGGTAAGTACATGTGGTGACGGAGCCCCTTGCGGCAAGGCGTAGTGCAACTGAGCCTTTTTCATCAGGCTCGATACCACAACTCACAGATAGGTTCTTTGGCAATCTCTAAATAAGAAAAACATATCAATTAATAAATAGCCTCACACATACTCTTGCAAATATATTTCTATTAAGTCTAGATTTCTACACTATCAAAAGACATAGTACTACGCATTTGTACTAATTAATCATGAATTCTACTAATAAGTATATATATGGATTATCTACACTATTAATAGTTCCTTGGATTCTACACTAATAAGCATGTGATCAGACTCTACACTAAAGTATATCATCGACTAGATTCCACAAAGCATATCATTGGACTCTACACTAAGCATATCATCGGATTCACTAAGCATATAATCGGATAATTTGCATTTGTAAGTATAAAAATAAAGCATATATATATATCATCAAATTACTACATGCAGTACGTATAACATACCATTTCATGCCGATCGACCATTGTACTTGTCAGGCGGGTTACGAATGGCACCCCGACAAAGTCATCACGTGGTGGAATTATGTCCCATAGGTTGCACACCTTCTCCTCGCCCAGCCTCATTCTTTGAGCTATGATGGCTTCATAAAGTGGGTTCTCATCATCTTCATTGAGTGGGTCCTCATTATCTTCATCATCTTCGTCATCTTCATCATCTTCCACCAGGTTGATATAAATGACAACCAGCTTGGGTCTTTCTGCTCTGAAGGAGAATCTGATCAACTCACCACCAGTAAGACGCATGCGAGCGAGGAAACGGGCCCATCCATCTCCTCCAATCTGCGACATATTGCGTCCTTTCTCGACCTGCATAGTGTACGGCCCCCCAGGAGCCTCAAATGTCACAGTGTCTCTTGTCAGCTTGTTGAATTTCAACCTCACATTGCATGGGACGATCTGTGTAAGAAAAGCAAAATGACACAATGCAGTAATGCCAACACTAAAAATAAAATAGTTGTTACATTTCATCTAATTTCTTACCGCCACATGACGAAAACTCAGATGGAAGTAGATGCCAAACAGCTTGCCAGTTGCAAGGCTGTTGGCGCACCTTGACTTGCACAGTCGACATAGTGGTGCTAGTGGTGGCGCCATTTTCCTAAAGCAATATGAGCAAAGGATTATCGATTCACTTCACAGGAAACAAGTGGCAAATTTAACTAAATTGGCACCTACATTTTGCCAAAAAATAACTTATTACAAAAAACTAAATCGAGCATACTAAATCAACTAGCATACTAAATCCACTAGCATACTAAATCCACTAGCATACTAAATCAACTAAATCAAAATGTTCTAAATCAACTAGCCTACTAAATCAACTAAATCAACTAGCCTACTAAATAAACTAAATCAAAATGTTCTAAATCAACTAAATCAACTAGCCTACTAAATCAACTGAATCATATCAACTAAATCAAAATGTTACATATGAAAGCCTACTAAATCAAAATGTATCAGGGAGGAGGGACAAGGAGGGGCGACTCGAGGAGGGAGAAGATAGTAGGACGGAGGAGGAAGGCGGAGCGAGGAGGGGCCGGCCGGCGGCGAGTGGAGGAAGGACGGATCGAGGAGGAAGGCGGAGCGAGGAGGGGGCGGCCAGCGGCGAGTGGAGGGAGGACGGAGGAGGAGGCCGGTACCGAGTCCAGCGAGGAGGATGAGGCGACATCGGCGCAGATCGGGGGAGGGGCGACGGGGGAGGACCGGCGGCGCGGGGGTGAGGAGGAGACCGTGAGTGTGTGTGAGTGTGATCTGTGGATGAGGCTAGTGAGTGGGGGGAGATGGAATGGAATAGCAGTAGCGCGCTATAGGTAAACGCACTACTGCTAAACTACCTATCAGTAGCGCCTTTCGGCCTGAACGCGCTGCTGCTATGTGTCAGTATGTAAAAATAGACATAGACATAAAAAATACGCTGCTGCTACATTACGCTGAATGCTCATTGATTTTTGTTGTTAATTTAGCAGTAGTGATTATTGCCTGAATGCGCTGCTGCTACGTTATGTAGCAGTAGCGCTGTTTATTTTAACACGCTGCTGCTATAACTGGCCTCGCGGCGGCGTCGTGGGAATTTTAGCAGTAGCGCTTCTTCGAGTGCACGCACTACTGATAAACTTGTTTCAGCAGCGAGTTTCCATGGTCCGCGCTCCTGCTACTTAGCAGCAGCGCCTGATTTTAAAGCGCGCTGCTGGTAAGATTCTGTGTATAGGCTTTTCCCTAGTAGTGATATGAGATGTTCCAGGAGTTGAAGTTAATATTTTAAGCAAGTACCCGAGTTTAGAGATATGAAGTCTCCAACAAGTTCTATAGATAAAAGATGGAGGAGAATAGCTCAAGCAGTGAGCATGTGCTCAGATTGTCTGGGTACTACGATCGCTTGAATCAAGTGGGAGTTAATCTTCCAGATAAGATAGTGATTGACAGAATTCTCTAGTCACCATCACCAAGTTAGTAGAACTTCGTGATGAACTATGATATGCAAGGAATAACAGAAATGATTCCCAAGCTCTTCGTAATGCTGAACTCAACGAAGGTAGAAATCAAGAAAAATATCAAGTGTTGATGGTAGACAAGACCACTAGTTTCAAGAAAAGGGCAAAGGGGAGAAGGGGAACTTCAAGAAGAACGGCAAGCAAGTTGCTGCTCAAGTGAAGAAGCCCAAGTCTGGTCCTAAGCCTGAGACTAAGTGCTTCTACTACAAAGGGACTGGTCATTGGAAGCGGAACTGCCCAAAGTATTTCGCGAATAAGAAGGATGGCAAAGTGAACAAAGGTATATTTGATATACGGATTATTGATGTGTATTTTACTAGTGTTCGTAGCAACCCCCCGGTATTTGATACTGGTTTAGTTTCTAAGAGTAGTAACTCGAAACGGGAGTTGCAGAATGAATAGAGACTAGTTAAGGGTGAAGTGATGATGTGTGTTGGAAGTGGTTCCAAGATTGATATGATCATCATCGCACACTCCCTATACTTTCAGGATTAGTGTTAAACCTAAATAAGTGTTATTTGGTGTTTGAATTGAGCATGAATATGATTTGATCATGTTTATTGCAATACGGTTATTCATTTAAGTAAGAGAATAAATTGTTGTTCTGTTTACATACATGGTTACACACCCAATGAAAATGGTTCGTTGGATCTCGATCGTAGTGATACACATATTCATAATATTGAAACCAAAAGATGCAAAGTTAATAATGATAGTGCAACTTATTTGTGGCACTGCCGTTTAGGTCATATTGGTGTAAAGCGCATGAAGAAACTCCATGCTGATGGACTTTTGGAATCACTTGATTATGAATCAGTTGATGCTTGCGAACCATGCCTCATGGGCAAGATGACTAAGACTCTGTTCTCCGGAACAATGCAGCAAGAAAAAGATTTGTTGGAAATCATGCATACTGATGTATGTGGTCCAATGAATATTGAAGCTCGCGGAAGGTATCATTATTTTCTGATCTTCACAGATGATTTGAGCAGATATGAGTATATCTACTTGATGAAACACAAGTCTGAAACATTTGAAAAGTTCAAAGAATTTCAGGGTGAAGTGGAGAATCATCGTAACAAAATAAAAGTTTTTACGATATGATCGCAGAAGTAAAATATTTGAGTTACGAGTTTGTCCTTCAGTTAAAACAATGTGAAATAGTTTCACTACTCACGCCACCTGGAACACCATAGTGTAATAGTGTGTCCGAACGTTGTAACCGTGCTTTATTAGATATGGTGCGATCTATGACGTCTCTTACTGATTTACCGCTATCATTTTGGGGTTATGCATTAGAGACAACTACATTCACGTTAAATAGGGCACCACTAAATCCGTTGAGACGACACCGTATGAACTATGGTTTAGCAAGAAACCTAAGCTGTAGTTTCTTAAAGTTTGAGGTTGCAATGCTTATGTGAAAAAGTTTCAACCTGATAAGCTCAAACCCAAATCGGAGAAGTGCGTCTTCATAGGATACCCTAAAGGAAATGTTGGGTACACCTTCTATCACAGATCCAAAGGCAAGATTTTCGTTGCTGAGAATGGATCCTTTCTAGATAAGGAGTTTCTCTCGAAAGAAGTGAGTGGGAGGAAAGTAGAACTTGATGAGGTAACAGTACCTGCTCCCTTATTGGAAAGTAGTTCATCATAGAAATATGTTCCTGTGACTACTACACCAATTAGTGAGGAAGCTAATGATGATGATCATGTAACTTCAGATCAAGTTGCTCCCGAACCTCATAGGTAAACCAGAGTGAGATCTGCACAGACTGGTACGGTAATCCTGTTCTAGAGGTCATGTTACTTGACCATGACGAGCCTACGAACTATGAGGAAGCGATGATGAGCCCAGATTCCACGAAATGGCTTGAGGCCATGAAATATGAGATGGGATTCATGTATGAGAACAAATTATGGACTTTGATTGACTTGCCCATTGATCGGTGAGCCATTGAGATTAAATGGATCTTCAAGAGGAAGACGGACGCTGATAGTAGTGTTACTATCTACAAAGCTAGAATTGTCGCAAAAAGGTTTTCGACAAGTTCAAGGTGTTGACTACGATGAGAGTTATTTCTCACTCGTATCTATGCTTAAGTCTGTCCGAATCATGTTAGCAATTGCCGCATTTCATGAAATCTGGCAAATGGATAAACAAAACTGCATTCCTTAATGGATTTATTAAAGAAGAATTGTATATGATGCAACCAGAAGGTTTTGTCGATCCAAAGGGAGCTAACAATGTGTGCAAGCTCCAGCGATCCATTTATGGACTGGTGCAAGCCTCTCAGAGTTGGAATAAGCGCTTTAATAGTGTGATCAAAGCATTTGGTTTTGTACAGACTTTTGGAGAAGCCTGTATTTACTAGAAAGTGAGTGGGAGCTCTATGGCATTTCTGATATTATATGTGGATGACATATTATTGATTGGAAATGATATAGAATTTCTGGATAGCATAAAGGGATACTTGAATAAGAGTTTTTCAATGAAAGACCTCGGTGAAGCTGCTTACATATTGAGCATCAAGATCTATAGAGATAGATCAAGACGCTTGATAAGTTTTTTCAATGAGTAGTTTTTTCAATGAGTACATACCTTGACAAGATTTTGAAGTAATTCAAAATGGAACAGTCAAAGAAAGAGTTCTTGCCTGTGTTACAAGGTGTGAAGTTGAGTAAGACTCAAAACCCGACCACGGCAGAAGATAGAGAGAGAATGAAAGTCATTCCCTATGCCTTGGCCATAGGTTCTATAAAATATGTCATGCTGTGTACCAGATCTATTGTATACCCTACACTATTTTTGGCAAGGGAGTACAATAGTGATCTAGGAGTAGATCACTGGACAACAGTCAAATTATCCTTAGTGGAATAAGGATATGTTTCTCGATTATGGAGGTGACAAAAAGGTTCGTCGTAAAGGGTTACGTCGATGCAAATTTTGACACTGGTCCAGATGACTCTAAATCTCAATCTGGATACATATTGAAAGTGGGAGCTATTAGCTAGAATAGCTCCGTGCAGAGCATTGTTGACATAGAAATTTGCAAAATACTTACGGATCTGAATGTGGCAGACCCGTTGACTAAACTTCTCTCACAAGCAAAACATGATCACACCTTAGTACTCTCTGGGTGTTAATCACATAGCGATGTGAACTAGATTATTGACTCTAGTAAACCCTTTGGGTGTTGGTCACATGACGATGTGAACTATGGGTGTTAATCACATGGTGATGTGAACTATTGGTGTTAAATCACATGGCGATGTGAACTAGATTATTGACTCTAGTGCAAGTGGGAGACTGAAGGAAATATGCCCTAGAGGCAATAATAAAGTTATTATTTATTTCCTTATATCATGATAAATGTTTATTATTCATGCTAGAATTTTATTAACCGGAAACATGATACATGTGTGAATACATAGACAAACAGTGTGTCACTAGTATGCCTCTACTTGACTAGCTCGTTGATCAAAGATGGTTATGTTTCCTAGCCATAGACAAAGAGTTGTCATTTGATTAACGGGATCACATCATTAGGAGAATGATGTGATTGACTTGACCCATTCCGTTAGCATAGCACTTGATCATTTAGTTTATTGCTATTGCTTTCTTCATGACTTATACATGTTCCTGTGACTATGAGATTATGCAACTCCCGTTTACTGGAGGAACACTTTGTGTGCTACCAAACATCACAACGTAACTGGGTGATTATAAAGGAGCTCTACAGGTGTCTCCAAAGGTAAATGTTGGGTTGGCGTATTTCGAGATTAGGATTTGTCACTCCGATTGTCGGAGAGGTATCTCTGGGCCCTCTCGGTAATGCACATCACATAGGCCTTGCAAGCATTGCAACTAATGAGTTAGTTGCGAGATGATGTATTACGAAACGAGTAAAGAGACTTGCCGGTAACAAGATTGAACTAGGTATTGAGATACCGACGATCGAATCTCGGGCAAGTAACATACCAATGACAAAGGGAACAAAGTATGTTGTTATGCGGTCTGACCAATAAAGATCTTTGTAGAATATGTAGGAGCCAATATGAGCATCCAGGTTCCGCTATTGGTTATTGACCGGAGACGTGTCTCGGTCATGTCTACATAGTTCTCGAACCCGTAGGGTCCGCATGCTTAAAGTTCGATGACGGTTATATTATGAGTTTATGTGTTTTCATGTATCGAAGGAGTTCAGAGTCCCGGGTGAGATCGGGGACATGACGAGGAGTCTCGAAATGGTCGAGACGTAAAGATCGATATATTGGACGACTATATTCGGACATCAGAAAGGTTCCTAATGATTCGGGTATTTTCGAGAGTACCCGGGAATTACGAGAATTCGTATTGGGCCTTAATGGGCCATACGGGAAAGGAGAGAAAGGCCTCAAAGGGTGGCCGCACCCCTCCATGGGCTGGTCCGAATTGGACTAGGGAGGGGGGGGGGGCGCCCCCTTCCTTCCTTCTCTTTTTCCCTTATCTTTCCTTCCCTCCTACGCCTACTACTTGAAAGGGCTCCTAGTTCTACTAGGAAAGGGGGAATCCTACTCCCGGTGGTAGTAGGACTCCCCTAGGGCGCGCCATAGAGAGGGCCGGCCCTCCCCCTCCTCCACTCCTTTATTTACGGGGGCAGGGGGCACCCCAAAGACACAACAATTGATCTCTTGATCTCTTAGCCGTGTGCGGTGCCCCCCTCCACCATAATCCACCTCGGTCATATCGTAGCGGTGCTTAGGCGAAGCCCTGCGTTGGTAGACCATCATCATCGTCACCTCGCCGTCGTGCTGACGGAACTCTCCCTCAAAACTCGTCTGGATCGGAGTTCGAGGGACGTCATCGAGTTGAACGTCTACAGAACTCGGAGGTGTCGTGCGTTCGGTACTTGATCGGTCGGATCATGAAGATGTACGACTACATCAACCGCGTTGTCCTAACGCTTCCGCTTCCGGTCTACGAGAGTACATAGACAACACTCTCCCCTCTCGTTGCTATGCATCACCATGATCTTACGTGTGCGTAGGAAGTTTTTTGAAATTACTATGTTCCCCAACCGATGCACCAAGAATTCACAATCGACGAGCCTCAAATGTTTCAACGAAGACAAATAATTAGTACCAAGCCAGGTAGGATACCTCCGACCAAAAAACATCAATACCTAGATCTTCCAAGTTCTGTGTTGGGATTAGCTGCTCAAAGGTCTTCTCAATATTACAAATATCTTCTTCTGGATATGATTCACCAATACACTCGGTACACCTTAGACTAAAAAATTTGAGATATTTCTTATCTCTTCGCCACCATGAATCTGTACTAGGAGGAGCTCCTCTTTCCATTTTAATCATATAAAGCCGCCTTAGCTGTGAAAGATATCTCAACTCTTCCAACTCCCATCCATCTTGTACTGTAGCATTATCATTTCCACCACCAATTGGGAAATCTTCTAAATCACTGAGCTACACCAATCTGCCTATTCCTTTTGGAACCTGATTGATTGATGTATCTTCAAGATCGAGACGCCTTAAACTGCACAACTGAGTGACAGCCAAAGGAAGATGATGCAGAGCACTATATCTTTGCAAATTCAATATTTGAAGATTTTTCAGGGAGCCAATGGACTCAGGAAGGCAAGATATGCTAGTACCATCGAGGTCAAGTAGACGTATATGTAGCAAATTACCTATGTAATCTGGAATGCTTTGTACAAGTGAGTCGCTCAGTTCCAAAACATGAAGATACGGAAATCTCTTCAAAATTGTCTCCTCTACTATCCGTGCCTTCTGAGCAGTTTGGAAAGTCCTCACCAGAAGTTTCCCCTTACCCATGCCAGGTAACACTCATATATCCTTCTTAGTGACAACAGTAACACATCTCAATTTTGACATGTCTGTACCTTCTAATGATTCCGAATCACCAATAAAGCATTCTTCTCTTGATAAATAACAAGAAAGCTACCTTAAAAGGGCATGCATTTTGCATTCAGTATGATCAAAATATGATGTTGGAAAATGTAGCATGCAATTTCAAAAAAAACCTACGCTCACGCAAGATCTATCTAGGACTAGAGTGTGTCCACGTAACCTTGTAGACCAAAAGCGGAAGCATTTGACAACGCAGTTGATGTAGTCGAATTTCTTCTGGTTCCGACCGATCAAGCACCGAACGTATGGCACCTCCGAATTCTGCACACGTTCAGCTCGATGACATCCCTCAAACTCTTGATCCAGCAAAGTGTCGAGGGAGAGTTCCATCAGCATTACAGTGTGGTGACGATGATGGTGAAGTGATCCGCGCAGGGCTTCTCCTGAGCACTACGTGAATATGACCAGAGGCGTAAACTGTGGAGGGGGCGCCGCACACGGCTAACAACAGTTGATCTGTGTTCTAGTGGTGCCCCCCCACATATATATAGGTTGGAGGGGAGGAGAGGCAGCCAAGGGGGCGCTCCAAGTAGGAGGAATCCTACTTGGGTGCCTCCCAATTCGGCCTCCCCCTTCCATATTCATCTGGGGGAAGGAAGGAGGAGGGAGGAGAGAAGGAAGGGGGGGGGCGAATTGCTCCCCTTCCTTTGTCTCTTCCCCTATTTCCTTCCCCTTATTTCGGCCTACATGGGGTGCACCAGCCCCCTATGGGCTGGTCTGTCCCTTCTTGGCCCATTAGGCACATGTAGTTGCCGGGGGATGCCCGGAACCCCTTCCGGTGACCCGATATGTACCCGGTACCCCCGGAACACTTCCAGTGTTCGAATATCATCGTTATATATATGAATCTTTACCTCTCGACCATTTCGAGACTCCTCGTCATGTCCGTGATCTCATCCAGGACTCCGAACAACATTCAGTCACCAAATCACATAACTCATATAATACAAAATCGTCATCGAACATTAAGCGTGCGGACCCTACGGGTTCGAGAACTATGTAGACATGACCGAGACAGCTCTCCAGTCAATAACCAACAACGGAACCTGGATGCTCATATTGGTTCCCACATATTTTATGAAGATCTTTATCGGTCGTACCGTAATGACAACATACGTTATTCCCTTTGTCATCGGTATGTTACTTACCCGAGATTCGACCATCGGTATCTTCATACCTAGTTCAATATGTTACCGGCAAGTCTCTTCACTGGTACAGCGGCGTGCTATAAAAACGGTTTTAACCCCTTTCCACGACCGTATTTGGAACCGTCGCCAAGTGAGTGTGGGCGATAGGGGGGGGGGGGTCCTTCCCACACAACCCAGAAACCGTCGGGGATAGGACACAGGCTGGGGCCAAATGAGCTCGTGTGCGATCGGGCGAGGCATCGAAACCCAATCATTTCCGTTCGTATGTACATCCCACATGGTGAATCCCAGAAAATCATTTCCGTTAGTATGTATATCACACACAGTTCTTTGTGTGGAAATGTTTGTGCAAGGTGGCCTAACGCAAATAGTTTGCTGTCGGTTGATTGAACACGCCTACTTTCTAAAAACCGTGCGGGTTGTTTGAGTTCATCGCCCATGGTGCTGTCTGAGTAACCGTCTGCAATAGAAAACCCCAGTAAGCAGGGTAATTAGCCTATTATTGATAATCCATGTACTAATCAAATTGATATTTATTATAAAACACACCAGATATTTCATATCCGTATAATAGCAACCAGGATTTCACCTCCTATGAGACCTGTGTTGCCGGACACTCGGATTCGTCCCCGGCCACAGACTCCGAACCGCTCGCGTCCGTGCCCATCTAATCTGATTGGGCACCGATCATGGAGTTCACCTCCGCAGATATCTTTCAGCACTCGCCCCTAGGCGACGTGCTTAACTCATTACGGTCTCTCTCCTTGTCAGGAGACCCTTGGCCGAACTATGTCCGGCTCGAGTGGGAAGCGGACGGTGAAGAAATTCATTCCCCACCCACCACCCATTTAATAGCTACTGTCGATGACCTAACCGACATGCTTGACTTCGACTCCGAAGACATCGATGGTATGGACGACGATGTGGGACACGAACAGGAACCACCGCCCACAGGGCGCTGGACGGCTACCTCATCGTATGATATATACATGGTGGACACCCCCAAAGAAAGCGATGGCAACAAGGCAACAGAGGATAATTCCCCGAGAAGCAATCCAAGAACCAGCGTCATCGGTGCCGCTCTAAGCCCCGCCATAGCAAAAACAGCGATACCGGGACAGGAGATAATAATGCCGCAAATAGTGCCGAAGACAAAGACAAACCCCTCCAGCCAGGCTTTGAGCAAGAGGATGGGCAAGCCAGCCTCAAGGAACATGCAGTAGACAGAGAATCAGAGGATGAAAATTACATGCCTCTCTCCGAAGACGAGGTGAGCCTCGGCGACGAAGAATTTATTGTGCCCGAGGATCCCGTCGAACAGGAGCGCTTCAAGCGTCGGCTTATTGCCACAGCAAAAAGCCTGAAGAAAAGGCAACAATAGCTTCAAGCTGAGCAAGATCTGCTAGCGGATAGATGGACTGAGGTCCTAGCAGCCGAGGAACACGAACTTGAGCGCCCAATCAAAAGTTTCCCAAAGCGTAGGTTGCTACCCCAGATTGAAGAGGAAGCATTAGGGCTTGCGCTTCCAGCGTATGATGCGGAAGACCGGCCACCTCGTGGCCACGACAAAGTGGCATATAAGCCCGAAGTCCAGCCCGCACCCCGTCGCCAGTCAAACAAAAATAGCAAGGCCCGGGGTAACATGCAAGACCTGGAGACATATTGGAAAACAAAGCATGACACAAAAGATCGATCTTCGGATCACGAGGGTGTGCCCCAACACATGACGACGACCGTCATGCCGGATATACCAAAAACAAACCCGGCCGGGCTGAACACAGTAGACGAGACTCGTATGAACTGCGTCATGACATAGCCCGGCATAGAGGCGCCGCACACCCCCTATGCTTCACCGATGAGGTAATGGATCATGAATTCCTAGAAGGGTTCAAACCCGTGAATATTGAATCATACGATGGTACTACTGACCCCGCGGTATGGATAGAGGATTTCTTCTTCCACATTCACATGGCCCGCGGGGATGATCTACACGCCATCAAGTACCTCCCGTTAAAATGCAAAGGACCGGCTCGACATTGGCTAAATAGCTTGCCAGAAAACTCCATCGAAAGTTGGGAGAACCTGGCAGACGCATTCCTGGACAACTTACAGGGCAATTATGTGCGACCACCGGATGCTGATAATTTAAGTCACATAACACAACAGCCCAGAGAGTCAGCCAGGAAATTTTGGACTCGGTTCCTAACCAAAAAGAACCAAATTGTGGATTGTATGGATGCCGAAGCCCTAGCGGCCTTTAAACATAACATCCGTGACGAGTGGCTCGCCAGACATCTCGGCCAAGAGAAGCCAAAGTCCATGGTAGCCCTCACAACACCCATGACCAGCTTCTGTGCGGGCAAGGATAGCTAGTTGGCACGTAGCAACAACACAGCAAGCAACCCTGGCACATCGGAGGCCAGAGACAGCAACGGCAAGCCATGTCGCAACAGATACAAGCGCCGCAACAATGGCGATAACGCCGAAGACACAGCAGTCAATGCCGGATTCAGCGGCTCTAAATCTAGTCAGCGCAAAAAGCCGTTCAAAAGAAACAATCTGGGTTCGTCTAGTTTGGACCGCATACTCGACCGCTCATGTCAAATTCACGGCACCCCCGATAAGCCAGCCAACCACACCAACAGAGAATGCTAGGTGTTCAAACAGGCCGGCAAGTTGAATGTCGAAAGCAAGGAAAAGGGGCTGCATAGCGACGACGAGGAGGAGCCCCGGCCGCCGAACACAGGAGGACAGAAGAAATTTCCTCCCCAAGTGAAAATGGTAAACATGTTATACGCAACCCATATCCCCAAGCAGGAACGAAAGCGTGCACTCAGGGACGTCAACGCGATGGAGCCAGTCGCCCCAAAGTTCAATCCATGGTCTTCTTGTCCGGTCACTTTTGATCGCAGGGACCACCCCACTAGTATCCGTCATGGCGGTTCTGCCGCATTGGTCCTCGATCCTATCATTGACAGATTCCACCTCACTCGAGTCCTTATGGACGGTGGCAGCAGCCTGAAGCCCCTAGCGTACTGACCGTATCAGGATATGGTGCGCAAAATGGGTATCGACCCCTTGAGGATCAAACCCACAAAAACCACCTTCAAAGGTGTCATACCAGGTGTAGAGCCCTGTTGCACGGGCTCAATCACACTGGAAGTGGTCTTCGGATCTCCGGATAACTTCCGAAGCGAAGAGTTAATCTTTGATATCGTCCCCTACCGCAGTGGCTATCACGCACTACTCGGACGAACCACATTCGCTAGATTCAATGCGGTACCGCATTATGCATACCTCAACCACAAAATGCCAGGACCTCGCAGGGTTATAACAGTTAATGGAAACACAGAACGCTCGCTCTGCATAGAGGAGCACAATACGGCCCTTGCAGCAGAAATGCAAAGCAGTTTTGAGGCAAACAGCCAGTTTGGCGACAAGGTCCATAGACACATTCAAGCTAGTCCGGAATAACCTGCAACAGAATCCCCAGGCGCGTTCAGAGCTCGCCTAGCAATTCGGCCTCCGTCCTAGTCCCAGTCAAGCAATGAAATTTATGCCGCGCATACATAACTACGCACTAAAGATACCATGGGTATAGGCGGAGGCACGGCTATGGCACGTCCCACAATGCTGTTCAACCGCCTCAGGACCAGTATATCTTTATCATTCTCTTCCTTTCAGAACCCTATTCTCTGGAGGCCCTCTCCGATAGCTAGATCATCGGACCCATTATGGGAGGGAAACACCAAGGGAGCAAGAAGCTTTGACGTACAAGGGAATACCCAGGTGGTTTCTCATACCGATCGTTATACTTGTTTTACTTACCCGCACGCAACTCGCCCTCGGATCGTACATGTCAGATAGTCCTATTTTTGCTTATTGTTCTACTTATACACATACGCTTTGACGTATCCTATAAATAACAATGCACAGCGTCAGCTTACTATTACATTTCTTCACCTTCTTATTTTTTATTTCTTTTATTTGTTTGTCTATTCACGACAAGTTGCTCCCGTACATTCTGGTACGGTCAGTACGCCAGGGGCTTCAGTGTACCCCATAACACGGCAAGAAAAGTTCAAACACTTTCGACAGTGTGGCACCCCGAACTTATAGCATTATATGCATCAGCTCCGAATCATGTCTTGGGTCAATAGTTGGGTTTGCCCGGCTCTCATGTTTTGGTGCCTTACGTTCCGCTATATCAGCTAAGGTAGCACTGGGAGAGCTACTGTGATTGTGTCCCGGTTCTTCCAGACGAGCACCTCAGTAGAGAAAGCCGAAAACTGACTGTCATGATGCGGCGAAAGCTGGTCGCTGTTCGAGAGGTCCCAAATCCCTAAAGATTTTTTTCCGCATCAGGCGAGGAGTCGGCCTTGTCCGATTTAGGCGTTCATAGCGCCCCAAGTTCGGCCTTCCAAATACTGGGGGCTTCGCCAAAATTTAAAATTGTAGACTTCTACGGCTATGTGAGAGCGATAAAGCCTTATAGTCCGATTGCCTGGTTCGTTGTGCTGAGCACCTCCTTCGAAGCACCTAAAACTGGGATAAAGAGTGATCAGATTTATCCCGAACACCTCAGTACTAGCTACATGGGGCAGAAGCCGACGACTGGCCAACTCTCAGATTTTATAAATGCCCGCACAGAAGGTAATATTTTAAATCAACAAGCGTTATATAGCGCAGATGAACTCGTTTTCATATTACAGGACCACATGAGTACGTTCATTCAAATATTACATCCTTAGAACATTCCTCCGCCACAAGGCGGGCACCCTTCAGGACGCTGTCATAATAATTCTGAGGGCGGCGATGCTCCTTGCCCTCCGGCGGCCCCTCCTTCACCAGCTTCTCGGCGTCTATCTTTGCCCAGTGCACTTTCGCTCGGGCAAAAGCCATGTGCGCACCCTCAATGCAGATGGACCGCTTTATGACTTCAAGACATGGGCAAGCATTCACAAGCCGCCTCACCAGGCCGAAGTAGCTGCTAGGTAGGGGCTCGCCAGGCCACATCCAGACTACGAGGCCCTTAATGGCATGTTCGGCCGCCTTGTGGAGCTCAACCAATTGCTTCAACTGGTCGCTCAAGGGCATCGGATGTTCAGTCCCAGTATACTGAGACCAGAACAACTTCTTTGTAGAGCTCCCTTCTTCGGCCCGGTAAAATTCCGTGGCATCGGATACACTGCGGGGAAGATCTGCGAATGCTCCTGGAGAGCTCCGAACTCGGGTAAGTAAAAGGAAAGTTTCCTTCACATGCTTGCTTTGCATAATGAATTCCTTACCTGCCGCTATCTTCTGGACCGCCTGAATCTCCTGGAGGGCCTTGTGGGCTTTGGCCTTGGCATTTTTTGCGCTCTCAAGGGCCTTCGCAAGCTCAGACCCTTGTTTCTTAGAGTCACGCTCCAAGGACTCGTATTTTTTGATGAGATCCTGGAGCTCTTGCTGCACCTCGCCGACTCAAGCCTCTTGCTTCTCGCGCTCGGTGCGCTCCTTGGCCGCTTTATCTTCGGCCTCGGACATCACCTCCTTCAGTGCCGCCACTTCGGTCGTGGTCCCTAGCAAAATTCATGATGATCTTGTGACTTAACAACCACATTACTTTTTATTCCTTATCAATATACGGACGGGTATTACTTACCTTTGTTCTCTTCGAGATGCCTCTTGGTAAGGCCGAGCTCTTTTTCGGACCGCTCAAGGTCCCGCTTCAGTGCGGAGACCTCCGCAGTGCGAGCGGCAGTGGCCAGCAGCGAAGCCTGCTTATTCACATAAGACACATTCTGATTAGACTCCTGTGATTATTATTTGATCCTCTGTTCGGCCTTTCTTTGCGAACGCCAAACAGAGCATCAGGGGCTACTGTCTATGCTATAGCATTTTCTTATAAATTGATTACTTACCTCAAAGCCTGTTAAGAGGCTGGCACAGGCTTTAGTCAGTCTGCTTTTAGCGGACTGAACCTTCTCTACCACCGCACTCATGACAGTGCGGTGCTCTTCATTAATGGAAGCTCCATGAAGCGCTTCCAGCAAGTTGTCCGGTGCCTCTGGATGGACAGAGGCCATCAGCATAGACGGCTCGCCCCCCTTTGTGAGGGGTCGCCCGACAGAGTCCGGAACCACGGGAGGTTCCGGCGCAGTATTCGGCCGGGGGCCGGACTTGCTGCCCCCATCCTTTGGGCCCACGGGAGCCTTGCCTCCCATGCGCCCGGCGTCTGGGAGGTCGCCTTGGGGCACCCCCAGAACTACCTTCCCTTGGCTTGGTGCCCTTCGAGACAACACCTCGGCGTCGTCCGTAGGGCAGGGGAGGAGGCGGTCGGGAGAGAATCACTGTTCATCTCCGACAAGCCCAGAGACCCATCCGAAGAGGATATGTCGAGACGATCCTTGGGTAGGCTGCATGATCATGTTCGGCATGATAAGAAACAATGAAACGAAATAAACAAGAAATGTTATGGTACACGAATACTTACGACTTCGCCAGGGGCTTTTCCCTGGGCAACCACTCCTCGTTGTTGAACGCGGCCGTGGTGGAATGGTCTGGAAGGAGGGCTCTTCCCTTCTTGGACCCTTCGGCCTCCCCGGATGGGGCGACTTTCCTTTTCTTATCCCCCTGGCTGGATGGGGAGAATTTTCCTCTTCCTCCTTGAGGGAGTCCTGGATTAGGGGTTCTCCGGACAGCCGGACTATTAGACTATGAAAGATTGAAGACTTCGTCTCGTGTCCGGATGAGACTCTACTTGGCGTGGAAGGCAAGCTAGGCAATACGGATATGGATATCTCCTCCTTTGTAACCAACCTTGTGTAACCCTAACCCTCTCCGGTGTCTATATAAACCGAAGGGTTTTAGTCCGTAGGACAATAACCTCAACATACAATCATACCATAGGCTAGCTTCTAGGGTTTAGCCTCTTTGATCTCGTGGTAGATCTACTCTTGTACTACCCATATCATCAATATAATTCAAGCAGGACGTAGGGTTTTACCTCCATCAAGAGGGCCCGAACCTGGGTAAAACATTGTGTCCCCTGCCTCCTGTTACCCTCCGGCCTAGACGCACAGTTCGGGACCCCCTACCCGAGATCCGCCGGTTTTGACACCGACATTGGTGCTTTCATTGACAGTTCCTCTGTGTCATCGCCGTTAAGGCTTGATGGCTCCTACTATCATCGATAGCGATGCGGTCCAGGGAGAGACTTTTCTCCCCAGACAGATCTTTGTATTCGTCGGCTTTGCACTGCGGGCTAATTCGCTTGGCCATCTGGAGCAGATTGAAATCTACGCCCCTGGCCGTCAGGTCAGATTTAGAAGTTTGAACTACACGGCCGACATCCGTGGAGACTTGATCTTTGACGGATTCGAGCCACAGCCGGGCGCGCCGCACTGTCACGACGGGTATGACCTAGCTCTGCCGCCGATAAGTACCCCAGAGGCCGCGCCCACATCAGCTCCGACCCTTAGCTCGGAGCCAACTATGCAATTCGAGGACAGGTGGCTAGACAGCGCCTCAGGGGCTGCAGTCTCAACGGCGATCGAGCCGAACACCAGCCTAATCCTCTGCGAAGCCCGTGACTCCAAGGTGCCGGTCTCTTTTCTGGACTTCGAACCGTCCGCGCCCCTGCCAATCGAATCTGATTGGGCGCCGATCATGGAATTCACCGCCGCGGATATCTTTCAGCACTCGCCCTTCGGCGACATTCTGAATTCACTAAGGTCTCTCTCTTTGTCAGGAGAGCCCTGGCCGGACTATGGCCAACAGGATTGGGATGCGGACGACGGAGAAATTCGACGCCCACCCACCACCCACTTCGTAGCCACTGTCGATGATTTAACCGACATGCTTGACTTCGACTCCGAAGACATCGACGGTATGGACAACGATGCGGGAGGCGAAGAGGAACCACCGCCCACAGGGCGCTGGACGTCCACCTCATCATATGACGTATACATGGTGGACACACCAAAAGAAGACAACGACGAGGAACGGAAGGATGCAATGAAGGCTTGTCCCCTCGAGAAGTAGTCAAAGCGGTGGCGTAAGCGCCGCCCCAAATCCCGCCTCGGCAGAAATAACGATCATACAGACCCAGTGTTGGAGCAGGGCTAACTACTGCCGGACCACGACAATACGGAAAATCAAACCGAACAAACCAATTTTGTCAAGATAAAAGTCCGGATGACATAACGCCGGACAGGCACCTGGAGCAGCAGAATGCCCGTCAAAGGCTTGTTGCCACCACGAGGAGTCTGAAAAAGTAGAAGCAAAGGCTCAAGGCTGCGCAGGACACACTCCAAATTAGATGGAGTAAAGTACTCAACACAACAGCAAAGTATGGTGGTAATCGCCCCACCAAGAGCTACGCGAAGCGGAAGTTGCTACCCGAACTCGATGAGGAGGCCCTAGATCCCCCACAACCAAAAATCAAAATGGCCACCTGGCCGGATAGACGACCTCACAGCCAACATGGAGCGGCAAACAACTCCACTCACAAGCCAATAAGCGATCCACACGAGGGCTCGCACCAAAAGGACGGCGCAACCAGATCCATCTATGGACCACGCAAGCGCTCCCCAACATATGATGTAACACAACAAACATCAGAACAACGCGGTACACCCAACTACAGGGGTGCCGCACACCCCCTATGTTTCACCGATGAGGTGTTGGACCATGAATTCCCAGAGGGATTCAAACCCGTAAACATAGAGTCATACGACGGAACAATAGGCCCTGGGGTCTGGATTGAGGACTATATCCTTCACATCCATATGGCTCGAGGAGACGATCTCCACGTCATCAAGTACTTACCCCTCAAGCTCAAAGGGCCAGCTCGGCACTGGCTTAAAAGCCTCCCCGAAAACTCAATTGGAAGCTGGGAAGAGCTCGAAAACGCTTTTCGGGCAAATTTTCAAGGGACTTATGTCCGACCCCCGGATGCGGACGCTTTGAGCCATATAACTCAACAGCCCGGAGAGTCAGCCCGAAAGCTTTGGAACAGGTTCCTAACTAAGAAGAACCAAATAGTCGACTGCTCGGACGCCGAAGCCTTGGCAGCTTTTAAGCATAGCGTTCGCGACGAATGGCTTGCCAGACACCTCAGCCAAGAAAAGCCGAGAACAATGGCAGCATTAACAAGCCTCATGACCCGCTTTTGCGCGGGTGAGGACAACTGGCTAGCCAGATGCAGCACCAGCGACCCAAGAACATCCGAAGTTAGAGATGAAAACGGGAAATCACGACACAGCAAAAATAATAAACGTCGGAATAAAGAAGACAGCCCGAAGAGCACGGCGGTACATGCCGGATTCCGAAGCTCTCGGCCAGGTCAGCAAAAGCTGCCCTCGAAAGGCGCCAGAGATGAACTGGCCAGCCTAAACAAAATTCTGGACCAAGTATGTCAGATCCATAGCACCCCTGGTAAACCCGCTAATCATACCCATAGAGAATGTTGGGTCTTCAAGCAGTCCGGCAAGCTCAACGCCGTACATAAGGGGGAGGATACACCAAGCGAAGATGAGGATGAGCCTCTCAAGCAAGACGCTGGGGAACAAAAGAAGTTTCCATCAGAAGTCAAAATAGTCAACGTATTACATGTGATCAAGTGAAGCAAAGCGGCCCTCCCAGATAAATATGCCCAAGGGCCTATCACCGCAAAACCCTGCCACTAACCAGTCACTTTCGACCATCGTGATTACTCAGCAAGTATCCGGCGGGCAGGATGGGCTCCCCTGGTATTAGACCCAATAATTGACGGATACCACTTTGCATGAGTCCTGATGGACAGTGGCAGCAGTTTAAACCTAATATACCAGGATACAATCCGCGAAATGGGGATATACCCAACGAAAATTTGCCATAGCAACACTGCCTTTAAAGGAGTAATGCCAGGCCCAAGGGCTCACTGCACGGGCTCCCTGCTACTAAAGGTTATATTCGGCTTCCCCGCTAACTCCCGTAGCAAACATTTAACCTTCAATGCTCCGTTCCAATGCGGTTATCAAGCACTACTTGGACGCGAAGCTTTTGCTCGCTTTAATGCAATACCACATTACGCTTCCCTGACGCTCAAGATGCCCGGTCCACGCCGCATCATTACAGTGAACGGAAGTATTAAGCGATCCTTGCGCGCTGAAGAGAATGCGACTGCCTTGGCAGCCGCACACTAAAAACGGCCTCACTAACTAAAGTATTTGATAGGTCGTCAAGACCACGGACACGGTTAGACGAGTCTGGCACTGCTATATGTAATTTATACCGGAGTGATGGCCACACCCCTATTACAAATACAAGGGGCTCAATGCGCAGACAAGTGGCAATTTCTACTCATTTCTAGTTATACATGGTCTCTTTAAAAACCACCTTTTTGCACGACAACTTCTTTACCTAAGTTCCTCTCTTTTACAGATGACCATCGTGCTACACCCGTCCAGGATACGGCATAATGGAGACACAGGCGCAGACGTGCAGCAGGGACCCGCTCCAAGGATTCTTTTTAGATTAAGACCCTGCGTAAATCTTTTTTACTGTCTCTTGTTGATACACATCCACCGAATTCTCAGCACAATTGAGAAGGATGCTGACGTCTTGGCATGTGGCCACGTCATAATAATGCACATACCTGGACACAAGGGGCTTCTTACAAAGGGCACTATTTAGGCCCGGTTTATACCATAAAGACCGAATACCTTAGGGAGTGTTTGGCGTCGCCAGTTTGGCCTTATATCATCAGCTCCGAATCATTGGCTTTGGTCAAATGTTGGGTTTGCCCGGCTCCTGTGTTTTGGTGCCTTACATTCCGCTTTATCGGCTAAGGCAGCACCAGGAGAACTACTGCGATTGTGCCCTGGTTCATCCGGACAAGCACCTCAGTAGAGAAAGCCGAAAATTGACTGTCATGATATAGCGTGAGATTGGTCAACCACTCGATGACCTATCAGAATGTTAGAATTCCTCCGCCTTAACGAAGGGCCGTTTTCCGGCCAGGCATGTATGCACCCCGAGATCAGGAGAGTGCAGAGCCACCAGGGGCTATCTAGTTGTCGGGGGTTTGGTGCGACATATGCCAACGGATGGCTTATCATGGTGGGGGCAAGTAGAACGTCACCGGTGCCTGAAAACGGGATGAGGCGAAGACATGCACGCCGGCGAATCTTACCCAGCTTCGGGGCTCTCCGGGGAGATAATACCCCTACTGCTGCTCTGCGAGGGTCTCCGCATGATCACTATGGTCAAGTGTTTACACGGTTGCTCCTTGAGCAGTGTCTGGTGGTAGGAGAGGGCAAGGCTAGCTCTCCCCTTCTATCTGGTATGGTATAAAACTACTGGGGTCCAACCCTTTGCATGGGTGCCCTGGGGGCTTTATATAGGCCTACCCTCAAGGGGTACAGTGGTAATTTGACTAGGCGTGGGCCCAGCCGTCAGTGCCTCTGACCTCCGACTTCTCCGCTGACTGCTGGGGCCCGCCGACTGGTGGGCCCCGCCGACTGGTCTGGTACGGAGCCGACATGCCGCGTCCGTCGCGGGCGGGTCTTGCCGGCTGCTGATTACTATAGCCGTGCTCCTGATGACGCAAGCTTGGTCATGGGGTCGTGGCAACAGCCCCGCCGCCTGGCGGGCGATCACTGTGGCCACTCCCCATCTCTTCTTGATTAATGGCGCGTGGGTCCCGGGGGAGGGCTCGGCTGACTCCCCTGGGCCGACTCCCGACGGGTCCGACTGGCGGTCCTCCCGTCGTCTCCCGAGGTCTCGCTGACTGGTGGCCCCCGCTGCCTCCAGGCCGTACAGACAAGTCGTCATGGGCGCAGGACCCGGTACAGTGGTGCTGATGTCAGGGTCGGCCGGGCAACAGTGCCACGCCGCAGGGAGATCTTCCCAAGTACGGCGTGCTGTAGCCATGCCTGCCCTTGGTAAGGGGCGGGGAGTGGGCTTCATTGTAGCCACGCCCCTGCCCCGTCCCCTTCGATGAGGTCACGGTTTGTTGGACTCGCCGGCCGACTCCCCAAAGCCGGCTTCTCTGGAAGTCGCCCCTGGGACTCGGCCGTGAGCGGGCAGTCGGCCGCCTTGCCGTAGACTCCCCAGGAGGCGGCTCTTCGCCCTGTGGTTTTGAGGGGCGCAGCCTGCCCCGATGTCTTGAAAGGTTATGGGGCTCGGGTTGGCCTACCCGTGGCCCATTACTCCGACAGTAGTCCTCGAAGCTGGTGAGGCACTGCGGACGATCGGCCGAGAAGCCTCAGCAGTTTCTCTTTCCGGGTGCTCAACACATGGTCTTTATTGACTTCTGCCAGGCTGACTAGAAGGAGTCGGACTCGCCCAACTCGGACTCACTCAATTCCGACTTGCTCAGTAGTTCGAACGTCGCGGCGGGATTTCATGTGGCGTGCTAGCTAAGCTTCCAGGACGCCGCCTGTTCTAGGCCTGTCATGCGAGGGCATGTGGCCAGGCCATCCTGCCAGCCCACGCGCGCGATGGGACAGGCCCGTCGGCGGGGCACGCCACTACCGCGCCTCGGCGCCCGAGCGGATCCGCTGCGGCCCCGGTGGATGGTTGGGATTCCCGTGAAGTTACTGCGCACAGTAACTTTACGTGGATCGTGGGGGTCGTGGGGTTGCGGGCGCAGTAAATCCCCACGTCCGCCCCCTCAGCTTCGCAGCCCACGGGGCTATAAGTAGGGGGAAGAGGGGGGCACGCGCGCCCCTCCTTCCCACTACCCCTTGCTTTCTTCCTCCTCGCAGCTCCTCGCTCTCCTGCTTCCTTTTCTCTTCTTCGCTCCGCTGCACGCCCAAGCTTCGGCGAACGCTGCGGTGACAGCTCACGATGAGTTCTTCCTCCGCTGCTGCGCCTCCCCCAGTGCGCTCCGGCACCTGGGACGGCTCCGAAGTCCACGGAGACCATATCGAGTTCCTCCGCTGGACCCGTCGGCTTCCCGGTGAAGATCGCGTGCAGGTGCGTCTTGCACCGGCGGGGGAGATTTCCCCTGCCCCGCAGGAGGGCGAGCGGGTCATCTTCCGCTCGCACTGCCTGCGTGGGCTGGGGTTGCCGGCGAGCAGCTTTTTCCGGTCGTTCATGGAGTTCTACGGTCTCCAGCCGCACCACCTCACCCCCAACACAGTGGTGCTGTTGTCCGCCTTCGTGGCTCTGTGCGAAGGCTTCCTTGGAGTCCTCCCCACCCTCGAGCTCTGGGGGGAGTTCTTCTTCTCCAAGCTCGGCACCCAAGCCGCGGGCATGCCGGCTCAGTGCGGCGCCTTCATCGCCGTGCAAAAGACAGGAGCCGACAACCACTTCCCCTCCATCTCGCTGTTGAAGTCGGTGAAGATGTGGTAGAGGTCCTACTTCTTCGTCAGGAACGTCGGCACGAGGGGCGACTGGGTCAATCTGCCGGCTTTCAAAGCCGGCCCGCCGGCTGGCAGACTGCCCAACTGGTCCTACCGGGCCAGGTCGCTGACGCCTGTGGGAGCCGGCGCCATCACGCGACTCCGAGTGCTGACGCAGTCGGAGGGTCTGACTGGTCCGGACCTGCTGGCCGCCTTCGTCTCACGCCGAGTTCTCCCACTCCAATGCCGCCCTCACATGATATGCTAGATGAGTGGGGGCCGCGACCCGAGTCGGATGTGCACCAAGGACATGCCTCACGAAGAGGTGGCCCTTATGGTGAACTACCTCTCGGACAGCAGGCTCCCGGAGGACTGGTGATTCAGCAAGGAGCCATACTCCCGTGCCAACCCCCGGCCCGTGGTGAGTCGCCTTTCTTTTCTTTCTTTGGATTGTCTTCTTCTTGCCGAGTTTTGTTCTGATCAGTCGGCTTTGGTTAGAATCCCCTTCTTCACCCACCAGTCGGCACCTCGGGGCCGACCCGTGAATTCGTCGCCGACCGGGCGGAGAGCAACGTCGACGACCCCGATCTAGGGGCGGCGGCTCTGGAAGACGACACCGAGGGAGGAGGAGGAACGACGGGCGACTTCAGGCCCTCGGCTACCTTCGCCGACTGGCCTGAAGACGACGCCGAGGGAGGAGTCGCCCCTCGCCATCGGCCAGGAGCCAGCCAGCCGGGCGCGGGCTCTTCTGCCTCGTCGGGCGCTCCAGGCGGCGGGAAGAAGCGCCGGGCTGTGCTGACCTTGTTCGGCAGCCGACCGAAGAAGCCCAAGGGCTCGGCTGCGGCGACCCGGCGGGACGAGGCAGCCGCGAAGGCCATCCGCTTCCGTAAGGAAGTGAAGAAGCCACCGTTGGTCTCTGCGTAAGTATTCTGTCTTCAAAGTTTATTCTTTCTTAGTGTTTTGTCTGAGTCTCTGCTCGCCCCTCTTTCTTCAGGGCTCCCCTCTCTCTTGAGTGGGTTGCCGCCGCCTCCGTCATGGGGTCAGCGGAGACGCCCGCCACCACTCAGCGGATAGACCCCGCTGCCGACCTCCGGGAGGCGACGGAGTGGAATGTGCAGGAGAAGCGCAAAGAAGAAGAAGCCCTCCGCCTGGAGAAGGCGGAGGCCGACAGGGCGGAGGCCTCCGCTAAGAAAAAACTAGCGGAGGCCGAAGCCGCCGCCGCGGCGAAGCAGCAGGCTGAGGAAGCCGCACGCCGCCAGTCGGCCTTGCTTGTTACCCCATTGAACTCTGCGCTGCCGCCCCCGAAGTTCACGGGGCAGACTGGAGAAGCCGGCGGGGAGAACCTCGTCGAGGAGAGGGAAGGCAGCGAGCCCTCTACTCCGGGCGCGAACGTTCCGCCGCCGCCTCCACCACCGTCTGAAGGTATGCAAGGCGAGCAGCTAGCGGACCCTCCGGTGCTGCCGACCGAAGACGAGGCCGTGGCGAGGCTACTCCTCCAGGTCGGCTCGCCAGCGCGCCGTCGTCTGGAGAAGGCGACTTTGGCACCCCGCCCCATGGAAGCCGGCACCGCCAGCTCGGCGGCTCCAGACGCTGAAGCGACGAGCGCCGCACCTGTTGGGTGGGTGCGAGGAGGCGGCACAGGGCCACTGAACCGAGCGCTCCTGGACGTCCAGGCGAAGCTCCGTGCTGAGGGCGACGCCCTCCAGAGTTGCACCAAGGCATTCCTAGCGTCGTGGGAAACCGTCCGGGTATGTTTTTTCTTGTTCCTCTCTGTGGGGGCGCGCCAGCGCACACATTGGGTGTAGTCCCCGAGTTTCGGGCCGGCTACTCAGCAGGCGGCCCGGAACTCCAATTGATGAACTTCTGGGTACTAACTTTGTCTGAAATGCTTGTTGCAGGATTACCACAACTTCCGTGTCACTGCCTTCAACCGTAATGTTGAAGAGTTGGGCAAGCGGACCGCCAACTTGGCGGAGAGCCGGTGTAAGTCCTTCCCTCTTTTTTCTTTTCCGGGAGGGCGCGCTAGCGCACCCGCGGGCTGCATCCCCGAGATTCGGGCCGACTGCTGAGCAGTCGGGCCGGATCTCCCCAGTGACCTACTTTATTGACGACTGTTGTCTTTCTTCCTTTCCTTCAGGGGCCAACGCTGCTCTTCAACAGCAGCTGAGCGAAGCCAACTCCGCCCTTCTCACCAAAGGGGAGGAGTGCAGCAGGCTCGCCACAGAGCGCGATCTGCTGGCCACTCAGTTGGCAGAGCAGAAGGAGCTGCTTGCGAAGTCGCAGAGGGAGGCGGAGGAGACGGAAACCGCCCTCTTGGCCGAGTTCGCAAGCGAGCGCTCCTCCTGGTCTGACAAGGAGGCGCTGCTGTCCTCCGGCTTCCACGAGATTGAAGACATCGTTGATGGTGAGTCTCTTTATTTTCTTTCTTCGAGCTGCCGACTTAGATCGTGCCGACTCCTGGTTTTTGACTTGCTTTTTCGTTTCTTCGTGTCTTTTGCAGACTTCTTCCCTGGGCAGTCGCATGCCGCTATCCAAGCCATCGAGGCCGATCGTGAAAGTCGGAGGGCAGAGGGCATGGAGATTGCCGCTGATGCCCCCCGAAATCTTGATGAGCACATCTTGAGCATCGAGGCTCGCCTCCGGCCGGCTCACCGGATGCTGCACCGGCTTCAACGCGTCGATTTCCACCCTTTGGCCGGATATGCAGGCTCCGCGCACCCCAGCCTGACGGCCAACTGGTTGGAGGTCGCGGCTGGTCGCCTCGAGGCCTGGAAGGGCTCTTCGGCCCGGGCTGGAGCGCGCCGGGCCTTGGAGTTCGTCAAGGCGTGGTACCCGAGGCCGGATCTAGACTGGTTGGCCACGCTTTGGTCGGAGGCCCAACCGAAGCTGGTGGCTGCGGAAGACGCCCTCGTCAAGCGTGCTGTGGCGATCGTCGAGTACACCGACACGAGCCTCTTCGTCCCCGAGCGGTCTGAAGACGGTGAGGAGGTACTGCCAGAGTGGTTTGGGATGAACCCAGACTATGGCGAAGACTCGGCAGAGGTGATTGGCTCTAGCGTCGAGGAGGAGGACGAGGCGGAGGATGACGGCGAGGCAGAGGCACCAGAAGACAGAGCAGACGGCCAGCCTCATCCCGACCGCGCCTCCAGCAACGAACCATGCTATGTCTCGAGCTAGCGTTGGTTTTCCCCGAAGAGGAGGGGGTGATGCAGCACAGTAGCGTAAGTATTTCCCTCAGTTTTTGAGAACCAAGGTATCAATCCAGTAGGAGGTCACGTGCAAGTCCCTCGTACCTGCACAAACGGTAGCAACTCGCAACCAACGCTTAGGGGTTGTCAATCCCTTCACGGTCACTTACGAGAGTGAGATCTGATAGAGATAATATTTTTGGTATTTTTGGTATAAAGATGCAAAGTGAAAAGTAAAAGCAAAACAATTAAAATAAAGTAATGGAGATTGATATGATGAGAATAGACCCGGGGGCCATAGGTTTCACTAGTGGCTTCTCTCAAGAGCATAGATATTCTACGGTGGGTGAACAAATTACTGTTGAGCAATTGATAGAATTGAGCATAGTTATGAGGTTATCTAGGTATGATCATGTATATAGGCATCACGTTCGTGACAAGTAGATCGACTCCTGCCTGCATCTACTACTATTACTCCACTCATCGACCGTTATCCAGCATGCGTCTAGAGTATTAAGTTAAAAACAGAGTAACGCCTTAAGCAAGATGACATGATGTAGAGGCATAAATTCATGCAATATGATAAATACCCCATCTTGTTATCCTCGATGGCAACAATACAATACGTGCCTTGCAACTCTTTCTGTCACTGAGTAAGGATACCGCAAGATTGAACCCAAAGCTAAGCACTTCTCCCATTGCAAGAACTACCAATCTAGTTGGCCAAACCAAACGGATAATTCGAAGAGACTTGCAAAGATAACTCAATCATACATAAAAGAATTCAGAGAAGATTCAAATATTATTCCTAGATAAGTTGGATCATAAACCCACAATTCATCGGTCTCAACAAACACACCACAAAAAGAAGATTACATCGAATAGATCTCCACGAGAGAGGGGGAGAACATTGTATTGAGATCCAAAAAGAGAGAAGAAGCCATCTAGCTACTAGCTATGGACCCGAAGGCCTGAAGTAAACTACTCACACTTCATCGAAAGGGCTATGGTGTTGATGTAGAAGCCCTCCGTGATGGATGCCCTCTCCGGCGGAGCTCCGGAACAGGCCCCAAGATGGGATCTCGTGGATACAGGAAGTTGCGGCGGTGGAATTAGGTTTTTGGCTCCGTCTTTGGTATAATGGGGGTACGTAGGTATATATAGGAGGAAGGAGCACGTCGGTGGAGCTCCGAGGGGCCCACGAGACAGGGGGCGCGCCGAGGGGGCGCCCTCCACCCTCCTGACCTCCCCGGAAACTTCTTGGAGTAGGGTCCAAGTCTCCTGGATCATGTTCGGTGAGAAGATCACGTTCCCGAAGGTTTCATTCCGTTTGGACTCCGTTTGATATTCTGTTTCCTCGAAATACTGAAATAGGCAAAAAAACAACAATTCTGGGCTGGGCCTCCGGTTAATAGGTTAGTCCCAAAAATAATATAAAAGTGGAAAATAAAGCCCAATATAGTCCAAAACAGTAGATAAAGTAGCATGGAGCAATCAAAAATTATAAATACGTTGGAGATGTATCAGGCATCCCCAAGATTAATTCCTGCTCGTCCTCGAGTAGGTAAATGATAAAAAGAGAATTTTTGATGCGGAGTGATACTTTGGCATAATTTCAATGTAAATCTTCTTAATCATGGTATGAATATTCAGATCCGAAAGGTTCAAGATAAAAGTTCATATTAACATAAAAATGATAATACTTCAAGCATACTAATTAAACAATTATGTCATCTCAAAATAACATGGCCAAAGGAAGTTCATCCCTACAAAATCATATAGTTAGGCTATGCTTCATTTTCGTCACACAAAGATGTTCCCAACTTCTATACCCCCGATGACAAGCCAAGCAATTGTTTCATACTCAAATAATATCAAACTTTTTCAACCTTCACGCAATACATGAGCGCGAGCCATGGACATAGCACTATGGGTGGTATAGAATATGATGATGGGGATTGTGTGGAGAAGACAAAAAAGGAGAAAGTCTCACATTAACGAGGCTAATCAATGAGCTATGGAGATGCCCATCAATTGATGTTAATGCAAGGAGTAGGGATTTCCATGCAACGGATGCACTAGAGCTAAGAATGCTCAACAAAAGAAAACTAGTGGGTGTGCATCCAACTTGCTTGCTCATGAAGACCTAGGGCATTTTGAGGAAGCCCATCGTTGGAATATACAAGCCAAGTTCTATAATGAAAAACTCCCACTAGTATGAAAAAGACAACTTATGAGACTCACTATATGAAAATCATGGTGCTACTTTGAAGCACAATATATGAGACTCACTACATGAAGAACAAGGTGCTACTTTGAAGCACAAGTGTGGAAAAAGAGATAGTAGCATTGCCCTTTTATTTTTCTCTTTTTTTGGGCCTTTCTTTTTTTCTTTTTGTCCTTTCTCTCTCTCTTTTTTTTGATTGGGCAATGCTCTAATAATGATGATCATCACACTTCTATTGATTACAACATAATGATTACAACTCGATACTAGAACAAGATATGACTCTATATGAATGCCTCCGGCGGTGTACCGGGATGGTGCAATGAATCAAGAGTGACATGTATGAAAAATAATGCATGGTGGCTTTGCCACAAATACGATGTCAACTACAAGATCATGCAATGGCAATATGACAAAAGTAAGGCATGTCATGATGATGATGATGATGGAAGTTGCATGGCAATATATCTCGGAATGGCTATGGAAATGCCATCATAGGTAGGTATGGTGGCTGTTTTGAGGAAGATATAGGGAGGTTTATGTGTGAAAGAGCGTATCATATGACGGGGTTTGGATGCACCGGCGAAGTTTGCACCAACTCTCAATGTGAGAAAGGGCAATGCACGGTACCGAAGAGGCTAGCAAATGGCGGAAAGGTAAAAGTGCGTATAATCCATGGACCCAACATTAGTCAAAAGAACTCATATACTTATTGCAAAAATTTAGAAGTCATCAAAAATCAAGTACTACGCGCATGCTCCTAGGGGGATATATTGGTAGGAAAAGACCATCGCTCGTCCCCGACCACCACTCATAAGGATGCACAAGCCAGGTACACTTCATGTTTCGAATTTGTTACACAACTTTAACCATACGTGCATGCTACGAGACTTGCTAACTTCAACACAAGTATTTGTCAAATTCACAACTACTCAACTAGCACGACTATGATATTATCACCTCCATATCTCAAAACAGTTATCAAGCATCAAACTTATCTTAGTATTCAACCCACTAAAAAGAAAGTTTCACATATCTTGAATACCAAGTATATTAACATTAAGCAAATTACCATGCTATTAACGACTCTCAAAATAATCTAAGTGAAGCATGAGAGATCAAGTTTCTTTAAAACAATCCACCACCGTGCTCTAAAAGATCTAAGTGAAGCACTAGAGCAAAAATTATCACGCTAAAAAAGATATAAGTGAAGCACATAGAGTATTCTATCAAGCTCAAAAGATATAAGTGAAGCACATAGAGTATTCTAACAAATTTCAATTCATGCATGGCTCTCTCAAAAGGTGTGTACAGCAAGGATGATCGTGGTAGACTAACAAGCAAAGACACAAATAATACAAAACTCTCCAACAAAACACATATCATGTGGTGAATAAAAATATAGCTCCAAGTAAATTACCGATGGAAGTGGACGAAAGAAGGGATGCCTTCCGGGGCATCCCCAAGCTTTGAATTTTTGGTGTCCTTGGATTATCTTGGGGGTTCCATGGGCATCACCAAGCTTAGGCTCTTGCCACTCCTTGTTCCATAATCCATCAAAAGAATTCACCCAAAACTTGAAAACTTCACAACACAAAACTCAATAGAAATCTCGTGAGCTCCGTTAGAGAAAGAAAACAAAAGACTACTTTAAGGTACTGTAGTGAACTTGTTATTTATTTTTATTGGTGTTAAACCTACTGTATTCCAACTTCTCTATGGTTTATAAACTATTTTACTAGCCATAGATTCATCAAAATAAACAAACAACACACGCAAAACAGAATCTGTCAAAAACAGAACAGTCTGTAGTAATCTGTTACTAACGCAAACTTCTGGAACCCAAAAAATTCTACCAAGATTAGAAGACCTGGGCAATTTGTTTGTTGATCAGAAGCAATTGGAATCACTATTTTATCACGTTCTGGTGATTTTTGACAATTCGGGCACTGAGCGCAAAGATTCTGGAAATTACAGCAAGATCAAATAACTATCTTCCAAGAAGATCTAATAGGTTTAACTTGGCACAAACACTAATTAAAAGATAAAACCACATCTAAACAGAATCTAGATGGATTATTTATTCCTAAACAGAACCAAAAAACACAAAATAAAATTGGGTTGCCTCCCAACAAGCGCTATCGTTTAACGCCCCTAGCTAGGCATAAAAGCAAGGATAGATCTAGGTATTGCCATCTTTAATTTTCAACTTTTTAGCGGAGTCATGCTCGAATCCGGGGGGTTCTTCCCTCTTCCCTTCATACTCAGAAATTTTTATATCTAAAGAATCCAACAGTTTATTGCAAAGAGTAATCAACATATTCATACGGTTAAGATTTCCGCTAATATTTTTAAGAGGCTCAAGAGACTTTTGTAAAATCTTTGTTACTTCGCAAATCTTCTCAAACACTTGGGTTTCTTCCTGGGTAGGATGAGATCCTCCCTTTTGGGGTGGTGTTCCCACTATTCCCTCTATAATCTCATGCGCAATACCGGGATCAATATTAATGAAATTTCCCTTGGCCATGCAATCCAAGAGTTGTCTATGCGTCATGTTTAACCCAACATAAAAATTGCGAAGAAGAATTCTAAAGTTCACCTCTAGGGTGCACTTACGATAGGATTCCATCATCCTATACCAAGAATCTTTTAAGTTTTCTCCTTGCCATTGCTTGAAGTGAAGAACTTCAAACTCGGGAGACATAGGAGCGGATAAGGAATTCGACATAGCGACAGGTAAGCAAACTAACACACGAGCAAACAAAAGGCAAAGGGAAAAAGAGGAGGAGATTGGGAAAGAGAGGGCGAATAAAATGGCAAGGGTGAAGTGGGGGAGAGGAAAACGAGAGGCAAATGGCAAATAATGTAATGCGAGAGATAGAGATTGTGATGGGTACTTGGTATGTTGACTTTTGCGTAGGCTTCCCCGGCAACGGCGCCAGAAATGCCTCGTTGACGGGAGAGTAAATCTTGACTTGACTTGGCGTAGGCCTCCCCGGCAACGGCGCCAGAAATCCTTCTTGCTACGTCTCGAGCTAGCGTTGGTTTTCCCCGAAGAGGAGGGGGTGATGCAGCACAGTAGCGTAAGTATTTCCCTCAGTTTTTGAGAACGAAGGTATCAATCCAGCAGGAGGTCACGCGCAAGTCCCTCGTACCTGCACAAAACAGTAGCAACTCGCAACCAACGCTTAGGGGTTGTCAATCCCTTCACGGTCACTTACGAGAGTGAGATCTGATAGAGATAATATTTTGGTATTTTTGGTATAAAGATGCAAAGTGAAAAGTAAAAGCAAAACAAGTAAAATAAAGTAATGGAGATTGATATGATGAGAATAGACCCGGGGGCCATAGGTTTCACTAGTGGCTTCTCTCAAGAGCATAGATATTCTACGGTGGGTGAACAAATTACTGTTGAGCAATTGATAGAATTGAGCATAGTTATGAGGTTATCTAGGTATGATCATGTATATAGGCATCACGTTCGTGACAAGTAGATCGACTCCTGCCTGCATCTACTACTATTACTCCACTCATCGACCGTTATCCAGCATGCGTCTAGAGTATTAAGTTAAAAACAGAGTAACGCCTTAAGCAAGATGACATGATGTAGAGGCATAAATTCATGCAATATGATAAATACCCCATCTTGTTATCCTCGATGGCAACAATACAATACGTGCCTTGCAACTCTTTCTGTCACTGAGTAAGGATACCGCAAGATTGAACCCAAAGCTAAGCACTTCTCCCATTGCAAGAACTACCAATCTAGTTGGCCAAACCAAACGGATAATTCGAAGAGACTTGCAAAGATAACTCAATCATACATAAAAGAATTCAGAGAAGATTCAAATATTATTCATAGATAAGTTGGATCATAAACCCACAATTCATCGGTCTCAACAAACACACCGCAAAAAGAAGATTACATCGAATAGATCTCCACGAGAGAGGGGGAGAACATTGTATTGAGATCCAAAAAGAGAGAAGAAGCCATCTAGCTACTAGCTATGGACCCGAAGGTCTGAAGTAAACTACTCACACTTCATCGGAAGGGCTATGGTGTTGATGTAGAAGCCCTCCGTGATGGATGCCCTCTCCGGTGGAGCTCCGGAACAGGCCCCAAGATGGGATCTCATGGATACAGGAAGTTGCGGCGGTGAAATTAGGTTTTTGGCTCCGTCTTTGGTATAATGGGGGTACGTAGGTATATATAGGAGGAAGGAGCACGTCGGTGGAGCTCCGAGGGGCCCACGAGGCAGGGGGACGCGCCCAGGGGGGCGCGCCCTCCACCCTCGTGACCTCCCCGGAAACTTCTTGGAGTAGGGTCCAAGTCTCCTGGATCACGTTCGGTGAGAAGATCACGTTCCCGAAGGTTTCATTCCGTTTGGACTCCGTTTGATATTCTGTTTCCTCAAAATACTGAATAGGCAAAAAACAGCAATTCTGGGCTGGGCCTCCGGTTAATAGGTTAGTCCCAAAAATAATATAAAAGTGGAAAATAAAGCCCAATATAGTCCAAAACAGTAGATAAAGTAGCATGGAGCAATCAAAAATTATAGATACGTTGGAGACGTATCAAGCCGCGTGCGACCGACCCGACTGCTGCTGGAGGCGATCAAGCTGAGACTAGCCGGCCGACCACCCCGACGCCTGACGCTGGCGCCTCCTCCGACCCCCCGAATCCGTCTGCCGCCTCCTAAGCTGCTGCTGTGTCTTTTGTTTTATCTGCTTCAGTAGTCTTTTGAAGAACTTGTTAATTCACACAATTCCACCCGCGGGGTGTATTTTGAACCTCTACTCGACAATTCGGCCAAGGGCCTATGTTATATATATATATATATATATATATATATATATATATATATATCTTTTCTTGCTCATTGTTCTTTTGGCTGTTTTCCTTTGCAGCTTTCTCTTAGTTGCCTGCCTTGCCAATCGGACAGCCGCTCTGTGGACTGTTGCTGGATCAAGTGCTAGGCTACTTTGGGAAAGCAAGTACTTAGCCGATTTCAAGATTGTTTGAGCAAGTTGGATAGAAAATGACAATCCGACTATCCGAGAGTCGGTTTGCGAGAAAGGCTGGAAGCCGTCTTGAGCTATGTTTTACGCTTTGAGTCCTTAGCCATTTTTCATGCGAGCACCCATTCTACCTTACATCTTCCCACCGTACAGTCGCTCTGCGAGCTGCGGCTTCTGACATAAGACGGCTTAGGTGTTACACACTACTTGTCCGGTTGCAGGAAGCATTTCATAGTGCAAGGTAGTAAGTCCCCGGGCCGACTTGTCGAGCCCGGTGCCAAGCGGCATGACAAAGAGTAACATACTTGTAGGCATAATTTTTATCATACAGACAAAAGAGGGCAGTCCCCGAGATCGTCTTGGGGGGCCCGACGTCTTGGTACTTTAATACAAAAGGTAGCGTGGTACATACTGCATCAACTGTAAAATCTTCAGAGAAGATTTGCATTCCATGGCCGCTCTGTATCCTTGCCGGAGTCGTCCCTCTTGCGTGCTCGGGGCTTCTGAGCGTCGATCAGGTAGTAGGAATCGTTGCCTAGTACTTTGCTGATAATGAAAGGGCCTTCCCAAGGCGGCGACAGCTTGTGCTGGCCGGTTGTTCGCTGGATCAGCCGGAGCACAAGGTCGCCTTCTTGGAAAGATCTTGGCCTGACCTTCCTATTGTGGTATCGGCGCAGGCTCTGGTGGTAGATGCTGGACCGGCTGAGTGCCAACAGCCGGCCCTCTTCCAGCAAATCGATGCCGTCTTGTCGTGCTTCTTCTGCTTCCTCCTCGGTGTACATGGTGACTCGTGGGGAGTCAAACTCTATGTCTGTTGGGATGACGGCTTCGGCACCGTAGACGAGGAAGAAGGGCGTGAAGCCGATTGACTTGTTTGGAGTCGTGCGCAGACTCCAGAGGATGGCTGGCAGCTCGTCGAGCCAGCAGCCAGCCGAGCGCTCCAGAGGCTCGATCAACCGAGGCTTGATGCCGGACAGGATGAGGCCGTTTGCTCGCTCCACTTGGCTGTTTGACTGCGGGTGGGCGACGGATGCTAGGTCCAGTCGGATACCCTGTGTTGCGCAGAAACGGGCCAAGGCGCCTTTGGCAAAATTTGTGACGTTGTCGGTGATGATGCTGTGTGGTATGCCGTACCGAATTGTGATATCGGTGATGAAGGTCACGGCAGTCGGACCGTTCAGTTTCTTAATTGGATTCACTTCCACCCACTTGGTGAACTTGTCCACTGCGACAAGTAGGTGAGTTAGACCACCTCGTGCTGTCTTGAATGGTCCCACCATGTCTAGACCCCAAACTGCGAAAGGCCAAGCAATGGGGATATGTCTTGAGCGCAGAAGCCGGCTGGTGCGGCTTGGAGCTGAACTTCTGGCACCCTTTGCATTTTTGGACCAACTCCTTGGCCTCTTCCAAGGCAGTCGGCCAAAAGAAACTATGTCGAAAAGCTTTGGCGACAAGTGCTCTTGAAGCCGCATGGTGGCCGCATTCGCCTTGATGGATGTCTTTGAGGATCGCCTGGCCTTGCTTTGTCTCTACACAGTGCTGGTAGACACCAGTGATGCTGCGCCTGACCAGCTCTCTGTTGATTA
The DNA here is from genome assembly GCF_018294505.1 of Triticum aestivum. Classification (NCBI taxonomy): domain Eukaryota; kingdom Viridiplantae; phylum Streptophyta; class Magnoliopsida; order Poales; family Poaceae; genus Triticum; species Triticum aestivum. Next base: position 29,816,258 of record NC_057806.1, on the reverse strand, counting down.
TGGTATAGGCTGCCGCCCAGCGTTGTACTTGCTGAGCTGAGGTCTCATCAGTTGGTAGCTCTTTGTTCACCAGGAATTTGAGGATGGGCTGGGCCCATGAGGGTGCTGTTATTTCTTTGAATACCAGAACTGCGACTTGGACGAGGGCGGCTGGGCTGGGAGGCGGCGGGCTGGAGTCAATAGCCGCTTACTGGGCTGATGAAGTCCCCAGGCCGACTGGCGCGGTCCTTGGGCCAAGTTCTGCAATCTTTGAGTCTGTCACCGCAGTCCCCGGGCCGGGCTCGACCGTGGCAGCTTTGGAGTCGCCCGCCAAAGTCCCCGTTCCGACTGCCGGAGCTCTGGAGTCGGATCCGCCGTCTTCGGGAGGAGCCGGCACAAAAATGGAGTCTGATTCTGGTGAAGGCTTGACAGATGGCTTGAGGAGGCGTTGAAGGGCGACGCTAGATGGTATTGCTTGGCGGGTAGAGCGGATTCGTGCTAAGGCGTCTGCTTGGTCGTTGTCGTTTCTTGGCACATGGAGGAACTCGCACCCTTCGAAATACCCGCTGAGTTGCTGCACGAGGAAACGGTAGCTCGCCATGTTTGCGTCTTTCGCATCCCAGTCGCCAGATGACTGCTGGACCACTAAGTCTGAGTCGCCATAACACAAGATCCGGCGGATGCCAAGTTCTTTGGCAAGTCGGAGCCCGTGAATGAGCGCCTCGTACTCGGCCACGTTGTTGGAGGCGGCAAAATGGATTTTTAGTGCATATTTGAGCTTGTCGCCTTTGGGAGAGGTGAGGACGACGCCGGCTCCCAAGCCGGTGCGCATCTTGGAGCCGTCGAAGTGCATCCGCCAATGGGTGGAGTCAGGCGCTGGAGGCAGGTACTGGGTCTTGGCCCAGTTGATGAGGAAGTCAGCCAGTGCTTGTGATTTGATAGCGGTGCAGTGCTGGTAGTAGATGGTGTAAGGAGCCAGCTCTATGGCCCACTTGGCCACTCGACCAGAGGCATCTCGGCTACCGATGATCTCGGCAAGTGGAGCCGTGCAGACCACTGTGATTGGATGCTCTTGAAAGTAAGGCTTCAATTTCTTGGCAGCAAAGTGCACGCCATAGCATATCTTCTGGTAGTGGGAGTAGTTCTGCTTGGAGGTCGACAGTACCTCGCTCAGGTAATATACTGGTCTCTGGACAGGTAGCGCCTTGCCTTCCTCCTTGCGCTCTACTACAATGACTGTGCTGACTACTCAGCTGGTGGCGGCGATGTACAGGAGCATAGGTTCCTTGGGAGTCGGAGCCGTCGGGACGGGTGGAGTAGTCAGCATCTTCTTCAACTGGTGGAAAGCTTCGTCCGCCTTATGGTTCCACTCGAAAAAAGCGGTCTTCTTCATGAGTTGGTATAAGGGGAGAGCTTTCTCGCCCAGCCGACTAATGAATCGGCTGATGGACGCCAAGCAGCCGGTGAACTTCTGCACATCCAGCAGTCGGCTGGGTACCTCCATTCTCTCGATGGCCTTGATTTTTACTGGGTTGCATTCTATGCCGCGTTCAGAGACCAGGAAACCTAGCAGCTGGCCGGCTGGTACTCCGAAGACACACTTCTCGGGGTTGAACTTGATCTGGAACTGGCGCAGGTTCTCAAAGGTCTCCTTGAGGTCTTCCAGTAGTGTTCCTCGCTTTTCCGTCTTCACCACCACGTCGTCCACGTAAACATGGGCGTTCCTGCCGAGCTGCTTGAGGAGGCACTTCTGCATGCAACGCTGAAAGGTGGCGCCAACATTCCTTAAGCCGAACGTCATGGTGAGGTAGGAGAATGCTCCAAATGGCGTGATGAAGGCGGTCTTCAATCTGTCAGCCGGATTCAGCTTGATCTGGTGATATCCTGAGTATGCATCCAAGAAGCTCAACAACTCGCATCCGGCTGTGGAGTCTATCACCTGGTCAATTCTTGGTAGAGCAAATGGGTCCTTGGGGCAGGCCTTGTTGAGGCTCGTGTAGTCAATACACATTCGCCATTGCTTGTTCTTCTTTAGCACCAGGACCGGATTTGCCAGCCACTCCAGGAAGAAAACTTCCATAATGAAGTTGGCTGCTAGGAGTCGGGCTATCTCTTCTCTGACAACACTTCTCCTCTCTTCTGATAAGCGGCGCAGGGGCTGCCTGACCGTCTTTGCATCAGATCGGACGTGTAACTTGTGCTCGGCAAAATCCGTCGGTACACCTGGCATGTCCTTGGGAGACCATGCGAAGATGTCCCGATTCTCACGGAGGAAATCGACGAGCTCGCCTTCCTATTTGCTGTCGAGGTTTGCACCTATGACGGCGTACCTCTCTGGGCGCTCTGGATCCAAGGGTATCTTCTTTGTCTCTTTGGCCAGCTTGAACGAACCTTCGGCCTCCGACTCCTTCGGGTCGGGCGATATCTCCGGCTGCTTGCCGGCCATCGCCACAACCCGCTCAAGGAGTCGCTTCTCGGCTGGAATCACCAGGGACTCAGCCAGCCGACTGCTCTCGGTTGCGCAAGCGGACGACTTCCGGTAGTCGCCGGCCACAGTCAGAATTCCCCTGGAACTGGGCATCTTCATCTTGAGGTAGGCGTAGTGGGGGACCGCCATGAACTTGGCCAAGGCGGGCCAGCCAAGTAGCGCATGGTATGGGCTCTCAAGGTCCACTACCTCAAACCAAACAGACTCTCTTCGGAAGTGATCTTTGTCCCCAAAGAGGACGTCAATCAGGATCTTGCCGATTGGTGAGCAGGAAAGCCCAGGAACAATGCCGTGCAACATATTCCGGCTGTTCTGAAGCTGTCTCTGCTTGATTTCTAACTTCTCCATGGTGTCCTTGTACAGGATATTGATGTTGCTGCCCCCATCTATCAGAACTCGCAAGAAACGGCGGCCCGTTTGTCCGTGGCAAAGGTGGCGTCCAGGACCAAGGCATAGGAGCCCGGACTCGGCATCACTTCTGGGTAGTCAGCCCTGCTCCAGCTGATGGGCCTCTCAGACCAGTGCATGAACTCTGGCGTCTCTGAGGCTACTACGTTCACCTCTTGTCGCTGCAGCCGCCTGCTGCGTCGATCATCAGCCACACTGGTGAACACCACGTAGGCTCCATGCTCTTCAGGGTATTCGTCTTGTACTGCGCCGACTGGCCTGACTGCCGGCTGCTGGGGCGGAGGCGGAGGCGGCTGCCCAGCAGGCGGGGTGGTAGGAGGCCGTCTCCCTTGGCGATCCTGGTGAGCCAGTGGCACTTCCGGGTGGTGTGATTTGACGGCTTCGCGCCGCTGTGGAACTTGCAAGGTCTATCCAAGGTCTGCTCGTAGGAGAAGGCCGGCAACCAGTTTGGCTTGCCGCCTTTCTGTCGCTTGGGCGGAGGCTGCTGGGCTTCAACGGTCGCGACCTGCCGGCTGCTGGAAGCCGGCTGCGGGGCCTTGAGCTTGTTGTCGTCCTGCTGTTGTCGCTGGCCGGTGTCTGCCGCCGGAGTTCTTGGAGCCCGAGGAGCTACTTTGCCAGTCGTGCTGATTTGAATTTCCGTCTTCATGGAGGAGTCGGCCGTAGCGTACTTGTCCGCTATGATCAGTAGCTCGTCGAGGGTTTCTGGCTCGTCACAGAGGAGCTTGTGCTTGAGGAGGGTGCCTTCTCGACACCCGGCTGTGAAGTACTCGATGGCCTGCACCTCGTGCACGCCCTCGCAGGAGTTCCAGAGCTCAGCCCAACGCGTGAGGTAGTCGCGAGTTGACTCGTCAGGACCTTGCACGCACAAGGAGAGCTGACGAGGCTTGGGGGGACGCTTGTATGTGCTGGTGAAGTTGCGGACGAATGCTTCAGTGAAGTCCACCTAGCTATTGATGCTGCGGGGCTTTAGGCTGTTCAGCCATGTCCGCGCTGTGCCCTGGAGCATGAGCGGAACGTACTTTACGGCGACACGCTTAGTGCCGTTTGCTATGCTGACAGCCATGGAGTAGTCGACTAGCCAGTCTTCCGGCTTCATGGAGCCGGTATACTTGGGCGTGTCTCTTGGGAGCGTGAACCCTTTGGGAAAGGGCTCGTCCCGAATGCGGGGCCCGAAACAAGGCGGACCCAGCTCGTCTTCTTCTTCCAGCGCCAGGGACCGATGAAGTCGGTCGATCCGGTGGCAGGCGTCATTCTCACCAACTCCCTCTCGGTGGCCAAGGCGGTCACCGAGAGTCGGATGGTCAACAGGCGGCGGGGAGACTCGCCTCTCCTTGCGGGGAGGGGGAGGCGGACAGACGTCTCGTCGTTCCACTGCTCTCGGGCGGCCGTCTCGGCCGCGTTCTATGGTAATCCGTGTTCGACTATGGCTGACAGCCGGATCCTTGTCCTTTCTTCCTCGGGCACCGCCAGTCGGTGTCCGAGACATCGCGCCTTGATCTCGGTGCGGGTCATCGTTTGGCTGCTGCGGCGCCTCCGTGCGGCAGCCGGCCTCGTTCTACGCGGCGACCGCGTCGAGGAGCCGCTGGACTCGCTCCATCATGAGGCGGCGCTCTTCGCCCATGAAATTTTCTAGCTCATCCGCGGCTGCCTAGGCGGCTTAGATGTTCTCCGCTGGCGAGGCATACACGGGGTGGCTAGCCCCAAACAGGCTGGTGATGGCTACGCCGCGCTGCTGAACCGCGCCAAGGTGGCTGGGCCCTGCCGGGGCCGGCGAGCCGCCAACAGCATGATCCATCTCCCGCTGGTAAGCTTCTGACAAGCGTCTCATGCTGGCCAGCTTCTTCGCGCCTCCAACAAGCTGAAGGTGGCACGCTTCTAACGTCTCCGCGTCAGCATCTTCCAGAATGGGCGCAGCTAGGTCTTGCAGCGCCGCGCCGAGTGAGTCGGGCGCCCCTCCGCCAGGGAACTCGTCATGACTGATGACCAGCACCTCAGTGACGGTGCTTCCGTCGCTCTCCGCGTGGGGGAGAGGTTCGTCGTAGACCACCACATTGGTGGGGAACGCGTCGACCGACGCGGTGTCGAAGTCGACCAGCATCGGGTCGGTGGAGCCTACGGACTCCAAGTCTACGACAGGCTCACCGGAAACATGGAGTTGATCGAGGAGGCCCGCGAGGAGGTTTTCGGGGCCGCCTGCGCCTGCGTCGGACGCAGGTTCGTCGGAGAGGCGGACCTCGCCGACAAGTTCGGCCAAGGAGCTGGCTGCGCAGGCGATCTCAACGCCGCGCAGCACGTCGACGCAAACTTCGTCTGGCGTGCCTGGCTGGCTGCGCTCGCCAGGGAGGAAAAGGGTTCCCGTCCAGAATAGATCTTTGGACGGCGGTGCACCATGCCCCATGGTGGGTGCCAAATGTCGGGGGTTTGGTGCGACATATGCCAACAGATGGCTTATCATGGTGGGGGCGAGTAGAACGTCGCCGGTGCCTGGAAACGGGATGAGGCGAAGACATGCACGCCGGCGAATCTTACCTAGCTTCGGGGCTCTTCGGGGAGATAATACCCCTACTGCTGCTCTGCGGGGTCTCCGCATGATCACTATGGTCAAGTGTTTACACGTTTGCTCCTTGAGCTGTGTCTGGTGGTAGGAGAGGGCAAGGTTAGCTCTCCCCTTCTATCTGGTATGGTATAGAACTACTGGGGTCCAACCCTTTGCATGGGTGCCCTGGGGGGTTTATATAGGCCTACCCCTAGGGGTACAATGGTAATTCAACTGGGCGCGGGCCCAGCCGTTAGTGCCTCCGACCTCCGACTTCTCCGCCGACTGCTGGCACCCGCCGACTGGTGGGCCCCACCGACTGGTTTGGTACAGAGCCGACAGGCCGCATCCGCCGCGGGCGGGTCTTGCCGGCTGCTGATTACTGTAGTCGTGCTCCTGATGACGCAAGCTTGGTAATGGGGTCGTGGCAACAGCCCTGCCGCCTGGCGGGTGATCACTGTGGCCACTCCCCATCTCTTCTTGATTAATGGCGCGTGGGCCCCGAGGGAGGGCTCGGCCGACTCCCCCGGGCCGACTCCCGACGGGTCCGACTGGTGGTCCTCCCGCCGTCTCCCAAGGTCTCGCTGACTGGTGGGCCAGCTGCCTCCAGGCCGTACAGACAAGCCATCGTGGGCGCAGGACCCGGTACAGTGGTGCTGATGTCAGGGCCGGCCGGGCAACGGTGCCACGCCGCAGGGAGATCTTCCCAAGTACGGCGTGCTGTAGCCATGCCTGCCCTTGGTAAGGGCGGGGAGTGGGCTTCATTGTAGCCACGCCCCTACCCCGTCCCATTCAATGAGGTCATGGTTTGTTGGACTCGCCGGCCGACTCCCCAAAGCCGGCTTCTCTGGAAGTCGCACCTGGGACTCGGCCGTGAGCGGGCAGTCGGCCGCCTTGCCGTAGACTCCCCAGGAGGCAGCTCTTCGCCCTGTGGTCTTGAGGGGCGCAGCCTGCCCCGATGTCTTGAAAGGTTATGGGGCTCGGGTTGGCCTACCCGTGGCCCATTACTCCGACACTAGTAGCCCCACTGTCAAACTCCTATGGCTAAGTGAAAGTGTAAAAGCATCATAGTCCGGTTGCCTCGTTCGCTACGCTATCACCTCCTTAATAGGACCAAGACGTTGGGTTAAGTGTGAACACGTATTTTTCACGAGCACCTCTGCATTATATGCGTGGGGGTTGAAGTCGACGACTGCAATCTTTCAGGTTATACACATGTATACATAAATGGCCGCACATGAGGCATCATACTACTTTCAGGCAAAAGTATAAACATAGCCTTATAAAATTTCATAAAAGCATTGTGTTTACAATGAGAATACATATCACTCAAACATAATATTCTTCGAGCACTGGGCCTCTATCAAACGAGCACCCTCGAGAACCTCCTCGAAATAGTGCTCGGCAGCCACTCGGCCTATGGCCGAACCCTGCACCGCAATAGTGGTAGCGTCCATCTCCGCCCAGTATGCTTTAACACGGGCAAGGGCCATCCGTGAGCCTTCTATGCACGCCGACCTCTTCATCGCATTAATGCGCGTCACCGCACCAAGGAACCGCTGCACTAAACTGAAATAGCTGTTCGTCTTTGGCTTTTCCGGCCATAGCTGATCCACGACAGACCTCATGGCGAGTCCGGACAACCTATTTAGTTTGGCCCATTCGGCTAGCTGATCAGTCAATGGAAGCAAACGCTCTGGAACGTTGAATTGCGACCAGAACAGCTTGTCCACTTCACGATCTGTTTGACCTTGGAAGTATTTGGCCGCATCGGGAGTGCTCGCCGCCAAGTCCATATACGCATCTGCTGAACTCCACAGCCGATCTAGAAGGGGCATACCGTGGATCTCTGAACTTCCTCTGTAGCATGAAGGGCTTCCCAGGCGCAATACCCCGGCTTCCCACAGCTCCTCCTTCGCTCTCATAGCAGAGCGGGTGTCTTTGTCCGCCATTGTGGCCTTCTCAAGGTCCGTTGCCTTCGTTCGGTTTTTTTTTCAAGGAGCCGGCAACGGTGGGCGGTGTCTTTTAATTCTACGGCCATCTTGGCCATCTTCTCTTGGCTCTCGCAATGTGCGGCCTTCTCGGCTTTCAACTCTTTGGCCGCCTTCAAAGCAGCCGCATTACTAATCCTCGCTTGTTCCTTGGCTCGGGCAAGTTCTGCCCGCAAGGTTTCCACGGTGGCACCTCCATCTACAGTCACAACATATTAAAGATACTGGCATCATGCTGCTCTTATTATGTGGCGTTCACCAGATAATAACACTTACCCTGTGCCTCGTCAAGCCTCTTGTTAACAAGATCGATGTCGGCGTCTGCCACATCCAGTTGCCGTTTTAATTCGGCAAACTCACTAGTCCGGCTAGCCACCGGAGCTTCCACCACCTGCACATAAGGGCAGTCTGGTTATTGCCTGGGACTATGATCCTCTGTTCACCGCCGTTCTCGACGACAACCAGAGTCTCAGGGGCTACTATCTACACAGGGCACACCTAACATGTGCGGTACTATCACATATGATCTCATGTACCTCAAAGCCTGTCCGTAGACTCATAAAAGCTTCATGTAATCCGCTTTCGGCGGACGAAATTCTCTCCATCACCGTACCCATCAGCATACGGTGTTCTTCTGAGATGGCCGCTCGCCCCACTAGCTCCCTCAGAACGTCCGACCGCATACCAGACGGTGCCGGACTCTTTTGTTTGCTCTCTTTGGGAGCCGGACGCTGGGGACTTCAGGGGTTTATGGGATTATCTTCTGGCCTCACCGGATCCAGAGAGGCCCTCCATGACGACACTTCGGGGTCGCCCGCTTCTTGAGCGGAGGAGTCTGGGGGAGGCGTTTCGCTCTCCATCATCTCTGGACGAAGATCCCCCGAAGACGAGCTCAGCTGAGAGGGGCTAAGGCCCGAACTGCAAGATATATGCAGTGGTTATTTTCTCAGAAAAAAGATAGTATACCTTCACTATTAAAGTATTTTGGATCACTTACGACTCGTTGGAGGGCTGATCCCCCCGCAGACTGTGTGCGGCAAGAGCACCCCCCGAGGCAGGACCCTCTATTGGAGACTTCTTCTCCTGTTTGGAGGCCTCGGCTTCCGGATCCTCGGAAGCAGTCCTCTTCCTCCCCCGGTTATCCTCCTTTATGGAGGTGCTCATTCCCTTGGTTGCAATTGGCAGCGATGGAGGCCCGCTTCCGCCCATATTATTCCCCCCTGTATCTTCCCTCGAGGGCTCCGGGCAAGGTGCGAGCTCGAGCATCTTCTCCAAAACCGGATTTTCCAAACCCTCAGGGAGGGGGGCCGGACACCGAATCATCTTCGCTTTCGTTAGCCAATCCTGGTCAAAGAGCGATCTCTTAGAAATAACTTCATGAATAAAAGACAATGTGTTCGGCTAGAGGATTTCTTACTTGTTCGGCGGCGCAGTTACTGCTCAGGCCCACGTCCTCGGTAGTATCCGGACACTCTATTTGAGGTCCAAAGAATGACTTGTACATCTCCTCGTGCATCAGGTCGAGGAAACTTTGAATGGCACGCGGCCCTTCTGGGTTGAACTCCCATAAGCGAAGGGGCCGGCGTTTGCAAGGCTGGACTCGATGAACCAGCATAACTTGCATTACCATAACCAAATTAAAATCTCCCTTGAAGAGATCTTGAATGCGGCTTTGCAGTATGGGCACGTCCTTGACTGGGCCCCAGCTCTGACCTCTGCTAGTCCATGACATCAGTTGTGGTGGGGGGGGCTGAGCGGAAAGCGGGGGCAGCCGCCCACTTGGCACTTCTGGGTGCCATGACGTAAAACCACTCCCGTTGCCATAATTCGGACACCTCTGGGAAGGAACCTTTCGGCCACGGGGCTCCTGCCATCTTGCCTATTGACGCGCATCCGCACGCTGCATGTTGCCCCTCGATCATCTTCGGCTTCACTTCAAAGGTCTTGAGCCACAGGCCGAAGTGAGGGGTAATGTGGAGGAAGGCCACACACACGACAATGAATGTTGAGATGTGGAGAAAGGAGTCCGGAGCAAGATCGTGGAAATCTAGCCCGTAGTAGAACATCAAACTCCTGACGAAGGGATCCAGAGTGAGGCCTAGGCCTCGGAGGAAGTGGGAGACGAACACGACGTTCTCGTCGGGTTCGGGAGTAGGGACAACCTGCCCTCGAGCAGGCAGCCGATGTGAAACCTCGGCGGTCAGGTATCTGGCCTCCCTCAACTTCTTGATATCCTCTTCCGTGACGGAGGAGGGCATCCACCGGCCTTGAAGGCTGGATCCGGACATGATTGAAGATCCGGAGCACCTGACCTAGGCTTTGGGTGTTAGAACTCGAGGCGGAGGAAGAGTTCGATTGAGCACGAGAGGGCAAAAACAAAAACCTTGTCCCTTTATAAAGAGGGTGAATATCAAGCGTCCTCTCCATAGCAGTTTGGGACTTGCCTATAATCTAGGAGTCCTAGACACGTTTGGGTTACCCATGACCGTATTGATGAGAATCCCGTAATAAGGGGACACGATCTCTGCTTTGACAAGACGTGTCGAAAAACTGCCTCGCGTTATGTGCGGGGCTAGTTAAAGGAAACGGTTCGAATAATCACCGGGCCATGACATAACGTCATACTGTCAAGACAAGTCAGCAAATTAGAATTGCGAAAATATTACTCTCTCTACGGTGGTATGTGGGACTTATTTTGCAGGGTCGGACACTATCCTCGTTTTCAAGTTCTTCTGTGATGTATTCGGAGAAGGAACCCGCCTTGCAATGCCGAAGACAATACTGCGCGCCGGACTCATCGTCATTGAAGCCTGGTTCAGGGGCTACTGAGGGAGTCCTGGATTAGGGGGTCTCCGGACATCCGGACTATCTCCATTGGCCGGACTGTTAGACTATGAAGATACAAGATTGAAGACTTCGTCTCGTGTCCGGATGGGACTCTCCTTTGCGTGGAAGGCAAGATTGGCGATTCAGATATGTAGATCTCCTCCCTTGTAACCGACTCTGTGTAACCCTAGCCCCTCCGATGTCTATATAAACCGGAGGGTTTTAGTCCATAGGACAACAACAATCACACCATAGGCTAGCTTCTAGGGTTTAGCCTCTCTGATCTCGTGGTAGATCAACTCTTGTAATACTCATATCATCAAGATCAATCAAGTAGGAAGTAGGGTATTACCTCCATCGAGAGGTCCCGAACCTGGGTAAACATTGTGTGCCCCCCCTATTACCTTCCGCTTTAGACGCACAGTTCGGGACCCCCTACCCGAATTCCGCTGGTTTTGACACCAACAGGCACCTCTTCCCATTGCAAGATAAATAGGTCGAGTTGGCCAGATAAAACCCAAATATCGGAGAAGAAATGTGAGGCTATAAGAGATCATGCATAAAAGAGATCAAAGAAACTCAAATACTTTCATGGATATAAAAACATAGATCTGATCATAAACTCGAAGTTCATCGATCCCAAAAAACACACCGCAAAAGTGTTACATCATATGGATCTCCAAGAGACCATTGTATCGAGGATCAAGAGAGAGATATGAAGCCATCTAGCTATACTAACTACGGATCCGAAGGTCTACAAACAACTACTCACGCATCATCGGAGAGGTACCAATGGAAGTGGTTACCCCTCCATGATGGTGTTTAGATTGGATCTGGTGTTTCTAGACTCTGCGGCGGCTGGTTGAATATTTCGTCGACTCCCCTATGGTTTTGGGAATATTTGGGTATTTATAGAGCAAAGAGGCGGTCCGGGGGGCACCCGAGATGGGCACAAGCCACCGGGGCGCGCCAGGGCCTCCTGGCACGCCCTGGTGGGTTGTGCCCCTCTTGGGGCACCCCCCAGGTGCAACTAGGGCCCATCTGCTTCCTTTTGGCCCATAAAAAATCATCCTAAAGTTTCTTGCCATTTGGACTCCGTTTGATATTGATTTCCTGCGATGTAAAAAACATGGAAAAACCAGGAACTGGCACTGGGCACTATGTTAGTAGGTTAGTACCAAAAAATGACTATAAAATGATTATAAAACATCCAAGATAGATAATAAAACAACATGGAACAATCAAAAAATATAGATACGTTGGAGACGTATCACCTGCATCTATGCTTAATTACTAAATTTTAGTTGCAAAAATTAGATACTGCTAGTGATTTTTAGTTTCATATTTTGACAAATCGCAGTGTTACAAGGTTGGCAAATGGAAATGTTACTATATCAACAAATGTTAATCTTTCTAGTTTGAAAAATGGCAACATACCCAATATGAAAGATGCAAATCACACCAAATTGTTTGTAAGTGGTTCACACGGGTCATCCAGAAGAACCGTTTGTGTTCAAGAGATGCACAAATCCTACTCTCACTTTGCATACGGGTGTTCTATCTAAAACGTTTGCGATCAAGAGCCATTAAAACCTATAGCCATTAAAACCAAGACATGTGGCGTCACGTGAATGGTTAACATAACACAAAGTTCGAATTATACAAACGTTTGAGATATTAAAGTGGAAGCTATTTTTTCAAAATGCCTTTGTTGGTTGTTATTCGAGTGCGCCTTCTCTCAAAATGGACACGAAAAATACCACAATATGTCGGGTGCCATTCCATTATAACATGCCAAGTTTCATGAATTTGGACAAGTTTTGGATTTACTAGAATTTAAAAACAAAGTATCTCAAAGTTTTGTCGACAATCAACGGTGCCCTGGTGTTTGAAATTCATTCACATTTCTTGCATTGGACCTAAGCATGCACCTAAGGACAAAGATTTGATTTTCAACCAATTTATATGTACTGGAGCATGTGCATGTAGTTCAAATTTGAATTATGCACATAAATGCATTGAAAACTCACTTAATGCTTAAAAATGTCCAAACGAACCCCGAAAAATCACAAAAATTGACACAACACTCCTGTTGTTCTATGTTGACACGAGAAATTTTTTGAAAGCAATAAGAGGCAATGGATATCGTTTCATCTCCAAAGGTGGGGCGTTCCCTACCGAAATCATCATGCTTGTTGTGAGAAGCTCTGGTTTGTGAGAAGCATATACCCAAACCTGCCCCAAATGGGACAAAAAATTTACCACGACATGTTGATGACGCTCCATTATAGCATGCCAAGTTTCATGAATTTCAGACGAGTTTTGGATTTACTAGAATTTAAAAACCAGGTATCTCAATGTTTGCGGCCGAGTGACGGTGGCAGGGTGTTTGACATTCATTCTCATTTCTTGCATGGGACCTAAGCATGCACCCAAGGACAAATATTTGATTTTTCAACCAATTTATATGCACTGGAGCATGTGCATGTAGTTCAAATTTGAATTATGCACATAAATGCATTGAAAACTCACTTAATGCATAAAAATGTCCAAACGAGCCCCAAAAATTCACAAAAAATAACACAACACTCCTGTTGTTCTATGTTGACACCAGAAAATTTTTGAAAGCAATAAGAGGCAATGGATATTGTTTCGTCCCCAAAGGTGGGGCGTTCCCTACCGAAACCATCATGCTTGTTGTGAGAAGCTCTGTTTTGTGAGAAGCATATACCTAAACCTGCCCAAATGGGACAAAAAATTTACCACGACATGTTGATGCCGCTCCACGATAGCATACCAAGTTTCATGAATTTCAGATGAGTTTTGGATTTACTAGAATTTAAAAACCAGGTATATCAATGTTTGCAACCGAGTGACGGTGGCAGGGTGTTTGACATTCATTCCCATTTCTTGCATGGGACCTAAGCATGCACCCAAGGACAAAGATTTGATTTTTCAACCAATTTATATGCACTGGAGCACGTGCATGTAGTTCAAATTTGAATTGTGCACATAAATGCATTGAAAACTCACTTAATACATAAAAATGTCCAAACGAACCCTGAAAAATCACAAAAAATAACACAACACTCTTGTTGTTCTATGTTGACACGAGAAAAAATTTGAAAGCAATAAGAGGCAATGGATATTGTTTCGTCCCAAAAGGTGGGGCGTTCCTTACCGAAACCATCATGCTTGTTGTGAGAAGCTTTGGTTTGTGAGAAGCATATACCCAAACCTACCCCAAATGGGACAAAAAAATTACCATGACATGTTGATGCCGCTCCATGATAGCATGCAAAGTTTCATGAATTTCAGACAAGTTTTGGATACACTAGAATTTAAAAACCAGGTATCTCAATGTTTGCGGCCGAGTGACGGTGGCAGGGTGTTTGACATTCATTCCCATTTCTTGCATGAGACCTAAGAATGCACCCATGGACAAATATTTGATTTTTTAACCAATTTGTATGCATTGGAGCATGTGCATGTAGTTCAGATTCGAATTATGGACATAAATGCATCGAAAACTCACTTAATGCATAAAAATGTCCAAACGAACCCTGAATAATTCCAATTCTTTTAGGACGCACATATAGTTGCATGTTCACTCCAGATAAAAGGTCTATCAATTCAAACAACGTCCATGGCCATTGTGACCCCATTATGTAATTCAAATCAAGACGAAAAATCAAATAGATCTCACACAGTTTATTAGAACCAACTGTGTGAGATGCAACACAAAATATCTTGGAGCACCGTCAGAGTATAGTATGCATACGGCTTACGCGAGAAGGTGTGACGGCTATAGTCCACAGCCCGCTCTGAATAAGGGACAGTGTCTGATGACACTTTGCATGCTAGTTTTTTCGTTGAAGCGATTCCAAATTTTCGGCTTCCGTGGAAATATCTACCTCCCCGCCCCTCCCCCTTACCAAAAGCCACATTTCCCCCGTTTTCGCCTTCCTTTCCAAGTTGAAACCTTCACTCCTTGCTTGCAGCGCCGCCTCCTCGCCGGCGACCCTCCTTCACGCTGCTCGGCCTTGCCTATCCAGGCAGGTAATCCACACCCGACCCCCATCCTCCTCGTCCTTCCACATCCCACATGCCCCGATCGCCGGCGTGAGCGCGACACCTTCCACCCAAATCACTGATCCCTCCACCAAATAAGCATCGGCCTAAGCCATGGTGCACACAGTATAGCCAGGATCTCAAGGAGCATTTGGCAGTGGACAAGCAAATCATGGCCGCACGCGCAGATGAGTTCGCGATGGCTGCCATTCGTGCCGACCCCCAGATCTTGGAGGAGCACCTCGCCATCGAGGACACCATTGACGCCTCGCGCGCTGACACCGAGACGCGGTTGGATACTTTAAACGATAGTTCATGGCATTTTCTCGAGGCCACCATCGGTGCCTTTGACGAAGACTACGAGGTGTTTTCTCAGTGTGCATGTGCTTACCTCATCTCGAGAGCCAGCAAGTTGGCGCCTGGAGCGGCTCAGGCAACTCACCACTACAATGAGGGCACCCACGATGCGGAGGCCTCGCCCTCTTCCATGTCCAAGGAGCCAATCGTCATCGATATCTCCGACAACGAGGAGTAGCTTGTCTTATTAGCTCACTATAAGGACCCATGTTCAGTTTGCTAGCTACTACATTTCCTTAACAAATTCTAGTGAGTTGTGCTATCTACTTTTACCTTGCAATCTTCTGCTATAGTGTATATGTTCTATATGTCGTGCAATGTGGTGTTCAGTTAACTGCTTGGTTCAATTCTACAAATGTGATGTTCAATTCTTCAGGGTGCAATATTTCCAAGTTGTTAAGCATGGTTGGTTTGGTTAACTGTCTGATCTTCTATTACGAGTATGTTATATTGTTCAATGTGGTGCTCAATTAACGTTTGGTTCATTTGTTGTGGTGTTTAGTTAACTGCTTGGTTCAATTCTGCAATGCCATGTTCAATTGTTGTGGCTGCATTCTGTTATTTTATACCATGTGAGAAATAAATCGAATTTGGCTGTACTAAATACATGAGAAACAAATACAATTGCTATATTTCCAAGTTGTTAAGCATGCTTGGTTTGGTTAACTATCTGATCTTATATTAGGAATATGTTATATTGTGCAATGTGGTGCTCAGTTAACGTTTGGTTCATTTGTTGTGGTGTTTAGTTAACTACTTGGTTCAATTCTGCAATGCGATGTTCAATTGTTGTGGCCGCATTCTGTTATTGTATACCATGTGAGGAATAAATTGAATTTGGTTGCACTTAATACATGAGAAACATATACAAGTGCTATATTTCCTAGTTCTTAATCATGCTTGGTTTGGATAAATGGGTTTTCCATGTGGCTTGAATTAATCTGATGAATCTGCAATGTGCTTATTTATCATCAACATATTTTACTCATAGCATGCGAATCCTTACTTAACCTGATGACTAACTACCTTATATGTGTTGAAGGGAAACAATGGGATGCACTGAGGTTTACAAGATGGTACTAACTATTATACCTTGCCTTTTTTATTCCTTTGCCCCATTTCCAATATAGAGAAGATAGTTATGCACATCCTTGTTTTCAGGGTTCACTGATGATTACCTCTCAAACCACCTCTGTGGCCAGGAGGCGAGGAAAGTTTTCATACAACACCCACGGTTCAATATTGAAGTGTTCCTGAAGAGGTCGAAGGATGGACGGTCAATCATCCACAGGCACTGGCCTAAAGTTGCAAAGACCTTCAACATGAATGAAGGCTCAATATTTGCCTTCCGCTTCAGTAGTTTTCCAGATGAGATGCATCTCTCTATGTATCGTCTATGATGCTAATTTCGAAAGGTTCTAGATATTGCATGTGAAACTTGCTGCTGGTGTAGTTGTGTAATGGGGTAGCTGAGTGTTGAAGCTATATCATGTTGTACTCCGATGTATTTCAATTATGAAATCATGCTTCCTTAATATGGAAATGGAATATATTATGTGCTTAATATGAATCTCAATTAGATTAGTAAATGGATTATTAATAATAGGGCAATTAGCCTGCTAATTGGGTTTTCCTATTGCAAACAGTTATTGAGAAAACACCGTGGGCGATGACCTCAGGCAACGCACACAGTTTCTACGAATAAACCGTGTTGGATCAATGAACAATCACACACGACATTCTCTTGAAAACTGTTTGCGTTGCGCCACCTTGCGCAAATGTTTTCCTTGGAGTGACTGTGTGGGATGTATATACAAATGGAAACATTTAGCGGTGGCTGACTGTGTGGGATGTACTTACGACCGGAAATGGTTTCGCCTGTATAATTTTATTTTTTAGCACTATTGTACGTATTTCTGTATTTGAGTGCTCGCCGGTCGCACACGGCCTCATTTTGCCGAGCGTGTGTGCCAGAAGGGCATATCCCATATCCCCGACTGTTTCTGAGTCATGTGGGAAGGACCCCCCTATCGCCACACTCACTAGGTGACGGTTCCGAACGCCGTCGCGGAAAGGGGTTAAAAACCGTTTGTATAGCACCGTACCAGTGTAGTCATCGCGGCGAACAACAATGAGCTCTTTCTTGTCCTCGAGATGCTACTTGAGAGCATCCATGGATTCCTCCACCAGCCTTCTACGCTCGATGTGCATCATGGCATTCTCGTCCATAAGTTTCTCGATGATGACGCCGATCCTCTTCAACACGACAGTAGTCTCCTCCTGCTGCTCCGCACTTCCGACGATCTTCGCCCTCAGCAGGTCGCGCTCGGCCTAGAGCTTCACATTGCTCTCATTTAGTTGTCGGATGACGCCGGTAGCCTGTTCAAAAGAGGCTTTCATGTCGTCCTGCAACCTCGCCCAGCCGGAGATCTGATCCATCTGGCTATGGACGATCGCATGCATGCGCCTGTAAGAGTCCTCGCCTGCCCGCGAGAAATTTTCCCAGGCTGCCGCAGTGCGGGAGGACATCTCTGCCGCATTCGCGGTGCGGCGGGACATCTCTTGTGCTTCCGCGGTGCGGCCGAACCAGTCTGTCGCATCGACTGCGCGGCAGGACCTCCATGCTACTTTGGCGGCGCGACAGGACCTCTGTGCTGCTACGGCCGTGTGCCGGGACATGCCGGTTGCATTCGCGGCGAGGCGGGACATCTCTCGTGCTTCCGCTTCCATGCTCGCATCTTCCTGGTGGCAATCTCTTGACCCAGAACTCACACTGGCCATGGCTGACGCAAGGAAACGATGATGAATGACTTGTTTGTTTTTGTGGATGAGGAGTTGAGGAGGAATGTGCAGTCATCTTGGAGTAGTAGTATTTATAACCGAGTACTAATACGCTCCTAAGTGGGAAACCGTTTAGATTTTGATCCATGTGAACATGTTTGCTATTTGGAATGTGACGGGGCGTAGGCTCAAAATTTACTAACGGTTATAAATGCGGCACTATTCCCGAAAGGCGTAATGTGGGCACATACGCCTTCTCGGCCACGTACGTGGTGTTGCACCATAGGGTGCACCGCAATAGGCAATGTCAGCACACGTCTTGTTGCAACAACCGTGCGCGCTTGTTATTACCATCGCGCACGCTGCCCGTCTAGCGCACACACATTGATCTGTCTAACTGTTTCAGTTCGTTGTGGCTAATCGCAAACAGTTCATCCGTGTGAAGTGTATGCCATCAATCGCAGACACTTTGATCTGGCTGACCCGTTTATGTTCTGCTGCCTAATCGCAAAAAGTTAATCCTTCTGAAGCGTATGCCCTCAATTGCACACACCATTATCTAGCTGCCCATTTCTATTGTTCCTCCTCATCACAAACAGTTCATCCGAGTGAACCGTATGATGTATATCGCACACGCCTTCATCTGGCTGCCCGTTTCTTTTGTTCTGCCTCATCGCAAACAGTTCATTGAACTGAACTGTATGCCCTGCATCGCACACGCAACTAAAATCTGAACCATGTTTGATGGCTTCGCCATCGCAAATGTTTTGCACCTTTTTTGACGGTTCCTTTACACCACCGTTTTCGATTATTGCATCGCACACAGTTTCGTTGAAGGGTATCTGATCGTAGTGTCGCGTTAGCAGCATCCTACAGTAGTGCTTTACTCGTTTCGTAATGCATCATCCCACAACTAACTCATTTGTTACATTGCTTGCAAGGCTTATTATGATGTGCATTACCAAGAGGGCCCAGAGATACCTCTCCGATACTCGGAGTGACAAATCCTAATCTCGATCTATGCCAACCCAACAAACACCTTCGGAGATACTTGTAGAGCATCTTTATAATCACCGAGTTACGTTGTGATGTTTGATAGCACACAAGGTATTCCTCCGATATCCGGGAGTTGCATAATCTCATAGTCAAAGGAATATGCATATGACATGAAGAAAGCTATAGCAATAAAACTGAACGATCAACATGCTAAGCTAACGGATGGGTCTTTGCTACCTCTTGAGCACTGTGTTGGTTTTCCCTTGAAGAGGAAAGGGTGATGCAGCAAATTAGCATAAGTATTTCCCTCAGTGTTCGAGAAGCAAGGTATCAATCCAGTAGGAGGCTACGCGCGAGTCCCTCACACCTACACAAAACAAATAAATCCTCGCAACCAACGCGATAAGGGGTGGTCAATCCCTACACGGTCACTTACGAGAGTGAGATCTGATAGATATGATAAGATAATATTTTTGGTATTTTTATGATAAAGATGCAAAGTAAAATAAAAGGCAATGAAATGACTAAGTGTTGGAAGATTAATATGATGGAAGATAGACCCGGGGGCATAGGTTTCACTAGTGGCTTCTCTCGAGAGCATAAGTATTCACGGCGGGTAAACAAATTACTGTTGAGCAATTGACAGAATTGAGCATAGTTATGAGAATATCTAGGTATTATCATGTATATAGGCATCACGTCCGACACAAGTAGACCGACTCCTGCCTGCATCTACTACTATTACTCCACACATCAACCGCTATCCAGCATGCATCTAGAGTATTAAGTTCATAAGAACAGAGTAACGCTTTAAGCAAGATGACATGATGTAGAGGGATAAATTCATGCAATATGATAAAAAAACCCATCTTGTTATCCTCGATGGCAACAATACAATACGTGCCTTGCTGCCCCTACTGTCACTGGGAAAGGACACCGCAAGATTGAACCCAAAGCTAAGCACTTCTTCCATTGCAAGAAAGATCAATCTAGTAGGCCAAACCAAACTGATAATTCGAAGAGACTTGCAAAGATAACCAATCATACATAAAAGAATTCAGAGAAGATTCAAATAATGTTCATAGATAAACTTGATCATAAACCCACAATTCATCGGTCTCAACAAACACACCGCAAAACAAGATTACATCGAATAGATCTCCACGAGAGAGGGGGAGAACATTGTATTGAGATCCAAAAACAGAGAAGAAGCCATCTAGCTAATAACTATGGACCTGAAGGTCTGAGCTAAACTACTCACACTTCATCGGAAGGGCTATGGTGTTGATGTAGAAGCCCACCGTGATCGATGCCCCCTCCGGCGGAGCTCCGGAACAAGCCCCAAGATGGGATCTCGTGGATACAAAAAGTTACAGCGGTGGAATTAGGGTTTTGGCTCCATCTTTGATTGTTTGGGGGTACTTAGGTACATATAGGAGGAAGGAGTACGTCGGTGGAGCAATAGGGAGCCCATGAGGGTGGAAGGCGCGCCTGGGGGGGTAGGCGCCCCCCCCTACCTCGTGGCTTCCCTGTTGGTTACTTGACGTAGGGTCCAAGTCTCCTGGATCATGTTCATTCCGAAAATCACGTTCCCGAAGGTTTCATTCCTTTTGGACTCCGTTTGATATTCTTTTTCTGCGAAACTCTGAAATAGGAAAAAAAACACCAATTCTGGGTTGGGCCTCCGGTTAATAGGTTAGTCCCAAAAATGATATAAAAGTGAATAATAGAGCCCAATAATGTCCAAAACAGAAGATAATATAGCATGGAGCAATCAAAAATTATAGATACGTTGGAGACGTATCAAGCATCCCCAAGCTTAATTCCTGCTCGTCCTCGAGTAGGTAAATGATAAAAACATAATTTTTGATGTGGAATGCTACTAGGCACAATTTCAATGTAATTCTTCTTAATTGTGGCAGGAATATTCAGATCCGAAAGATTCAAGATAAAAGTTTAATATTGACATAGAAATAATAATACTTCAAGCATACTAACTAAGCAATTATGTCTTCTCAAAATAACATGGCCAAAGAAAGTTCATCCCTACAAAATCATATAGTTTAGCCATGCTCCATTTTCATCACACAAGAATGCTCTCATCATGCACAACCCCGATGACAAGCCAAGCAATTGTTTCATACTTTAGTAATCTCAAACTTTATAAACCTTCACGCAATACATGAGCGTGAGCCATGGATATAGCACTATGGGTGGAATAGAGTATAATGATGGGGGTTATGTGGAGAAGACAAAAAAAGGAGAAAGCCTCACATCAACGAGGCTAATCAATGAGATATGGAGATGCCCATCGATCGATGTTAATGCAAGGAGTAGGGATTGCCATGCAACGGATGCACTAGAGCTATAAATGTATGAAAGCTCAACAAAAGAAACTAGTGGGTGTGCATCCAACTTGCTTGCTCACGAAGACCTAGGGCAGTTGAGGAGGCCCATCGTTGGAATATACAAGCCAAGTTCTATAATGAAAAATTCCCACTAGTATATGAAAGTGACAAGAGACTCTCTATCATCAAGATCATGGTGCTACCTTGAAGTACAAGTGTGGAGAAAAGGATAGTAGCATTGTCCCTTTTCATTTTTTGGGCCTTCCTTTTTTTGGCCTTTCTCTTTTTTTGGGACAATGCTCTATTAAATGATGATCATCACACTTCTATTTATTTACAACTCAATGATTACGACCCGATACTAGAACAAGATATGACTCTATATGAATGCCTCCGGTGGTGTACCGGGATATGCAATGAACCAAGAGTGACATGTATGAAAGAATTATGAACGGTGGCTTTGACACAAATACTATGTCAACTACATGATCATGCTAAACAATATGACAATGATGAACGTGTCATGATAAACGGGATGGTGGAAAGTTGCATGGCAATATATCTCGGAATGACTATGGAAATGCCATAATAGGTAGGTATGGTGGCTGTTTTAAGGAAGATATAAGGAGGTTTATGTGTGAAAGAGCGTATCATATCACGGGGTTTGGATGCACCGAGAAGTTTGCACCAAATCTCAATGTGAGAAAGGGTAATGCACGGTACCAAAGAGGCTAGCAATGATGGAAAGGTGAGAGTGCGTATAATCCATGGACTCAACATTAGTCATAAAGAACTCACATACTTATTGCAAAAAATCTACAAGCCATCAAAAACCAAGAACTACACGCATGCTCCTAGGGGGATAGATTGGTAGGAAAAGACCATCGCTCATCCCTAACCGCCACTCATAAGGAGGACAATCAAAGAACACCTCATGTTTCAAATTTGTTACATAACGTTTACGATACGTGCATGCTACGGGACTTGCAAACTTCAACACAAGTATTTCTCAAATTCACAACTACTCCACTAGCACAACTTTAATATCACTACCTCCATATCTCAAAACAATCATCAAGCATCAAACTTCTCTTAGTATTCACAACACTCATAAGAAAGTTTTTTACTAATCTTGAATACCTAGCATATTAGGATTATTTAAGCAAATTACCATGCTATTTAAGACTCTCAAAATAATCTAAGTGAAGCATGGGAGATCAATAGTTTCTATAAAACAAATCCACCACCGTGCTCTAAAAGATATAAGTGAAGTACTAGAGCAAAACTATATAACTCAAAAGATATAAGTGAAGCACATAGAGTATTCTAATAATTTTTGAATCATGGGTGTCTCTCTCAAAAGGTGTGTACAGAAAAGATGATTGTGGTAAACTAAAAAGCAAAGACTCAAATCATACAAGACGCTCCAAGCAAAACACATATCATGTGGTGAATAAAAATATAGCTCCAAGTAAAGTTACCGATGGAAGTAGACGAAAGAGGGGATGCCTTCTGGGGCATCCCCAAGCTTTGGCTTTTTGGTGTCCTTAGATTATCTTGGGGGTGCCATGGGCATACCCAAGCTTAGGCTCTTGCCACTCCTTGTTCCATAGTCCATCAAATCCTTACCCAAAACTTGAAAACTTCACAACACAAAACTTATAGTAGAAAATCTCGTGAGCTCCGTTAGCGAAAGAAAACAAAACACCCCTTCAAGGTACTGTAATGAACTCATTATTTATTTATATTGGTGTTAAACCTGCTTTATTCCAACTTCTCTATGGTTTATAAACTATTTTACTAGCCATAGATTCATCAAAATAAGCAAACAACACACGAAAAACAGAATCTGTCAAAAACAGAACAGTCTGTAGTAATCTGTAGCTAGCGCAAGATCTGGAACCCAAAAAATTCTAAAATAAATTGCTGGGAGTGAGGAATTTATCTATTAATCATCTTCAAAAAGAATTAACTAAATATCACTTTCCAAATAAAAATGGCAGCAGTTCTCGTGAGTGCTAAAGTTTCTGTTTTTTACAGCAAGATTAACAAGACTTTCCCCAAGTCTTCCCAACGGTTCTACTTGGCACAAACACTAATTAAACACAAAAAACACAACCAAAACAGAGGCTAGATAAATTATTTATTACTAAACAGGAGCAACAAGCAAGGAATAAAAATAAAATTGGGTTGCCTCCCAAGAAGCGCTATCGTTTAACGCCCCTAGCTAGGCATAAAAAGCAAGGATAGATCTAGGTATTGCCATCTTTGATAGGTAATTCTTCAATGAGGCATCTACCATCCTTATGAATTTCTTTATTTTTATTGATTATCAAACTTTTAGGCACAAGATCGAAAAATTCATTTGTAACAAATGGTTCCTTAATGATAGCAAAAAGATTGGGATGAATACTTATAGATTTGAGATCCGCAGTTTCCTTACTAGAGGATTCACCCTTATTTTTGGTAACATACATAAGCTTGGCAATTTTTGGAGTATTATTTACGGAAGAAAAAGCAGTTCCCAAGTTGGTAATAATATCCTCAAGTTTATCGATTCTAGTGGAATCCTGATTTATTTTCTCATTAACTATAGGTTCCTTTTCTTTAATATTTTTCAAAGTGACTCCTACTTTAGATCCATATTGAGTGATTCGGTTGTGGATCTTTTTATCCAAATTTTCAATTAACTCTACAGTAGGAACCTTATCTATAATACCTAAATAGTTCATCCCCACTAACCTATTTCCCTTGACATGCAGCCTATCCACATCACTAATCAACATGCAACCAGCCACCTCACTCCACCTCAGCAGTCTAGCCACATCAGCAATTCCAAATACCGTTTTTATTTTTCCTGTGACTTCTCCTTCGTTCGCTCCCTCTCCCATCTTCTGTAACAGCCAGATAATTGAAGAGCCATCCTTCATCCGACAATAATACCCACCAGATGGGAAACGGTGGAATCTCATCTCTTTGCCGTCTCTTCACATCTCCTTCCAGTACACCTCTTCCCATCATTCGTCTCTTCCCATCTCCCTCCATGGAAATCTCGTGCCGCTAGGCTTCTGCCAGGAAGAGGAGTAGCCCGTCCAAGGCACAAACTCTCCATAATCCCAATCAGGAATCGGGATCCCCTGCCGCAACTCCTCACGCTGTCTTACTGGATGAGGGTCAACTCGCCGCTGCCAATGGTGCGCTGCCGCTGCGAATCTATGTTGTCCCATCCGGTGTCCGATGACCCAACCCCAACATCCTCCCCTAGGCCTCGCATCTCCGGTCTCTGACATCTCTGGCAGCCCGGCTAAGCTAAGTTTCTTCGGTCTCATACAGTATCAAGAGAAACACCGATCTACTCCTCTCATGGTATTTTCAGGAACAATTACGACTTTGCCATTGTAGTGCAGGAACAGACTAAGCCAAATCCATGTCAAAGTCGTTACATCCACATGCCAGTTCTAGAAAATCTCAGTTTCAAGTAAGTAGGGAACCTCTTATGCATGCAGGCCTGTAGCATCACGGCTATATATGATTAGTTGTTTCTTTTGTAGATTCGTAAGTTCTCTCAGATATGAAGTGAGGTAGGTAGACTTTCCGCAGATTACATGTTTGATCTGAATTACCAAAGGTAAGGTGCTCTTACTATGTTGAATCATCTGTACGAATTTGGTTAGATCGATGAATTCGGTACCAACCTCTAATTTTTTGGCAATGCTGATAATTGATCCTCGTGATCCATCTACTCATGTTGTTTGGTTGGATCTGTGTGTGGGGGTCTAGGTTGATACCCCCCCCCCCCACTACCCGTGAAGGCGTGCTAAATTTGCTCCTTTTCTTCATCGATAAATTTTCTCTCTCACAAATCAGGGTCTGTACATTTAGTTTTGTATTTAGAGAGTTTTATCTGTTACTCTCTCTCTCTCTCATAAATCATCATATGCATGTACATCTTACTCATCGTACTGAGTCATTTGTTGTTGTATTTTTTTGCAGAATTTGGTGTGTAGTTCAACTGAACACATGTGCCCCTGAAGGTCTGATTGCCAAGTGTACAGTACCGTCGTCAAATGTTTTATTTCCTGTAGTGTAAGTTCAGTTGACTTGGATTGGCAACCATTGCTTTTTTCTTGAGTTATTCAACAGTCAATATTTAAATTTGCTAACCGTACACATGTGCCCCTGAATGTCTACTTAGTCCTCTGTTAAATGTTCAAGCAGCAACCTCCTTCCTTTCAGACCTTAAACCTATACATAAACTACACGCGGGTTTTGTTGGTTGTGTTTTATGTCTACAATTTAGGTATATTCTCAGTTAGATTATGCAATGCTCTGACAAAAGTTATTATTTCACTCTTCCTCTAGAATATAGCAAATCATGTTTGCTGATTCAATTGGGAAAGTTTTGTACAGTTTACCTATGATCATATGAATGCATATGAGAAATCTTATCTTCAATTGGTAGTATTCTAACCTCCAACATATAAGTGGTGACTCTCAACTGCAACTACATTGTATTATCCTATGGAAAAGATGCATGATGTTGTCTGTAGCACTTGGAAACACTAGATGTTTGGAGGGAGTACTCAGGTACATTTTATCACTACCTTTCAGATTTAGTTAATATAATTTACAAAGTATTAATATAATATCATGTCTTATTTTATCAACAATTTCCTGTCAAATAAAATAGTGTCGGTAAGCAACCATCTTTTATACATGTGCATATGAGAAGTAATTTTCAGCTTTCTTATTATATTTTTGTCAACTTTCTTTCATATAGCTCCGGAGTCGAATTATCTCTTTTGCATAATTTGAAGGTCTATGTGTTCAAGTGCTATAACTAAGTTTGATTATATTTTCTTAGCCTCCATTTCCTTTGTTACACAATAATAAAAGACAACTGGTAGGGAATAATTCTGATATAATCAAGATATCTAATATGAGAACAAAATTTTGCAGGTGTACATTTAAATGTGGTATGAGGCGGCTCCTCTACCATGTATATTATCTTATTCCAGTTTCCTTTGTACTGTGTTGTTGTTATTTTATTTTATTTTGCTGCTGTTGTTGCTTTTTTTCTTCTTCTAAACTTGAGTCCATCAATATGAATCAATATATTCGCAAGTTGAATCACCTAAAAATACTTCTACATATCCCGCAGCAACGCGCGGGGTATCATCTAGTTCTCAATAATTTCAAGTCTTTGCATTACATGCTCCAAAGTTAACATAGTTCCATTAACCAAAATAGGTGGTGAGCCAAACAAATCTATCATAGCATTATAAGAATCAAAAGTATGGCTACCCAAGAAGTTCCCTTCGGTAATGGTATCAAGGATATATCTGTACCAAGAAGTAGCGCCTACATAAAAATTGCGAAGAAGAACGGAAGTAGACTGCTTCCTGGTAGATCTATTTTGAGCATTGCAAATTCTATACCAAGCATCTTTTAGATTTTCTCCATCCCTTTCCTTAAAATTTAGAACTTCATTCTCGGGAGACAAGGGAGAAGATAGAGGACTCGCCATAACGACAAGCAAATAGAAAAGAGGCGAACGAAAAAGAGAGGGTGAATAAAATGGCAAGGGTGAAGTGGGGGAGAGCAAAACGAGAGGCAAATGGCAAATAATGTAATGCGGGAGATAAGGGTTTGTGATGGGTACTTGGTATGTTGACTTTTGCTTAGATCTCCCCGACAACGGCGCAAGAAATCCTTCTTGCTACCTCTTGAGCACTGCGTTGGTTTTCCCTTAAAGACGAAAGGGTGATGCAGCAAAGTAGCGTAAGTATTTCCCTCAGTTTTTGAGAACCAAGGTATCAATCTAGTAGGAGGCTACGCGCGAGTCCCTCGCACCTACACAAAACAAATAAATCCTCGCAACCAATGTGACAAGGGGTAGTCAATCCCTACACGGTCACTTACGAGAGTGAGATCTGATAGATATGATAAGATAATATTTTTTGGTATTTTTATGATAAAGATGCAAAGTAAAATAAAAGGCAATGAAAATAACTAAGTGTTGGAAGATTAATATGATGGAAGTTAGACCCGGGGCCATAGGTTTCACTAGTGGCTTCTCTCGAGAGCATAAGTATTCACGGCGGGTAAACAAATTACTGTTGAGCAATTGACAGAATTGAGCATAGTTATGAGAATATCTAGGTATGATCATGTATATAGGCATCACGTCCGAGACAAGTAGATCGACTCCTGCCTGCATCTACTACTATTACTCCACACATCAACCGCTATCCAGCATGCATCTAGAGTATTAAGTTCATAAGAACAGAGTAACGCTTTAAGCAAGATGACATGATGTAGAGGGATAAATTCATGCAATATGATAAAAAAAACCCATCTTGTTATCCTCGATGGCAACAATACAATACGTGCCTTGCTGCCCCTACTGTCACTGGGAAAGGACACCGCAAGATTGAACCCAAAGCTAAGCACTTCTTCCATTGCAAGAAAGATCAATCTAGTAGGCCAAACCAAACTGATAATTCGAAGAGACTTGCAAAGATAACCAATCATACATAAAAGAATTCAGAGAATATTCAAATATTGTTCATAGATAAACTTGATCATAAACCCACAATTCATCGATCTCAACAAACACACTGCAAAAGAAGATTACATCGAATAGATCTCCACGAGAGAGGGGGAGAACATTGTATTGAGATCAAAAAACAGAGAAGAAGCCATCTAGCTAATAACTATGGACCCGAAGGTCTGAGGTAAACTACTCACACTTCATCGGAAGGGCTATGGTGTTGATGTATAAGCCCTCCGTGATCGATGCCCCCTCCGGCGGAGCTCCGGAACAGGCGCCAAGATGGGATCTCGTGGATATAGAAAGTTACGGTGGTGGAATTAGGGGTTTGGCTCCGTCTTTGATCGTTTGGGGGTACGTAGGTATATATAGGAGGAAGGAGTACGTCGGTGGAACAATAGGGAGCCCGCGAGGGTGGAGGGCGCGCCTAGGGGGGTAGGCGCGCCCCCTACCTCGTGGCTTCCCTGTTGGTTGCTTGACGTAGGGTCCAAGTCTCCTGGATCATGTTCGTTCCAAAAATCATGTTCCCGAAGGTTTCATTCTGTTTGGACTCCGTTTGATATTCTTTTTCTGTGAAACTCTGAAATAGGCAAAAAAAATAGCAATTCTGGGTTGGGCCTCCGGTTAATAGGTTAGTCCCAAAAATGATATAAAAGTGAATAATAAAGCCCAATAATGTCCAAGACAGAAGATAATATAGCATGGAGAAATCAAAAATTATAGATACGTTGGAGACATATCAGTCTTTTCCTTCACATCATTCTCCTAATGATGTGATCCCGTTTATCAAATGACAACACATGTCTATGGTTAGGAAACTTAACCATCTTTGATTAACGAGCTAGTCTAATAGAGGCTTACTAGGGACACTATTTTGTGTATGTATTCACACATGTATCGAGTTTCCTGTTAATACAATTCTAGCATGAATAATAAACATTTATCATGATATAAGGAAATATAAAATACCAACTTTATTATTGCCTCTAGGGCATATTTCCTTCAGTCTCCCACTTGCACTAGAGTCAATAATCTAGTTCACATCGCCATGTGATTTAACACCAATAGTTCACATCTTTATGTGGTTAACACCCGTCGTTGACATCGCCATGTGACCAACACTCAAAGGGTTTACCAGAGTCAATAATCTAGTTCACATCGCTATGTGATTAACACCCAAAGAGTACTAAGGTGTGATCATGTTTTGCTTGTGAGAGAAGTTTTAGCCAATGGGTCTGCCACATTCAGATCTGTATGTATTTTGCAAATTTCTATGTTTACAATGCTCCGCATGCAGCTACTCTAGCTTATTGCTCCCACTTTCAATATGTATCCAGATTGAGACTTAGAGTCATCCAGATCGGTGTCAAAGCTTGCATCAACATAACTCTTAATGAGGAACTCTTTATCACCTCCATTACCGAGAAATATTTCCTTAGTCCTCTAAGGATAATTTTGACTGCTGTCAGTGATCTACTTCTGGATCATTATCGTACCCCCTTGCCAAACTCATGGCAAGGTACATAATAGGCCTGGTACATAGCATGGCATCCTTTATAGAACATATGGCTGAGGCATAGGGAATGACTTTGATTCTCTCTCTATCTTATTCCGTGGTCTGGCTTTGAGTCTTACTCAACTTCACACCTTACAGTATAGGCAAGAACTCATTCTTTGACTGATCCATTTTGAACTTCTTCAAAATCTTGTCAAGGTATGTGCTTTGTGAAAGTCCTATTAAGCATCTCGGTCTATCCCTATAGATCCTGATGCCCAATATATAAGTAGCTTCACTGAGGTCTTTCATTGAAAAACACTTATTGAAGTATCATTTTTATGCTATCCAGAAATTCTATATCATTTCTAATCAACAATATGTCATCCACATATAAATATTAGAAATTCTACAATGCTCCCACTCACTTTCTTGTAAATACAGGCTTCTCCAAAAGTCTGTATAAAACCATATGCTTTGATTACCTCATCAAAGCATATATTCCAACTTCGAGATGCTTGCACCAGTCCATAAATGGATCGCTCGGGCTTGCACACTTTGTTAGCACCTTTAGGATCGACAAAACCTTCTAGTTGCATCATATACAACTCTTCTTTGAGAAATCCATTAAGGAATGTAGTTTTGACGTCCATTTGCCAGATTTCATATTCATAAAATGCGGCAATTGCTAAAATGATTCGGACAAACTTAAGCATCGCTACGGGTGAGAAAGTATCATCGTAGTCAACCCCTTGAACTTGTCGAAAACCTTTCGCAACAAGTCAAGCTTTATAGACAGTAACATTACCATCAGTGTCTGACTTCTGCTTGAAGATCCATCTATTCTCTATGGCTTGCCGATCATCGGGAAAGTCAACGAAAGCCCACACTTCGTTCTCATACATGGATCCTATCCTTCCTTAGAGTTCGTAGGTTCATCATGGTCTAGTAACATGACTTCCAGAACAGGATTATCGTACCACTTTGGTGTGGAACGTGCTCTGATTGACCTACGAGGTTTGGTAGTAACTTGATCTGAAGTTTCATGATCATTATTATTAGCTTCCTCTCTAGTTGGTGTAGGCATCACGGGAACGGTTTTATGTGATGAACTACTTTCCAGTTCGAGAGAAGGTACAGTTACCTCATCAAGTTCTACTTTCCTCCCACTCACTTCTTTTGAGAGAAACTCCTTCTCTAGAAAGGATCCATTCTTAGCAACAAAGATCTTGCCTTCGGATCTGTGATAGAAGGTGTACCCAACAGTTTCTTTTGGGTATCCTATGAAGACGCACTTCTCCGATTTGGGTTCAAGATTATCAGGATGAAGCTTTTTCACATAAGCATCGCAACCCAAAATTTTAAGAAATGACAACTTAGGTTTCTTGCCAAACCATAGTTCATACGGTGTCGTCTCAACGGATTTAGACGGTGCCCTATTTAACATGAATGCAGCTGTCTCTAATGCATAGCCCCAAAACGATAGTGGTAAATCAGTAAGAGACATCATAGATCGCACCGTATATAATAAAGTACGGTTACGATGTTCAGACACACCATTACACTATGGTGTTCTAGGTGGTGTGAGTTGTGAAACTATTCCACATTGTTTTAAATGAAGGCCAAACTCATAACTCCAATATTCGCCTCCGCGATCAGATCGTAGAAACTTTATTTTCTTGTTACGATGATTCTCCACTTCACTCTGAAATTCTTTGAACTATTCAAATGTTTCAGACTTGTGTTTCATCAAGTAGATATACCCATATGTGCTCAAATAATCTATGAAGGTCAGAAAATAACGATATCTGCCACGAGCCTCAACACTCATCTGACCCCATACATCGATATGTATTATTTCCAATAAGTCAGTGGCTCGCTCCATTGTTTCGGAGAACGGAATCTTAGTCATATTGCCCATGAGGCATGGATCGCAAGCATCAAATGATTCATAATCAAGTGATTCCAAAAGTCCATCCGCATGGAGTTCCTTCATGTGCTTTACACAAATATGACCTAAACGGTAGTGCGACAAGTATGTTGCACTATCATTATCAACTTTGCATCTTTTGGCATCAATATTATGAATATGTGTATCACTACGATCGAGATTCAATAAACCATTTATACTGAGTGTATGGCCATAGAAGCTTTTATTCATGTAAGCAGAACAACAATTATTCTCTGACTTACATGAGTAACCGTGTCACAATAAACATGATCCAATCATATTCATGCTCAACACAAACACCAAATAACATTTATTTAGGTCCAACACTAATCCCGAAGGTAGAGGGAATGTGCGATGGTGATCTTATCAACCTTGGAATCACTTCGAACACACATCGTCACCTCGCCCTTAACTCGTCTCTGTTCATTTTGCAACTCCTGTTTTGAGTTACTAATCTTAGCAATTGAACCGGTATCAAATACCCTTGGGTTACTATGAATACTAGTAAAGTACACATCAATAACATGTATATCAAATATAAATTTGTTAACTTTGCCATCCTTCTTATCCGCCAAGTATTTGGTGTAGTTCCACTTCCAGTAACCATTTCCTTTGCACTAGAAGCACTCAGTTTCAGGTTTGGCTCTTGCTTTGGGCTTCTTCACGGGAGTGGCAACTTGCTTGCCATTCTTCTTGAAGTTCCCTTTCTTTCCCTTGCCCTTTTTCTTGAAACTAGTGGTCTTGTTAACCATCAACACTTGATGCTATTTCTTGATTTCAACCTTCGCCGATTTCAGCATCGCCAAGAGCTATGGGAATCGTTTTTGTCATCCCTTGCATATTATAGTTCATCATGAAGTTCTAGTAACTTGGTGATAGTGACTAGAGAACTCTTTTAATCACTATCTTATCTGGAAGATTATCCCCCCCCACTTGATTCAAGTGACTGTAGTACCCAGACATTCTGAGCACATGCTCACTAGCTGAGCTATTCTCCTCCATCTTGTAGGCAAAGTACTTGTCAGAGGTCTCATACCTCTTAACACGGGAATGAGTCTGAAATATCATTTTAAGCTCTTGGAACATCTCATATGCTCCATGGTGTTCAAAACATTTTTGAAGTCCCGGTTCTAAGCCGTAAAGCATGGTGCACTAAACTATCAAGTAGTCATCATACTGAGCTTGTCAAATGTTCATAATGTATGCATCTACTCCTGCAATAGGTCTATCACCTAGCGGTGCATCAAGGACATAATTCTTCTATGCAACAATAAGGATAATCCTCAGACCACATACCCAGTCCGCATCATTGCTACTATCATCTTTCAACTTAGTTTTCTCTAGTAACATATCAAGAATAAAATAGGGGAGCTATACGCGAGCTATTGATCTACAAAATAGATATGCAAATACTATCAGGACTAAGTTCATGATAAATTAAGTTCAAGTAATCATATTACTTAAGAACTCCCACTTAGATAGTCATCCCTCGAGTCATCTAAATGATTACATGATCCAAATCAACTAAACCATGTCCGATCATCACGTGAGATGGAGTAGTTTTTAATGGTGAACATCTCTATGTTGATCATATCTACTATACGATTCACGTTCGACTTTTCGGTCTCGAGTGTTTCGAGGCCATGTATGTACATGCTAGGCTCGTCAAGTTTAACCTGAGTATTCCGCGTGTGCAAAACTGTCTTGCACCCGTTTTATGTGAACGTAGAGCCTATCACACCCGATCATCACGTGGTGTCTCAGCACGACGAACTGTCGCAATGGTGCATGCTCAGGGAGAACACTTATACCTTGAAATTTTAGTGAGGGATCATCTTATAATGCTACTGCTGAACTAAGCAAAATAAGATGCATAAAAAGATAAACATCACATGCAATCAAATAAGTGATATGATTTGGCCATCATCATCCTGTGCCTTTGATCTCCATCTCCAAAGCATCGTCATGATCTCCATCGTCACCGGCTTGACACCTTGATCTCCATCGTAGCGTTGTGGCCGTCTCGCCAACTATTGCTTCTATAACTATCGCTAACGCATAGTGATAAAGTAAAGCAATTACATGGCGTTTGCATTTCATACAATAAAGCGGCAACCATAAGGCTCCTGGCAGTTGCTGATAACTTTTACAAAACATGATCATCTCATACAATAACGTATATCACATCATATCTTGACCATATCACATCATAACATGCCCTGCAAAAACAAGTTAGACGTCCTCTACTTTGTTGTTGCAAGTTTTACATGGCTGCTACGAGCTTCTAGCAAGAACCGTTCTTACCTACCTACGCATCAAAACCACAATGGTTATTTATAAAATTTGTTGTTTTAACCTTCAACAAGGACCGGCCGCAGTCAAATTCGATTCAACTAAAGTTGGAGAAACAGACACCCGCCAGCCACCTTTATGCAAAACTAGTTGCATGTCTGTCGGTAGAACCAGTCTCATGAACGTGGTCATGTAAGGTTGGTTCGGGCCGCTTCATCCAATAATACCGCCGAATCAAAATAAGACATTGGTGGTAATCAGTATGACGATCACTTCCCACAACTCTTTGTGTTCTACTCGTGCATATCATCTACAAATAGACCTGGCTCGGATGCCATAGTTGGGAAACATTGCATGCAATTCCAAAAATTTCCTTCACTCACGCAAGATCTATCTAGGAGATGCATAGCAACGAGAGGGAGAGAGTGTGTCCATGTACCCTCGTAGACCAAAAGCGGAAGTGTTTGACAACGCGGTTGATGTAGTCGAATTTCTTCTCGTTCCGATCGATCAAGCACCAAACGTATGGCACCTCTGAGTTCTGCACACGTTCATCTCCATGACGTCCCTCGAACTCTTGACCCAGCAAAGTGTCGAGGGAGAGTTTTTCTAGCACGACGGCGTGGTGATGGTGAAGTGATCCGCGCAGGGCTTCGCCTAAGCACTACGTGAATATGACCGGAGGCGTAAACTATGGAGGGAGCGCCACACACGGCTAAAAACTGTTAATCTGTGTTCTAGCAGTGCCCCCGCCACATATATATATATATATATATAGGTTGGAGGGGAGGAGAGGAAGCCAATGGGGCGCCCCAAGTAGGAGGAATCCTACTTGGGTGCCTCCCAATTCGGCCTCCCCCCTTCCATATTCATCCGGAGGGGGAAGGAAGGAGGAGGGAGGAGAGAAGGAATGGGGAGGCCGAATTGCTCCCCTTCATTTCTCTCTTCCCCTCTTTACTTCCCCCTTATTTCGGCCTACATGGGGTGCACCAGCCCCCTAGGGGCTGGTCTGTCCCCTTCTTGGTCCATTAGGCCCATGTAGTTGCCGGGGGGATGCCCGGAACCCCTTCCGGTGACCCGATACCCCCGGAACACTTCTAGTGTCCGAATATCATCGTCCTATATATGAATCTTTACCTCTCGGCCATTTCAAGACTCCTTGTCATGTAAGTGATCTCATCTGGGACTTCGAACAACATTCGGTCACCAAATCACATAACTCGTATAATACAAAATCGTCATCTAATGTTAAGCGTGTGGACCCTATGGGTTCGAGAACTATGTAGACATGACTGAGACACCTCTCCGGTCAATAACCAACAGCGGAACATGAATGTTCATATTTGTTCCCACATATTCTACGAAGATCTTTATTAGTCGTACCGTAATGACAACATACGTTATTCCCTTTGTCATTGGAATGTTACTTGCTCGAGATTCGATCGTCGGTATCTTCATACCTAGTTCAATATCGTTATCGGAAAGTCTCTTTACTCGTTTCGTAATGCATCATCCCGCAACTAACTCATTTGTCACATTGCTTGCAAGGCTTATTATGATGTGCATTACCGAGAGGGCCCAGAGATACCTCTCGGATACTCGGAGTGACAAATCCTAATCTCGATCTATGCCAGCCCAACAAACACCTTCGGAGATACTTGTAGAGAATCTTTATAATCACCCAGTTACGTTGTGATGTTTGATAGCACACAAGGTATTCCTCCGGTATCCGGGAGTTGCATAATCTCATAGACAAAGGAATATGCATATGACATGAAGAAAGCTATAGCAATAAAACTGAACGATCAACATGCTAAGCTAACGGATGGGTCTTGTCCATCACATCATTCTCCTAATGATGTGATCACGTTTATAAAATGACAACACATGTCTATGGTTAGGAAACTTAACCATCTTTGATTAACGAGCTAGTCTAATAGAGGCTTACTAGGGACATTGTTTTGTCTATGTATTCACACATGTATCGAGTTTCCTGTTAATACAATTCTAGCATGAATAATAAACATTTATCATGATATAAGGAAATATAAAATAACAACTTTATTATTGCCTCTAGGGCATATTTCCTTCAGTCTCCCACTTGCACTAGAGTCAATAATCTAGTTCACATCGCCATGTGATTTAACACCAATAGTTCACATCTTTATGTGGTTAACACCCGTCGTTGACATCGCCATGTGACCAACACTCAAAGGGTTTACCAGAGTCAATAATCTAGTTCACATCGCTATGTGATTAACACCCAAAGAGTACTAAGGTGTGATCATGTTTTGCTTGTGAGAGAAGTTTTAGCCAATGGGTCTGCCACATTCAGATCTGTATGTATTTTGCAAATTTCTATGTTTACAATGCTCCGCATGCAGCTACTCTAGCTTATTGCTCCCACTTTCAATATGTATCCAGATTGAGACTTAGAGTCATCCAGATCGGTGTCAAAGCTTGCATCAACATAACTCTTAATGAGGAACTCTTTATCACCTCCATTACCGAGAAATATTTCCTTAGTCCTCTAAGGATAATTTTGACTGCTGTCAGTGATCTACTTCTGGATCATTATCGTACCCCCTTGCCAAACTCATGGCAAGGTACATAATAGGCCTGGTACATAGCATGGCATCCTTTATAGAACATATGGCTGAGGCATAGGGAATGACTTTGATTCTCTCTCTATCTTATTCCGTGGTCTGGCTTTGAGTCTTACTCAACTTCACACCTTACAGTATAGGCAAGAACTCATTCTTTGACTGATCCATTTTGAACTTCTTCAAAATCTTGTCAAGGTATGTGCTTTGTGAAAGTCCTATTAAGCGTCTCGATCTATCCCTATAAATCCTGATGCCCAATATATAAGTAGCTTCACCGAGGCCTTTCATTGAAAACTCTTATTGAAGTATCATTTTTATGCTATCCAGAAATTCTATATCATTTCTAATCAACAATATGTCATCCACATATAATATTAGAAATGCTACAGAGCTCCCACTCACTTTCTTGTAAATACAGGCTTCTCCAAAAGTCTATATAAAACCATATGCTTTTATTACCTCATCAAAGCATATATTCCAACTCCGAGATGCTTGCACCAGTCCATAAATGGAT
The DNA here is from genome assembly GCF_018294505.1 of Triticum aestivum. Lineage (NCBI taxonomy): Eukaryota > Viridiplantae > Streptophyta > Magnoliopsida > Poales > Poaceae > Triticum > Triticum aestivum. The sequence continues at coordinate 29,780,066 of NC_057806.1, read as the reverse complement.
TGTTGGGGCTTGCACACTTTGTTAGCACCTTTAGGATTGACAAAACATTCTAGTTGCATCATATACAACTCTTCTTTGAGAAATCCATTAAGGAATGTAGTTTTGACGTCCATTTGCCAAATTTCATAATCATAAAATGCGGCAATTGCTAACATGATTCGGACAAACTTAAGCATCGCTACGGGTGAGAAAGTCTCATCGTAGTCAACCCCTTGAACTTGTTCAAAACCTTTCGTGACAAGTAGAGCTTTATAGACAGTAAAACTGCCATCAGCGTCGGTCTTCTTGTTGAATATCCATCTATTCTCTATGGCTTGCCGATCATCCGGCAAGTCAACCAAAGTCCACACTTTGTTCTCATACATGGATCCTATCCTTCCTCATAGTTCGTAGGTTCGTCATGGTCTAGTAACATGACTTCTAGAACAGGATTACCGTACCACTCTAGTATGGAACGTGCTCTGATTGACCTACGAGGTTCGGTAGTAACTTCATCTGAAGTTTCATGATCATTATCATTGGCTTCCTCTCTAGTTGGTGTAGGCATCAGGGGAACAGTTTTATGTGATGAACTACTTTCCAGTTCGAGAGAAGGTACAGTTACCTCATCAAGTTCTCCTTTCCTCCCACTCACTTCTTTCGAGAGAAACTCCTTCTCTAGAAAGGATCCATTCTTAGCAACAAAGATCTTGCCTTCAGATCTATGATAGAAGGTGTACCCAACAGTTTCTTTTGGGTATCCTATGAAAATGCACTTCTCCGATTTGGGTTCGAGCTTATCAGGCTGAAGCCTTTTAACATATGCATCGCAACCCCAAATCTCAAGAAATGACTACTTAGGTTTCTTGCCAAACCATAGTTCATACGATGTCGTCTCAACGCATTTAGACGGTGCCCTATTTAACGTGAATGCAGATGTCTCTAATGCATAACCCCAAAACGATAATGGTAAATCGGTAAGAGACATCATAGATCGCACCATATATAATAAAGTACGGTTACGACATTCAGACACACCATTACGCTGTGGTGTTCTAGGTGGTGTGAGTTGTGAAACTATTCCACATTGTTTTAAATGAAGGCCAAACTCATAACTCCAATATTCGCCTCCGCGATCAGATCGTAGAAACTTTATTTTCTTGTTATGATGATTCTCCACTTTACTCTGAAATTCTTTGAACTATTCAAATGTTTCAGACTTGTGTTTCATCAAGTAGATATACCCACATCTGCTTAAATCATCTATGAAGGTCAGAAAATAACTATATCCCCCATGAGCCTCAACACTCATCTGACCCCATACATCGGTATGTATTATTTCCAATAAGTCAGTGGCTCGCTCAATTGTTTCATAGAACGGAGTCTTAGTCATCTTTCCCATGAGGCATGGTTCGCAAGCATCAAATGATTCATAATCAAGTGATTCCAAAAGTCCATCCGCATGGAGTTTCTTCATGTGCTTTACATTATCAACTTTGCATCTTTTGGAATCAATATTATGAATATGTGTATCACTACGATCGAGATTCAATAAACCATTTATATTGAGTATATGGCCATAGAAGATTTTATTCATGTAAATAGAACAACAATTATTCTCTGACTTACATGAGTAACCGTGTCACAATAAACATGATCCAATCATATTCATGCTCAACACAAACACCAAATAACATTTATTTAGGTCCAAAACTAATCCCGAAGGTAGAGGTAATGTGCGATGGTGATCTTGTCAACCATGGAATCACTTCCAACACACATCGTCACCTCGCCCTTAACTAGTGTCTGTTCATTTTGCAACTCCTGTTTTGAGTTACTAATCTTAGCAATTGAACCGGTATCAAATACCCTGGGGTTACTATGAACACTACTAAAGTACACATCAATAACATGTATATCAAATATAACTTTGTTAACTTTGCCATCCTTCTTATCCGCCAAGTATTCGGTGTAGTTCCGCTTCCAGTGACCATTTCCTTTGCACTAGAAGCACTCGGTTTCAGGTTTGGGTCTTGCTTTGGGCTTCTTCACGGGAGTGGCAACTTGCTTGCCATTCTTATTGAAGTTCCCTTTCTTTCCCTTGCCCTTTTTATTGAAACTAGTGGTCTTGTTAACCATAAACTCTTGATGCTATTTCTTGATTTCATCCTTCGCCGATTTCAGCATCACCAAGAGCTTTGGGAATCGTTTTTGTCATCCCTTGCATATTATAGTTCATCATGAAGTTCTAGTAACTTGGTGATAGTGACTAGAGAACTCTTTCAATCACTATCTTATCTGGAAGATTATCCCCCCCCCACTTGATTCAAGTGACTGTAGTACCCAGACATTCTGAGCACATGCTCACTAGCTGAGCTATTCTCCTCCATCTTGTAGGCAAAGTACTTGTCAGAGGTCTCATACCTCTTAACACGGGAATGAGTCTGAAATATCATTTTAAGCTCTTGGAACATCTCATATGCTCCATGGTGTTCAAAACATTTTTGAAGTCCCGGTTCTAAGCCGTAAAGCATGGTGCACTAAACTATCAAGTAGTCATCATACCGAGCTTGTCAAATGTTCATAATGTATGCATCTACTCCTGCAATAGGTCTGTGACCTAGCGGTGCATCAAGGACATAATTCTTCTATGCAACAATGAGTTCTGGTATGACCTAGGCTAGCCTTCATGTTTGCATCATGTTTAAATTTCATTGAAATTTGAAATGGGGATTTGTGAAGCCCTCAGAATCATTCTGAAAATGACCCACATAAAAAAATTGCTCCAAAAAGGTCCAAGAAAATGCTCATGTTGCTCTCTAAAATATTGGACAGAGATAAAAATCAAACCAACATTTTCAGGAGCTCATAAATATTGGCGCCTTAATCTTATAGTTAAATCAGAAATAACCCCCTCTCTAACCTGTGACACTAACCCCACACATCAGGTTTGACCTGGTCAGCCGCCTTTGACTTGCTGACGCAATGTTGATGTCATGCTGACGCAGTAATGGTTTTCTGGATTTAAAATAAATCAGGAAAATCCAGAAAATGTTATAAACTTCAAAAATTCATAGAAATTCAACCGTAGCTCAGATTGAAATAATTTATATATGAAAAATGATCAGAAAAATTCAATCTATCCATCTGTACCATTTTCATGCTTGACAGACCAACCTATACATGCTGCATATATGAAAACATTTAAATGGCATATTTAAGAGCTTAATTTGGAGTTGCATTTGAACCCTTGGATCAAATGGACTTCAACCAAATAAATGGTAGATGCATTAACTCAAACAACATCACATACTCATGCCATGTTCATGCATCATATTGTTGCATATGCTTGTGTTTGATTTTCGACACGGTTCCTTCTCGATAGGTCCTGCTCCGGAGACCGATCCAGAGTACCTATCAGTGGAGCAGTGCCCCCTTGTTGATCTACCAGGCAAGCAACCCCCCTTGTTCATTCCGATACAATCCTACTCTCTCGCTCCTGCTCTCATTTATTGCATTAGGACAACAACGATTCAACTGCTACTTTATGTTGCGGTAGTTGAACCCATTCCTCCGCATGACCTGTCATTGCCATAGTAAATAGTTAAAACCCACTAGCATGTGTAGGAGTTGTTCGAGCCATGTTTGTGTTCCTACCATGCCATGCCTGCTATTTCTTAGAGTTGTGTCAGGTCTGATTCATCGGGAATAAATTGGAGTGTTACGATATGTTCCGGTGCTGAGAGTTAAGTGTGTGAACACGATTTGGTAAAGGTAGCGGTGAGAGGCCATGTAGGAGTACATGGTGGGTTGTCTCATTGGGACCGTCCTTAAGAACTGAGTTCTATGTAAGTGTCCAATGACTAGCTACTACCACACATTCGGCTCCGGCCGCTCCAAGCTCTCTCGACTTATTAACCACCTTGATCTCTGTCCAGGAGTTGCAAATAGTTTCTGGTGTTTGTAGGTAGTGCTATTTTTCTACCGAGTGGCACCCGGCAGGGTGGACTTGGGACAGACTAGGCACACATGGCCCGGTGTACCGAGTGGCACCCGGATGGTGGGCTCGGGAACCCTGTACACATCGTTTGGGGCCGTGCGTGAAACCCCGGCCGGATCTCCTTGCGGATGGAACCCGAATAGGTGATAAACCTGGACTAGAGTCTTGTGTGGTTAGTCAGGTCATGGACGAGACCCTCGTCAGGCTTCCGCTTGAAGGTTGCCGAGATACATGACGTGTATATGGTGATAAGTGGTGAAAGCATGTGTGAAGAAGTACACCCCTGCAGGGTTATCATGATCTATTCGAATAGTCGTGTCCTCGGTTATGGACTTCTTGGATGCTTACGTGGTACATAGACAACTTAAAGTGGATACTCTAAAATGCTCAAGACAAGTGTGAGTGCTATGGATGGCCTTCTTGTAGAGCGACGGGGATGAATCCATAGTAGTGTATTGATGTGGTGATTAGTGGACTCGTGTGCGCTGCCTCACCTCAAAGAAGTTTCTCGTTGTCGTAGAACAGGATAGCCACTGAGTCAAAGCTGGCTTGCTGCAACTAAACCCCACATTGCCTTCTTGATACTAATGCATGTATGATAGGATCTGATGTAAGTCTTGCTGAGTACCTTTGTACTCACGTTTGCTTTATTTTTGTTTTGCAGGTGAGACATCTGTCTCACTAGTAGTACCGCTTGGACTTCGACGAGTAGCTTGTTACCTCAGTTACGATCTTGTACCCTTGGGAGGGACTTGTAGATAGTCAGGCTTCTCGGCCTTTTTCTTTTGTAGTTGTCTGTACTCAGACATGTAATGCTTCCATTGCTTGTATGCTCTGAATGATGGGTCATGTGACCCCTGTTTGTATTTAATGCTATGTGGCTCTTCTGGGCCTTATTCTATATGAGTTTGCGTTATGTTGTGATGCCATGTTGTACAACACATACTTGCATGTTATGCGTACGTGTGACATGTATTGCTATGTGTGGGATCCGACAACCTAGTTGTTTATCCTTGGTAGCCTCTCTTATGGGGAAATGTAGTCTAGTGCTTCCACTGAGCCATGGTAGTCTGCTACAGCCCGGCTCACCGGAGTCCTGCTAGCCCAGCACTACTGCTCCGGAACACTTAGACTGGCCGGCATGTGATTCACTTTGTTCCTGTGTCTGTCCCTTTGGGGAAATGTCACGCGGTGACTTCTGGAGTCCTGCTAGCCTGCTACAGCCCGGATTCCCAGAGTCCTATTAGCCCAGTTGCTACAGCCCAGATTCACACGCTGATGACCGACATGCTCGATGTTGTTTCATGTATGCCTGTCCCTGTAAGTCAGTGCCACTTTGGGTTCACGACTAGTCATGTCGGCCCGGGTTCTCTGTCATATGGATGCTAGCAATACTATCATATACGTGAGCCAAAAAGCGCAAACGGTCTCGGGCCATGGTAAGGCGACACCCGTGGGAATACCGTGCGTGAGGCCGCAAAGTGATATGAGGTGTTACATGCTAGATCGGTGTGACTTAGAATCGGGGTCCCGACAGCTTTGGTATCAGAGCCTGACTGCCTGTAGGATTACCAAGCTAACCTGGTCGAAGTTGAGTCTAGAAATTCTTTAGCTATATAGGGGAATTGATTGTGGAAGGGAACGTAAGGCTCTTTTACTCCTTATACCTCATGCCTTCTGATCTGAGTCATCCTATCTTTCCTACGGGGTTAAGGAACTAGGCTTTCTCTTTCGTCTATCAGGATCATGTGTTACTACTCCGTAGTCTCTAAGGTTTGGTTGATCTGAGTCATATCCCAGTTCGAGTACCTCCGGTGTAGCCTGTTTAGTAATATCTCAGAACCTTGAGTGATGATGTTGAGTATGGTGCTACCACGTCTTTTGCAGAATATCTCATTTCGAGCATTTTACTGCCGTTATGCTGCCGGAATTGTCCTAGGAGTTCAAGAGATAGTATTTTCCTCGTACTATATTCTACATCCTTATGATGATGCTTAATCCATCCTTTGTTTCCTTGGTTGGTTCTTCAGGATGTCGTCAGTTAACCGAAGTTCTGTTGCTCGTAGCCGGAACCACGGAGATGGTAGGGATGAGGATCCTCCCGACCAGCCTTCGTTGGCAGAGTTCATGTTAGAGATGGAGAAGAACAAGCGAGAGTCTAACCGCTTGTTAGCACGTATTGAGGAGAACACCTCCCATCAGCATAAAGAGTCAGCGACCATCTATGATTTCATTGGTCTGAAACCACCTACCTTCCATCATTCCATTTAACCACTCGATGCAGATGACTGGCTTCGTAGTATCACTCACAAGCTGCGTTCTGCGAACGTAGCTGAAAATAACAAGGTCACCTATGCTGCTTATCACCTGGAAGGTCCTGCTAGTATTTGGTGGCAGAACTATGAGGCTATGCTTCCAGCTGGCCAGATAACCACCTAGAGAGATTTCACTAAGGCTTTTCGTGAGCATCATATTCCTTAGGCTCTCATTGACCGCAAGAGAGAAGAGTTCTGTAGTTTCACCCAGGATAAGATGGTTGTTGATGCTTACAGTAGAGAGTTTGAGAACCTTGCCCGCTATGCTACCGAAGAGGTGTCCACGGACGCCAAGAAGCAGGCTAGGTTCCGGAAGGGTCTCAACCCCAAGTTGTGTCATGATCTCCACTTGCATCATTGCAATACATTCCAGGCTCTTGTGAACAAGGCCATTAATGCAGAGACAGCTCAACTCACTTACGAGGAGTCTCGTAAGCACACCTGTGGTTTGGGTTCTTCCTCCGGTTCTACTTCGCAGAAGCGCCGGATTTGGGTTCCGAACTCCGCTCTTCCACCCGGTTATTCACCAAGGCCCTCTTATGTGGCGCCTCACCCAGTTCAGTTACATGCTCCACCCAGGCCTATTGGTAGACCGCTTGTAAAAGCGGGTCCACGTCCTACTTCAGGGACTTGTTTCACATGCGGAGAGCCAGGACACTATGCACATGACTGCTCTCAAACCAATTATGCTCCACCCCCGTCTGAGAAGTCTGTTGGCCGTGGTAAGCCATCACGCAAGATGATTAGTGTCAAGTCAGCTCCCACTGAACGTGGATGTGTGCATCACGTCTCAGCTAAAGACGCTCATGATGATCCGGATGTCGTTCTTGGTACACTCCTTGTCAACTGTCATCCAGCTTCGGTTATGTTCGATACCGGAGCATCTCACTCCTTCATCTCTCAAGGCTATGCTCGTTTGCACGACATGTCATTTTGTGATATGCCAACTCCACTTGAAATCCAAACTCCAGGGTCTAGATGGCAAACTACCAGAATAAGCCATGGTAATGAAATCCTTGTTGACAGACTTGTATTCCTTGCATCACTTGTATCCCTCAAGTCTTCGGATATTAACATCATCTTGGGTATGGACTGGATGACAGCTCATCATGCCAAGATTGATTGTTTCACCAGGTTTGTTCAGCTTACACACCCATCTAGCAAGATAGTCACTGTCTCCACTAGAGTTGCAAAGCGTCAGCTCTATTCTCTTAATGCCAACCCTCTTCCAGACCTTGAAGATATCCCAGTAGTCCGTGACTTTCCAGCTATCTTTCCAGAGGAACTGCCAGGTATTCCACCTAACAGAGATGTAGAGTTTGTCATAGATCTTATCCCAGGAATTGCTCCAATCTCTAGGAGACCTTACAAGATGGCACCCTAAGAACTAGTTGAGCTTTAGAAACAACTCGATGAATCCTTGCAAAAGGGTTTCATCCGTCCTAGTTCTTCTCCATGGGCTTGCCCCGTCCTCTTCGTCAAGAAGAAGGATGGTACGGACCGAATGGTTCTAGATTATCATCCCGTTAATTTGGTCACGATAAAGAACAAGTATCCGCTCCCCAGGATCAACGACCTGTATGATCAGCTCGCTGGATCCTCAGTCTTTACAAAGATGGATTTGAGGTTAGGCTACCACCAAATCAAGATCAGAAATGGGGACATTCCTAAGACGGATTTCGTCACTTGTTATGGTTAGTACGAGTACACCGTCATTTCCTTTGGTCTAACCAATGCTCCAGCTACATTCTCTCGCTTGATGAACTCGATTTTCATGGAGTATTTAGATAAGTTCGTCGTGGTTTACCTCGATGATATTCTTATTTACTCGAAGAACGAGGAAGAGCATGCCGAACATCTTAGACTTGTGTTAGAGAAACTCAGAGAGCACCGCCTTTATGCCAAGTTCTCCAAGTGCGAATTTTGGTTGCCAGAAGTGACCTATCTCGGCCACGTGATCTCTGGTAAGGGCATTGCTGTCAATCCCGAGAGAGTTCAGGCCGTTCTTGATTGGACTCCACCTAAAATGGTTAAGCAAGTTAGGAGTTTCCTTGGCCTAGCCAGTTATTGTCGATGCTTTGTTGAGAACTTCTCCAAAGTGGCCAAACCTCTCACGGGACTTCTCAAGAAAGATAAAAAGTTTGAGCGGTCCCCATAGTGTGAGTACAGTTTTCAGGAACTGAAAAGACGCCTGACTTCTGCTCCCATACTTGTGCCATCGGATTTCACTAAAGACTTTGTTATCTACTGCGACGCCTCATGACAGGGACTAGGTTGCATTCTTATGCAAGATCACCATGTGATTGCCTATGCATCTCGACAGTTGCATCCACATGAGGAGAATTATCCTACACATGATCTAGAGCTTGCAGCCGTAGTCTATGCACTTAAGACCTGGCGACATTACCTTCTTGGTAAGCGTTGCGAGATTTACACCGATCACCAGAGTCTCAAGTATATCTTCACCCAACCAGATTTGAACCTTAGGCAAAGGCGTTGGTGGGAGTTGATCTCAGATTATGACTTAGGGATTACCTACACCCCAGGCAAGGGAAATGTCATGGCTGATGCACTAAGTCGTAAGTCCTATTGCAAAAATCTCATGTTGCAACAGGGCCAACCACTTCTCCATGAGGAGTTATGTAAGCTTAACCTTCACATTGCTCCTCACGGATTCCTTTCTACCTTGGTGGAGAAACCTACTCTTGTGGATCAGATCATCTCTGCTCAGAAGCAGAATACGGGAATTTCCTGGATCAAGAGAAACATTAACAAGGGAGTTGGTGGTAGTTTCTCTATAGATGATCGTGGTGTTGTTTTCTTTGAGAGTCGCTTGGTGGTTCCCAAGAATCAACATCTTCGACAATTAATCCTTAAGGAGGCATAGAATCTCCTCTCACGATTCATCCCGGTAGTACTAAAATGTATCAGGACTTACGCCAGAGGTTCTGGTGGACTAGGATGAAGAGAGAAATCGCTAAGTTCATTGCTAACTGTGACGTTTGTCGTCGCGTTAAGGCAGAACATCAAAGGCCTGCTGGCACCCTTCAGCCTTTAGCTATTCCTGAGTGGAAATGGGATAAAGTTGGTATGGACTTCATCACCGGCTTTCCCAGGACCAAGAGAGGGAGTAATGCTATCTTCGTAGTCATTGATCTTCTTTCCAAAGTGGCTCACTTCCTACCTATTCGAGAGAGTATCACTGCTAGTCAGCTTGCTGACTTATATATTTCTCGAATAGTGTTACTTCATGGTGTTCCACTAGAGATCAACTCAGACCGTGGTAGTCTTTTCACTTCTCATTTTTGGGAGAGTTTCCAAACTGCCATGGGCACCCATCTTTCCTTCAGTGCCACTTTCCACCCTCAATCAAGTGGTCAGGTGGAAAGGGTCAACCAAATTCTTGAAGACATGCTTAGAGCTTGTGTTATCTCATTCGGTATGGATTGGGAGAAGTGTCTTCCCTTCGCCGAGTTTGCTTATAACAATAGCTACCAATCTAGCCTCAAGAAAGCTCCTTTTGAGGTTCTGTATGGACGAAGATGTCGAACACCTTTGAACTGGTCAGAAACCAGTGAAAGACAATTCTTTGGACCGGATATGATCCAGGAGGCAGAAGAGCAAGTTCACATCATTCGTGAGAATTTGAAAACAGCCCAATCTCGTCAAAAGAGCCAGTATGACCGTAGTCATAAGGAAGTGGCTTATGAAGTTGGCGACAAAGTTTACCTTCGGGTTACCCCTTTGAAGGGTACCTGTCGTGGAATTGTCACGGCAGATGTCCTTAATGTCAGGACTTAGTCGCGAGGCCAACGCATATATGTGGTAGCTTGAGAGGGGTTGAGCGGGACGAGAGACGCGATGTTTTACCCAGGTTCGGCCCCTCACGGTGGAGGTAAAAGCCTACATCCTGCTTCATTGATATTGATGATGATGATCACGGTTACAAGAGTGCTCTATCTCGAGAGCTATTGTCTAAACCTAACTTGTCCAACTTGTGGAACTTGTCAATCTTGTCCAACTTTTGGGGAGCCCTGCCCCTCCTTATATATGTTGGAGGGGCGGGTTACATGTAGAGTCCTATTAGGATTAGGACTAGTCTATCTCTAATACAAACCGGATACAAGTCCAGGTCTTAACTCCTTGTAAGATAAATGTTCCTCATGCCTTTCCTCTTAAACCGGCCCACCATTGACATAAACCGGCCTTCTAGGCCTTGGGCCTTGTCATTCATCTGACCCATCCGCCGGGTCACAAGTGTGTCATAATGTTCCGGCGGGTTTCTTGTAAACCGCCAGGTCAGGGCAGGTCGCCAGTGAATCGCCAAGTGTAAACCAGGTCTCAAGTAAACCGCCAAGTCCAGCCGGGTCACCAATGAGTCTTCAGGCTCGTGAACCGTCATACTAGTGAACCGTCAGACACGTAAATCGCCAATCCTCTGGCGGTTTACCAGTGAAACGCCTAGTTCGGCCGGATTATACTTCCGGCCGGTTTACGCCACGGGGTATATCCCCGACAGTACCCATCGTTTCGGTATCAAGGGCAAGTTGGCTCCTCTTTACATTGGTCCTTTTCGCATTCTCGCTAAACGAGGAGAGGTTGCCTACCAGTTGGAACTACCCCCACATCTTTTTTGAGTACATGATGTCTTCCACGTCTCTCAACTCAGGCGTTGCTTCTCAGATCCCATCCGCGGAGTGGACCATGAAACGCTTGATCTCCAAGATAACCTCACTTATCGAGAGTACCCTGTTTGCATTCTTGATCAAGCAGAGTGTGTCACTCGACGTCATAACATCAAGTTTCTCAAGGTTCAGTGGTCTCATCATTCCGAGAGAGAAGCTACTTGGGAGCGTGAAGATCGTCTTTGACATGAGTACCCCGCTTTCTTTCCGCCAACTCATGAATCTCGGGATGAGATTCTTTCGAGTGGGGGCGAGTTGTCACATCCCTAGTTCTGGTATGACCTAGGCTAGCCTTCATGTTTGCATCATGTTTAAATTTCATTGAAATTTGAAATGGGGATTTGTGAAACCCTCAGAATCATTCTGGAAATGACCCAAATAAAAAAATTGCTCCAAAAAGGTCCAAGAAAATGCTCATGTTGCTCTCTGAAAATATTGGACAGAGATAAAAATCAAACCAACATTTTCAGGAGCTCATAAGTATTTATTTTGGGCATTTGGAATTAATGCAGTAATTATTTGCTTTGGATATAAATTGTTATATATATATAATATTGTCCAAAAATTATGCCAGTAGTTGAGGAGCTCAGGAATAATACCACTAGCCCCTGCAAAAATTGGCATAAGAAAATAAAATGGTTTAGTATTTTTATTAAACCAAACAAATGTCAGAAAAATAGAAAACAAAAAACAAAAAGGAGAGAGAGAAAGGAACCTCACCTGGCTTACCTGGCCCAGGAGAGAAGCCGGCCCAGCTGGCTGACCAGCCTAGCAGCCTCCCCATGTCGTCTTCCTCCTTTGCCAGGAGGACGAGGGCGTGTGCCCGACGCACGCACGCACACGCGCACCACCTCCACCCTGCTTGCTTGCCCCCTCGACGGCCTGGACGCCTCTGGCGTCGCCATGCACCCCTGGCTCTCCCTCTCGCTCGCTCTTGAGCGTTTCCCCCTTCCCTGGACCTCTCTCCCACCCACCGAACGGGTTCGTCGCCGTCGCTCTCCATAGTTGTGCCCACCGTGCTCCCCTCGCCTCGCTGCTGTGTCCTAGAGCTCCGCCCCGTCGCCTTCTCCATCTTCGTCAAGCCAAGAAACCGGGGACGCCCCATGGAGCCGTCACCATCGTCTTCCTCACCTCCGGCCACCGGAGATCATCGTCGCCGTTCCGCTCGTGTTGGACCTGCCCCAAGCTCGCTGAAGCCTCTGCCGGATCCGCTGTGAGCCCCGCCGTTGTTTCCCCCTCTCCATTTTGTCACTCGCGCGCCGTAGGCGTGCTAACCACCGGACCCAAGTGGTCGCGCCGTCGTGGATCCTCACCATCGTGGCCAGAGCCACTGCAGCTCGCGCCCGCGCATGCCATCGCGCTCAGGAGCCTTCCAGAAGACCAAAACCTCCCTCCGCAGCCCCTGCCGTGCCCTGCAGCCACATCCCGCCCGGAGTCGTGCTTCGGTCGCGGCCTCGAGCTCGATTCCGGCGAGCTCTGGTCGTCCCCGCCTCTCCCACTTGCCCCAGAAGACGCGGACGAGCCCTGGCTCCTCGCCCGTGGTCTCCGCGGCCCATTTGGTCACCGGAGGACCAAATCCGAGGCCCTCCGCCGCGTCTGGCCTCGCCGGCGTCGAGTCGCCGGCGGGTTTGACCCCGCTGACCAGGGGTTTGACCTCCCCTGGCTCGCTGACAAGTGGGCCAGGCCCCTGCAAGTTTTAGTTAAGTGTTAGTTAAACCTAATTAGCATGCTGACACTGACGGTGGGCCCTGGCGCCTTAATCTTTTAGTTAAATCAGAAATAACCCCATGCTTAACCTGTGACACTGACGTGTGGACCCCACACGTCAGGTTTGACCTGGTCAGCCGCCTTTGACTTGCTGACGCAATGTTGTTGTCATGCTGATGCAGTAATGGTTTTCTGGATTTAAAATAAATCAGGAAAATCCAGAAAATGTTATAAACTTCAAAAATTCATAGAAATTCAACCGTAGCTCAGATTGAAATAATTTATATATGAAAAATGATCAGAAAAATTCAATCTATCCATCTGTACCATTTTCATGCATGACAAACCAACCTATACATGATGTATATATGAAAACATATAAATGGCATATTTAAGAGCTTAATTTGGAGTTGCATTTGAACCCTTGGATCAAATGGACTTCAACCAAATAAATGGTAGATGCATTAACTCAAACAACATCACATACTCATGCCATGTTCATACATCATATTGTTGCATATGCTTGTGTTTGATTTTCGACACCGTTCCTTCTTGATAGGTCCTGCTCCAAAGACCGATCCAGAGTACCTGTCAGTGGAGCAGTGCCCCCCTGTTGATCTACCAGGCAAGCGACCCCCCTTGTTCATTCCAATACAATCCTACTCTCTCGCTCCTGCTCTCATTTAGTGCATTAGGACAACAACGATTCAATTGCTACTTTATGCTGCGGTAGTTGAACCCATTCCTCTGCATGACCTGTCATTGCCACAGTAAATAGTTAAAACCCACTAGCATGTGTAGGAGTTTTTTGAGCCATGTTGTGTTCCTACCATGCCATGCCTGCTATTGCTTAGAGTTGTGTCGGGTCTTATTCATCGGGAATGAATTGGAGTGTTACAATATGTTCCGGTGCTGAGAGTTAAGCGTGTGAACACGATTTGGTAAAGGTAGCGGTGAGAGACCATGTAGGAGTACATGGTGGGTTTTCTCATTGGGAGCGTCCTTAAGAACTGAGTTCTGTGTAAGTTGTCCAATGACTAGCTACTACCACACATTGGGCTCCGGGCGCTCCAAGCTCTCTCGACTTATTAACCGCCTTGGTCTCTGTCCAGGAGTTGCAAATAGTTTCTGGTGTTTGTAGGTAGTGCTATTTTTCTACCGAGTGGCACCCGGCAGGGTGGACTTGGGACAGAGTAGGCACACGTGGCTTGGTGTACCGAGTGGCACCCGGATGGTGGGCTCGGGAACCCTGTACACATCGTTTGGGGCCGTGAGCGAAACCCCGGCCGGATCTCCTTGCGGATGGAACCCGAATAGGTGATAAACCTGGACTAGAGTCTTGTGTGGTTAGTCAGGTCGTGGCCGACACCCTCGTTAGGCTTCCGCTTGAAGGTTGTCGAGATACATGACGTGTATATGGTGATAAGTGGTGAAAGCGTGTGTGAAGAAGTGCACCCCTGCAGGGTTATGGACTTCTTGGATGCTTACGTGGTACATAGACAACTTAAAGTGGATACTCTAAAATGCTCAAGACAAGTGTGAGTGCTATGGATGGCTTCTCGTAGAGAGACGGGGATGAATCCATAGTAGTGTATTGATGTGGTGATTAGTGGACTCGTGTGCGCTGCCTCACCTCAAAGAAGTTTCGCGTTGTCATAGAACAGGATAGCCACTGAGTCAAAGTTGCCTTGCTGCAACTAAACCCCACATTGCCTTCTTGATACTAATGCATGTATGATAGGATCTGATGCAAGTCTTGCTGAGTACCTTTGTACTCACGTATGCTTTATTTTTGTTTTGCAGGTGAGACATCTGTCTCACTAGTAGTACCGCTTGGACTTCTACGAGTAGCTTGTTACCTCAGCTACGATCTTGTTCCCTTGGGAGGGACTTGTAGATAGTCAGGCTTCTCGACCTTTTTCTTTTGTAGTTGTCTGTACTCAGACATGTAATGCTTCTGTTGCTTGTATGCTCTAAATGATGGGTCATGTGACCCCTGTTTGTATTCAATGCTATGTGGCTCTTCTGGGCCTTATTCTATATGAGTTTGCATTATGTTGTGATGACATGTTGTACAGCACATACTTGCATGTTATGCGTACGTGTGACGTGTATTGCTATGTGTGGGATCCGACAACGTAGTTGTTTATCCTTGGTAGCCTCTCTTATGGGGAAATGTAGTCTAGTGCTTCCACTGAGCCATGGTAGTCTGCTACAGCCCGGTTCACCGGAGTCCTGCTAGCCCAGCACTACTGCTCCGGAACACTTAGACTGGCCGGCATGTGATTCACTTCGTTCCTATGTCTGTCCCTTCGAGGAAATGTCATGCGGTGACTTCCGGAGTCCTGCTAGCTTGCTACAGCCCGAATTCTCGGAGTCCTGTTAGCCCAGTTGCTACAGCCCGGATTCACACGCTGATGACCGACATGCTCGATGTTGTTTCATGTATGCATGTCCCTGTATGTCAGTGCCACTTTGGGTTCACGACTAGTCATGTCAGCCCGGGTTCTCTGTCATATGGATGCTAGCGATACTATCATATATGTGAGCTAAAAGGCGCAAACGGTCTCGGGCCATGGTAAGGCGACACCCGTGGGAATACCGTGCGTGAGGCTGCAGAGTGATATGAGGTGTTACATGCTAGATTAGTGTGACTTAGAATCGGGGTCCCGACAGTAGTACCAGACATTCTGAGCACATGCTCACTAGCTGAGCTATTCTCCTCCATCTTGTAGGCAAAGTACTTGTCAGAGGTCTCATACCTCTTAACACGGGCATTGATACGTCTCCAACGTATCTATAAGTTTTGATTGTTCCATGCTATTATATTATCAACCTTGGATGTTTTATATGCATTTATATGCTATTTTATATGATTTTTGGGACTAACCTATTAACCCAGAGCCTAGTGCCAGTTTCTGTTTTTACCTTGCTTTAGAGTATCGCAGAAAAGGAAAATCAAACGGAGTCCAATTGACCTGAAACTTCATGGAACTTATTTTTGGAAGGAAAGCAACCTGATAGACTTGGAGTGCACGTCAGGAAAGAAACGAGGGAGCCACGAGGTAGGGGGGCGCGCCCACCCCCCTAGGGCACTCCCTCAACCCTCGTGGGCCCCTCATGGCTCCCCTGACGTACTTCTTCCGCCTATATATCTCCATATACCCTAAAAACATGGGGGAGCAAAATAGATCGGGAGTTCCGCCGCCAGAAGCCTCCGTAGCCACCGAAAGCCAATCTAGACCCATTCTGGCACCCTGCCGGAGGGGGGCAATCCCTCTCCGGTGGCCATCTTCATCATCCCGGTGCTCTCCATGACGAGGAGGTAGTATTTCTCCCTCATGGCTGAGGGTATGTACCAGTAGCTATGTGTTTGATCTCTCTCTCTCATGTTCTTGATTTGGCACGGTCTTGATGTATCGCGAGCTTTGCTATTATAGTTGGATCTTATGTTTCTCCTACCCCTCTACTCTCTTGTAATGAATTTAGTTTCCCCTTTGGAGTTATCTTATCGGACTGAGTCTTTAAAGATTTGAGAACACTTGATGTATGTCTTGTCGTGCGTATCTGTGGTGACAATGGGATATCACGTGATTCACTTGATGTATGTTTTGGTGATCAACTTGCGGGTTCCGCCCATGAACCTATGCATAGGGGTTGGCACATGTTTTTGTCGTGATTCTCCGGTAGAAACTTTGGGGCACTCTTTGAGGTCCTTTGTGTTGGTTGAATAGATGAATCTGAGATTGTGTGACGCATATCGTATAATCATACCCACGGATACTTGAGGTGACATTGGAGTATCTAGGTGACATTAGGGTTTTGGTTGATTTGTGTCTTAAGGTGTTATTCTAGTACGAACTCTAGGGCTGTTTGTGACACTTATAGGAATAGCCCAATGGATTGATTTGAAAGATTAACTTTGAGGTGGTTTCGTACCCTACCATAATCTCTTCGTTTGTTCTCCGCTATTAGTGACTTTGGAGTGACTCTTTGTTGCATGTTGAGGGATAGTTATGTGATCCAATTATGTTATCATTGTTGAGGGAACTTACACTAGCGAAAGTATGAACCCTAGGCCTTGTTTCCTATCATTGCAATACCGTTTATGCTCACTTTTATCACTTGCTACCTTGCGTTTTTATATTTTCAGATTACAAAAACTATTATCTACTATCCATATACCACTTGTATCACCATCTCTTCGCCGAACTAGTGCACTTATACAATTTACCATTGTATTGGGTGTGTTGGGGACACAAGAGACTCTTTGTTATTTGGTTGCAGGGTTGCTTGAGAGAGACCATCTTCATCCTACGCCTCCTACGGATTGATAAACCTTAGGTCATCCACTTGAGGGAAATTTGCTATTGTCCTACAAACCTCTGCACTTGGAGGCCAAACAACGCCTACAAGAAGAAGGTTGTGTAGTAGACATCAAGCTATTTTCTAGCGCTGTTGCCGGGGAGGTTAGTGCTTGAAGGCATATCTTTAGATCTTGCAATCGAGTCTTTTAGTTTCTTGTTTTTTCACTAGTTTAGTTTATAAAATAAAACTATAAAAAATGGAATTGAGTTTGTCTCATACGCTTCACCTTTTTAATATCTTTCATGAGTGTGATGGAAAGGATAATTGTGCTCAAGTGCTAGAAGAAGAAATCTATAAAATGTTTGGCACTAAATATTTGAATGATGAGCATGATTGCAATGTTGTTGGTATGAATTCCTTGAATATCCATGATGCTTATGATATGAAAAGACCCAAGCTTGGGGATGCTATGTTTGATGAAGATGATTTTTTTGAGAATATATTTTCTGCAATTAATGTTTGTCCCAATCTTGGGGAAGCTATGTTTAATGACGATATTTTTAGTCTCCCAAGTTTTGACATGCAAATTTATAATGATGATAGCATGTCTCCTACCTATGATGATTATTGTGATGATACTTATGCTATAAAAAGTAGTGATTATATTTATAAAACTTGTCATGATTATGATTACCCTTTTTCTGAACATTACTCTTTTAATGTGGAAACAATTTATAGTATTCGAGTCTCTTATGGTACTCCCACTATTCTGAATGAGAAGAATCTTGCTTATGTGGAGAGTAATAAAAATTCTATGCTTGTAGATCATGAAAAGAATGCTTTAGGTGCTGGTTATATTTTTGAATTCATTCATGATGCTACTGAAAATTATTATGAGGGAGTAATATATGCTTGTATGAATTGCAATAATATCAAGTTTCCTCTCGATGTGCTTAAAGTTTTAAAGTTATGTTTGTTTTGCCTTCCTATGCTAGTTGATTATTGTTCCCATAAGTTGTTTGCTCACAAAATCCCTATGCATAGGAAGTGGGTTATACTTAAATGTGTTAGTCATATTCTTCATGATGCTCTCTTTATGTTCCAATTCTTATCCTTTATGTGAGCATCATTGAAATAATCGTGCCTAGCTAGGGGCGTTAAACGATAGCGCTTGTTGGGAGGCAACCCAATTTTATTTTTGTTACTTGCTTTTTGTTCCTGTTTAGTAATAAATAATTCATCTAGCATCTGTTTAGATGTGGTTTTATGTGTTTAATTAGTGTTTGTGCCAAGTAGAACCGTTGGGAAGACTTGGGGAAAGTCTTGTTGATCTTGCTGTAAAAAACAGAAACTTTAGCGCTCACGAGAATTGCTGCCATTTTTTATTGGATAGTTATATTTAGTTAATTATTTTTGAAGATGATTAGTAGATAAATTCCTCAGGTCCAGCAATTTATTTGAGAAATTTATGAGTTCCAGAAGTATACGTTTGATACAGATTACTACAGAATGTTCTGTTTTTGACAGATTCTGTTTTTCATGTGTTGTTTACTTATTTTGATGAATCTATGGCTAGTAAAATAGTTTATAAAACATAGAGAAGATGGAATACAGTCTTTTTTAACTCCAATATAAATAAAGAATGAGTTCATTACAGTACCTTGAAGTGGTGATTTATTTTCTTATACTAACGGAGCTTACGAGTTTTCTGTTAAGTTTTGTGTTGTGAAGTTTTCAAGTTTTGGGTAAGGATTCGATGGACTATGGAGTAAGGAGTTGAAAGAGCCTAAGCTTGGGGATTCCCAAGGCACCCCAAGTTAATATTCAAGGATATCCAAGAGCCTAAGCTTGGGGATGCCCCGGAAGGCATTCCCTCTTTTGTCTTCGTTCATCGGTAACTTTACTTGGAGCTATATTTTTATTCGCCACATAATATGTGTTTTCCTTGGAGCGTCATTTTATTTTATTTAGTTTTTCTTGCTGTTTGAATAAAATACCAAGATATGAAATTATTAAATGTTAGATAGTCTTCATATAGTTGCATAATTATTCGTACTCATTGATCTTCACTTATATCTTTCGGAGTAGTTTGTTGTTGCTCTAGTGCTTCACTTATATCCTTTTAGAGCAAGGTGGTGGTTTCATTTTAAAGAAATAGATGAACTCTTGTTCTTCACTTATATTATTTTGAGAGTCTTTTAGAACAGCATGGTAGTTTGCTTTGGTTATGAATTTAGTCCGAATATGATGGGCATCCAAGAGGGATATAATAAAAAAAATTCATATAAAGTGCATTGAATACTATGAGAAGTTTGGTACTTAATGTTTGTTTTGAGATATGAAGATGGTGATATTAGAGTCATGCTAGTTGAGTAGTTGTGAATTTGAGAAGTACTTGTGTTGAAGTTTGTGATTCCCGTAGCATGCACGTATGGTGAACCGTTATGTGATGAAGTCGGAGCATGATTTATTTATTGGTTGTCTTCCTTATGAGTGGCGGTCGGGGACGAGCGATGGTCTTTTCCTACCAATCTATCCCCCTAGGAGCATGCGCGTAGTACTTTGTTTCAATAACTAATAATTTTTTGCAATAATTATGTGAGTTCTTTATGACTAATGTTGAGTCCATGGATTATACGCACTCTCACCCTTCCACCATTGCTAGCCTCTCTAGTACCGCGCAACTTTCACCGGTACCTTAAACCCACCATATACCTTCCTCAAAACAGCCACCATACCTACCTATCATGGCATTTCCATAGCCATTCCGAGATATATTGCCATGCAACTTTCCACCGTTCCGTTATTATGACACGCTTCATCATTGTCATATTGCTTTGCATGATCATGTAGTTGACATCGTATTTGTGGCAAAGCCACTATTCATAATTATTCCATACATGTCACTCTTGAGTCATTGCACATCCCGGTACACCGCCGGAGGCATTCATATAGAGTCATATTTTGTTCTAAGTATCGAGTTGTAATTCTTGAGTTGTAAGTAAATAAAAGTGTGATGATCATCATTATTAGAGCATTGTCCCAGTGAGGAAAGGATGATGGAGACTATGATTCCCCCACAAGTCGGGATGAGACTCCGGACGAAAATTTAAAAAAAAGGCCATAAAAAAAGAGAAAAGGCCCAAATAAAAAAATAAAAAAATAAAAGAGGCCATAAAAAATAGAAAAGGCCCAAATAAAAAAATGAGAGAAAAAGAGAGAAGGGGCAATGCTACTATCCTTTTACCACACTTGTGCTTCAAAGTAGCACCATGATCTTCATGATAGAGAGTCTCCTATGTTGTCACTTTCATATACTAGTGGGAATCTTTCATTATAGAACTTGGCTTGTATATTCCAATGATGGGCTTCCTCAAAATGCCCTAGGTCTTTGTGAGCAAGCGAGTTGGATGCACACCCACTAGTTTCTTTTGTTGAGCTCTCATACATTTATAGCTCTAGTGCATCCGTTGCATGGCAATCCCTATTCACTCACATTGATATCTATTGATGGGCACCTCCATAGCCCGTTGATACGCCTAGTCGATGTGAGACTATCTTCTCCCTTTTTGTTGTCTCCACAACCACCATTCTATTCCACCTATAGTACTATGTCCATGGCTCACGCTCATGTATTGCGTGAAGATTGAAAAAGTTTGAGAACATCAAAAGTATGAAACAATTGCTTGGCTTGTCAACAGGGTTGTGCATGATTTAAATATGTTGTGTGGTGAAGATGGAGCATAGTCAGACTATATGATTTTGTAGGGATAGCTTTCTTTGGCCATGTTATTTTGAGAAGACATGATTGCATAGTTAGTATGCTTGAAGTATTATTATTTATATTCTTGCTACAGTAAAGAGAAATACATGGATAAATATGTTAGGTAGCATTCCACATCAAAAATTCTGTTTTTATCATTTACCTACTCGAGGATGAGCAGGAATTAAGCTTGGGGATGCTGATACGTCTCCAATGTATCTATAATTTTTGATTGTTCCATGCTATTATATTATCAACCTTGGATGTTTTATATTCATTTATATGCTATTTTATATGATTTTTGGGACTAACCTATTAACCCAAAGCCCAGTGCCAGTTTCTGTTTTTACCTTGTTTTAGAGTATCGCAGAAAAGGAAAATCAAACGGAGTCCAATTGACCTGAAACTTCACGGAACTTATTTTGTCTCCACAACCACCATTCTATTCCACCTATAGTACTATGTCCATGGCTCACGCTCATGTATTGCGTGAAGATTGAAAAAGTTTGAGAACATCAAAAGTATGAAACAATTGCTTGGCTTGTCATCGGGGTTGTGCATGATTTAAATATGTTGTGTGGTGAAGATGGAGCATAGTCAGACTATATGATTTTGTAGGGATAGCTTTCTTTGGCCATGTTATTTTGAGAAGACATGATTGCATAGTTAGTATGCTTTAAGTATTATTATTTATATTCTTGCTACAGTAAAGAGAAATACATGGATAAATATGTTAGGTAGCATTCCACATCAAAAATTCTGTTTTTATCATTTACCTACTCGAGGACGAGCAGGAATTAAGCTTGGGGATGTTGATACGTCTCCAATGTATCTATAATTTTTGATTGTTCCATGCTATTATATTATCAACCTTGGATGTTTTATATTCATTTATATGCTATTTTATATGATTTTTGGGACTAACCTATTAACCCAAAGCCCAGTGCCAGTTTCTGTTTTTACCTTGTTTTAGAGTATCGCAGAAAAGGAAAATCAAACGGAGTCCAATTGACCTGAAACTTCACGGAACTTATTTTGGAAGGAAAGCAACCTGATAGACTTGTAGTGCACGTCAGGAAAGAAACGAGGGAGCCACGAGGTAGGGGGCGTGCCCACCCCCCTAGAGCGCGCCCTCCACCCTCTTGGGCCCCTCATGGCTCCCCTGACGTACTTCTTCCGCCTATATATCTCCATATACCCTAAAAACATGGGGGAGCAGAATAGATCGGGAGTTCCGCTGCCAGAAGCCTCCGTAGCCACCGAAAGCCAATCTAGACCCGTTCTGGCACCCTGCCGGAGGGGGGCAATCCCTCTCCGGTGGCCATCTTCATCATCTCGGTGCTCTCCATGGCGAGGAGGGAGTAGTTCTCCCTCGGGGCTGAGGGTATGTACCAGTAGCTATGTGGTTGATCTCTCTCTCTCTCGTGTTCTTGATTTGGCACGATCTTGATGTATCGCGAGCTTTGCTATTATAGTCGGATCTTATGTTTCCCCTCCCCCTCTACTCTCTTGTAATGAATTGATTTTCCCCTTTGGAGTTATCTTATCGTATTGAGTCTTTAAAGATTTGAGAACACTTGATGTATGTCTTGCCGTGCGTATCTGTGGTGACAATGGGATATCACGTGATTCACTTGATGTATAGTTTGGTGATTAACTTGCGGGTTCCGCCCATGAACCTATGCATAGGGGTTGGCACATGTTTTTGTCGTGATTCTCCGGTAGAAACTTTGGGGCACTCTTTGAGGTCCTTTGTGTTGGTTGAATAGATGAATCTGAGATTGTGTGACGCATATCGTATAATCATACCCACGGATACTTGAGGTGATATTGGAGTATCTAGGTGACATTAGGGTTTTGGTTGATTTGTGTCTTAAGGTGTTATTCTAGTACGAACTATAGGGCTGTTTGTGACACTTATAGGAATAGCACAACGGATTGATTGGAAAGAATAACTTTGAGGTGGTTTCGTACCCTACCATAATCTCTTCGTTTGTTCTCCGCTATTAGTGACTTTGGAGTGACTCTTTGTTGCATGTTGAGGGATAGTTATGTGATCCAATTATGTTATCATTGTTGAGGGAACTTACACTAGCGAAAGTATGAACTCTAGGCCTTGTTTCCTATCATTGCAATACCGTTTATGCTCACTTTTATCACTTGCTACCTTGCTGTTTTTATATTTTCAGATTACAAAAACTATTATCTACTATCCATATACCACTTGTATCACCATCTCTTCGCCGAACTAGTGCACCTATACAATTTACCATTGTATTGGGTGTGTTGGGGACACAAGAGACTCTTTGTTATTTGGTTGCAGGGTTGCTTGAGAGAGACCATCTTCATCCTACGCCTCCTATGGATTGATAAACCTTAGGTCATCCACTTAAGGGAAATTTGCTACTGTCCTATAAACCTTTGTACTTGGAGGCCCAACAACATCTACAAGAAGAAGGTTGTGTAGTAGACATCTGGCATGAGTCTGAAATATCATTTTAAGCTCTTGGAACATCTGATATGCACCATGGCGTTCAAAACATTTTTGAAGTCCTGGTTCTAAGCCGTAAAGCATGGTGCACTAAACTATCAAGTAGTCATCATACCGAGCTTGTCAAACATTCATAATGTATGCATCTGCTCCTACAATAGGTCTGTCACTTAGCGGTGCATCAAGGAAATAATTCTTCTTTGCAGCAATGAGGATAATCCTCAGACCATGGACCCAGTCCGCATCATTGCTACTATCATCTTTCAACTTAGTTTTCTCTAGTAACATACCAAGAATAAAACAGGGGAGCTATACGCGAGCTATTGATCTACAAAATAGATATGCAAATACTATCAAGACTAAGTTCATGATAAATTAAGTTCAAGTAATCATATTACTTAAGAACTCCCACTTAGATAGACATCCCTCGAGTCATCTAAATGATTACATTCAACTAAACCATGTCCGATCATCACGTGAGATGGAGTAGTTTTCAATGGTGAACATCTCTATATTGATCATATCTACTATACAATTCACGTTCGACTTTTCGGTCTCGAGTGTTTCGAGGCCATGTTTGTACATGCTAGGCTTCTCAAGTTTAACCTGAGTATTCCGCATGTGCAAAACTTTCTTGCACCCGTTGTATGTGAACGTAGAGCCTATCACACCCGTGTTGGAAATATGCCCTAGAGGCAATAATAAATTAGTTATTATTATATCATATTTCATTGTTCATGATAATCGTTTATTATCCATGCTAGAATTGTATTGATAGGAAACTCAGATACATGTGTGGATACATAGACAACACCATGTCCCTAGTAAGCCTCTAGTTGACTAGCTCGTTGATCAATAGATGGTTACGGTTTCCTGACCATGGACATTGGATGTCGTTGATAACGGTATCACATCATTAGGAGAATGATGTGATGGACAAGACCCAATCCTAAGCCTAGTACAAAGATCGTGTAGTTCGTATGCTAAAGCTTTTCTAATGTCAAGTATCATTTCCTTAGACCATGAGATTGTGCAACTCCTGGATACCGTAGGAGTGCTTTGGGTGTGCCAAACGTCACAACGTAACTGGGTGGCTATAAAGGTACACTACGGGTATCTCTGAAAGTGTCTGTTGGGTTGGCACGAATCGAGACTGGGATTTGTCACTCCGTGTAACGGAGAGGTATCTCTGGGCCCACTCGGTAGGACATCATCATAATGTGCACAATGTGACCAAGGAGTTGATCACGGGATGATGTGTTACGGAACGAGTAAAGAGACTTGCCGGTAACGAGATTGAACAAGGTATCGGGATACCGACGATCGAATCTCGAGCAAGTATCGTACCGATAGACAAAGGGAATTGTACACGGGATTGATTGAATCCTTGACATCGTGGTTCATCCGATGAGATCATCGTGGAGCATGTGGGAGCCAACATGGGTATCCAGATCCCGTTGTTGGTTATTGACCGGAGAGTTGTCTCGGCCATGTCTGCATGACTCCCGAGCCCGTAGGGTCTACACACTTAAGGTTCGATGACGTTAGGGTTATAGGGAAAGTATGTACGCGGTTACCTAATGTTGTTCGGAGTCCCGGATGAGATCCCGGACGTCATGAGGAGTTCCGGAATGGTCTGGAGGTAAAGATTGATATATAGGAAGTATGGTTTTGGCCACCAGAAGTGCTCCTGGCATCACCGGTAGTGTACCGGGACCATCGAAGGGGTCCAGGGGTCCACCGGGAGGGGCCACGGGCCCCGGAGGCATACATGGGCCAATAGTGTTGGAAATATGCCCTAGAGGCAATAACAAATTAGTTGTTATTATATTTCCTTGTTCATGATAATTGTTTATTATCCATGCTAGAATTGTATTGATAGGAAACTCATATACATGTATGGATACATAGACAACACCATGTCCCTAGTAAGCCTCTAGTTGACTAGCTCGTTAATCAATAGATGGTTACGGTTTCCTGACCATGGACATTGGATGTCGTTGATAATGGGATCACATCATTAGGAGAATGATGTGATGGACAAGACCCAATCCTAAGCCTAGCACAAATATCGTGTAGTTCGTATGCTAAAGCTTTTCTAATGTCAAGTATCATTTCCTTAGACCATGAGATTGTGCAACTCCTGGATACCGTAGGAGTGCTTTGGGTGTGCCAAACGTCACAACGTAACTCGGTGGCTATAAAGGTACACTACAGGTATCTCCGAAAGTGTCTGTTGGGTTGGCACGAATCGAGACTGGGATTTGTCACTCCGTGTGACGGAGAGGTATCTCTGGGCCCACTCGGTAGGACATCATCATAATGTGCACAATGTGATCAAGGAGTTGATCACGGGATGATGTGTTACGGAACGAGTAAAGAGACTTGCCGGTAACGAGATTGAACAAGGTATTGGGATACCGGCGATCGAATCTCGGGCAAGTATCGTACCGCTAGACAAAGGGAATTGTATACGGGATTGATTAAGTCCTTGACATCGTGGTTCATCCGATGAGATCATCGTGGAACATGTGGGAGCCGACATGGGTATCCAGATCCCGCTGTTGGTTATTGACCGGAGAGTCATCTCGGTCATGTCTGCATGTCTCCCGAACCCGTAGGGTCTACACACTTAAGGTTCGATGACGCTAGGGTTATAGAGATATAAGTATGCGGTAACCCGAAATTTGTTCAGAGTCCCGAATGAGATCCCGGACGTCACGAGGAGTTCTGGAATGGTCCGGAGGTAAAGAATTATATATAGGAAGTGCTATTTCGGCTATCGGGACAAGTTTCGGGGTCATCGGTATTGTACCGGGACCACCGGAAGGGTCCCGGGGGTCCACCGGGTGGGGCCACCTGCCCCGGGGGGCCACATGGGCTGTAGGGGGTGCGCCCTGGCCTATATGGGCCAAGGGCACCAGCCTCAAGAGGCCCATGCGCCAAAGGGACAAGAGGAGGGGAGAGTCCTAAAAGGGGAAGGCACCTCCGAGGTGCCTTGGGGAGGATGGACTCCTCCCCCCTTGGCCGCACCCTTCCTTGGAGGAAGGGGCAAGGCTGCGCCCTCCCCCTCTCCCTTGGCCCTATATATAGTGGGGGGAAGGGAGGGCAAACAAAACCCAAGCCCTGGCGCCTCCCTCTCCCTCCCATGACACATCTCCCTCCTCCCGCAGCGCTTGGCCAAGCCCTGTTGGAATCCCGCTGCTTCCACCACCACGCCGTCGTGCTGCTGGATCTCCATCAACCTCTCCTTCCCCCTTGCTGGATCAAGAAGGAGGAGACGTCGCTGCTCCATACGTGTGTTGAAATCGGAGGTGCCGTCCGTTCGGCGCTAGGATCATCGGTGATTTGGATCACGGCGAGTACGACTCCATCAACCCCGTTCTCTTGAACGCTTCCGCGCACGATCTACAAGGGTATGTAGATCCACTCCTCCCTCGTTGCTAGATGACTCCATAGATTGATCTTGGTGACACGTAGGAAATTTTTTGAATTATTGCTACGTTCCCCAACAGTGGCATCATGAGCTAGGTCTATGCGTAGTTTCTATGCACGAGTAGAACACAAAGTAGTTGTGGGCGTTGATTTTGTTCAATATGCTTACCGTTACTAGTCCAATCTTGATTCGGCGGCATTGTGGGATGAAGCGGCCCGGACCGACCTTACACGTACTCTTACGTGAGACTGGTTCCACCGACTGACATGCACTAGTTGCATAAGGTGGCTAGCGGGTGTCTGTCTCTCCCACTTTAGTCGGATCGGATTCGATGAAAAGGGTCCTTATGAAGGGTAAATAGCAATTGGCATATCACGTTGTGGTCTTTGCGTAGGTAAGAAACGTTCTTGCTAGAAACCCATAGCAGCCACGTAAAACATGCAAACAACAATTAGAGGACGTCTAACTTGTTTTTGCAGGGTATGCTATGTGATGTGATATGGCCAAAAGGATGTGATGAATGATATATGTGATGTATGAGATTCATCATGTTCTTGTAATAGGAATCACGACTTGCATGTCGATGAGTATGACAACCGGTAGGAGCCATAGGAGTTGTCTTAATTTATTTATGACCTGCGTGTCAACATAAACGTCATGTAATTACTTTACTTTATTGCTAAAGCGTTAGCCATAGTAGTAGAAGTAATAGATGACGTGACAACTTCAAGAAGACACGATGATGGAGATCATGATGATGGAGATCATGGTGTCATGCCGGTGATGATAATGATCATGGAGCCCCGAAGATGGAGATCAAAAGGAGCAATATGATATTGGCCATATCATGTCACTATTTGATTGCATGTGATGTTTATCATGTTTATGCATCTTATTTGCTTAGAACGACGGTAGTAAATAAGATGATCCCTCACTAAAATTTCAAGAAGGTGTTCCCCCTAACTGTGCACCGTTGCGAAGTTCGTCGTTTCGAAGCACCACGTGATGATCGGGTGTGATAGATTCTAACGTTCACATACAACGGGTGTAAGACAGATTTACACACGCGAAACACTTAGGTTAACTTGACGAGCCTAGCATGTACAGACATGGCCTCAGAACACAAGAGACCGAAAGGTCGAGCATGAGTCGTATAGTAGATACGATCAACATGAAGATGTTCACCATGTTGACTAGTCCGTCTCACGTGATGATCGGACACGGCCTAGTTGACTCGGATCATGTAATCACTTAGATGACTAGAGGGATGTCTATCTGAGTGGGAGTTCATAAGATGAACTTAATTATCCTGAACATAGTCAAAAGGTCTTCGCAAATTATGTCGTAGCTCGCGCTTCAGTTCTACTGTTTAGATATGTTCCTAGAGAAAATTTAGTTGAAAGTTGATAGTAGTAATTATGCGGACTAGGTCCGTAAACTGAGGTTTGTCCTCATTGCTTCATAGAAGGCTTATGTCCTTAATGCACCGCTCAGTGTGCTGAACCTCGAACGTTGTCTGTGGATGTTGCGAACATCTGACATACACATTTTGATAACTACGTGATAGTTCAGTTAAACGGCTTAGAGTTGAGGCACCGAAGACGTTTTTGAAACGTCGTGAAACATATGAGATGTTTCGAGGGCTGAAATTGGGATTTCAGGCTCGTGCCCACGTCAAGAGGTATAAGACCTCCGGCAATTTTCTTAGCCTGCAAATAAGGGAGAAAAGCTCAATTGTTGAACTTGTGCTCAGATTGTACTGAGTACAACAATCATTTGAATCAAGTGGGAGTTGATCTTCCAGATGAGATATTGATGTTTCTCCGAAGTCATTACCACCAAGCTGCTAGAGCTTCGTGATGAACTATAATGTATCAGGGACATATATGATGAACCTTGAGATATTCGCGATGTTTGACACCACAAAGTAGAAATCAAGTAGGAGCATCAATTGTTGATGGTTGGTGAAACCACTAGTTTCAAGAAGGGCAAGGGCAAGAAAGGGATACTTCATGAAACGACAAGTCAGTTGCTGCTCAAGTGAAGAAACCCAAGGTTGAACCCAAGCCCGAGACTAAGTGCTTCTGTAATAAAGGGGAACAGCCACTGGAGCAGAATTACCCTAGATACTTGGTAGATGAGAAGGCTGGCAGGTCGATAGAAGTATATTGGATATACATTGTGTTAATGTGTACTTTACTAGTACTCCTAGTAGCACCAGGGTATTAGATACCGGTTCGGTTGCTAAGTGTTAGTAACTGGAAACAAAAGGCTACGGAATAAACGGAGACTAGCTAAAAGGTGAGATGACGATATGTGTTGGAAGTATTTCCAAGGTTGATCAAATATTGTACGCTCCCTCTACCATCGAGATTGGTATTAAAACCTAAATAATTGTTATTTGGTGTTTGCGTTGAGCATAGACATGATTGGATTACGTCTATCGCAATACGGTTATTCATTTAAGGAGAATAATGGTTACTCTGTTTATTTGAATAATACCTTCAATGGTCTTACACCTTAAATGAATGGTTTATTGAATCTCGATCGTAGTGATACACATGTTCATGCCAAAAGATATAAGATATTAATGATAGTACCACCTACTTGTGGCACTGCCACGTAAGTCATATCGGTATAAAGCGCATGAAGAAGCTCCATGTTGATGGATCTTTGGGCTCACTCGTTTTTGAAAAGTTTGAGACATGCGAACCATGTCTATTGGTGTATATGCATGAAGAAACTCCATGCAAATGGACCGTTTGGACTCACTTGATTTTGAATCACTTGAGACATGCAAATCATACCACATGGGCAAGATGACTGAAAGCCTCGTTTTCAGTAAAATGGAACTAGAAAGCAACTTGTTGGAAGTAATACATTTTGATGTGTGCAGTCCAATGAGTGCTGAGGCATGTAGTGGATATCGTTATGTTCTTACTTCACAGATGATTTGAGTAGATGTTGAGTATATTTACTTGATGAATCACGAGTCTGAATTATTGAAAGGTTCAAGTAATTTCAGGGTGAAGTTGAAAGATCATCGTGACAAGAGGATAAAATATCTAAGATATGATCATAGAGATGAATATCTGAATTACGAGTTTGGCACAGAATTGAGACATTGTGGAAATTGTTTCACAACTAATACAGCCTGGAACACCATAGTGTGATGGTGTGTCCGAACATCATAGCTGCACCCTATTGGATATGATGCATACCATGATGTCTCTTATCGAATTACCACAATAGTTTATGGGTTAGGCATTAAAGACAACAACATTCACTTTAAATAGGGCACCACGTAATTCCGATGAGATGACACCATATGAACTATGGTTTAGAGAAACCTAAGCTGTCATTTCTTAAAAGTTTGGGGCTGCGACGCTTATGTGAAAAAGTTTCAGGCTGATAAGCTCGAACCCAAAGCGGATAAATGCATCTTCATAGGACACCCAAAAAAGTTGGGTATACCTCCTGTCTCAGATCCGAAAGCAATAAGGGATTGTTTCTAGAATCGGGTACTTTCTCGAGGAAAAGATTCTCTCGAAAGAATTGAGTGGGAGGATGGTGGAGACTTGATGAGGTTATTGAACCGTCTCTTCAACTAGTGTGTGGCAGGGCACAGGAAGTTGTTCCTGTGGCACCTACACCAATTGAAGTGGAAGCTTATGATAGTGATCATGAAACTTCAGATCAAGTCACTACCAAACCTCGTGGGATGACAAGGATGCGTACTACTTCAGAGTGGTACGTGATCCTGTCTTGGAAGTCATGTTGCTAGACAACAATGAACCTACGAGCCATGGAGAAGCGATGGTGGGCCCGGATTCTGATAAATGGCTCGAGGCCATAAAATCCGAGAGAGGATCCATGTATGAAAACAAAGTGTAGACTTTGGCAGAACGGCTCGATGGTCGTAAGGCTATTGAGTACAGATGGATTTTAAAAGGAAGATGGACAATGATGGTAAGTATCACCATTAAGAAAGCTCGACTTGTCGTTAAGATGTTTTCCGACAAGTTCAAGGAGTTGACTACGATGAGACTTTCTCACTCGTAGCGATGCTAAGAGTCTGTTGGAATTATATTAGCGATTACTGCATTATTTATGAAATCTTGTAGATAGGATATCAAAACATTGTTTCCTCGATGATTTTCTTGAGGAAAGGTTGTATGTGATACAACCGGAAGGTTTTGTCAATCCTGAAAGATGCTAATAAGTATGCAAAGCTCCAGCAATCCTTCTGAGGACTGGAGTAAGCATCTCGGAGTTGGAATGTACGCTTTGATGAGATGATCAAAGATTTTGGGTTTATACAAAGTTTATGAGAAACTTGTATTTCCAAAGAAGTGAGTGGGAGCACTATAGAATTTCTGATGAGTATATGTTGTTGACATATTATGGATCAGAAATGATGTAGAATTTCTGGAAAGCATATAGGGTTATTTGAAAAGTGTTTTTCAATGGAAAACCTGGATTAGGCTACTTGAGTGTTGAGAATTAAGATCTATAAGGATAGATCAAAACGCTTAATAGTACTTTCAAATGAGCACATACCTTGACATGATCTTGAAGGTGTTCAAGATGGATCAGTCAAAGAAGGAGTTCTTGCCTGAGATGTAAGGTATGAAGTTAAGACTTAAAGCTCAACCACGGCAGAATAGAGAGAAAGGACGAAGGTCGTCCCCTATGCTTAAGACATAGGCCCTACAGTATGCTATGCTGTGTACCGCACCTAAAATGTGCCTTGCCATGAGTCAGTCAAGGGGTACAAGAGTGATCCAAGAATGGATCACAAGACAGTGGTCAAAGTTATCCTTAGTAACTAGTGGACTAAGGAATTTTCTCGATTATGGAGGTGGTAAAAGAGTTCGTCGTAAAGGGTTATGCCGATGCAAACTTTGACACTAATCCAGATTATTCTGAGTAGTAAACTGGATTCGTATAGTAGAACAGTTATTTGGAATAGCTCCAAATGTAGCGTAGTAGTTGCATCTACAAGATGACATAGAAATTTGCGAAGTACATACGGATCTGAATGTTGCAGACCCGTTGACTAAAACCTCTCTCACAAGAAAAACATGATCAAACCCAGAACTCATTGAGTCTTAATCACATGATGATGTAAACTAGTTTAGTGACACTAGTAAACTCTTTGGGTGTTGGTCACATGGCGATGTGACCTGTGAGTGTTAAATCACATGACGATGTGAACTAGATTATTGACTCTAGTGCAAGTGGGAGACTGCTGGAAATATGCCCTAGAGGCAATAATAAATTAGTTGTTATTATATTTCCTTGTTCATGATAATTGTTTATTATCCATTCTAGAATTGTATTGATAGGAAACTCATATACATGTATGGATACATAGACAACACCATGTCCCTAGTAAGCCTCTAGTTGACTAGCTCGTTAATCAATAGATGGTCACGGTTTCCTGACCATGGACATTGGATGTCGTTGATAACGGGATCACATCATTAGGAGAATGATGTGATGGACAAGACCCAATCCTAAGCCTAGCACAAAGATCGTGTAGTTCGTATGCTAAAGCTTTTCTAATGTCAAGTATCATTTCCTTAGACCATGAGATTGTGCAACTCCTGGATACCGTAGGAGTGCTTTGGGTGTGCCAAACGTCACAACGTAACTGGGTGGCTATAAAGGTACACTACAGGTATCTCCGAAAGTGTCTGTTGGGTTGGCACGAATCGAGACTGGGATTTGTCACTCCGTGTGACGGAGAGGTATCTCTGGGCCCACTCGGTAGGACATCATCATAATGTGCACAATGTGATCAAGGAGTTGATCACGGGATGATGTGTTATGGAACGAGTAAAGAGACTTGCCGGTAACGAGATTGAACAAGGTATCGGGATACCGACGATCGAATCTCGGGCAAGTATCGTACCGCTAGACAAAGGGAATTGTATACAGGATTGATTAAGTCCTTGACATCGTGGTTCATCCGATGAGATCATCATGGAACATGTGGGATCCAACATGGATATCCAGATCCCGATGTTGGTTATTGGTCGGAGAGTCATCTCGGTCATGTCTGCATGTCTCCCGAACCCGTAGGGTCTACACACTTAAGGTTCGGTGACGCTAGGGTTATAGAGATATAAGTATGCGGTAACCCGAAAGTTGTTCGGAGTCCCGGATGAGATCCCGGACGTCACGAGGAGTTCCGGAATGGTCCGGAGGTAAAGAATTATATATAGGAAGTGCTATTCGGCTATCGGGACAAGTTTCGGGGTCATCAGTATTGTATCGGGACCACCGGAAGGGTCCCGGGGGTCCACCGGGTGGGGCCACCTGCCCCGGGGGCCACATGGGCTGTAGGGGGTGCGCCATGGCCTACATGGGCCAAGGGCACCAGCCCCAAGAGGCCCATGCGCCAAAGGGACAAGAGGAGGGGAGAGTCCTAAAAGGGGAAGGCACCTCCGAAGTGCCTTGGGGAGGATGGACTCCTCCCCCCCCTTGGCTGCACCCTTCCTTGGAGGAAGGGGCAAGGCTGCGCCCTCCCCCTCTCCCTTGGCCCTATATATAGTGGGGGGAAGGGAGGGCAACCTAACCCAAGCCCTGGCGCCTCCCTCTCCCTCCCATGACACATCTCCCTCCTCCCGCAGCGCTTGGCGAAGCCCTGTTGGAATCCCGCTACTTCCACCACCACGCCGTCGTGCTGCTGGATCTCCATCAACCTCTCCTTCCCCCTTGCTGGATCAAGAAGGAGGAGACGTCGCTGCTCCATACGTGTGTTGAACGCGGAGGTGCCGTCCGTTCGGCGCTAGGATCATCGGTGATTTGGATCACGACGAGTACGACTCCATCAACCCCGTTCTCTTGAACGCTTCCGCGCGCGATCTACAAGGGTATGTAGATCCACTCCTCCCTCATTGCTAGATGACTCCATAGATAGATCTTGGTGACACGTAGGAAAATTTTGAGTTTATGCTACGTTCCCCAACAAATAGTGGGAAGGGACCAGCCCCTAGGTGGGCTGGGGCGCCTCCCACCAAGGCCCAAGGCGCCTCCAAGACGGGAGGGGGCAAACCCTAGGGCAGATGGGCCCTAAGGCCCACCCTAGGTGCGCCTCCCCCTCTCCCCCTTGTGGCCGCCACCCTAGATGGGATCTAGGGCTGCTGCACCCCTTGGGGTGGGAACCCTAGGTGGGGGCGCAGCCCTCCCTCTCCCCCTATATATAGTGGAGGCAAAGGGGCAGCCCAACACACGAAGTTCTTCCCCTGTTGGCGCAGCCCTACCCCTCTCCCTCCTCGTCTCTCATAGTGCTTGGCAAAGCCCTGCTGGAGTCCCGCGCTCCTCCACCACCACCACGCCGTCGTGCTTCTGCTGGACGGAGTCTTCCCAATCTCTCCTTCTCCCCTTGCAGGATCAAGGCGTGGGAGACGTCACCGGGCTGCACGTGTGTTGAACGCGGAGGCGCCGTTGTTCGGCGCTTAGATCGGAATCAACCGCAATCTGAATCGCTGCGAGTACGACTCCTTCATCCGCGTTCTTGCAACGCTTCCGCTTAGCGATCTACAAGGGTATGTAGATGCACTCGCCTTCCCCTCGTTGCTAGATTACTCCATAGATTGATCTTTGTGATGCGTAGAAAATTTTAAATTTCTGCTACGATCCCCAACAGTGGCATGATGAGCTAGGTCTATGCGTAGTTTCTATGCACGAGTAGAACACAAAGCAGTTGTGGGCATCGATTTTGTCAATTTACTTGCCGTTACTAGTCTTATCTTGATTCGGTGGCATCGTGGGATGAAGCGGCCCGGACCGACCTTACACGTACTCTTACGTGAGACGGGTTCCACCGACTGACATGCACTAGTTACATAAGGTGGCTAGCGGGTGTCTGTCTCTCCCACTTTAGTCAGATCGGATTCGATGAAAAGGGTCCTTATGAAGGGTAAATAGAAATTGGCATATCACGTTGTGGTTTTGGCGTAGGTAAGAAACATTCTTGCTAGAAACCTATAGCAGCCACGTAAAAACTTGCAACAACAATTAGAGGACGTCTAACTTGTTTTTGCAGCATGTGCCGTGTGATGTGATATGGCCAAAAGGATGTGATGAATGATATATGTGATGTATGAGATTGATCATGTTCTTGTAATAGGAATCACGACTTGCATGTCGATGAGTATGACAACCGGCAAGAGCCATAGGAGTTGTCTTAATTTATTTATGACCTGCGTGTCAACTTAAACGTCATGTAATTACTTTACTTTATTGCTAAAGCGTTAGCCATAGTAGTAGAAGTAATGGATGACGAGACAACTTCAAGAAGACACGAT
Organism: Triticum aestivum; assembly: GCF_018294505.1. NCBI lineage: Eukaryota > Viridiplantae > Streptophyta > Magnoliopsida > Poales > Poaceae > Triticum > Triticum aestivum. The sequence goes on along the minus strand of NC_057806.1, from coordinate 29,745,064 downwards.
GATGGAGATCATGGTGTCATGCCGGTGACAACGATGATCATGGAGCCCCGAAGATGGAGATCAAAAGGAGCAAAATGATATTGGCCATATCATGTCACTATTTGATTGCATGTGATGTTTATCATGTTTTACATCTTATTTGCTTAGAACAACGGTATTTTAAATAAGATGATCCCTCACTAAAATTTCAAGAAAAGTGTTCCCCCTAACTGTGCACCGTTGCGAAGGTTCGTTGTTTTGAAGCACCACGTGATGATCGGGTGTGATAGATTCTAACGTTCGAGTACAACGGGTGTTGACGAGCCTAGCATGTACAGACATGGCCTCGGAACACATGCGAAACACTTAGGTTGACTTGACGAGCCTAGCATGTACAGACATGGCCTCGGAACACGGAAGCCCGAAAGGTCGAGCATGAGTCGTATAGAAGATACGATCAACATGAAGATGTTCACCGATGTTGACTAGTCCGTCTCACGTGATGATCGGACATGGCCTAGTTGACTCGGATCATGTTTCACTTAGATGACTAGAGGGATGTCTATCTGAGTGGGAGTTCATTAAATAATTTGATTAGATGAACTTAATTATCATGAACATAGTCTAAATTGTCTTTGCAAATATGTTGTAGATAAATAGCTTACGTTGTAGCTCCCTGTTTCAATACGTTCCTAGAGAAAGACCAAGTTGAAAGATATTGTAAGCAATGATGCGGACTGGGTCTGTAGTCCAAGGAGTGTCCTCACTGCTACACAGAAGGCTTACGTCTTTGATGCACCGCTCGATGTGCAAACCCCTACAACATCGTCTGTGGATGTTGTGAGCACCTGACAGACACATCCTAATGACTAATTGATAGTTTAGTGCACCATACTTTACGGCTTAGAATCGGGATTCCAATGACGTTTTGAACGCCATAAGACATATGAGATGTTCCAAGAGCTGAAATTGGGATTTCAGGCTCATGCCCCTGTTGAGAGGTATGAGACCTCTGACAAGTTCTTTTGCCAACAAGATGGAGGAGAATGGCTCAGCTAGTGAGCATGTGCTCAGAATGTCTGGGTGCTACAATCACTTGAATCAAGTGGGAGTTAAACTTCTAGATAAGATAGTGATTGATATAGTTCTCTAGCCACTATCACTAAGCTACTAGATCTTCGTGATGAACTATGACATGCAAGGGATGGAGATGATCCCGGAGCTGTTCGCGGTGCTTAAGACCACAAAAGGTAGAAATCAAGAAGGGGCATCAAGTGTTGATGGTTTAACAAGACCACTGGTTTCAAGAAAGGCAAGGGCTAGAAGGGAAACTTCATGGATGGCAAACCAGTTGCCGCTCTAGTGAAGGAACCCAAGGTTGAACCCAAACCCGAGACTAAGTGCGTCTATTGTAAGGGGAACGGTCACTGGTAGCGGAATTACCCCAAATGCATGGTAGATAAGAAGGCTGGAAACTTCAACAAAGTATATACGTGTTATTAATGTGTACCTCACTAGTACTCTTGGTAGTACCTGGGTATTGGATACTGGTTCAGTTGCTATTATTGGTGACTTGAAGCAAAAGCTACAGACTAAACGGAGCCTGGCTAAGGGCGAGGTGACGATGTGTGTTGGAAGTGTTTCCAAAGTTGATGAGATCACCATCGCACGCTCCATCTGCCTTCGGGATTAGTATTGAACCTAGATAAATGTTATCAGGTGTCTACGTTGAGCATGAATATGATTAGATCATGTTCATTGCAATACGGTTATTCATTTAAGTTAGAGAATAATGGTTATCCTGTTTACATGAATAATACCTTTCATGGTCATGCACCCTATGTGAATGGTTCATTGAATCTCGGTCGTGGTAATACACATGTTCACGCCAAAAGATGTAGAGTTAATAATGATAGTACCACTTTCTTGTGGCACTACCGCTTAGGTCATATTGGCGTAAGATGCATGAAGAAACTCCATGTCGATAGATGTTTGGAGTCACTTGATTTTGAATCGCTTGACACATGCGAGAAATGCCTCATGGGCAGGATGACTAAGATCCCGTTTTCAGGTATAATGAAACGGGCAAGTGACTTGTTGGAAATCATACGTGCTGATGCGTGTGATCCAATGAGAATTGAAGCGTGCGGTGGATATCACTATTTTCTCATCTTCACTGACGATTTGAGTAGATATAGGTATATTTACTTAATGAAGCACAAGTCTGAAACGTTTGAAAAGTTCAAGCGATTTCAGAGTGAAGTTAAGAACCATCATAACAAGAAGATCAAATTCCTACGATCTGATCGATGAGAATTTCTGAGTTATGAGTTTGGCAATCACTTAAGACATTGTGGAATTGTTTCACAGTTGAAGCCACCTGGAACACCACTGGGTTATGGTGTGTCCGGACGTCGTAATCGAACCTTATGAGATATGGTGCGATCTATGATGTCTCTTACCGATCTACCGTTTTCATTTTGAGGATATGTGTTAGAGACAGCTGCATTCACTTTAGATAGGACACCATCTAAGTCCGTTGAGACAACGTTGTATGAATATTGGTTTGGCAAGAAACCAAAGTTGTCGTTTCGTAATGTTTGGGGCTGCGATGCTTAATGCTTCAGCCGGAGAATCTCGAACCCAAAAGCGGACAAACACATCTTCATAGGGTACCCAAAGGTGACAGTTGGGTATACCTTCTATCTCAGATCCGAGGGAAAATTGTTTGTCGCTAAGAAAGGGTCCTTTCTCAAGAAGGAGTTTCTCTCGAAAGAATTGAGTGGGAGGAAGATAGAACTTGATGAGATTGTCGAACCTTTACTTCAACCAGAGAGTGATGCAACACAGAAAGATGTTTTCTGTGGCACCTACGTCTGTTGAAGAGGAAGTTAATGACAGTGATCATGAAGCTTAGGATCAAGTTGCTATCGAACCTCATAGGTCGACAAGGATATGTACTACTCCTGAGTGGTACGGTAATCCTGTCTTAGATATCATGTTGTTGGACAACAATGAACCTACGAACTATGGAGAAGAGATGGTGGGCCCGTATTCCGACAAATGGTTAGAAGCCATGAAATCCGAGATAGGATGCATGTATCAGAACAAAGTATGGACTTTGGTGAACTTGCCCGATGATCGGCAAGCCATTGAGATAAATGGATCTTTAAGAAGAAGACGGACGTGGGCGGTAATGTTACCGTCTATGAAGCTCGACTTGTGGCAAAAAGGTTTTTCACAAGTTCAAGGAGTTGACTACGATGAGATTTTCTCACCCGTAGCGATGCTTAAGTCCGTCGGAATCATGTTAGCATTAGCTATATTTTTCGATTATGAAATCTGACAGATGGATGTCAAAACAAGTTTTCTTACCAGTTTCCGTAAGAAAAGGTTGTATGTGATACAATAAAAGGTTTTGTTGATCCTAAGGATGCTAAAAGGTATGCTAGCTCCAGCAATCCTTCTATGGACTAGAGCAAGCATCTCGGAGTCAGAATACATGCTTTGATAGAGTGATCAAAGCTTTTAGGTTTATACAATGTTTGCTAGAAACTTGTATTTACAAGAAAGTGAGTGGGAGCACTACAAAATTTCTGATAAGTATATGTGGATGACATATTGTAGATCCAAAATAATGTAGAATTTCTGGAAAGCATAAACGGTTGTTTGAAGAGTGTTTTTCAAAGGAAGACCTGGATAAAGCTACTTACATATTGGGCATCAAGATCTATAGAGATAGATCAAGACGCCTGATGATACTTTCAAAGAACGCACACCTTGACATGTTTTTGAAGGAGTTCAAAATAGATCAGTCAAAGAAGGGGTTCTTACCTGAGTTGTAAGGTGTGAAGTTGAGTAAGACTCGAAGATTGACCACGGCATAAGAAAGAGGAAGGAAGAAGGTCGTCCCCAATGCTTTTGTCATAGGCTCTGTACAGTATTCCATGCTGAGTGCCGCACCCGATGTGTGCCTTGCCACATGTCTGGCAAGAGGGTACAAAGGTGATCTAGGAGTGGATCACCAGATAGCGGTCAAAATTATCCTTAAAGGAATAAGGAAATGTTTCTCGGTTATGGAGGTGATAAAGAGTTCGACGTAAAGAGTTACGTCGATGCAAGCTTAACACCTATCCGGATAGCTCTGAGTAGAGATACCGGATATGTGTAATGGAGCAACAATTTGGAATAGCTCCAAGTGGAACGTGGAAGCAGCCTCTACGACATGACATAACGTTTTGCGAAATACATAGGGATCTGAATATGGCAAGACCTGTTTACTACAACCTCTCTCACAAGCATAACATGATCAAACCCAGAACTCTTTGAGTGTTTATCGCATAGTGATGTGAACTAGATCATTGAGTCTAGTAGACTCTTGGATGTTGGTCACATGGCGATGTGACCTGTGAGTGTTAATCACATGGCGATGTGAACTAGATTATTGACTCTAGTGCAAGTGGGAGACTGTTGGAAATATGCCCTAGAGGCAATAATAAATTAGTTATTATTATATCATATTTCATTGTTCATGATAATCGTTTATTATCCATGCTAGAATTGTATTGATAGGAAACTCAGATACATGTGTGGATACATAGACAACACCATGTCCCTAGTAAGCCTCTAGTTGACTAGCTCGTTGATCAATAGATGGTTACGGTTTCCTGACCATGGACATTGGATGTCGTTGATAACGGGATCACATCATTAGGAGAATGATGTGATGGACAAGACCCAATCCTAAGCCTAGCACAAAGATCATGTAGTTCGTATGCTAAAGCTTTTCTAATGTCAAGTATCATTTCCTTAGACCATGAGATTGTGCAACTCCCAGATACTGTAGGAGTGCTTTGGGTGTGCCAAACGTCACAACGTAACTGGGTGGCTATAAAGGTACACTACGGGTATCTCCAAAATTGTCTGTTGGGTTGGCACGAATCGAGACTGGGATTTGTCACTCCGTGTAACGGAGATGTATCTCTGGGCCCACTCGGTAGGACATCATCATAATGTGCACAATGTGACCAAGGAGTTTATCACGGGATGATGTGTTACGGAATGAGTAAAGAGACTTGCCGGTAACGATATTGAACAAGCTATCGGGATACCGACGATCGAATCTCGGGCAAGTATCGTACCGATAGACAAAGGGAATTGTATACGGGATTGATTGAATCCTTGACATCGTGGTTCATCCGATGAGATCATCGTGGAGCATGTGGGAGCCAACATGGGTATCCAGATCCCGTTGTTGGTTATTGACCGGAGAGTTGTCTCGGCCATGTCTGCATGACTCCCGAGCCCGTAGGGTCTACACACTTAAGGTTCGATGACGCTAGGGTTATAGGGAAAGTATGTACGTGGTTACCGAATGTTGTTCGGATTCCCGGATGAGATCCCGGACGTCACGAGGAGTTCCGGAATGGTCCGGAGGTAAATATTGATATATAGGAAGTATGGTTTTGGCCACCGGAAGTGTTCCGGGCATCACCGGTAGTGTACCGGGACCACCGGAGGGGTCCGGGGGTCCACCGGGAGGGGCCACGGGCCCCGGAGGCATACATGGGCCAATAGTGGGAAGGGACCAGCCCCTAGGTGGGCTGGGGCACCTCCCACCAAGGCCCAAGGCGCCTCCAAGAGGGGAGGGGCAAACCATAGGGCAGATGGGCCCTAAGGCCCACCCCAGGTGCGCCTCCCCCTCTCCCCCTTGTGGCCGCCACCCTAGATGGGATCTAGGGCTGCCGCACCCCTTGGGGTGGGAACCCTAGGTGGGGGCGCAACCCTCCCTCTCCCCCTATATATAGTGGAGGCAAAGTGGCATCCCAACACACGAAGTTCTTCCCCTGTTGGCGCAGCCCTACCCCTCTCCCTCCTCGTCTCTCGTAGTGCTTGGCGAAGCCCTGCTGGAGTCCCGCGCTCCTCCACCACCACCACGCCGTCGTGCTGCTACTGGACGGAGTCTTCCCAACCTCTCCTTCTCCCCTTGCTGGATCAAGGCGTGGGAGACGTCACCGGGCTGCACGTGTGTTGAACGCGGAGGCGCCGTTGTTCGGCGCTTAGATCGAAATCAACCGCGATCTGAATCGCTGCGAGTATGACTACTTCATCCGCGTTCTTGCAATGCTTCCGCTTACCGATCTACAAGGGTATGTAGATGCACTCCCCTTCCCCTCGTTGCTAGATTACTCCATAGATTGATCTTGGTGATGCGTAGAAAAATTTAAATTTCTGCTACGATCCCCAACAACCCGATCATCACGTGGTGTCTCAACACGATGAACTATCGCAATGGTGCATGCTCAGGGAGAACACTTATACCTTGAAATTTTAGTGAGGGATCATCTTATAATGCTACTATTGAACTAAGCAAAATAAGATGCATAAAAAGATAAACATCACATGCAATCAAATAAGTGATATGATATGGCCATCATCATCTTGTACCTTTGATCTCCATCTCCAAAGCACCGTCATGATCTCCATCGTCACCGGCTTGACACCTTGATCTCCATCATAGCGTTGTGGTCGTCTCGCCAACTATTGCTTCTATAACTATCGCTAACGCATAGTGATAAAGTAAAGCAATTACATGGCGTTTGCATTTCATACAATAAAGTGGCAACCATAAGGCTCATGGCAGTTGCCGGTAACTTTTACAAAACACGATCATCTCATACAATAACGTATATCACATTATATCTTGACCATATCACATCACAACATGCCCTGCAAAAACAAGTTAGATGTCATCTACTTTGTTGTTGCAAGTTTAACGTGGCTGCTACAAGCTTCTAGCAAGAACCGTTCTTACCTACGCATCAAAACCACAACGATGATTTATAAAGTTTGTTGTTTTAACCTTTAACAAGGACCAGCCGCAGTCAAATTCGATTCAACTAAAGTCAATCGCATAGGAGAGACCACGACAGGACTCAGCCGGTCCATTTGATTCTAGCAACACAAACTAGCATAGAATAGATTGTTTCCCTCTTTGTTTTGTTTTCTAGTTTTTATTTTATGTTTTAGTTTCAAAATTTTTTCTCTTCTTTTGGTCTTTCAAAAAACATGAAATTTTTTAGTTTATTAGGAAAATGTTTTTTTAAGTTGAGAACATTTATTGGAAAATGTTAACATTTGGTAAAACATTTTGTGAATTTATTTTTGGAAACATAAACTTTTTGTAAAGATTTCATTTTTTATTTTTGAAAACTTTTTTAAAGTGAATATTTTCTAAACTCAAAACTTTTTTATGTTTTGAAAAACCACCAACATTTTTTGATAATGTGAACATCTTTTGAAATTATTTAATTTAAAAAAATTATTTTGAAAAAATGAAAAATAAACTGGTAAATGCGATAAAAACAAAACAAGGGAGAAAAAGGAAAGAGTCGGACTGGAACCTTTCTAGAGGTTCCCAAAACCATGATCTGTATATTAGCTAATCACTCGCTGACTGGGCAGTGGACGTCCAATAGGATTTGCCACGGTGGGATTCGTTGTGTGTATGTGTGACAGGACTGTCAACGAAATGAATTGGGTAAGAAAATATCTTGGGCTGGAAACCAGCAAAGGAGACTGCCACTTAGGCAGGAGGCCCAATTATTTATGCTCTCAAAGAGAATAACATTTAAATTTCCCCAATCATTAACTTTATATTGCTCAGCAATGTTATATAGGGTTGAATACAATCTACTTTCCTCAGAACAAATGAGTACATTATTAAGCCTCTTATTTTTATTCATTAAAGAAACAAAAACTGGCTATTGCTAGTATACTGATTGTAGGATGCTTTAATGATGATTGCAATAGTACTAGTAGTGTCCTCCTTGTTGCTCCTAGTGTATTCGATAAAGAATGGGTTAAATACACAAGTATGTCTAACAATGATGATGATAGTAACTCTCTTGCACAAAAACTCCATGTTGATTACGTATCTAGATTTAATGATGGTTCTATAAATGAAAGCTCCCTTTTGCATGAAAGTAGTAGTGCTGAATTTTTTTGAGATTAGATAAAAACAAATTATAAATAGATGATGTTGGGAAGAATTATGACTAGATTATGTGAGAATGGAAATAATATTGATGACACAGAATGCTCATTAAAATGAAAAATCTTTTTGTGGTGACTATGGCCAATATTGGAATAAATATTATGACGCGCCTATGGAAGAAATCTTTGAAGATGATTATGCTACCGTTATGAATCTATTATATATTAAAAGTTGTTGAATGTAGGATCGAAAGTATGTCTAGAGGGGGGTGATTAGACTATTTGACCAAATAAAAATCTAATATTTTCCTAATTTTAGTTGTGGGCAGATTTTAGCAATTAGCACAAGTCAAGCAATCAACCTACACATGCAATTCTAAGAGTGTAGCAGCGGAAAGTAAAACATTGCATATGAAGGTAAAGGGAAGGGTTTGGAGAGTGCAAACGCAATGGAGACACGGAGATTTTTGGCGTGGTTCCGATAGGTGGTGCTATCGTACATCCACGTTCATGGAGACTTCAACCCGCGAAGGGTAATGGTTGCGCAAGTCTACAGAGGGCTCCACCCACAAAGGGTCCATGAAGAAGCAACCTTGTCTATCCCACTGTGACCATCGCCCATGAAGGACTTGCCTCACTCGGATAGATCTTCACGATGTAGGCAATCTCCTTGCCCTTACAAACTTCTTGGTTCAACTCCACAATCTTGTCAGAGGCTCCCAAGTGACACCTAACCAATCTACGAGACACCACTCTCCAAAAGGGAATAGACTGCGTGTTGATGATGAACTCCTTGCTCTTGTGCTTCAAATGATAGTCTCCCCAACACTCAACTCTCTCACACAGATTTGGATATGGTGGAAAGATGATTTGAGTGGAAAGCTACTTGGGGAAGACTAGAAATCAAGATTCTTGTGGTAGGATTGGTATATCTTGATCTCAACACATGAGTAGGTGGTTCTCTCTCAGAAAATGTATGCTGAAAGTGTAGGCACGTTCTGATGGCTCTCTCACATATGAAGAAGGGGGTGGAGGGGTATATATAGCCTCCACACAAAATCCAACCGTTACACACATTTGACCCAACTCGGTCAGACCGAATAGGTGAACTTGGTGAGACCGATTTAGTTCAAAATGTGAACTTTAAGAATCTCGGTGGGACCGACTGGAACAACTCGGTGAGACCGATGTGCTAGGGCTTAGGGCAAACACCAACTCGGTGGCACCGATTGCATCAACTCGGTGAGACCAAAGTGAAGCAATAAGGCAACAGAGAAAATGTCAAGCCAACTCGGTGAGACCGATTGCATAACTCGGTGAGACCGAAATAAATGCAACAAGTCACAGAGTGTTGGCAAGGCCATATCGGTGAGACCGAGATCTTTATCGGTGTGACTGAACTATTTAGGGTTTTTGACAGTGGCTATGTCATATGAACTCGGTGGCTCCGGGTAGAAAGAATCGGTGGGGCCGAGTTGGAGTTTAGAGTTTCGACATATTTTGAATGAGAAAGTGGTTGAGGGATTTGGAGCAATATCACTAAGCATTTGAGCAAGCAAGCCATTAAGCAACACTTTATCCCCTTTTAATAGTATTGGCCTTCCTATGGACTCAATATGATCTTGGATCACTAAATTAGAAATGAAGAGTCTTGAGTTTTTGCCAATATGTGTCCTTGGCATTTTGAGGGGTCCATATCTCTAGTCCATGTCATGCAATTCATTGAACTTTTTAAAATATTAAACTTGAATGGATATTAGTTCAATGAGCTTTATGTTGTTATGAATTACCAAAACCAGCTGGGGATTAGTTGCACTTTCATTGAACCATAAAAAGACAAACATACTAGAATATCCAACAATAATCAAAAACATTCAACTAATTCGTATATACTCCTCATTATAGTCATTGAATCAGAACCACTGATCTAGTCCTTTGTATCTAAATAGTTAGCATACACTACTACATTTTCGTGCACATGAGTGCTTCCATGTCACCTCAATTATTGATAGCCTTCATATCAAAATTATGTGTCATCAGAAAGTCATGCATCTACTCGTAAGTTACATTTTTTTGCACTAATCTACCCTTGAAAATAGCGCCACCTCATCAAGTCATGCATGTTTTTTAGAGAATCGAGTTATTCATGTTAGTGATTAGGTAAATTTTATGCGTTAATTTTTGTGTGGTCATGGATGGTATATGTGTTAGACTGTGGCAGAGCAAAAACATGTAGTTCAAGCTTCAAATTTTTGATAAAGATGGTGTTGCATAAAGTTCAATTCAAATGTTTTTTCTATTTTTACCAAAAATGTTTTTCTATGTTTATACATTATTTCTCGCATATTTCACAAGTTCTATTGTTTTTAACCAGTTTTAGACTTTTGGTTGTTTTAAGCAAATATTCATGCATTTGTTTTAGCACAATTTGGTTGTGTCGGGTCTTAAATCTGTCGCTCGGGACTCACTTGCAATGTAAGATCATCTCTAGAAAATCACAAAAAAAACCTAGAATTGGTTTTTGGGTCTTTCTCAATAAATTTATTAAGATATCCATGTGTGTTGCTTTTGCAGATCCCAAATAAACTCATTCCCAGTATCTAGTCAATAACAAACAAGGAAGATAAAATCAACAACTCTGGTTAGCTAACAAACCTTAAATCAGGTTACACATCCAAGGACATCTATACAACTGACCAAGCTAACAATAACTGGCATCAGTCGTGCAACGACATCTCCTACAATATTACCATCAACCTAACACATTCAATCATCCAGCACTGTTAACCCTGACATAATCAACCAGGGGATACATAGCATGAAAAACAAACTAACCACTAGTGGCTAAATCTCATATCCAAACGACTGGTAACCTAGCACACAAACAACACACACAAACATACATCTAGGCATCTAGCTGTAGAATCAAAATCAAGCAAAAGCCTACGCTGAAACTATCACATGCATCTAAAAAGGGAGCATCAACAAACCTATAGAACAAAGGACAAAAGTAACCCACATATCTAAGAAACGAAACACACAAATCAAAATCAGGAACACCAAGGAGAGATGCAGCGGTGGGGGAGATGCGGCAAGGGGAGAGATATGAAACCAACTACAACTCTCTAAAAGCACCAGAGGCCTGACAACCAAACTTATCAAGCGAGCAGCGAGGGAGATCTCCAAATAAAAATTGCCATGCTCTCTCTCTCTCTCTCTCTCTCTCTCTCTCTCTCTCTCTCTCTCTCTCTAGTTTCATCCGCTAGAAATGAGAAGAGAAAGATACAGAGGTAGGTACAGGGAGGAAAAAAAGTAAATTTCAAAATGAAGGGGGTCTCGAACCAAGAGACACCAGCCACGATAATTAACAGGTGTCCTGGAAAAAAAATTGTGGGCTCGATAACAACCAAGTAGTCGACGGTTGGAAGAAAAACATGAATCTTAGCACAGAGATTGGACAGACAATAAAATAAAAGCCAATTGTGGGCTCGAAATTAGTAATTCTGAAGAATAGTTCTGCAATTAATGATGTGTTATTGGTACAATTTTGTGGCAAGCCTACGAGAAAACCAAAGGTTGGCCGCGAAATTCCACTCCCTCAATCAAGAAGTGATTTTTTTGTGAATTTTCTCTTGAATTGGTAGTACTAACCCCGCTTGCCTTCCAAAGGAAAAACACAACACAACCAATACTTTTGTCTGACAAAAAATGCAACCACTGCTAGCTTGGTAGAATTATACAAACAGTGGCCGAAGGTTTATGTTATCCTTTCGGACTAAATATTTAGCCTCACCTTGCTAATGGGAGGATGCTGTGATGTTCCATTATTTTCTGAGTACTAGAATCACATGGAGAGTAGTGCACAACACACATAGCGCCCGTGTGCTTGTGTGAAATGTGAACGCACCAAATCTATACCTATACCTATCTTACTAATAAAGGGATTAGTGCTTCTGCCTGTCCGTCCGAAAAATATCCATGAAGTTGCTATAAATTAGCCTCTATGCCACCTATAAGTGAAGAAACGATTTGATTTTTTCCCCAAAGTCGCCATCGTGCTCGGTTCTCTTATAGAGATGATACCCCATTTACTTCACACACACAAGCGCCACAGTGGCTAAAGCCTAACTCTTCCACCCTGGGGACCAGGGTTTGATCACCAGGTTCTGCCCTTTTCCCTCCCATTTCTTACGCACCTCCTCCCCCACATACATGTTCATGGACCGGCCCGTGTGTGGAGCGTGACACCCCTATTTTTTATTTATTTCTTTTGTATTTTCTTTCATAATTACTTTTTTGTTTTTTTCTTTACATTTTCGGGATTTACAAATTTTAAAAAGTTTTAAGTTTTGAAGAAAATGTTCGAGAAATCGTAAATGTTTTTCAATTTAAAACATGTTCTGGAAATCATATTTTTTGCGGATTCAAAAAATGTTGGTGATTTTACAAAAAAATCACAATTTGGAAAAAGATAGTTAGGAAATAAATCATGTTCATGAGTTTGAAAAAAAATGGTCGTGTATTCAAAACATATTCATGAATCTGAAAACAATGTCCATGTATTTTTTGAAAATGTTCAAAAAATCCAAAGAAATCAGTAATTTCAAAATTTGTTCCCCAATTTTTTAAAAATTCATTGATTCAAAAACTATTTGCTGAGTCAAAAACTGTTCATGAATTCAAAAATTATTCATGCATTTTAACAAATTTCTGTCTAAAAAAACAAATGTTTGTGAATTTTAAAAAATTCCAAATTTCAAAAAAAATTGTCAATTCGGAAAAACTGTTTGCCAACTCAAAAGTCTTTTATGTCTAGGATCTGATTAGTTTTTGAGAACTCTATATGTCTAGGCGTTGGGAGTAGTTCGTGGTCGGTGAGATTTATTTTTAAAGTTTTAAACATTCCCTAGCACCACACAATGACAGTGTAGCGTGCAGTGGCAAGCTTATTGCCTTGGGATTTACCATGTTGAATGTATTGTGTTCATGTGAACATCGCGGCCATCATCAACGAGGGTGGAAAGAAAGATAAATGGCAACATGGTGAGCCGCCGTGTTAAAATAGAGGACGCTCATATATTGAGGTATAGAGTCATACTTATTTGGTTAACATGTAATTTTTTTGGTCTCCCGTTACGAGCATGTTTGCTAGTCCAAATAAATCATTCATGTTTCTACCTTATTCACGTTCGGTTCTTTGCTTTCCACACAGGACCTTCGTGTGCGATTCTTTGCTTTTCACTAGGCTCACAACCATCATCATCAAAAGAAAACATTACATGTCCCAAGAGGTTATTGCCTTGTTGGTTATTATAATTTCGACAGAAATAAGGTCAAATATATCCCAAGAGGTCTTGGCTTATCAGGTGTTTCAATCGAGCATGTATTGCTCAACTTGTCAAACCACGGAATGTCGTTTCCACGAGGTTGTGACTGGCTTGGTGTCTGCCTCGACGGTTCTCGACGCGCCGCCGTTGCATCAAAATACAAAATCATCTTCACGTTGAAGAAATAAAAAGGGCGACCCAATATTTGTCCCATGTCCTCGTGGAAAGAAACAACCGGGAAGAAGACGCCGGCCAGCTGCATATAAGACCTTGAGTTCAAGACCCCTTTTATGGACGCACAACAAGAACTTGTGCAGGTGGCAAGTAATTCGGTCACAGATGACGATGCCGAACTGTGAAGATGGAAAATACTGATTTGTCGAACCTGCTACAGGAGGAGGGTCATGGACCGTCGGCGTGAACCTTCCATCTTCCTTCCTTTACTTCCTAACCCTCGCCGCAGCAGCCACAGAGAGACACACGGAAGAGGCAGCACCCAGCAGACATGAGGCAACTTTTCCGATCCCAGTGACTTCTCCGACTGTCAACCCCCGGCATGTTCGGCATGGCGACAGCCATGGTTTCCAAACTCCATCTGCACACCTCTGTCTATCTTACCGGCACGCGAGACACCTGGCACCATTGGCGATTAGTCAAACGCTCGATCCATGGTCAATTTTTGCTTCCGGTAACCATCGGCAATTAGATTAATTCCGTCGTCGACCATCCATGCATGCATGGCGTGAGAAATATGTTTTTTTTTTGCTACACTTAGCTTAGCTTCTGGTACTGGTACATTGACAGACGATAGATGCGACACGAGAAGAAGGCAATGGTATATGCGTGTGGCTGTGCTCCTTATATCCTTGAAAAAGAAAAGAGTTCTCCTATGCACGTTTGGCCGGTAAACCCAACGACCAACAATCCCTTGTGTCCGTGCGCATTTCTCATGTGCCAAATAATCTTGGCCACTACTTCCTCTGTGAACTAATATAAGAGCGTAGTGATCTAAATGTTTTTATATTAATTTATGGAGGGAGTACTAAGAAGTGATCATCTACAATTGAACCCTCCATTTCGTCTCCAGTTGTTTGTTTGTTTGTTTGTTTGTTTGTTTGGACAGCACGAACAGGACCTGAAAAAAAAAAACATCTCTAACCAACCTTTTCATTTCTAGCTCATATGCTTGGGTTCCCCGGCACCCTCCAAACACTACCAATATGTAGAACGAAATTGAAGTTGCCCGGACGTTTGCGCCACGTTGGACTGTTCCGACCCATGACAAGAATGAAATTACATGCGGAATTTTGCCTGCGTGCATCATAGCCAGGCGGCCAACACGCTGCCGAAGGAGCCTAATCTCGGCTATTAAAGCCGGATGGTGAGGGTCAAACCCTAGCCGCCCATTCTTTTCCCCTTTTTTGGGCCCTCGTTCATGTTCGGGCTCACCATCTGCCATGGTCCTCAAGAAGTTCATGTAGTACAAGCAGCTGAGGTGGAAGCACTGCACGGAGCTCGCCACTGAGGAGCTTCATGACAGCTTGCAAGTTGCCCCCCTCAATGGAGTCGAACGCCTTCGCGAAGTTTAGTTTGAGGAAATGGTGGGTCCTAAGAGACGGTCGCAACACTGTACAATCTCCGTTGCGTAGACATAGTTTTGGGAGAAGCTTCGACCGGCAATGAAGCCGGACTGGTTATGATTGAAATCTGAGCTTGCTGATGGCTGGTAAGCCATTTACACATTGCTTTGACATCGCAGTTTTTATGCGGCGTGGGGCAGTATGAGCCGAAACTCGGGATCTCATCCTTTTTATCCGGTAAAAAAGTCATCTACGCGGTTAACGTTGCCCAAATCAGCAGGGCCTTGGAAGAAGCCATTTAAGAAAAGCTTGACGTCACAGACGATTGCTACTATATCTCGCTTGACGCGAAATGAATTGAGTGTTTGTGTCAACCGTCGTGACCGGGCCAGCCTAGGTAATTTTCTGGTTAGTTCATCCTTTTCTCTGTTTTTTCGTTGTTCATTTTTCCTTTATCCTTATTTCTGAAAAACTTGTAAGTACATATATTTAACAACATAAAATAAATTAAAATAGTTTATTTGAAAAATGTTAATGCAATGTAAAAAATGTTAGATTAATTAAAAAAATTGTTGATGCATAAAAAATATGTGTGCCATTTTAAAAATGTTCGCTTTTTTTAGCAAAAGCAGTAGTGAAGACCCCTAATGTAACTCCTTTTCATTTTATAATGGATAGATGCACAAATGGCAATTACATAGGTACGTGAGTCAGATACAGTTCACAAGCAATATAGCCAAGATTGCATACCATTTTTCAGACTAGGCCTAGCCTCTTTCAAGATGTTCGCACGCTTTCAGAAAAAAGTATGTGACATTATAAAAATGTTAATCATGTACATATGAAAAATGTCAAAAGCGTATCAAATAAATCTATACCTACTAAGGGCTCCTTTGACACAAAGGAATTTCACAGGATTTGGACCCTTAGGATTTTTTCTTGTGATGTTCGTTTGATTTGTAGGATTGGAATCCGTAGGATTTTTTTCATATGATTCATTTGTACTACATTTTGAAGGAAACTTTCCATCCATTAGAACTTCTTTGTAGAATTTCTTTGCTTTTCCTGTGCTATCAAATACTTTTCTAAATCCCGTAGGATACAAGAGGACATGACACTCTATTCCTACATTTTTCCTGTTCCCGTGTTTTGAGAATCCTGCGAATCAAAGAGGCCCTAATAAAGGGAGCATCGTTTCACATTTTGTAGAAAAGACCCTTCCTTCTCTGAGAATCAACACGCAGGTCATTTTTGAGTCAGATTTTCACTTTCATAGAAAACCCCCTGATGTTTCTGTTAATCAACACACAACTCAGTTTTAAGTCAGATTTTCGCTTTTGCAAAAAATTCCCTAATATTTGGTTAATCAACCCGCAGTCCATATCAAATGCTTTTAAAAAATATTCATATCTTTTGAACCCTAACTCCAAATTTAACTTCTTATATATGGTATTTGATTAAAAAAATGTCTAGAATTTGAATATGATGTTATTTTACGTGTTAACCATGTTTAAAATGCTATTTAGGGTGCAACCTTTATCAATAGCACATGATCTGTGTTTCTTTCATACCGTGCCGATTGGAAATGCACACCTCAGCAAAACCAGATTAGAGACGAAATAAATCATATATGGCCACACATGCACGCCTTGTCAAAACCTCACAGGAAAAAATGGATTTCTCATCTTATGCCGAGAGAGAGAGAGAGAGAGAGAGAGAGAGAGAGAGAGAGAGAGTCCCCAAGATTGATCACACTCAAACGCGTTGGGATTGTGTGAGCACCGAGGCCACAGTCGGCGAGGGTGGAAAGGGGGATAAGCGAAACACATATGCGATGCCATGTGTTGAAATAAAGGACGTGGGCCTAATGGGATCTTAAGCCATGGTTATTGGGTGAGGGACGTGTGGTATTTTATATGCCGTTGCAACGCAGGGCTCTTTTGCTTGTGTTTCATATGTATATGAAGAATCTACAATGTTTATGGAAAAGGTAGATATCAAACATGTATTTGAAAGAAATTTTAGTCATCATACTTAAAAAATGCTAATCATGTATTAAAAAAATGTGAAACATGTATACAAAAATATTCTTGGTGTATAAGAAAAATGTAGATATCAAAAACATTTATCTTCAAAAATTAACTGTGTATCTAAAAAATGTTCAACATGTATAAAGACGTTATTGGTGTATACATAAATATATATTGCAAGTGAAAAAAAATTATTCCCATTAAAAACTATTTACCATGTAATTGGAAAAATTGTTCAAAGATGCATTTAATATAAAATGTATATAATGTAGCTAAACAAAATACAATGTGTATCAAAAATATGTTTCATTTTATACTCTAAAAATGTACATTGTTTACTGAGAAGGGTAACACGTATTGAACAAAGAAGTAACCATTGAAAAACGACAAAGAAACAAAGATAATAAATTAAAGCAAAAAATAAAAATAAAAACCTAGGAAAATAGTAAAAAAGTGAAAAAAATAACAGAAGAGAAAATAAAAAACCAAGTGAAAACCAAGAAAAGAAACGAAGGAACCAAAGGAAATCATAAACAAGGAAAAAGTGAAAACCGAGAAAAACAGAAAAAACCAATGAAAAAAGAAGAAAAAGTAATAACAGAAAAATCATGAAAACCCGTCAAGAAAAAAATGAAGAAACGAGAACTGAATGAAGCAACCACGACCAACGAACACGACCAAACGAGCACACTCTACGCAAAAAGGAAAACGGTTCAGTCAGGTAACGAGGGCTAAGAGGAAACCCTCCATGCGAGTGAAACTATCGTCTCGCTACAAGCAAGACATAGTTCTTGTGGTCACGGACGTCGTCGATCCAAGCATCATGGTAAAAGCTTTGGTGGAGTCCATCAGGCCCCAGACGCTATCGAGTGATACGGCCGAGCAAAAGGTGGGTCAGATTTCCATCTTGGAGAAGGGGAGACCTCCTATTTAACGCTTGTAGCATTGAATACTTAAGGAAGTGCCCACGCGGGTGTAAGTGGGCCAGCCCATGCATGATTTTTGGGATTTTCAGGCGGTCAAAAACATTACACATCAGACAAAATTATTTGGAAAACAATTCAAATATATGCCACGAAATAAATCTTAATGTTCGTCCCAAATATAAAATGCCCACCATTTTATATCAAAAATTAAAAAAAGCGATTTTTCTTAAAACATGCATTTTCAAAATTGTTCATAAACATACAATAATGTTTATAAATTTTAGTAATGTACTATACTTTACAAAAAATAGTGGATTTAAAAAATCATGTATTAAATACATATATTAGATTAATTTTTTTTTAGAAAAGACTCATGAATTTGAAGAATGTAACTGAAGAAAATCAAAACATGTTGGGTCAAAAAGGAACAAGAAGAAATGCACCGGCCCAGGAAGCGTGTGCTCTTGTATGCATTCAACTCATCCGTTTGTCTTTAAAAAATCCAGCTCATCCGTTCAATCAACATAACAGAAGGCAAATCATCGTGCATGTACATACAGGAAAATAATTATTCGTCGTACCTGTAAGTGGGTGGTGTGGATCTACGTGTCCCTTTACTGAACATGCGAACGTTCGTTTTTTCAAACTTGAATATCTTTTGAGAGATAATGAACAATATTTTATCCACTAAAGATATTCTTTCTAGTTAATTTTTTTTATAAATTTTTTTAATATGCATTACAATTTTTGCGTCATATGAGCATTTATTTTAATATGTGTGAGCACATCGCGTGAACATTTATTTTAGTATGCGCAAATTTTTTTACTGAACAATGTGAAAAAATATGTGAATCTTAGTGAACTATTTTCATTTATCTTGTGAACAACTATTTTATTTGTGAACGTTTTTACTACTTGTGAATGTTTCTTATAAATGTTTGTATTGCAATGCATGTACTTTCATTTCAATATGCGTGAACATTTTTGTTACAACACATGCATTTTCCTCACATGAAGAACATTTTGAAAAAATGCATGAACAGTTTTTGTACACATGATTTTCTTTTGCAATACATGAATTTTTTTTTGTATGGTTGGCTACAACATTTTTTAGCTAGAGTTGAACAATAATCTAACCAGTTTGAGAACAATTTTTAGCATATTTTTGTGCATTTATCTCATGAAATATATTTATATATTTTAAACACAAAAGAAATAAATACAAGGAAAATAAAAAATGGAAAGCAAAAAAATGACAGAGAAAAGGGGTAAAAGTGAAATAAGAAGGGAAAAGGGAAGAAAAATAAAAACAATCGTACAAAAAACGAAAGGAAAAACCCGAAAAAAGCAGTGGTACTTGTACAGCACAAGGACCAGCGAGGGAGAAAAACCGCTTACGATAAGACCAACCTGCGCTCCGCTCCAATAGGCAAGTCATTGTTATATCTCATAATAGGCGAGATATAGAATTGGCGATCCACGTCTTGTGGAGAGGACCGCCAGGCTAAAGGCCCAACTTTTTTCCCCAGGCCTCCCTAGCAAACACGCAGGGCAGCAGCCTTAGCATCAATTTCTCAAAAAAAAAGTAGCATTAGCATCATTTCTCAATTTTTCGATTTGACCGATCACCATAATAACTGCTATTACATCAATTTTGCATAGAAAAAGGCACTCTAACAAAGTCGCTTGTCAGGGATCTTCATTATTTATGGAGCGTCCTTCATATCTGGCCTCCTAGGAGTAATAATATAAAAAGCCCAAACTGAAAATATATATAATTTATTATATTTGATTACTATATAGTTGTAATTTTTTATTAATTATAAATAGCATAATAGAATGAAATTTCTTATGTATGTTTGGATGTTGAGATGAGTCTATTTTTTTCATGCATGTTTAATGATGAAGTGGTATGCTTGCATGTAGAGAAATATAATAGTGGGATGGACATTTTCTCATGCATGTTATGAGATGATGTGGTATGCTTGTATGTTGAGAGAAATAGTTAGTGGAGACTAGCTATTTAATATAGAAGATTTGATTATACGTGCTACCTCCGTATTAAAATATAAGCCGTTTTGTTAGGCTATTTTAGCATACCAAAACGTCTTATATTTTCAGACTTTAATATGCGGTAATACATGTTAGGCCAGGGAAAAACAAAGTATTATGCGTGCGTATGCCGCTTGCTCGCTTGCGGAAGCCCGGAGTCCCAAACAAAACTAAACATATCACCTAATATGAGCATCTACAACTGTAATGGATAAATTTGATCACTCAAACGCCCGTGAACACATTCTTCACGTACACTTCATATCTGAACATCTCAATTATCATATCTTAAATACATACAAACGCATGCAACTACGTTGATGCACACACATCATCTGACTACTTCATCACTACTAACTAAACATGCTATCGGACTATCAAAATTTGGCATGTTTGGCTATGGTGAAGTTCATCCACGGCTGCCCTTGCCCTTCCCGGTGCCCTTGACGCCCTTCTCGCGGAAGTACCGGTCGAAGACACAGTATGGATCGAGCCGGATCTGGTCGTCGCCGAAGCTGTCCTCGCCTTCGTTGTTCTCCTCCTCCTTCGGTGGCAGTCCGGCCATGGCACAAACCGTCCGATTTTGCTCTCGGGCGAGGGTGCACGTGTTCCTCGTTGTCGTTTTTTCACAATGCGGGCGCGAATGGCTTCCTCCTCCATGACTGCCCGCGACGCCGCATCAACCGCCTCCGCCGCCACCATTTCTGCCACGATACGGGCCTCGGTAGCCCTTATCCTCTCCTTTTCACGGCAAGCCGCCCGTTCTCGGTGGGCTCATAGTCTGCCCGATCGATAATGGGGAAGGATAGGGGTTCCGGTTGCCAAGGCCACGAGGATCCAGCCCGAGAGGATTCGAATGCCCGTTGAGCCAACGGTATGGAGTCGCGGCGGACAAATCCGTCCGTAGGCCGGGCGTTGTCCTCCCGGGAGTGGCAGAGTGCAATGCGGACCGCCATTGCCTTCTCCAACCCGCACAGAGTGACACCCCAGTCGACGAATCCGGACTGGTTGGAGTCAGATCCACTACCTGCCATGCAAGAGAAGGCCGAAAACTGACGGAGGTGAGCTCGGATGAAGGAGGGAATGTTAGAATAAATCCGAGGCACATAGTCTATCATTCGAGGACCAAGCAATCACACGAGCACGACACCAAGATTTGTTAACGAGGTTCATCGATATGGCTACATTCCCGGGGCCTGACTACAGGCGCTCCTTCCCGTGACACCTGTTGGGAAACGTAGTAATTTCAAAAAAATTCCTACGCACACGCAAGATCATGGTGATGCATAGCAATGAGAGGGGAGAGTGTGATCTACGTATCCTTGTAGACCAACAGCGGAAGCGTTATGACAACGCGGTTGATGTAGTCGTACATCTTCACGGCCCGACCGATCAAGCACCGAAACTACGGCACCTCCGAGTTTTAGCACACGTTCAGCTCGATGACGATTCCCGGACTCCGATCCAGCAAAGTGTCGGGGAAGAGTTCCGTCAGCACACCGGCGTGGTGACGATCTTGATGTTCTACCGTCGCAGGGCTTCGCCTAAGCACTGCTACAATATTATCGAGGATTATGGTGGAAGGGGGCACCGCACACGGCTAAGAAAACGATCACTTGGATCAACTTGTGTGTCTAGGGGTGCCCCCTGCCCCCATATATAAAGGAGCAAGGGGAGGAGGCCGGCCGGCCCTATGGCGCGCCAAGGAGGAGGAGTCCTCCTCCTAGTAGGAGTAGGACTCCCCTCTTTCCTACTCCTACTAGGAGGGGGAAAGGAAGGGGGGAGGGAGAAGGAAAGGGGGGCGCCCCCCCTCTCCTAGTCCAATTCGGACCAGGGGGAGGAGGCGCGGGGCCCACCCTGGCTGCTCCTCTCTCTCTCTCCACTAAGGACCATACGGCCCATTACTTCTCCCGGGGGGGCTTCCGGTAACCCTCCGGCACTCCGGTTTTCTTCGAAATCACCCGGAACACTTCCGGTGTCTGAATATAGCCGTCCAATATATCAATCTTTATGTCTCGACCATTTCGAGACTCCTCGTCATGTCCGTGATCACATCCGGGACTCCGAACTAACTTCGGTACATCAAAACTCATAAACTCATAATATAACTGTCATCGAAACCTTAAGCGTGCGGACCCTACGGGTTCGAGAACAATGTAGACATGACCGAGACATGTCCCCGGTCAATAACCAATAGCGGAACCTGGATGCTCATATTGGCTCCCACATATTCTAGAAGATCTTTATCGGTCAGACCGCATAACAACATACGTTGTTTCCTTTGTCATCGGTATGTTATTTGCCCGAGATTCGATCGTCGGTATCTCAATACCTAGTTCAATCACGTTACCGGCAAGTCTCTTTACTCGTTTCATAATACATCATCTCGCAATTAACTCATTAGTTGCAATGCTTGCAAGGCTTATGTGATGTGCATTACCGAGAGGGCCCAAAGATACCCCTCCAACAATCGGAGTGACAAATCCTAATCTCGAAATACGCCAACCCAACATTTACCTTTGGAGACACCTGTAGAGCTCCTTTATAATCACCCAGTTACGTTGTGACGTTTGGTAGCACACAAAGTGTTCCTCCGGCAAACGGGAGTTGCATAATCTCATAGTCATAGGAACATGTATAAGTCATGAAGAAAGCAATAGCAACATACTAAACGATCGGGATGCTAAGCTAATGGAATGGGTCATGTCAATCACATCATTCTTCTAATAATGTGATCCCGTTAATCAAATGACAACACATGTCTATGGTTAGGAAACATAACCATCTTTGATTAACAAGCTAGTCAAGTAGAGGCATACTAGTGACGTTTAGTTTGTCTATGTATTCACACAAGTATTATGTTTCCGGATAATACAATTCTAGCATGAATAATAAACATTTATCATGATATAAGAAAATAAAATAATAATATTATTATTGCCTCTAGGGCATATTTCCTTCAACACCGTCACAATACAGCACATCGGCCACCTGGGCACCGGCACACGCCGCCGGCCCCCCTTGCGCGCCTGTGCTATTATGTTGGCATAGGTTACATCGTGTGTCTACCCTCACTATATATGAGAGGCCTAGGATACAAGTGTCCTACTAGGACACAACTCCATACCATGTGAACACAATACTACTAAGAGTCCAACTGTAACCTACCTTGTACACAATATTTGACACAACTCTAACAAACTCCACCTTGGCGAATATTCTCCACCGCCTTGAATTTGTCTATGTGTCGAACTTCCATGTACATTGGACTTGAGCTTATCCCATGAGTACCGCTGCTACTCCAAAGACTCCATATGACTCCACCTGCAACTTGTAGTCCCTTCTTTTCTTGATCATAGTCAACACTCGAGCAAAATGAAGTTCCTCTTTGCTCTAGTCTGTGCTCCCAACTTGCAGAGTATTCATCCAACGCAATCACACATTGATCATTGATCTACGTGAAAGTGAACAACTCGCATATTGGGTGTCACACATAAGAGTTACCTGAACTCAACATCACCCTCCTCCTTAACCGCCTATCTGAAACTTTAAGGAATTTCATCGTTGCTTGTAGTCATCCCGAGTCAAATTCGCAGTTGTCTCACCACATGTATGACCACCAGAGCCCTGGTCCGTCTCCATGTCCCGTGCATACCGCACGCCTCGCCGCTATTACTGCTTCAAGCCTCTGCTATCCCGGTCGAGTCTCAAGGGTCGCGAACCCGCACCACTCAACTCTTACTGCAGAGTACCACCGATCATCACCGACCGATGACGAGTTACACGCTTTCATCAGACCACTGGACTCCAGTCCGAACCACGTGTCACTCGCTTTTTTCTGCTGAAAAAGGCTTCGATTATCTGTATCCTTACACCGTAGCCCCTCAATCCTGCTCCACCTTCAGCATGACTCCATGCATAGTAAATGATCAGTCCACCCTCGTGCCCCATCGACTTCAAGCTCTCATCTGCGCACCATCTTGAATCAACCCCACGCGTGTCTTGTCGAAGCCAGGAAAGCCTTCGGGCCCGCGTCATGTGTTTCCACGCCAAAAAGTCGATCATCATCAGCATCACGCTCTTACATCGTTGTCGCTGATCCCACCACCATCTTCAATTTCAATCGGCTCGCGTCAATCCGTCAGACTGTCCGGTCCAACCCAACCGAACTAATCCGACTGCATGATATGCTCCAGACTCCACAAGCCTTGCACGCACATCACCAATCTGCCGTGGTCATGGTAAAACCTCATGTGCAATTCAACACCTCCAAAAGAAAATTTAACTTTCCTGGTAGTCTCCATGGGTTGCGCCAACCTTTTCCCCACATAACCTCCAAAGCTCCCTTTTCTTTATTGTATTGTTGTCCATGCCACGTCAATAACAATACTACAGATTGTTCTTCTTTTTTGTCTCAAACAAAACTCACGTGTTTGCATCAGCATGTACCGATGTACGCTAGCAAGCCTCCCGCATCAGTTTTTTTTTAGGGATGCCTCCCGCATCAGCTGGCCTTGAATCGTTGATCTAGAGGAAGAGCCAGCAAGCGTCCACCTGTGGGCCGCTGCCCGCACAAGCCCTTCGCTCAGAGCGCTTGGGCCGTAGCCGCTGCCAGCCTGCCACCCGTACGCGCCTAGGACTGGGCCGACTTGTCCACGTTCCTTCACCGCGTCTATCTCATTGAGACCTCCCCTCAGAAAAAAAAAACAATCTCATTGAGACCGAGTCGATCCGGAATACCTCGACATGTCGCCTGCTCGATCCGACCTCGCCGGGAATTACGTACGCTCGCCGTACGTCTCACGCTGCCACCGATGCTTTCACCGTCTTTGATTGCTAGTCCGTCGCGAAATCTTTAGTCGGTCTATCACCTCGTCCGTGGAACCCGCGGCACAATCGCCCTGCTGTTCTGACAGCTGCTCCTGTGATTTTCTGATTTCTTCCGGCTCTTCCTCTAGATCAACGAACCATCTTCGAGCTGCCCAGCTCTTGTAACTGTAACTGATTGGAGTATGAATTCAATGTAGTATCTGAGTCAAGAGGCCTTACACAGGATTAAACAAAGAATCTAACCTACATTGGTCCCACTTCTAGTGACTAAAAAAAAATCTAAACATGAAGGAGGGTGTTGAAATATATTGTCCGTCTTTCTTCATCAGTTCAGGCTTGCGACCAAGAGGTGCAGTCACTTGCAACCTGCCCCCGCTTTCGTTGCCCATTTCATAAACTGCAAAGAAGCATAGACGTGCATGAATTCAAAACTTCTTCCTAGCTCAACCTATATACTTCCTCTGTATTAAAATATAAGATGTTTTTTTATACTCCCTTCCTTTTAGATGGTTGTGTATGATGATTTGTTTGTACGTACTATATATCTCTGTATCAAAATATAAGTCGTTTGTTTTGTTAGGCTAACGAAACGGCTTACATTTTGATACTTAGATACGGCGGCAATACATGTCAGGCCAGGGGAAAACAAAGTATTATGCGTGCGTGTGGCACTTGCTCGCTCGCGGACGCCCCGGAGTCCCAAACAAAACTAAACAGACCACCTAATTAAGCCCTGTAGAAGTGGAGATCAGTCCCTCAAAAGAAAAGGAAAAAGGAAGTGGAGATCCTCTCTAAACTAATATAAGAACGTTTAGATCACTATTTTAGTAATCTAAACACTCTTATATTTTTTCAAAACGGAGGCAAAAGTTTTGTCTCATCGATTAATTAAGAAGAAGAGAATTGCCCAGTTAATTTATAAAAAACCGGGCGAAAACCAATACAAACGAAGCACGAACAAACAACTCCCAAGACATGAAACCCCACAACCACACAGGCGGCCCGCCAAACTCTCCAAAAACACAACATCCACAAACCCCTTCACTGCTACTTCGCCAAGTGACTCCCCACGAGAACACCTCGACACAAGACATCAAGCACCTTCCAACCCACAACGAGAACCCAAACAAAGAGGACAAGCCGAGAGACCAAAGATCATCCATCAAGCAGCCATAGACACCTTGCTTTTGGCATCATTTTTCCCTTTGCCCGTCTTTTTTTGTTTGCCCCTTATTGGTGTCCCCGTCAGAAGGCAAGCAATTGACCTGCCCAAACCAGGTCTAGCAACCTCCACGCTGGCTAGCAAATCACATAGTTCCTTTGCGAAAAGAGCATTTGGATTTGGAGTAGGTGCCAACACAAGTGGCTCAATGGTCATGCCACTCACAGGCATCACCTGCCCGACGGTCGCAGACGAGGGAAGGACAGCAACATCTAAAACTCCATGCTCCACGGTGTTGAGAGGTAGGTTGTCTGACCCCTGACAAGGCTCCACGGGTGGTGGTGAGGGCACCAAGTCCACCTCCGAAGCCTGACAAGGCTCCACGGGGGGTGGTGAGCACACATGGCCCACCTTCAAAGCCTGGAGAGAGCCCAACTTGAGCTGCTCCATCGACACAGGCGAAACATGTTCCCCACACAACACCTGCAACTCGGGCATGATCTGCAGCACCGGAGACACAACCTCGGCGGATGCCTCACCCATGGAGTCCGGCAACACAAGGGTCATCAAACTAGACCCAACACGGGGCGAGAAGCTACCAAAGAGATCCGTACCCGCCTCATCCATGAAGCCAACAGAAGACTCAACCACGGGAGCCTGTGCAAGACGGAGCCGCCTCATATACTAGTAGTGAACATTTGCTTGGACAAGAGCCGCACACGGCCACACACTGACAAAGACAAAAGCAGCAGTGCGCATACATACGTGCATGCATCTGCTTTTAGACTAACTCGGTCACACTGTCCATACTATCACGACAAGGAGCATGGTTACTCGTTTTCAGCCCCCCTTTTCCCAAACTCCAACGCAAAAGCGCGCCGGTGTCGTCGGTGGATCACGTACGTAACTGCCTAGCTCCCACGTACACCGGAGTGTGGTCAGGACTCGCAGAGACCGCTTGTGTCGCGTTCCTAGAAAAGTTCCAGGTTGAAATTTTGCGCAGGGCCTTCCCTATGCGGTACCTTGTGTTGAATATATGATTTGTGCATGTATATTGTATAGTTCGGCCCACCTTCTAGTCATTGTATAGTTGTGGTTGTGGCCCATCTTGTACTTCATATATACGTGCGCTATGCACTGATCAATACATCGAGTTGCATTGCAAAAATATTCGTTTCCAACATGGTATCATACCTACGATTCTAACCCTAACTCCTGCCGCCGCCGCCGTGTCGCCGGGCCCTTGTGTGCCGCCGCCGCCTCGCGCTTCCGCGCGCAACCCGCAGCACCGCCACCCGCGCCGCGCCGCTTCACCACGCGTGGCCATGGCCTCCCCCGGTTCCACCGGTACCACCCGCAGCCGCCGCACCAACCCCTTCGACAGCCCCGATCCCGTCGTTATCCGTGATCTCAATATCCTCGCTCGGGTTTCCGTCGTCCTCGATCAACTCACCTCCACCTACTATGCCTGGAAGACGTACTTCTCCCTTGTGTTCCGTGAGTACAATCTCCGGGATCACATCGATGGCTCTGTGGACTCCCGCTTCATGGAGAACGATGAGGAATGGACGTCCATCGACGCCACTCTTATCCGCTGGTTCTACACCACCATCTCGAAGGACCTCTTCCACACGGTGGTCTCCGCCGATGATGACGCTCACACCGTTTGGACTAAGCTCAACGGCCTCTTCACCGACAACGCGCTCCAACGCAAGGTTTTCTTGCACGGCGAGTTTTTTGGGTGCCAGCAACTTGACTCGTCGGTCGACGATTATTGCATGCGCCTCAAGAAGCTTGTCGACGAGCTCCATGACCTCGGCGAGAAGGTCTCCGACAAGCTCCTCCTCAGCACTCTCATCGCCGGCCTGAACGAAGACTTCGGAAACGCCGCCTCCAACATCCCTCTCATCACCAACCCGACCTTCCCCAAGGTCGTCGCTTCCCTGAAGCTGGAGAGGAAGAGAATGCGGATGTCACGCACCCGGGCCACCTATACGGCTCTCACCGCCGGAACCCGCGGCGGTGCACCGCCCACCGCTCCGGCTCCCCCGCCGCGGCCCGCCCAGGGGCCCCTCCACGTGCAGCCGCCGCCCGGGTTCGCCTATCCCGCACCGCCGCCGCTGCCGCCACACCCCGCCGAGCAGCAGCAGCGCCGGGGCGGGCGTCGCAGCCGAGGTGGCCGCAAGCAGCAGCAGCCAGCTGCCCATGGCGGGGCGCCGCGCCAGCCGCAGCACCCGCTCCCGCCGGCGCCCTGGCAGGCCGGCCAGAACCCCTGGACGGGGGTTGTTCACGCATACTCCATGCCCATACCGCGCGCCCCTGTCCCCGGTGTTTTTGGCGCCCGCTCGGCCCCTCATCAGGCTCTGTACGCGGCCCCTCGGGCGTATCCGCCGGCGTCGCTCTACGGCCCCTCGGCGACCTATGGGCTGCCTCCGGCCGGTGGGCTCATGGCGCCGCCGCCACAGCCTCTACCGTCGGCCCTGGCCCTCCCGCCGGCACCATGGGACCCCGCACTGCTAGCGGCCCTCCACACCTCCCCCACGCCATAGCACTACACTGGCGGTGGCGACTGGTACATGGACACCGGAGCCACGGCTCACATGGCCGCCAACCCCGGTAACCTTCTTACCGCTCACCTTGTTCACACTGCTTCTCGCATTACCGTGGACGACGGTTCTTCCATGCCCATCACTCATGTCGGCCATGCTTCTTTTCCTTCTAACTCCAACCCATTACATCTTTCTAACGTACTCGTTTCACCTGACATCATTAAAAATCTTGTTTCTGTTCATTCTCTTACACGTGAAAATCCTGTCACCGTTGAATTTGACATGTTTGGCTTTTTTGTTAAGGATGCCCGTACCCGGATGGTGCTCCACCGATGTGACAACCCCGACGATCTCTACCCGGTCCACTCCTCCACATCCTCCATCGCTGCAACCATGGCGCTTTCCACTGGAGTGGACCTTTGGCATGCTCGTCTTGGTCATCCCAACCCCGCCACCCTTCGTCATATTCTTCGCAGTTTTTCATTCACGTGTTGGACTACCTCTGTCGGTTGCGAGACTAAAGCGCTTTCACTTCTAGTACCTTGAGGACAAGATTGCAGGCAAGCTTCCTCCCTGGTCGGCTCTGCACGTGGCTACCCCTGGACGCATTGTGTTGGCCAAAGCTGTCCTCACGCCCATTGCGATTTATCACCTGACGCCCCTTGAGCTCCCTGTAGAAGTAAGGAAGAAAATTGACAGCATCAGGCGGGCATACCTTTGGGCAGGTTGTGACAAGGTCTCTGGAGACAAGTGTAAGGTGAATTGGGACCTTGTCTGCAAACCCAAGATTTTTGGGGGTTTGGGTGTGCTCAACCTGGAGAAGTTCGCGGCCGCCCTTCGTCTACGTTGGCTCTGGTTCAACTGGGCTGACCCTCCCAAGACTTGGGTGGGAATGAAAATGGCATGCTCTGACAGCGACTTAGATCATTTTGTGGCGGTCACAATGGTGACACTGGGTGATGGTAATAAGGCAAAATTCTGGGAATCTTCATGGCTGAATGGCCTTCGGCCCAAAGACATTGTGCCTAATTTTTTTGAAATCTCCAGAAAGAAGGCGTGTGTGGTTAGCAGGGCCATTGACAACAACTTCTGGATCAGCTAAATTAACACTTCACAAGGACTTACTTTGACCCATATCCAGGAATTTTCTACTCTTTGGGAGATGATTGATGGTGTTACACTCCACCTGGATAGAAAGGACACAATTTCGTGGAAGTTCACATCCAGTGGCCAATACACTGCCTCCATGGCATACACGGCTCAATTTGCGGGGCTTGTTCTCAGTAACACCGCTTTTATAACATGGAAGACTTGGGCGCCGCCTAAGTGCAAATTCTTTGCATGGTTAATCCTGCAAAATCGTGTGTGGACTGCGGATCGGTTGAATTGGAGAGGGTGGCCAAATTGCGGCCTATTCCCCCATTGCAAGCAGGCCTCGGAGACCGTCGCACATCTCCTCTTTCAGTGTAGATTCACCACTCAAGTTTGGAACGAAGTTGTCAGCTGGCTCGGCATGCATGGCCATTCGCCGATGGCTTGGCACCATGAAAACTCTGGCAGTGATTGGTGGCTCCGTTCGGTGCAGGCTGGAGGCCACATCCAAAAGGCCACCACCTCGGTGATGATGCTTGTTTCTTGGGAAATATGAAAGGAGCGAAATGCCAGAATCTTCAGCAACACTGCCGCCCCGACCACCATTGTCGTTGCAAGGATCAAAGAGGAGGCCTAGCTTTAGGCGTTGGCGGGAGCGGAACATCTGAGTAGTCTGATGTCGCGAGAGTAGATTTTTGTTTCTTTGCCGCTCTGCGGCGTTTGTCTAAACCTTCTTCTTATTTAATGAAATCGGCAAGTCTTTTGCCTTGTTTCAAAAAAAATTGCGCAGGGTACACATGCAGCCGTCCAAGTTGTTCTATGTTTACGTGTAACACCCACGATGTGGCTATATCTCCCACGTGTCGGACCACGACTTAGAGGCATAACCGCATTGTAGGCATGTCGCAAGAGGGGTAATCTTTACACATCCCATGTACTAAATAAGAAAGAGGTACAGAGTTGGCTTACAATCGCCACTTCACACAATACATAAATATAGCATTACATCATCCAGAATACAATCAAGGTCTGACTACGGAACCAAAATAAAGACAACCCCAAAATGCATAAGATCCCCGATCGCCCCAACTGGGCTCCACTACTGATCGTCTGGAAAGGAAACATAATAATGTCCTGAATCCTCGTCGAACTCCCACTTGAGTTCGGTCGCATCCCCTGGAATGGCCTCATCGACACCTGCATGTGGTTTTGGAAGTAATCTGTGAGTCACGGGGACTCCGTAATCTCACACCCTCGCGATCAAGACTATTTAAGCTCATGGGTAGGAAAAGGTAGTGAGGTGGAGCTGCAGCAAGCACTAGCATATATGGTGGCTAACATACACAAATGAGAGCGAGAAGAGAAGGCCAAGCACGGTCGAGAAGCTACAAAGATCAAGAAGTGATCCTAAAACTACTTACGTTCAAGCATAACACGAGACCATGTTCTCTTCCCAGACTCCGCCGAAAAGAGACCATCACGGCTACACATGCTGTTGATCCATCTTAATTAAGTTAAGTTTCGAGTTTTCTACAACCGAATATTAACAGATTCCCATCTGCCCATAACCGTAGGCACGGCTTTCGAAAGTTCAAATCCCTACAGGGGTGTCCCAACTTAGCCCATCACAAGCTCTCACGGTCAACGAAGGATATTCCTTCTCCCAGGACGACCCGATCAGACTCGGAATCCCGGTTACAAGACATTTCGACAATGGTAAAACAAGACCAGCAAAGCCGCCTGATGTGCCGACAAATCCCGATAGGAGTCGCACGTATCTCGTTCTCAGGGCACACCGGATGAACACTACGTACAACTAAAACTAACCCTCAAGTTTCCCCGAGGTGGCGCTGCAAGTGGCTCTGTTTTGGACCAACACCTAGAGGAGCACTGGCCCTGGGGTTTAAAATAAGGATGACCCTTGAGTCCGCGGAACCCAAGGGAAAACGGCTTAGGTGGCAAATGGTAAAACCAAGGTTGGGCCTTGCTGGAGGAGTTTTATTCAAGGCGAACTATCAAGGGGTTTCCATTATAACCCAACCGCGTAAGGAACACAAAATCAAGGAACATAACACCGGTATGACGGAAACTAGGGCGGCACGAGTGGAACAAAACACCAGGCATATGGCTGAGCCTTCCACCCTTTACCAAGTATATATATGCATTAAAGTAAACAAGAAATAATAATGATATCCCAACAATAAACATGTTCCAACAAGGAACAAACTCCAATCTTCACCTGCAACTAGCAACGCTATAAGAGGGGCTGAGCAAAGCGGTAACATAGCAAACAACGGTTTGCTAGGACAAGGTGGGTTAGAGGTTTGACATGGGAATATGGGAGGCATGATATAGCAGGTGGTAGGTATCGCGGCATATGCATAACAATAGAGCGAGCAACTAGCAAGCAAAGATAGAAGTGATTTCGAGGGTATCGTCATCTTGCCTGCAAAGCTCTCCGAGTTGACATAAGCTTGATCCTCGTAAGCGTACTCAACGGGTTCCTCGATCACGTACTCGTCTCCCGGCTCTACCCAAGGCAAGAACACAAGCAAAGGGAACCACAATCAACCATGGTGCAATGCACAAGCAACATGATGCAAAACATGGCATGATATGCAGGATGTCATATGCAATGCATATGCGTGCTCCGGAAGGAAAAGATTGAACCAGGCCTCAACTTGGAAAAACAAGAGTGCCGCTGGAAAGATGAGTTGATTTCGGTCAAAATCGATATAAAGATCACCGGAATCGGATGCACGGTTTGCAAATGGCAAGCAAAACAATAATGGCACAATTCTACTATTAACAGCACGATGCCATCTAAAATGCAACAAGAAAATAAGCTACTATACTCTAACATAGCAACAAAGCACATGGCGGTGATCTACTCAAGATTCTTGACAAAAGATGAACACTGAGCTACGACTAAATCACACAATAGCAGGCTCAAACAAGCATGGCAAAAATGCAAAATATATCAGATTCACAGACTTAGTGAAAATAACAACATGCCAGGAATTTATATCAGGAAGCAATGTTTAGAGCAAGATAACAACATGCTACAGGAACATATCATAGCAAAGCAAGGCATAGAATGAAACTACTCAAAGCATAAAACAGAAGTCCCTTACTGACCATAAGCCAAAAGGGATCAGAAAATATGATGGCACCCATGTAAACATAGCAAGTTTCGTTAACAGATACAGGCTTAGCAAAAAACTGGGCATGGCATAAACAGAGTTACGTAGGCATGTTTGCGAGCTCGATGCACTCAACACAAGGCATTGCATGACAAACTAAGAATACACCCAGTAAGAAGACATGATCAAGACGCTAAACATGGCAAGAACCATCTCATAGCATGCATGGATCAACTACAACAACCTTGGTAAAATTGATTAACACGTAAACAATCTGCCAGGAACGTTTTATAGCAAAAGTAGAGCAAGATTGAGTCATGCTATGGTACTCCATAATTGCAAACAAAGACATGGATGGATAGAACATAACAATATCTCAAAATCATCCTTACTGAACATGCTCAAAAAAGGCATGGATCACTCTGTAGCAACATGAATACATGTCATAAAAATAACATCAGGGAAATGACTTAGAAGATTCGAAGTCCCTGAAAACAGTAACATCACGAGAGCTACTCTGCATGCTTGTGCTAGTCACTACAATGATCACAAAAATACATGTCATACACCCTTGTAAAGATGGCATGGCATATCCCAAAACACATGCAGGGCTCAAGTTCATAGGAGGCACACAATAATCATGGCAAAAATGACAAAGGCTCAAGATCTGCTAAGTACTAGGAACTAACATTATGAAGCACTCTTGCAACAACACTTTAGGCATCAAGATGGACTCAAACAAGCATGGTGCAATGGAACAAAATGAAGAGGGCATCATGATGAACATTTGGGTATAAGGCACGCTCAAAACGGAGCTACGGTGATGAAGTTATGATGCGATGAACAGGGGCATATATTATGAGGGGAAAAGGACTTAGAGAAAAAAATCAACCTCTCCGGAATCAGATCTAGGGTTTCGGTGCACGGAAGTCGAGGCAGCCGGGATCCTGCCGGAAATTCGCAGCGGCGGCCGGAGTTCGCCGGGGTTGATGCCGGAGATCGTCGGAGTTGCCGGGGAAGACCGGAGAAGGGCGGGAGGAGGCGGATCCGGCTGGATCTGGGCGCGGCGCGGCCCGATCTGGCTGGGGCGGCTGCCGGAGACGATGTGGCACGGCGGAGCTCCCCATGGCGGCGCGCGCCGGTGAGCGAGGCGGGAGGCGCGGCAGCAGTTGCGGGCGTGGCAGCACGGGCATCGAGGCGCGGGAGCGGCGTCGCGGTGGTGGCGGAGACGAGGTCCGGTGAGGGCGGCACTCCAGTGGTGGCGGAGATGAGGTCCGGCGAGGGTAGCGCTGGCGCCCGTCGGTGGCGATAGCGAGCAGGCGGCGGGGCGAAGCGCGGTGGAGCGGGTGGCGGCGTGCGGGCCTAGCGAGGCCCGGTTCGGCCCCGGGGCGGGCCGGATCTGGGCCCCGGGCAGCGGCGACGATGTGGGCGCGGCCCGATGACGTGTCGGCGCGGGATTGGGTGAGGGGACAGCGGGGGACGTGTCCGGCGCGCAGAGGAAGGGGAGACTAGGGTTTAGACCGGAAATTTTGAAGGGAGGCACAAATATATAGGTAGATGGAGCTAGGAGAGTCCAAATGAGGTGCGGTTTTCGGCCACGGGATCGTGATCGAACGACCGAGAGGATGGAGGGGGTTTGGATGGATTTTGGGCCACTTTGGAGGGGTGTTGGGCTGCAACACAGACGAGGCCTTTACGGTTCGCCAGTTAACCGTTGGAGTATCAAACGAACTCCAAATGGTACGAAACTTGACAGGCGGTCTACCGGTGGTGTACCAAGACTGCTTGGCAAGTCTCGGTCCAATCTGAGAACGTTTAACACTCGCACACGAAAAGAGGCAATAGGGGGTGCCGAATGACGCAGGAGTGCCGGAATGCAAAACAAACAACGGGGAAAATGCATGAGATGCATGACATGGACAAAAATCAAAACGAAGACAAAACCCAACCACGAGGGAATATCATAACTTAGAGCCGAAAATGGAAAGAGTTGGAATACAAATATAGCAAGTTACATACGGGGCGTTACAACACTCCACCACTACGAAAGGATCTCGTCCCGAGATCTAGAACTGGAAAAACTCCGAATATTCGGAACGGAGGTGGTCCTCGCGTTCCCAGGTGGCTTCACGGTCGGAATGATGTGACCACTTCACTTTCAGGAATTTGATAGATTTGTTGCGAGTCTTGCACTCAGTTTCTT
Organism: Triticum aestivum; assembly: GCF_018294505.1. Classification (NCBI taxonomy): domain Eukaryota; kingdom Viridiplantae; phylum Streptophyta; class Magnoliopsida; order Poales; family Poaceae; genus Triticum; species Triticum aestivum. Next base: position 29,710,196 of record NC_057806.1, on the reverse strand, counting down.
CAAGAATAGCAACGGGATTCTCATGATAAGACAGGTCTTATTGGAGATCAATCTCTTCAAAGTTGATGGTGCAGTCAGGAGTCTTGAAACACGTGCGAAGCTGAGACACGTGAAACACGTCGTGCACATTTGCAAAGTTGGATGGAAGCTCAAGTTGATAGGCGAGGTCGCCTCTTTTGCCAATGATCTTGAAAGGACCCACGTATCTAGGGGCAAGCTTCCCTTTGATACCGAAGCGACGAGTACCTTTCATTGGAGAGACGCGGAGGTAGACATGGTCTCCGATCTCAAAAGCCAAGTCACGATGCTTGCTATCATAGTAACTCTTCTGACACGATTGCGTGGCTTTGAGATTTTCACGAATGACTTTGCACATTTCTTCAGCCTCTGTGATCAAGTCATTGCCAAGAAGTTGGCGTTCACCAGTCTTTGATCAATTAAGAGGAGTATGACACTTTCTGCCATAGAGAATCTCGAGTGGGGCCTTGCCCGAACTCGCTTGGAAGCTGTTGTTGTAGGAAAACTCGGCATATGGAAGACAATCTTCCCACTTCATACCAAAAGAAACGACACAAGCCCTGAGCATATCTTCAAGAATTTGATTTACTCGCTCGACTTGTCTGCTAGTTTGAGGATGAAAGGCTGTGCTGAAGCGAATGTTGATGCCCATGGCCTTCTGAAAGGAGTCCCAGAACTTAGGGGTAAAGATGCTTCCACGATCTGAAGATATCAACCGCGGAATGCCGTGCAGAGAGACAATCCTGGAGGTATATAGCTCTGCCAACTTAGCTGCTGTGATAGATTCTTTGATAGGAAGAAAATGAGCCACTTTAGTGAGCTTGTCGATGACAGGAAAGATAGCATCATTGCCACGCTTGGACTTGGGAAAACCAGTCACGAAGTCCATCTCAATATGGTAAAACTCCCATTTTGGAATGGCAAGAGGTTGGAGAAGACCCGCTGGCCGTTGGTGTTCTGCTTTCACTCTTCTGCAGACATCACATTCATTCACGAACTGAGCAATCTCGCGCTTCATTCGAGTCCACCAATATGACTGCTTGAGGTCATGGTACATCTTTGTACTTCCAGGATGAATAGATAGGAGTGAATTGTGAGCCTCGTTCATAATGACTTTACGAAGGTCACCTTTAGGAACAACAATGCGATCCTCGAAGAATAGAGTATCTTTGTCATCAAAGCGATATCACTTGTACTTGGGTTGGCTCTTGGCAATCCCATTCTTCACCTTCTTCACCATAGCATCAAGAAGTTGTGCCTCACGAATCTGATCTTTCAAAGTATGAGAGACTTGGAGGTTGGCAAGGAATCCTTGAGGAACAACTTGAAGATTAAGTTTGCGGAAAGTTTCACAAAGATCCGATTGGAAGAGCTTGAGAATCAAACTGTTGCAGTAAGCCTTCCTACTCAAAGCGTCTGCAATGAAATTGGCCTTGCCTGGAGTATATTCAATACTCGGATTATATTCTTTTTGTCAAGAAGAAAGATGGCACGGACCGACTTTGTGTGGACTACCGTCCATTGAACAAGAAGACCATAAAGAACAAGTACCCACTTCACAACATCAATGAGCTTTTCGAACAACTCAAAGGTGCTCAAGTATTCTCCAAGCTTGACCTCCGTATGGGCTATCATACTATTCGCATTCGTGAACAAGACATCCCCAAGACAGCATTCAAAACAAGCTATGGTTCTTATGAATACACTGTCATGTCTTTCGGCCTTGTCAACGCTCCTCCAACATTCTCGCGCATGATGAACTTCATCTTCAATCCTTACACAAATGACTTCGTCTTGGTCAATCTTGATGATATTTTGGTATTTTCCAAGAACAAGGAGGATCATGCCAAGCACTTGAGATTGGTGCTGGACAAACTCAGAGAACATCAGTTCTATGCGAAGTTTTCAAAGTGCGAGTTTTGGCTCGATGAGGTTCTATACCTTGGGCATATCATCTCCGCCAAGAGCATAGCTTTTAATCCTGAGAAGGTATCTGCAATTGTGAATTGGGAACCGCCTCAGAATGTGAAGCAACTCCGCAGCTTCCTTGGGCTTGCAAGCTATTGTCGAAGGTTCGTTGACAATTTCTCTAAGATCACGAAGCCTCTTTCCAACCTCCTCCAGAAGCATGTGAAGTATTTATGGACGCCTGAATGTGACATCGCTTTCAACACCCTCAAAGAGAAGTTAGTCACAACTCTAGTTCTGACTCCTCCTGATGAATCCAAACCATTCGAGGTTTTCTATGATGATTCCCTGCAAGGTCTCAGTGTTGTGTTAATGCAAGATGACCATACCCTCAAAATCACTTCTATCTTTTCTTGCTAGTTGCTCGCTCTATTGCTATGCCTGTGCCGCGATACCTACCACATGCTATATCATGCCTCCCATATTGCCATGTCAAACCTCTAACCCATCTTGTCCTAGAAAACCGTTATTTGGCTATGTTACCGCTTTGCTCAGCCCCTCTTATAGCGTTGCTAGTTGCAGGTGAAGATTGGAGTTTGTTCCTTGTTGGAACATGTTTATTGTTGGGATATCATTATTATATCTTGTTTACTTTAATGCATCTATATACTTGGTAAAGGGTGGAAGGCTCGGCCTTATGCCTGGTGTTTTGTTCCACTCTTATCGTCCTAATTTCCGTCATACCGGTGTTATGTTCCTTGATTTTGTGTTCCTTACGTGGTTGGGTTATAATGGGAACCCCTTGACAGTTCGCCTTGAATAAAACTCCTCCAGCAAGTCCCAACCTTGGTTTTACCATTTGCCACCTAAGCCTTTTTCCCTTGGGTTCCGCGGACTCAAGGGTCGTCTTTATTTTAAACCCCCGGGCCAGTGCTCCTCTGAGTGTTGGTCCAAAACAGAGCCACATGCAGCGCCACCTCGGGGAAACTTGAGGGTTGGTTTTAGTTGTACATAGTGTTCATCCGGTGTGCCCTGAGAACGAGATATGTGCGACTCCTATCGGGATTTGTCGGCACATCGGGCGGCTTTGCTGGTCTTGTATTACCATTGTCGAAATGTCTTGTAACCGGGATTCCGAGTCTGATCGTGTCGTCCTGGGAGAAGGAATATCCTTTGTTGACCGTGAGAACTTGTGATGGGCTAAGTTGGGACACCCCTGCAGGGATTTGAACTTTCGAAAGCCGTGCCCGCGGTTATTGGCAGATGGGAATTTGTTAATATCCGGTTGTAGAAAACCTTAAACTTAACTTAATTAAAATGGATCAACAGCGTGTGTAGCCGTGATGGTCTCTCTTCGGCAGAGTCCGGGAAGAGAACACGGTCTCGTGTTATGCTTGAATGTAAGTAGTTTTAGGATCACTTCTTGATCTTTGTAGCTTCTCGACCGTGCTTTGCCTTCTCTTCTCGCTCTCATTTGCGTATGTTAGCCACCATATATGCTAGTGCTTGCTGCAGCTCCACCTCACTACCTTTTCCTACCCATGAGCTTAAATAGTCTTGATCGCGAGGGTGTGAGATTGCTGAGTCCCGTGACTCACAGATTACTTCCAAAACCAGATGCAGGTGTCGATGATGCCATTTCAGGGGATGCGACCGAACTCAAGTGGGAGTTCGACGAGGATTCAGGATGTTATTATGTTTCCTTTCCAAACGATCAGTAGTGGAGCCCAGTTAGGGCGATCAGGGATCTTATGCATTTGGGGTTGTCTTTATTTTGGTTTCGTAGTTGGACCTTGATTGTATTTTGGATGATGTAATGCTATATTTATGTATTGTGTGAAGTGGCGATTGTAAGCCAACTCTGTACCTCTTTCTTATTCAGTACATGGGGTGTGTAAAGATTACCCCTCTTGCGACATGCCTACAATGCGATTATGCCTCTAAGTCATGCTCCAACACGTGGGAGATATAGCCGCATCGTGACAGAAATTTTTAGTGAAATTTGAGAAGAGAAGAGTCAAAAGTCAGGATGCCTCACCAGAGCGATGACCAATGTCATTGAATATTCTCCAGGCAAGGCCAATGTCATTGCAGACGCTTTGAGCAGGAAGGCTTACTGCAACAGTTTGATTCTCAAGCCCTTCCAACCGGATCTTTGTGAAGCTTTCCGCAAACTTAATCTTCAAGTTGTTCGTCAAGGATTCCTTGCAACCTCCAAGTCTGTCCTACTTTGAAAGATCAGATTCGTGAGGCACAACTTCTTGATGATATGGTGAACAAGGTGAAGAATGGGATTGCCAAGAGCCAATCCAAATACAAGTGCTATCGCCTTGATGACAAAGAAACTCTATTCTTCGAGGATCGCATTGTTGTTCCTAAAGGTGACCTTCGTAAAGTCATTATGAACGAGGCTCACAATTCACTCCTATCTATTCATCCTGGAAGTATAAAGATGTACCATGACCTCAAGCAGTCATATTGGTGGACTCGAATGAAGCGCGAGATTGCTCAGTTCGTGAATGAATGTGATGTATGCAGAAGAGTGAAAGCAGAATACCAACGGCCAGCGGGTCTTCTCCAACCTCTTGCCATTCCAGAATGGAAGTTTGACCATATTGAGATGGACTTCGTGACTGGTTTTTCCAAGTCCAAGCGTGGCAATGATGCTATCTTTGCTGTCATCGACAAGCTCACTAAAGTGGCTCATTTTCTTCCTATCAAAGAATCTATCACGTCAGCTCGGTTGGCAGAGCTATATACCTCCAGGATTGTCTCTCTGCATGGAATTCCACAGTTGATATCTTCATATCGTGGAAGCATCTTTACCTCTAAGTTCTGGGACTCCTTTTAGAAGGCCATGGGCACCGACATTTGCTTCAGCACAGCCTTTCATCCTCAAACTAGCGGACAAGTCGATCGAGTAAATCAAATTCTTGAATATATGCTCAGGGCTTGTGTCATTTCTTTCGGTATGAAGTGGGAAGATTGTCTTCCATATGCCAAGTTCTCCTACAACAACAGCTTCCAAGTGAGTTCGCGCAAGGCCCCATTCGAGATTCTCTATGGCAGAAAGTGCCGTACTCCTCTTAATTGGTCAGAGACTGGTGAACGCCAACTTTTTGGCAATAACTTGATCACAGAGGCTGAAGAAATGTGGAAAGTCATTCATGAAAATCTCAAAGCCGCGCAATCGCGTCAGAAGAGTTACTATGATAGCAAGCATCATGACTTCCTTTCGAGATCGGAGACCATGTCTACCTCTGTGTCTCTCCAATGAAAGATACTCGTCGCTTCGGTATCAAAGGGAAGCTTGCCCCTAGATATGTGGGTCCTTTCAAGATCATTGGCAAAAGAGGCGACCTCGCCTATCAACTTGAGTTCCATCCAACTTTGCAAATGTGCACGACGTGTTTCACGTGTCTCAGCTTCGCAAGTGTTTCAAGACTCCTGACCGCACCATACATTTCGAAGAGATTGATCTCCAAGAAGACATGTCTTATCATGAGCATCCCGTTGCTATTCTTGAAGAAACTGAGCGCAAGACTCACAACAAATCTATCAAATTCCTGAAAGTGAAGTGGCCACATCATTCCGACCGTGAAGCCATCTGGGAACGCGAGGACCACCTCCGTTCTGAATATCCGGAGTTTTTCCAGTCCTAGATCTCGGGACGAGATCCTTTCGTAGTGGTGGAGTGTTGTAACGCCCCGTATGTAACTAGCCATATTTGTATTCCAACTCTTGCCATTTTCGGCCCTAAGTTATGATATTCCCTCGTGGTTGGGTTTTGTCTTCGTTTTGATTTTTGTCCATGTCATGTATCTCATATCATGTCATCATGTGCATCGCATTTGCATACGTGTTCGTCTCATGCATCCGAGCATTTTCCCCGTTGTCCGTTTTGCATTCCGGCACTCCTACGTCATCCGGCACCCCCTATTGCCTCTTTTCGTGTGCGAGTGTTAAATGTTCTCAGATTGGACCAAGATTTGCCAAGTGGCCTTGGTACACCACCGGTAGACCGCCTGTCAAGTTTCGTACCATTTGGAGTTCGCTTGATACTCCAGCGGTTAACCGGGGAATCGTAAAGGCCTCGTATGTGTTGCAGCCCAACACCCCTCCAAAGTGGCCCAAAACCCATCCAAACCCCCTCCATCCTCTCGGTCATTCGATAATGATCACGTGGCCAAAAACCGCACCTCATTTGGACTCTCCTAACTCCCTCTACCTATATATTTGTGTCTGCCTCCGAAATTTCCGGTCTAAACCCTAGTCTCCCCTTCCTCTGCGCGCCGGACACGTCTGCCCGGCGCCGGACACGTCCGCCGCCGTCCCCTCGCCCAATCTCGCGCCGACACGTCACCGGGCCACGCCCACACCGCCGCCGCCGCCCGGGGCCCAGATCCAGCCCGCCCCGGGGCCGAACCGGGCCTCGCCGGGCCCGCACATCGCCACCCGCTCGACCGCGCTTCGCCCCGCCGCCTGCTCGCCATCGCCACCGACGGGCGCCAGTGCCGCCCTCGGCGGACCTCATCTCCGCCACCACTGCAGCGCCGCCCTCGCCGGACCTCGTCTCCGCCACCACCGCGGCGCCGCTCCCGCGCCTCGATGCCCGCGCTGCCACGCCCGCAACTGCTGTCGCGCCTCCCGCCTCGCGCACCGGCGCGCGCCGCCTTGGGGAGCTTTGCCGTGCCGCAGCGTCTCCGGCCACCGCCCCGGCCAGATCGGGCTGTGCCGCGCCCAGATCCAGCCGGATCCACGTCCTCCCGTCCTCCTCTGGTCTTCCCCTGCAACTCCGACGATCTCCGGCATCAACCCCGGCGAACACCGACCGCCGCTGCGAATTTTCGACGAGATCCTGGCTGCCTCGACTTCCGTGCACCGAAACCCTAGATCTGATTCCGGAGAGGTTGATTTTTTTCTAAGTCCTTTTTCCCTCATAATATATGGCCCTGTTCATCGCATCATAACTTCATCACCGTAGCTCCGTTTTGAGCGTGCCTTATACCCAAATGTTCAACATGATGCCCTCTTCATTTTGCTCCATTGCACCATGCTTGTTTGAGTCCATCTTGATGCCTAAAATGCTGTTGCAAGAGTGCTTCATAATGTTAGTTCCTGGTACTTAGCAGATCTTGTGCTTTTGTCATTTTTGCCATGATTATTGTGTGCCTCCTATGAACTTGAGCCCTACATGTGTTTTGGGCTATGCCATACCATCTTTACAGGGATTTATGCCATGTATTTGTGTGCTCATTGTGGTGACTAAAACAAGCATGCAAAGTAGCTCTCGTGATGTTGCTGTTTTCAGAGACTTAGAATTCTTCCAAGTCATTTCCCTGATGTTATTTTTATGCCATGTATTCATGTTGCTACAGAGTGATCCATGCATCTTTTGAGCATATTCAGTAAGGATGATTTCGAGATATTGTTATGTTCTATTCATCCATGTCTTTGTTTGCAATTATGGAGTACCATAGCATGACTCAATCTTGCTCTACTTTTGCTATAAAATGTTCCTGGTAGATTGTTTAGATGTTAATCAATTTTGCCAAGGTTGTTGTAGTTGATCCATGCATGCTATGAGATGGTTCTTGCCATGTTTAGCATCTTGATCATGTCTTCTTACTGGGTGTATGCTTAGTTTGTCATGCAATGCTTTGTGGTGAGTGCATCAAGCTCGCAAACATGCCTACGTAGCTCTGCTTATGCCATGCCCAGTTTTCTGCTAAGTCTGTATCTGTTAATGAAACTTGCTATGTTTACATGGGTGCCACCATATTTTCTGACCCCTTTTGGCTTATGGTCAGTAAGGGACTTTTGTTATATGCTTTGAGTAGTTTCATGCCATGTCTTGCTTTGCTATGATATGTTCCTGTAGCATGTTGTTATTTTACTCTAAACATTGCTTCTTGATGTAAATTCCTGGCATGTTGTTATTTTCACTAAGTTTGTGAACCTGATATCTTTTGCACTTTTGCCATGCTTGTTTGAGCCTTCTATTGTGTGATTTAGTCGTATCTCAGTGTTCATCTTTTGTCAAGCATCTTGAGTGGATCACTGCGATGTGCTTTGTTGCTATGTTAGAGTGCAGTAGCTTATTTTCTTGTTGCATTTTAGATGCCATCGTGCTGTTAATCGCAGAATTGTGTCATTATTGTTTTGCTTGCCTTTTGCAAACCATGCATCCGATTCCGGTAATCTTTATATCGATTTCGACCGAAATCAACTCATCTTTCCAGCGGCACTCTTGGATTTCCAAGTTGAGGCCTGGTTCAATCTTTTCCTTCCGGAGAACGCATATGCATTGCATATGACATCCCTCATATCATGCCATGTTTTACTTCATATTGCTTGCGCATTGCACCATGGTTGATTGTGGTTCCCTTTGCTTGTGTTCTTGCCTTGGGTAGAGCCGGGAGACGAGTACGTGGTCGAGGAACCCATTGAATATGCTTACGAGGATCAAGCTTACGTCAACTCAGAGAACTTTGCAGGCAAGATAACCATACAATCGAAATCACTTCTATCTTTGCTTGCTAGTTGCTCGCTCTATTGCTATGCCTATGCCGCGATACCTACCACCTGCTATATCATGCATCCCATATTGCCATGTCAAACCTCTAACTCACCTTGTCCTAACAAACCGTTATTTGGCTATGTTACCGCTTTGCTCAGCCCCTCTTATAGCGTTGCTAGTTGCAGGTGAATATTGGAATTTGTTCCTTGTTGGAACATGTTTATTGTTGGGATATCATTATTATATCCTTTTACTTTAATGCATCTATATACTTGCTAAAGGGTGGAAGGCTCGGCCTTATGCCTGGTGTTTTGTTCCACTCTTGCCACCCTAGTTTCTGTCATACCGGTGTTATGTTCCTTGATTTTGCGTTCCTTACGCGGTTGGATTATAATGGGAACCCCTTAACAGTTCGCCTTGAATAAAAATCCTCCAGCAAGGCCCAACCTTGGTTTTACCATTTGCCACCTAAGCCTTTTTCCCTTGGGTTCCGCGGACTCAAGGGTCATCTTTATTTTAAACCCTCAGGCCAGTGCTCCTCTGAGTGTTGGTCCAAAACAGAGCCACTTTCAGCGCCACCTCAGGGAAACTTGAGGGTTGGTTTTAGTTGTACGTAGTGTTCATCCGGTGTGCCCTGAGAACGAGATACATGCGACTCCTATCGGGATTTGTCGGCATATTGGGCGGCTTTGCTGGTCTTGTTTTACCATTGTCGAAATGTCTTGTAACCGGGATTCCGAGTCTGATCGGGTCGCCCTGGGAGAAGGAATATTCTTCGTTGACCGTGAGAGCTTGTGATGGGCTAAGTTGGGACACCCCTGCAGGGATTTGAACTTTCGAAAGCCGTGCCCGCGGTTATGGGAAGATGGGAATTTGTTAATATCCAGTTGTAGAAAACCTGAAACTTAACTTAATTAAAATGGATCAACAGCGTGCGTAGCCGTGATGGTCTCTTTTCGGCGGAGTCCGGGTAGAGAACACGGTCTCGTGTTATGCTTGAACATAAGTAGTTTTAGGATCACTTCTTGATCTTTGTAGCTTCTCGACCGTGCTTTGCCTTCTCTTCTCGCTCTCATTTGCGTAAGTTAGCCACCATATATGCTAGTGATTGCTGCAGCTCCACCTCACTACCTTTTCCTACCCATGAGTTTAAATAGTCTTGATCGCGAGGGTGTGAGATTGCTGAGTCCCCGTAACTCAGAGATTACTTCCAAAACCAGATGCAGGTGTCGATGATGCCATTCCAGGGGATGCGACCGAACTCAAGTGGGAGTTCGACGAGGATTCAGGACGTTATTATGTTTCCTTTCCAGATGATTAGTAGTGGAGCCCAGTTGGGCGATCGGGGATCTTATGCATTTGGGGTTGTCTTTATTTTGGTTCTGTAGTCGGACATTGATTGTATTCTGGATGATGTAATGCTATATTTATGTATTGTATGAAGTGGCGATTGTAAGCCAACTCTGTACCTCTTTCTTATTCAGTACATGGGATGTGTAAAGATTACCCCTCTTGCGACATGCCTACAATGCGGTTATGCCTCTAAGTCGTGCTTCGACACGTGGGAGATATAGCCGCATCGTGGGTGTTACATTACGTGTCTGAACTGTACCCCAAGACATGTATATTTTGTTTGAACTCGAGCACTGCAATGTTTGAAAAAATTTATAGTTAAAACTATCAACATCTATCCCGCAAGAAAAAAACTATCAACATCTACAATACTAAATTAATATAACATGAAATAATAATTTATCATATATTTAATGTTACTACTCCCTCCGTTTTTATTTAGTTCGCTTATTAGCTTTGGTCAAAGTCAAACTTTGTAAACTTTGACCAAATTTATAGACAAAAATATTGGCATATATAGTAACAAATCAATATTACTAGATTCATTGTTGAATGTACTTCCACATGATATAGATTTTGTTATGGTAAATATTTATATTATTTTCTTTAAACTTGGTCAAACATTAGAAAGTTTGACTTCGGTCAACTCTAATATGCAGAGTAAATAAAAACAAAGGGAGTAATACAGTATTATATTTGATAATAGTATTCCTATAAATTGGGCATAGTTTTCCTATTGTAGTATTATATATTTGTTAATTGTCTTATCGTATGACATTTGTTAATAGTTTTCCTATAAAAAGCATCGAGGCGGTATTGGAAATGGATGTTGTGCCGTGTGTGATTCTCCTGAGAACACGAACCATATCATCTTCTGTTCTTTCTCCTAGCACGATATACTTACTCCATGCACAACCACAACGACACGTCCATGCAAGCATGGATGCATATACTAGTACGTGTCATCGCCTGAGTGAGCCTTTGGATTTGCATGGACAAGAGCCACGCACGGTCGGCAGGAGACAAAGACCGTGTCATCCCGTCTGAAAATCGAAAGGCTGGCCAAGCATGCAGCTCCTGCTTTTGCTCTTAATTGCACTGACTCGTACGCGCTGGTACTAGGAACTCGGTCGCAATCTCACCGTCCGGCCATGGCGACAAGGAGCTGAGTTGCTCGTTTCTAGCTCTAACTTCTTTTTTTTCGAAACGGAGGCAAAAATTTTGCCTCATCGATTAATTAAGAAGAAAAGAATTGCCCAATTAATTAACGGAAAACCGGGCGAAAACCAATACAAACGAAGAACGGACAAACTACTCACATGGCAAAAAAACCACACAACCGCACATGTGTCCCTCGCCAGACTCTCCGATTACACAACATCCACAAACCTTGACATTGCCACTACGCCATGTGACCCCGACAAGAACACCTCGACATAAGACATCAAACACCTTTCAACCCACAACGATGACCCAATCCAAGAGGATGGGCCGAGAGACTGAAGATCGTCCATCAGGCAGCCAGAGACGCCTTGCCTATGGCGCCACTCTTGCCTTTTCCCACCTTCTTTTGTTTGCCTCTTATTGGCGTCCCCGTCAAAAGGCAAGCTATCGACCTACCCAAACCAGGTTTCGCAACCTCCACACTGGCGAGCAAGTCACAAAATTCTTTCGCGAACAGAGCATCTGGATTTGGAGTAGGTGCAACCACACTTGGCTCAGTGGACATGTCACTCACAGGCATCACATGCTCGATGGTCGCAGACAACGGAATGGCAGAGACTACAACGTCCAAATCATCACACCCCTTGGCATCAGGTATCTGGCTAGACTCCAAGGGTGATGATGGTGGTAAAGCCACAATCGAGATCTCGGGGGGGGGGGGGGGTTACTTTCAGTTGTTCGATGGACAGAGGCAGAACCGAGCCCTCACACAACTCCCGCAACCCAGACATGATCTGCAGCACTGGAGTCACAACCACATCATTGCCCAGTCCCTCAGAGGCTGACAACGGCGAATGGGCTCTAGCACGAGGGGAGAAACGACCATGAAGCTCGGCACCCAACTCGACCTCGAAGTTGTCAACAGGCACAACCAAAGGACGCAAGACATGATCAGACCACAACACTGGCGGCGCCATGGAGCGCTCACCAAGTGCAGCCTCAACACGGACCATGAAGCTCTCCATCCGCAACATCCAACCTTGCATGGAGTCAATGACATCACGCAGAGGCTGAACCGTCTCCTGAAGCTGGAGGGAAGTCATACCAAGGAGCTCAGAGTGCAGCAGCTTGGTCTGCTGCTCCAAGGCAGGTCGTACTGGGAAATCCGCCGAGGCCATAGAACCAGCAGGACCAGCAACGATCGATGCCCAAGAATCATGGCAAAATGTCTTCGAGAGGTGCGAGGCTTCTTTCTGGACCTTGCGAGAAGCTAGAGCTTGTTGGTGCCCGGGGAGGCGTGGCAACGGTGACATGGTAGGGCTTCCCAAAAAGCTGAGGGGACGCCAGGCATTGCGGCACTCACGCGCTCGATGACCATTCTCAAGGCACTGAGAACACCTAAAAGGATCTGGACAAACCGCTGCACGGTGACCAGGAAGGAGGCATCTGCAACATCTACCCCGAAGCCAAGCAGGAACAGGACGGGGAGCCAATGCAGGGACCAGACAGTCCAGACGTTGCATGTTGCGCCGCGGCAGCACCTCCTGCCAATCTCCACACGCATCCGCATCACACGTCACACCCGACCGAGTAGCCGGAGCAGAGGATTTGGCAGCCGGCGGCGGCGTCCGCAGGGCTATTTCATCATCATCCTTGTCTTCTTCGTCATCGGTAAGGGAGCTCCACGAAACAGATCGCTCCGGGTCCAGACTCGATGCAGTGCCGGCAGGTGTTGATGACGGCATCACTTCCACAGCAGTCGTGGGCGATGTAGCACAGCAAGCAGCAGTCGTGGACGGCGCTTCAGCAGTAGCAGCTGGTGGTGACGGTGGGGCTTCCGCAGGGACCAAGAACGACGTAGCAGCGCCGGTAGTAGACAGGGACGGCGCGCCCACATCAATAGTCGGGGTCGGGGTTGACTGCACGCAGTGGCGGAGCTTAAACGAAAAAGTTGGGCGGGCCAGACTGAAGAAGAACACATTTTTTTCTAAATTCTGACACATAAGGACATATTACAAGCACCAAAGTACAGTTCAACCATGAGTCACTACTATTGGGCAAGCTAATACAAAAGTGTCTGCGACATTAGACATGGACCTACTCACATACAATGAACTCAACGATCCTTCTTGCTTATAAAATCTGCAATGACATCTTCGTGGTTATAGTTTTCTAGAATTCCACCATTTATGTGAACTAACAAGTTATTAGCCAGATTCTCACCTTCCATCTTATTGTGCAATCTTGTCTTACTGATCTTCATACTAGATCAATTCTTTTCGGAGTCTTACTGATCTTCATACTAGATCAGGCTATTATTTATCACTAATCACTGCGTGTATGGAAATGAACAAAATCAGGTAATTGCTTAACAAATTCAGAATTTGCGGGGGAAATTTTACATGTGAAGTGTGCCTACGGCAAGGGGCTAAGTCATGGGGGCGCCAGCGACAGAATACAAAAGGAGAAGGGGCTGGCCCAGGTCATGCGCCAGATTTGGAGACTTGGAGTTGGAGGAGAACAAACGCAGGAATGGATGGCCGGCAGCACGCACGGCGCACTGGATCCCGGCGGATGACGGACGGCGGGAGGGAGCATTTACAGGGGCGAGGCGAGATCCGGGCGGGCGTCGCCGCGGCGGTTGCTCCGAGAGATGGCAATCGGCGCGCTCAGGTGGACCGTGTTCCCTGTCCACGGCGGTGGTCGTCGGCAGCGTGGCTACAGCCTACATGAGTCTCTTGGACTGAGAGGATGGGGAATTGGGGAAGGCACGAGTGTGCTTGTGCGTGCAGCGTCCGTGAGACGAGGAGACGATGGCCAGTGCGTGCGTGGGCTAGTGGGCTGGGCTAAGACGACTAGTAGTAAAAAAAATTTTGTCAAATTCCTGGGCGGGCCATGGCCCGGGTCTGCCCCTACAGAGCGCCGCCCCTGACTGCACGGCGCAGGACGGGAGACACCCAAGCCGCGGCGGCGGCTGGGACCCAAGCCCGCCATCCATTAGGCCAGGGGCACGGGGATCAGGAGCAGCACACGCCACGCCCAGGGTGGACAGTGCGGCGTCGCCGGGCAGGGGAGGATGCGCCGCGGGAGATGCAGCCACACTCGGCCTCGGCGGGAGCCCAGAACCGGCGCGGGACAAGCGACCACCAGCTGCGAGGGCGGCCTTGCGGAAGGCAAGAGCAGCCGCGGCCATCGCGGCGGCAGCAGATGAGGCGGTCAATGGAGTCGGAGATGACGAAGCGGACGCGAGCGTCATGGGCATCATCTTGAGTGCCTGGAGGGGAGAAGGAGCGCAGCCGAGAAAGGACGCGGAGACTACCCCGGATCTGGTCTCGGCGCTCGAAATGGCGGCCGGAGGGCGGAGGGAGAAGATCAAGCCGGCGCCGCCGGCCGCGGGCGCTGGGTCGCAGGAGCTATGGTCGCGAATCTCGGATCAAGAAGATCGAGGTTTCCAGCTCTAACTTCATTTCAAACTCCAACGCAAAAGCGCAATGCTGTCAGCTAGTCACGTACGTAGCCGACTAGCCGTGTGTGACCGGTACTGCTCGTAGTGCTCGACGTGGCGTGTTGTCGGGTTCCTGGAAAAGGTCCAGGATGGGCCTACATTTTGCATACGTCCTTTTGCTTCCAGAATGTATGTACCACGAACATGCGCACACTAACAATAGCTGGCGTAGACGTTTTGTCTGCTTCATTGGTTTGATATAACACATGCCGTGTTTGCTGCTTATTTTGCCCTTAAGATTCGGTCACACCTTACATTTGCTAGCGATTGCACTTATCCATACGTACTTTAGTCAACCTTTTTAACACATGATCGTGGTCAATGAAATCCACTAATATCATATAGTTGACCAGTTTGGATTAAGTTAGCTGCCTGTTAAGCAGCTAGGTTTAATTAGTATAGTAATTGAGCTTATCCTGTGTGGGTGTTGGGGGGGGGGGGGGGGGGTTAGTTCGGATGCCATATATATTTTGTACTCGCTTGATGTTGAAGGGCTTTAACCACTTACCTGAATAAGAATTTAATTAGTTGCCATTCATTAGGATGGAGCTTTAAGATGTTCTTATGTCATCCTCTAGGAGATCGACTGAATCTTGTCGGGCCTGCTCTGCTTCCGCTTCGGAGAAGAGTTCAACTCGGGGTGCATTGTGGAGCAAGTCACTTGGCAGAACAGCTTCGGCTCCATAAACTAAGAAGAAAGGAGTTCTTTCAGTCGACCGATTAGGAGTTGTCCTTAAGCCCCACAGAACTGACGAAAATTCATCAACCCAAGCACCTGCCGCGTGTTTGAGATCACGCATCAGTCGGGGTTTCAGTCCTTTGAGAATTAGGCCATTGGCTCTTTCTGCTTGTCTGTTCGACTGCGGGTGAGCGACAGAAGCATAGTTGACTCGAGTGCCCTGAGGGGCGGAGAAAGCTCTGAACTCATCGGAATCGAAGTTCGACCCGTTGTCCGTGATGATGTTGTATGGGACTCCATATCTGAATGTCAATGCCCTGATAAAACTGACAGCGGTGCTAGCATCAAGGTTCTTGATAGGTTTGGCTTCGATCCATTTGGTAAACTTGTCGACTGCAACGAGCACGTGAGTGAAGCCGCTTTTGCCGGTTCTCAGCGGTCCAACCATATCCAGTCCCCAAACAGCGAAGGGCCAGACGAGGGGGATGGTCTTCAGGACTGACGCTGACTTGTGAGACATATCGGAGTAAAATTGACAGCCTTCATATCTGTCGACTATATCTTTCGCCATGTAATTTGCTCGTGGCCAATAGAATCCAGCTCGGTATGCTTTAGCCACGATGGCCCGAGAGGACGCATGGTGACCACAGGTCCCCGAGTGGGTGTCATTGAGGATCATTCGACATTCTTCTGGTGTTATGCACTTCTGACCGACTCCAGTCACACTTTCCCTGAACAGCTGCCCTCTTATCACAGTAAAAGCTTTGGATCGACGGACGATCTGTCGAGCTTCTTCTTCATCCTCTGGGAGCTTTTTCTGAGGATGTACGCAATGTAGGGCACCGTCCAGTCGGGAGTAATGGCCAAAACCTCCATGATCAGGTCGACCACAGCTGGGACCTCGATTTCAGTCGGATCCATGGCGCTCTTGGGTTGCGAGGGCTCTTTAGTGAAATGGTCTTCCTGAACTGTCGCCGTGTGAATATGCTCCAAGAACACATTGCTGGGAATGGCTTCTCTCTTGGAACCTATCTTTGCCAATTCATCGGCTGCTTGATTTTTCAGTTGGGGGACGTGGTGGAGTTCTAACCCCTCGAACTTTTTCTCAAGCTTTCTCACCGCGTTGCAGTAACCAGTCATGGCTGTACTTCTGACGTCTCACTCCTTTATCACTTGATTAACTACCAAATCTGAGTCGCCATAGACCATGAGGCGACGGACGCCGAGTGAGATGGCCATGCGCAACCTATACAGAAGTGCTTCAAAGTGAATCTGGAGGACATATCTGAGCTTGTCTCCTCGGTAGGATACCAGAACTACTCCAGCACTAGAACAAGGCTCTTCAGTGAAAGGGTCTTCCTGAACTGTCGGCGTGTGAATATGCTTCAAGAACACATTGCTGGGAATGACTTCTCTCTTGGAACCTATCTTTGCCAATTCATCGGCTGCTTGATTTTTCAATCGGGGGACGTGGTGGAGTTCTAACCCCTCGAACTTCTTCTCAAGCTTTCTCACCGTATTGCAGTAACCAGTCATGGCTGGACTTCTGACGTCCCACTCCTTCATCACTTGATTAACTACCAAATCTGAGTCGTCATAAACCATGAGGCGACGGACGCCGAGTGAGATGGCCATGCACAACCCATACAGGAGTGCTTCATATTCTGCTTCATTGTTGGAGGAATTAAAGTGAATCTGGAGGACATATCTGAGCTTGTCTCCTCGGGGGATACCAGAACTACTCCAGCACCAGAACCGTTCAACATCTTGGATCCGTCAAAGAACATGGTCCAGTGCTCAGAGTGAACTTGAGTCGGCAGTTGCTGTTCGATCCACTCGACGAGGAAATCTGCTATTGCTTGGGACTTGATAGCTTTCTTTGCCTCAAACTTGATATCCAAGGGAAGGAGTTCAATCGCCCATTTTGTCACTCGACCAGTTTCATCTCTGTTGTGCAGAATCTCTGACAATGGAGCGTCGCGTAAAAATGGTCAGCGCATAATTGAAAACATTGAACATGGATTTTTAAAATTATTCAACAAGTATTTGGAAACGATGTTCATCATCTATTTTAAAAATGTTCAACGTGTATAAAAAATTGTTAGCGTGGGTAAAAAAATTAAAACATGTTTTAATTTTTTTTACATGTATTCTAAAGAAGGGTAAACAAAAATAAAAAAGAAAACGTAAAAAACTGATAAAAACTAAAAAGAAGTGGCCCAATTGAAAATCGGAGTTTGATTGGATCTAGTGCCTGAGGCAAGGCTGCGAGACTGTGAACCATACTTTACTATTTCTAGGGTTACCTAAAAAAAACTATTTTTAGGGAAGCAACTCATTCTTTACTTTGGGTCTTCTTTCCTCATGAGAGCCAAAGGTCGGTAATCTTTGTTTGACACAACAGTCGTTGTTTGGCACAGGCGAACGGCTGAGCGACTAAGATGGGCCTGCCCATTTAGTAGCTACGTGATTTACAAAATGTTCAGATTTCAGAATGTTTTATAAAAATCCCGGTTTTAGCAACTTTCCAGATGGTTTTATCCCATTTTTTTTTACCTATTTTGGGATCTTCTATAGATCGATAAAGTTTTACCCACCCCAATCTTCCATCTGCACAACACAACCAGTGGGTTCGATTGGATTTACCCTCCCCATCATCACAACACAACACAATCTAGTAGGGCGGGAGCAAAACGAAGTGCTCGGTAAAGTTGTTCCCTACCTACTATAGATCGATAAAGCAGAGCCGGATCCAAGTATCAATTGAACAAGAACTCCTCACAATCAAGACTGATGTGTTCATGCGACTGCCAGAGAGATATATCTGTGATGAACTGAAATAACCACTCAGAGAGAGAGAGAGAGAGAGAGAGAGAGAGAGAGAGAGAGAGAGAGAGAGAGAGAGAGAGAGAGAGAGAGAGAGAGAGATATCTACTCCAGTTTCAGTTTAGTAAAATAGGGCTGCGGCAAAAGCTTACCTCTTGAATTCTGTAGGGGGGAAGAGAAAAGTAGAATAGCAGGAACAAACAGACGTTGCCGGTGGAACAAGAACCTCCTCACAGTCTAAGTCGCACGCGCACCCCGCACGCGGATGAATGACTGCTTCTTCTATATATAGAGATGGAGGCATGGTGAAAAGAACAAGCTAGGTAGGGGTGGAGCCGCATGGTCCATGGCCAAAGGGAAGGCCGTGTGGTGGATCGGTGAGGTGGCGCAAGTCAGGCCATCCCTCCCTGGCTTATGGGCATCTCTAGGCACACATTTATTCCGTTTATTTACAGCTCCAACGCCACAAATTAAGTGGGTGCTTCTCTTGCCGCTGCTGCCAGCCTCCTTCGTCTTTATCAGCATTATTTATTATGTACTTATAGCTCCAACGCCATAAATTAAGTGGGTGCTCCTCTTGTCGCTGCTGTCAGCCTCCTTCATCTTTATCAGCATTATTTATTGTGTACTTATAACTCCAATTCCAATGCCACAACTACATCATTAATCAATTATAGACGCTTTGTTACTTGTAATACTACTAGTTGATGGATCGGGACTAGATTAGCGTAAAATGGAACTGATTACTAATCATGTCTACGTATCACAGGTAGACTACAACGCCGACTCCGAAGAGTTCTTCCGGCTCACTGATGACAGCCAGGATGCGTGCCGGCCCCCATCAACGACGCATGCTGCTCCGTCCTCCTCGCCGGCACCAAACCGCCAGTGGCACCTCGGAGCATAGCATTATGTGTAAAATTGAGCTATTTTTTGTGAGGACCACATAGTAACAAAATTTATATTTGTAGTTCATTTTGGAAGATTCAGACAAAACATTCTCGTTGACCATGTTGCACTAGAATTGTCGTCTTGTTTGATCTTTTCTGTTGCTTTGTCATTTCATTTCCTAGGGCTTGTATTCACTTACAATTGTACTGCGCACTAGTATTATCAGTAACTATGCAACATGGTCAATTTAACGTATATGTCGAGGCACATCATTTTAGATCCAAACAGGCCTATAGAAAAACTTGGATTACATTTGCTCACAACTGGCACTGATCTAGACTGATTCAGGAAATCACATGATGCACATTTAGTTTGAAACGCAGCTCAGCCTGATTGAACAACTCACAGATAGACCTGACCCGTATAATCCGCAAGTACCCGTTTGAGGACATTTGCAACAAGTTTCAAAGTCTTTAGCATATTGCTCTCAATCACCCAAAATGTTCATCGCACTGCAAAGTCCACAGTGGTTGGGAACAAGAACATAAACAATGACTTGTAATTGACAGTCATCAATATTCAACACTTGAGCGACAAACAAAGCAAGAAACCAATCCATTTTTATCATATGAGGATCCTTTTTCGGGAAAAAATCTCTTGTTATAGAGTGTGTTTTTATTGATGTGTGTTGTCCACTCTGTGTGTATTGGCCATATGGATCCTCATATATAGCGGTCGAAGGTTATACTATTCTGCAATTACATTTATTTGACAAGACGATAAAATTATTAAAATTTTCTACATGTAAAAAGTATGATAGAATAAACTTGCATAAGTTATATTGAAAATTAAAAGAAATATGCTATCCGGTAAATTTGGTGCTCATACAACAAATTGCTTTCATAACATAAAAATTGTGGCGTTTATCAATTTAAAATTCTAATGCTCGTACTCAAGAATATATTTGCGTGACTAAATTGCGTTTCTATCACTTTGCACTTAATTTTGCATGATTTTTCATTTTGTATGCTGTTATTCAATTAATAATACAGCTCTTTACACCCGGTCTCGTATAAACGGGCATATGAAAAATTGAATAAATATAAAAATCATATATGTCTATTATGGAAAAAATAGATTGATAGATTGTGGTTACAAAAAATATGACCATTTATGTCCTGTAAAAAGGAAAAATTGTTTTGCTCATACACATGTATAACTTTTAACCAAAAATTTCGTATTTTTAACCTAATTTTAAAGTATATACATAATCCATATTATATATGCATGCACTATACACAAGTGTGTGTGTGTGTGTGTGTGCGTGCGTGCGTGCGTGTGTGTGTGTGTGTGTGTGTGTGTGTGTGTGTGTGTGTGTGTGTGTGTGATGTGTCATAATATTGTTCCAAAGGTCAATATTGAAAATATAGCCTTGCAAAATCTTGTGCAAGGGACATAAGCACTTTGAAAATTCAGTGGAATTTGGTCTATTAAATTGTATTAGTAATTATGTGCAAACCAACATAAGCATTATTCCATACTCCCTCCGTTCCAAAATAGATGACTCAACTTTGTACTACTTTAGTACAAAGTTGGATCATCTATTCTGAAACGAAGGGAATAGATCAAAAGTCACTACAATGAGCCGAAAATGATTCTCGTCTATGGTCACATTGTCACTAGTGACAAATGTATACTACTTACGCAACCCGGATACACTTCAGTGATACTTTTTGCTACCACTAACCTTTAATTATTGATGGGCGCAAAAACTGTCAATAGAGGCATCTAGTGGCCCTTTAGTGATATAGTATATGATTATGCGGTACAACGGTCATAAACGAGTATTAAGCTTCAGGTACAAGTATATGCTCTTTCTATTTAGTACGACACCATTGCCTGACGTTAGTTGCTTGAAGTTCATGCTCTTTCTATTTATATTATCTGGTCCGTCATTACCACGACATTCTCTAGTCGCGCGATGAATCTATCAATGTGATTATTCCCCTTGAATAGGCTATCGTAGTCTAGCTGGCTGGTGATATGTTATCAACTTGCTCATTGTATATACAAACCATATGTTCCAAAATAGTGGGAGACCTAATTAACAATGCCCACCCGGATATCATGGTGTGCATACGTTGACGTTACAGATCATGAAGCTAAATGACGCATTCCGTGATGCCATTTCAGTAGGCCGGAGAGGGACTGATTGTACGTGCACTTCCGATATAGTAGGACACTTTATTTGTTGGATATCAACACGTACGCAAATGTTGGTTCTCAGCGCACACACGTACGCTGTTTTGCATGCTCATGAGAGTCCCTTTCTATAGTGAGCGTATTCTATAGTATACTTGTACTTGCTTTCTAATTTGTTTGTATGTACGTTGCTTCCAAAACGCGGGAGATTAATGTGATGCCCATCCTTTGTCCGGCCTGAAGCGTCATAGCTCGACTGGGCATGTCTTAGTCGCCGCGGCAACCAGACGGTGTCACGGTGCCACTGGCATGCATCTTTGAACTGAATAGAAATATAAAGACCTGTCATGTACATGGTGGCAAAGACAAAGATGATTTTCCCTCCTAAATTAACTCGACTGAGAGCCCGTGCTAATAAGTCAAAAAGCTACGTTTCCACCTCTGTCATCTCCTTCCTTTAAAAAAAGTGGCTAGGGTTTTCATGTAATAGTTGTCGCCGCTGCCGGTTCCTTTCACTTCCAGGTGCTTTCCGATGCCGACAAGCTAAGTGGGCGAAACCCTGGTTCGGGGTTGGTTGTGTTGAGTTGCCATAGCTTTGGTTAGGGCTCAATTTAGCTGTCTGGCTGACGGTGGCGAGGCGATGACATCATTGGCAACATGGATAACTTCTTCTCGTCCTCATGGTGATTGGCGTCATGGGGGGGGGGGGGGGGGTGATTGGCGTTGTCTAGCTATAGCGCTTCATTTTGGCTGTTGCTCCGAGAGTGTTTGGAGATCCAATGGCGACATTGACTTTTGCTCATTGCGTGCCGTTGCCGAGTGTAAGAGGAAGACTGCGTCAATATACCAAGGATCCGTGCTTGTTTTTTAACCTTTTTAAAATAATAATTGGTGTTTTTTTTACTTTGGTAATAAGGACATTCTTATTAGAGTTGATCAATTCTAACATATGGCCTTGACCTTGCGGGACAAAACTCAAGCAAGCCCTTTTACTCGCTCTCTCTTAGTTTACAAAGCGTGCGCGTATCCCTAGATTATTAATTTGACCAACTTAATACAAGTCATATATTACAAAAATATACCAATATAAACTTCAGATGTTCTATTTTTAAACGGTATAATTTTAGTGTTATATAGTTTATATTAGTGTGATAAAATTGACAACCTAGATATACGCGTAGGACTTGTAAACTGAAACAGAATAGGTATTAAAAGAAGCTGAAAACAATATTTTTAGTATTCAGGGTTGCTAGCAGGGGCCACGCCCAAGGCACTACACGGCGGACCGAGGCCAGCCCACCTGGGGGAGGCATGGGCGTTGCCTTCCTGCATACTCCCTCCATTCCAAAATATAGTGCGCCCGTGCTTCTCGAGGTCCAACTTTGACCATAAATTTAACCAACGAGACCAACTGCAGCGGGAGAAAAAATTATATAATTGAAAAATCTTTCAAATACGAATTCACTGATATAATTTTTGCTCCCGCCGCAATCGGTCTTGGTAATTAAATTTACGGTCAAAGTTAAAGCGCGTGGATAGAGTAAGCACTATATTATGGAATGAAGGGAGTACTTGCTTCAGGTGTAGGACGGATGCATCGACGGCCCCAAAACAGCGACTACCTACCTACTCACCTGCTGCAGAAGAGCTTACTTCACACGTGGTCGTGGCAGGCTCGCTCGCTAGCAGGTAAGTTAATTTTTTTTGAAACAGCAGGTCCAAGTAAAGGGGGGAACATCCGGTGCTAGCGAGGCCCAGATGCTACCGTCATACTTGCTCTTGGACCGTTGGATTCTCAGATAGATGTCTCTGTGAGTTTTTCTATCAACAAGATTAGACAGGCCACTCCTACCTTAGCTAATTGATTAAAGTATACGTCAGTCTATTGTTTACTCCTACTAGATAGCTTATCATCTTCTTTGATGCCGAATACTCCATGCTTCTCAAGGAAAATGTGGCATTACTAGTTTCATAATCTGCTTTTGCATGCCTTCCCTCCGGCTGGGGTTTCCGGTTAGAGTTTTGAAACGAAATCTGGAAACTCTCTCGCCCTTTTTTCTTCCCCTCGGCACTCTATTTTAGATGTATCATGTATGCTTGGGTTCAGCAAATGTTAGAGTGCAGTAGCTTATTTTCTTGTTGCATTTTAGATGCCATCGTGCTGTTAATCGCAGAATTGTGTCATTATTGTTTTGCTTGCCTTTTGCAAACCATGCATCCGATTCCGGTAATCTTTATATCGATTTCGACCGAAATCAACTCATCTTTCCAGCGGCACTCTTGGATTTCCAAGTTGAGGCCTGGTTCAATCTTTTCCTTCCGGAGAACGCATATGCATTGCATATGACATCCCTCATATCATGCCATGTTTTACTTCATATTGCTTGCGCATTGCACCGTGGTTGATTGTGGTTCCCTTTGCTTGTGTTCTTGCCTTGGGTAGAGCCGGGAGACGAGTACGTGGTCGAGGAACCCATTGAATATGCTTACGAGGATCAAGCTTACGTCAACTCAGAGAACTTTGCAGGCAAGATAACCATACAATCGAAATCACTTCTATCTTTGCTTGCTAGTTGCTCGCTCTATTGCTATGCCTATGCCGCGATACCTACCACCTGCTATATCATGCATCCCATATTGCCATGTCAAACCTCTAACTCACCTTGTCCTAACAAACCGTTATTTGGCTATGTTACCGCTTTGCTCAGCCCCTCTTATAGCGTTGCTAGTTGCAGGTGAATATTGGAATTTGTTCCTTGTTGGAACATGTTTATTGTTGGGATATCATTATTATATCCTTTTACTTTAATGCATCTATATACTTGCTAAAGGGTGGAAGGCTCGGCCTTATGCCTGGTGTTTTGTTCCACTCTTGCCACCCTAGTTTCTGTCATACCGGTGTTATGTTCCTTGATTTTGCGTTCCTTACGCGGTTGGGTTATAATGGGAACCCCTTAACAGTTCGCCTTGAATAAAAATCCTCCAGCAAGGCCCAACCTTGGTTTTACCATTTGCCACCTAAGCCTTTTTCCCTTGGGTTCCGCGGACTCAAGGGTCATCTTTATTTTAAACCCTCAGGCCAGTGCTCCTCTGAGTGTTGGTCCAAAACAGAGCCACTTTCAGCGCCACCTCAGGGAAACTTGAGGGTTGGTTTTAGTTGTACGTAGTGTTCATCCGGTGTGCCCTGAGAACGAGATACATGCGACTCCTATCGGGATTTGTCGGCATATTGGGCGGCTTTGCTGGTCTTGTTTTACCATTGTCGAAATGTCTTGTAACCGGGATTCCGAGTCTGATCGGGTCGCCCTGGGAGAAGGAATATTCTTCGTTGACCGTGAGAGCTTGTGATGGGCTAAGTTGGGACACCCCTGCAGGGATTTGAACTTTCGAAAGCCGTGCCCGCGGTTATGGGAAGATGGGAATTTGTTAATATCCAGTTGTAGAAAACCTGAAACTTAACTTAATTAAAATGGATCAACAGCGTGCGTAGCCGTGATGGTCTCTTTTCGGCGGAGTCCGGGTAGAGAACACGGTCTCGTGTTATGCTTGAACATAAGTAGTTTTAGGATCACTTCTTGATCTTTGTAGCTTCTCGACCGTGCTTTGCCTTCTCTTCTCGCTCTCATTTGCGTAAGTTAGCCACCATATATGCTAGTGATTGCTGCAGCTCCACCTCACTACCTTTTCCTACCCATGAGTTTAAATAGTCTTGATCGCGAGGGTGTGAGATTGCTGAGTCCCCGTAACTCAGAGATTACTTCCAAAACCAGATGCAGGTGTCGATGATGCCATTCCAGGGGATGCGACCGAACTCAAGTGGGAGTTCGACGAGGATTCAGGACGTTATTATGTTTCCTTTCCAGATGATTAGTAGTGGAGCCCAGTTGGGCGATCGGGGATCTTATGCATTTGGGGTTGTCTTTATTTTGGTTCTGTAGTCGGACATTGATTGTATTCTGGATGATGTAATGCTATATTTATGTATTGTATGAAGTGGCGATTGTAAGCCAACTCTGTACCTCTTTCTTATTCAGTACATGGGATGTGTAAAGATTACCCCTCTTGCGACATGCCTACAATGCGGTTATGCCTCTAAGTCGTGCTTCGACACGTGGGAGATATAGCCGCATCGTGGGTGTTACATTACGTGTCTGAACTGTACCCCAAGACATGTATATTTTGTTTGAACTCGAGCACTGCAATGTTTGAAAAAATTTATAGTTAAAACTATCAACATCTATCCCGCAAGAAAAAAACTATCAACATCTACAATACTAAATTAATATAACATGAAATAATAATTTATCATATATTTAATGTTACTACTCCCTCCGTTTTTATTTAGTTCGCTTATTAGCTTTGGTCAAAGTCAAACTTTGTAAACTTTGACCAAATTTATAGACAAAAATATTGGCATATATAGTAACAAATCAATATTACTAGATTCATTGTTGAATGTACTTCCACATGATATAGATTTTGTTATGGTAAATATTTATATTATTTTCTTTAAACTTGGTCAAACATTAGAAAGTTTGACTTCGGTCAACTCTAATATGCAGAGTAAATAAAAACAAAGGGAGTAATACAGTATTATATTTGATAATAGTATTCCTATAAATTGGGCATAGTTTTCCTATTGTAGTATTATATATTTGTTAATTGTCTTATCGTATGACATTTGTTAATAGTTTTCCTATAAAAAGCATCGAGGCGGTATTGGAAATGGATGTTGTGCCGTGTGTGATTCTCCTGAGAACACGAACCATATCATCTTCTGTTCTTTCTCCTAGCACGATATACTTACTCCATGCACAACCACAACGACACGTCCATGCAAGCATGGATGCATATACTAGTACGTGTCATCGCCTGAGTGAGCCTTTGGATTTGCATGGACAAGAGCCACGCACGGTCGGCAGGAGACAAAGACCGTGTCATCCCGTCTGAAAATCGAAAGGCTGGCCAAGCATGCAGCTCCTGCTTTTGCTCTTAATTGCACTGACTCGTACGCGCTGGTACTAGGAACTCGGTCGCAATCTCACCGTCCGGCCATGGCGACAAGGAGCTGAGTTGCTCGTTTCTAGCTCTAACTTCTTTTTTTTCGAAACGGAGGCAAAAATTTTGCCTCATCGATTAATTAAGAAGAAAAGAATTGCCCAATTAATTAACGGAAAACCGGGCGAAAACCAATACAAACGAAGAACGGACAAACTACTCACATGGCAAAAAAACCACACAACCGCACATGTGTCCCTCGCCAGACTCTCCGATTACACAACATCCACAAACCTTGACATTGCCACTACGCCATGTGACCCCGACAAGAACACCTCGACATAAGACATCAAACACCTTTCAACCCACAACGATGACCCAATCCAAGAGGATGGGCCGAGAGACTGAAGATCGTCCATCAGGCAGCCAGAGACGCCTTGCCTATGGCGCCACTCTTGCCTTTTCCCACCTTCTTTTGTTTGCCTCTTATTGGCGTCCCCGTCAAAAGGCAAGCTATCGACCTACCCAAACCAGGTTTCGCAACCTCCACACTGGCGAGCAAGTCACAAAATTCTTTCGCGAACAGAGCATCTGGATTTGGAGTAGGTGCAACCACACTTGGCTCAGTGGACATGTCACTCACAGGCATCACATGCTCGATGGTCGCAGACAACGGAATGGCAGAGACTACAACGTCCAAATCATCACACCCCTTGGCATCAGGTATCTGGCTAGACTCCAAGGGTGATGATGGTGGTAAAGCCACAATCGAGATCTCGGGGGGGGGGGGGGGTTACTTTCAGTTGTTCGATGGACAGAGGCAGAACCGAGCCCTCACACAACTCCCGCAACCCAGACATGATCTGCAGCACTGGAGTCACAACCACATCATTGCCCAGTCCCTCAGAGGCTGACAACGGCGAATGGGCTCTAGCACGAGGGGAGAAACGACCATGAAGCTCGGCACCCAACTCGACCTCGAAGTTGTCAACAGGCACAACCAAAGGACGCAAGACATGATCAGACCACAACACTGGCGGCGCCATGGAGCGCTCACCAAGTGCAGCCTCAACACGGACCATGAAGCTCTCCATCCGCAACATCCAACCTTGCATGGAGTCAATGACATCACGCAGAGGCTGAACCGTCTCCTGAAGCTGGAGGGAAGTCATACCAAGGAGCTCAGAGTGCAGCAGCTTGGTCTGCTGCTCCAAGGCAGGTCGTACTGGGAAATCCGCCGAGGCCATAGAACCAGCAGGACCAGCAACGATCGATGCCCAAGAATCATGGCAAAATGTCTTCGAGAGGTGCGAGGCTTCTTTCTGGACCTTGCGAGAAGCTAGAGCTTGTTGGTGCCCGGGGAGGCGTGGCAACGGTGACATGGTAGGGCTTCCCAAAAAGCTGAGGGGACGCCAGGCATTGCGGCACTCACGCGCTCGATGACCATTCTCAAGGCACTGAGAACACCTAAAAGGATCTGGACAAACCGCTGCACGGTGACCAGGAAGGAGGCATCTGCAACATCTACCCCGAAGCCAAGCAGGAACAGGACGGGGAGCCAATGCAGGGACCAGACAGTCCAGACGTTGCATGTTGCGCCGCGGCAGCACCTCCTGCCAATCTCCACACGCATCCGCATCACACGTCACACCCGACCGAGTAGCCGGAGCAGAGGATTTGGCAGCCGGCGGCGGCGTCCGCAGGGCTATTTCATCATCATCCTTGTCTTCTTCGTCATCGGTAAGGGAGCTCCACGAAACAGATCGCTCCGGGTCCAGACTCGATGCAGTGCCGGCAGGTGTTGATGACGGCATCACTTCCACAGCAGTCGTGGGCGATGTAGCACAGCAAGCAGCAGTCGTGGACGGCGCTTCAGCAGTAGCAGCTGGTGGTGACGGTGGGGCTTCCGCAGGGACCAAGAACGACGTAGCAGCGCCGGTAGTAGACAGGGACGGCGCGCCCACATCAATAGTCGGGGTCGGGGTTGACTGCACGCAGTGGCGGAGCTTAAACGAAAAAGTTGGGCGGGCCAGACTGAAGAAGAACACATTTTTTTCTAAATTCTGACACATAAGGACATATTACAAGCACCAAAGTACAGTTCAACCATGAGTCACTACTATTGGGCAAGCTAATACAAAAGTGTCTGCGACATTAGACATGGACCTACTCACATACAATGAACTCAACGATCCTTCTTGCTTATAAAATCTGCAATGACATCTTCGTGGTTATAGTTTTCTAGAATTCCACCATTTATGTGAACTAACAAGTTATTAGCCAGATTCTCACCTTCCATCTTATTGTGCAATCTTGTCTTACTGATCTTCATACTAGATCAATTCTTTTCGGAGTCTTACTGATCTTCATACTAGATCAGGCTATTATTTATCACTAATCACTGCGTGTATGGAAATGAACAAAATCAGGTAATTGCTTAACAAATTCAGAATTTGCGGGGGAAATTTTACATGTGAAGTGTGCCTACGGCAAGGGGCTAAGTCATGGGGGCGCCAGCGACAGAATACAAAAGGAGAAGGGGCTGGCCCAGGTCATGCGCCAGATTTGGAGACTTGGAGTTGGAGGAGAACAAACGCAGGAATGGATGGCCGGCAGCACGCACGGCGCACTGGATCCCGGCGGATGACGGACGGCGGGAGGGAGCATTTACAGGGGCGAGGCGAGATCCGGGCGGGCGTCGCCGCGGCGGTTGCTCCGAGAGATGGCAATCGGCGCGCTCAGGTGGACCGTGTTCCCTGTCCACGGCGGTGGTCGTCGGCAGCGTGGCTACAGCCTACATGAGTCTCTTGGACTGAGAGGATGGGGAATTGGGGAAGGCACGAGTGTGCTTGTGCGTGCAGCGTCCGTGAGACGAGGAGACGATGGCCAGTGCGTGCGTGGGCTAGTGGGCTGGGCTAAGACGACTAGTAGTAAAAAAATTTTGTCAAATTCCTGGGCGGGCCATGGCCCGGGTCTGCCCCTACAGAGCGCCGCCCCTGACTGCACGGCGCAGGACGGGAGACACCCAAGCCGCGGCGGCGGCTGGGACCCAAGCCCGCCATCCATCAGGCCAGGGGCACGGGGATCAGGAGCAGCACACGCCACGCCCAGGGTGGACAGTGCGGCGTCGCCGGGCAGGGGAGGATGCGCCGCGGGAGATGCAGCCACACTCGGCCTCGGCGGGAGCCCAGAACCGGCGCGGGACAAGCGACCACCAGCTGCGAGGGCGGCCTTGCGGAAGGCAAGAGCAGCCGCGGCCATCGCGGCAGCAGCAGATGAGGCGGTCAATGGAGTCGGAGATGACGAAGCGGACGCGAGCGTCATGTGCATCATCTTGAGTGCCTAGAGGGGAGAAGGAGCGCAGCCGAGAAAGGACGCGGAGACTACCCCGGATCTGGTCTCGGCGCTCGAAATGGCGGCCGGAGGGCGGAGGGAGAAGATCAAGCCGGCGCCGCCGGCCGCGGGCGCTGGGTCGCAGGAGCTATGGTCGCGAATCTCGGATCAAGAAGATCGAGGTTTCCAGCTCTAACTTCATTTCAAACTCCAACGCAAAAGCGCAATGCTGTCAGCTAGTCACGTACGTAGCCGACTAGCCGTGTGTGACCGGTACTGCTCGTAGTGCTCGACGTGGCGTGTTGTCGGGTTCCTGGAAAAGGTCCAGGATGGGCCTACATTTTGCATACGTCCTTTTGCTTCCAGAATGTATGTACCACGAACATGCGCACACTAACAATAGCTGGCGTAGACGTTTTGTCTGCTTCATTGGTTTGATATAACACATGCCGTGTTTGCTGCTTATTTTGCCCTTAAGATTCGGTCACACCTTACATTTGCTAGCGATTGCACTTATCCGTACGTACTTTAGTCAACCTTTTTAACACATGATCGTGGTCAATGAAATCCACTAATATCATATAGTTGACCAGTTTGGATTAAGTTAGCTGCCTGTTAAGCAGCTAGGTTTAATTAGTATAGTAATTGAGCTTATCCTGTGTGGGTGTTGGGGGGGGGGGGGGGGGGGTTAGTTCGGATGCCATATATATTTTGTACTCGCTTGATGTTGAAGGGCTTTAACCACTTACCTGAATAAGAATTTAATTAGTTGCCATTCATTAGGATGGAGCTTTAAGATGTTCTTATGTCATCCTCTAGGAGATCGACTGAATCTTGTCGGGCCTGCTCTGCTTCCGCTTCGGAGAAGAGTTCAACTCGGGGTGCATTGTGGAGCAAGTCACTTGGCAGAACAGCTTCGGCTCCATAAACTAAGAAGAAAGGAGTTCTTTCAGTCGACCGATTAGGAGTTGTCCTTAAGCCCCACAGAACTGACGAAAATTCATCAACCCAAGCACCTGCCGCGTGTTTGAGATCACGCATCAGTCGGGGTTTCAGTCCTTTGAGAATTAGGCCATTGGCTCTTTCTGCTTGTCTGTTCGACTGCGGGTGAGCGACAGAAGCATAGTTGACTCGAGTGCCCTGAGGGGCGGAGAAAGCTCTGAACTCATCGGAATCGAAGTTCGACCCGTTGTCCGTGATGATGTTGTATGGGACTCCATATCTGAATGTCAATGCCCTGATAAAACTGACAGCGGTGCTAGCATCAAGGTTCTTGATAGGTTTGGCTTCGATCCATTTGGTAAACTTGTCGACTGCAACGAGCACGTGAGTGAAGCCGCTTTTGCCGGTTCTCAGCGGTCCAACCATATCCAGTCCCCAAACAGCGAAGGGCCAGACGAGGGGGATGGTCTTCAGGACTGACGCTGACTTGTGAGACATATCGGAGTAAAATTGACAGCCTTCATATCTGTCGACTATATCTTTCGCCATGTAATTTGCTCGTGGCCAATAGAATCCAGCTCGGTATGCTTTAGCCACGATGGCCCGAGAGGACGCATGGTGACCACAGGTCCCCGAGTGGGTGTCATTGAGGATCATTCGACATTCTTCTGGTGTTATGCACTTCTGACCGACTCCAGTCACACTTTCCCTGAACAGCTGCCCTCTTATCACAGTAAAAGCTTTGGATCGACGGACGATCTGTCGAGCTTCTTCTTCATCCTCTGGGAGCTTTTTCTGAGGATGTACGCAATGTAGGGCACCGTCCAGTCGGGAGTAATGGCCAAAACCTCCATGATCAGGTCGACCACAGCTGGGACCTCGATTTCAGTCGGATCCATGGCGCTCTTGGGTTGCGAGGGCTCTTTAGTGAAATGGTCTTCCTGAACTGTCGCCGTGTGAATATGCTCCAAGAACACATTGCTGGGAATGGCTTCTCTCTTGGAACCTATCTTTGCCAATTCATCGGCTGCTTGATTTTTCAGTTGGGGGACGTGGTGGAGTTCTAACCCCTCGAACTTTTTCTCAAGCTTTCTCACCGCGTTGCAGTAACCAGTCATGGCTGTACTTCTGACGTCTCACTCCTTTATCACTTGATTAACTACCAAATCTGAGTCGCCATAGACCATGAGGCGACGGACGCCGAGTGAGATGGCCATGCGCAACCTATACAGAAGTGCTTCAAAGTGAATCTGGAGGACATATCTGAGCTTGTCTCCTCGGTAGGATACCAGAACTACTCCAGCACTAGAACAAGGCTCTTCAGTGAAAGGGTCTTCCTGAACTGTCGGCGTGTGAATATGCTTCAAGAACACATTGCTGGGAATGACTTCTCTCTTGGAACCTATCTTTGCCAATTCATCGGCTGCTTGATTTTTCAATCGGGGGACGTGGTGGAGTTCTAACCCCTCGAACTTCTTCTCAAGCTTTCTCACCGTATTGCAGTAACCAGTCATGGCTGGACTTCTGACGTCCCACTCCTTCATCACTTGATTAACTACCAAATCTGAGTCGTCATAAACCATGAGGCGACGGACGCCGAGTGAGATGGCCATGCACAACCCATACAGGAGTGCTTCATATTCTGCTTCATTGTTGGAGGAATTAAAGTGAATCTGGAGGACATATCTGAGCTTGTCTCCTCGGGGGATACCAGAACTACTCCAGCACCAGAACCGTTCAACATCTTGGATCCGTCAAAGAACATGGTCCAGTGCTCAGAGTGAACTTGAGTCGGCAGTTGCTGTTCGATCCACTCGGCGAGGAAATCTGCTATTGCTTGGGACTTGATAGCTTTCTTTGCCTCAAACTTGATATCCAAGGGAAGGAGTTCAATCGCCCATTTTGTCACTCGACCAGTTTCATCTCTGTTGTGCAGAATCTCTGACAATGGAGCGTCGCGTAAAAATGGTCAGCGCATAATTGAAAACATTGAACATGGATTTTTAAAATTATTCAACAAGTATTTGGAAACGATGTTCATCATCTATTTTAAAAATGTTCAACGTGTATAAAAAATTGTTAGCGTGGGTAAAAAAATTAAAACATGTTTTAATTTTTTTACATGTATTCTAAAGAAGGGTAAACAAAAATAAAAAAGAAAACGTAAAAAACTGATAAAAACTAAAAAGAAGTGGCCCAATTGAAAATCGGAGTTTGATTGGATCTAGTGCCTGAGGCAAGGCTGCGAGACTGTGAACCATACTTTACTATTTCTAGGGTTACCTAAAAAAAACTATTTTTAGGGAAGCAACTCATTCTTTACTTTGGGTCTTCTTTCCTCATGAGAGCCAAAGGTCGGTAATCTTTGTTTGACACAACAGTCGTTGTTTGGCACAGGCGAACGGCTGAGCGACTAAGATGGGCCTGCCCATTTAGTAGCTACGTGATTTACAAAATGTTCAGATTTCAGAATGTTTTATAAAAATCCCGGTTTTAGCAACTTTCCAGATGGTTTTATCCCATTTTTTTTACCTATTTTGGGATCTTCTATAGATCGATAAAGTTTTACCCACCCCAATCTTCCATCTGCACAACACAACCAGTGGGTTCGATTGGATTTACCCTCCCCATCATCACAACACAACACAATCTAGTAGGGCGGGAGCAAAACGAAGTGCTCGGTAAAGTTGTTCCCTACCTACTATAGATCGATAAAGCAGAGCCGGATCCAAGTATCAATTGAACAAGAACTCCTCACAATCAAGACTGATGTGTTCATGCGACTGCCAGAGAGATATATCTGTGATGAACTGAAATAACCACTCAGAGAGAGAGAGAGAGAGAGAGAGAGAGAGAGAGAGAGAGAGAGAGAGAGAGAGAGAGAGAGAGATATCTACTCCAGTTTCAGTTTAGTAAAATAGGGCTGCGGCAAAAGCTTACCTCTTGAATTCTGTAGGGGGGAAGAGAAAAGTAGAATAGCAGGAACAAACAGACGTTGCCGGTGGAACAAGAACCTCCTCACAGTCTAAGTCGCACGCGCACCCCGCACGCGGATGAATGACTGCTTCTTCTATATATAGAGATGAAGGCATGGTGAAAAGAACAAGCTAGGTAGGGGTGGAGCCGCATGGTCCATGGCCAAAGGGAAGGCCGTGTGGTGGATCGGTGAGGTGGCGCAAGTCAGGCCATCCCTCCCTGGCTTATGGGCATCTCTAGGCACACATTTATTCCGTTTATTTACAGCTCCAACGCCACAAATTAAGTGGGTGCTTCTCTTGCCGCTGCTGCCAGCCTCCTTCGTCTTTATCAGCATTATTTATTATGTACTTATAGCTCCAACGCCATAAATTAAGTGGGTGCTCCTCTTGTCGCTGCTGTCAGCCTCCTTCATCTTTATCAGCATTATTTATTGTGTACTTATAACTCCAATTCCAATGCCACAACTACATCATTAATCAATTATAGACGCTTTGTTACTTGTAATACTACTAGTTGATGGATCGGGACTAGATTAGCGTAAAATGGAACTGATTACTAATCATGTCTACGTATCACAGGTAGACTACAACGCCGACTCCGAAGAGTTCTTCCGGCTCACTGATGACAGCCAGGATGCGTGCCGGCCCCCATCAACGACGCATGCTGCTCCGTCCTCCTCGCCGGCACCAAACCGCCAGTGGCACCTCGGAGCATAGCATTATGTGTAAAATTGAGCTATTTTTTGTGAGGACCACATAGTAACAAAATTTATATTTGTAGTTCATTTTGGAAGATTCAGACAAAACATTCTCGTTGACCATGTTGCACTAGAATTGTCGTCTTGTTTGATCTTTTCTGTTGCTTTGTCATTTCATTTCCTAGGGCTTGTATTCACTTACAATTGTACTGCGCACTAGTATTATCAGTAACTATGCAACATGGTCAATTTAACGTATATGTCGAGGCACATCATTTTAGATCCAAACAGGCCTATAGAAAAACTTGGATTACATTTGCTCACAACTGGCACTGATCTAGACTGATTCAGGAAATCACATGATGCACATTTAGTTTGAAACGCAGCTCAGCCTGATTGAACAACTCACAGATAGACCTGACCCGTATAATCCGCAAGTACCCGTTTGAGGACATTTGCAACAAGTTTCAAAGTCTTTAGCATATTGCTCTCAATCACCCAAAATGTTCATCGCACTGCAAAGTCCACAGTGGTTGGGAACAAGAACATAAACAATGACTTGTAATTGACAGTCATCAATATTCAACACTTGAGCGACAAACAAAGCAAGAAACCAATCCATTTTTATCATATGAGGATCCTTTTTCGGGAAAAAATCTCTTGTTATAGAGTGTGTTTTTATTGATGTGTGTTGTCCACTCTGTGTGTATTGGCCATATGGATCCTCATATATAGCGGTCGAAGGTTATACTATTCTGCAATTACATTTATTTGACAAGACGATAAAATTATTAAAATTTTCTACATGTAAAAAGTATGATAGAATAAACTTGCATAAGTTATATTGAAAATTAAAAGAAATATGCTATCCGGTAAATTTGGTGCTCATACAACAAATTGCTTTCATAACATAAAAATTGTGGCGTTTATCAATTTAAAATTCTAATGCTCGTACTCAAGAATATATTTGCGTGACTAAATTGCGTTTCTATCACTTTGCACTTAATTTTGCATGATTTTTCATTTTGTATGCTGTTATTCAATTAATAATACAGCTCTTTACACCCGGTCTCGTATAAACGGGCATATGAAAAATTGAATAAATATAAAAAATCATATATGTCTATTATGGAAAAAATAGATTGATAGATTGTGGTTACAAAAAATATGACCATTTATGTCCTGTAAAAAGGAAAAATTGTTTTGCTCATACACATGTATAACTTTTAACCAAAAATTTCGTATTTTTAACCTAATTTTAAAGTATATACATAATCCATATTATATATGCATGCACTATACACAAGTGTGTGTGTGTGTGTGTGTGTGTGCGTGCGTGCGTGTGTGTGTGTGTGTGTGTGTGTGTGTGTGTGTGTGTGTGTGTGTGTGTGTGATGTGTCATAATATTGTTCCAAAGGTCAATATTGAAAATATAGCCTTGCAAAATCTTGTGCAAGGGACATAAGCACTTTGAAAATTCAGTGGAATTTGGTCTATTAAATTGTATTAGTAATTATGTGCAAACCAACATAAGCATTATTCCATACTCCCTCCGTTCCAAAATAGATGACTCAACTTTGTACTACTTTAGTACAAAGTTGGATCATCTATTCTGAAACGAAGGGAATAGATCAAAAGTCACTACAATGAGCCGAAAATGATTCTCGTCTATGGTCACATTGTCACTAGTGACAAATGTATACTACTTACGCAACCCGGATACACTTCAGTGATACTTTTTGCTACCACTAACCTTTAATTATTGATGGGCGCAAAAACTGTCAATAGAGGCATCTAGTGGCCCTTTAGTGATATAGTATATGATTATGCGGTACAACGGTCATAAACGAGTATTAAGCTTCAGGTACAAGTATATGCTCTTTCTATTTAGTACGACACCATTGCCTGACGTTAGTTGCTTGAAGTTCATGCTCTTTCTATTTATATTATCTGGTCCGTCATTACCACGACATTCTCTAGTCGCGCGATGAATCTATCAATGTGATTATTCCCCTTGAATAGGCTATCGTAGTCTAGCTGGCTGGTGATATGTTATCAACTTGCTCATTGTATATACAAACCATATGTTCCAAAATAGTGGGAGACCTAATTAACAATGCCCACCCGGATATCATGGTGTGCATACGTTGACGTTACAGATCATGAAGCTAAATGACGCATTCCGTGATGCCATTTCAGTAGGCCGGAGAGGGACTGATTGTACGTGCACTTCCGATATAGTAGGACACTTTATTTGTTGGATATCAACACGTACGCAAATGTTGGTTCTCAGCGCACACACGTACGCTGTTTTGCATGCTCATGAGAGTCCCTTTCTATAGTGAGCGTATTCTATAGTATACTTGTACTTGCTTTCTAATTTGTTTGTATGTACGTTGCTTCCAAAACGCGGGAGATTAATGTGATGCCCATCCTTTGTCCGGCCTGAAGCGTCATAGCTCGACTGGGCATGTCTTAGTCGCCGCGGCAACCAGACGGTGTCACGGTGCCACTGGCATGCATCTTTGAACTGAATAGAAATATAAAGACCTGTCATGTACATGGTGGCAAAGACAAAGATGATTTTCCCTCCTAAATTAACTCGACTGAGAGCCCGTGCTAATAAGTCAAAAAGCTACGTTTCCACCTCTGTCATCTCCTTCCTTTAAAAAAAGTGGCTAGGGTTTTCATGTAATAGTTGTCGCCGCTGCCGGTTCCTTTCACTTCCAGGTGCTTTCCGATGCCGACAAGCTAAGTGGGCGAAACCCTGGTTCGGGGTTGGTTGTGTTGAGTTGCCATAGCTTTGGTTAGGGCTCAATTTAGCTGTCTGGCTGACGGTGGCGAGGCGATGACATCATTGGCAACATGGATAACTTCTTCTCGTCCTCATGGTGATTGGCGTCATGGGGGGGGGGGGGGGGGGGGTGATTGGCGTTGTCTAGCTATAGCGCTTCATTTTGGCTGTTGCTCCGAGAGTGTTTGGAGATCCAATGGCGACATTGACTTTTGCTCATTGCGTGCCGTTGCCGAGTGTAAGAGGAAGACTGCGTCAATATACCAAGGATCCGTGCTTGTTTTTTAACCTTTTTAAAATAATAATTGGTGTTTTTTTTACTTTGGTAATAAGGACATTCTTATTAGAGTTGATCAATTCTAACATATGGCCTTGACCTTGCGGGACAAAACTCAAGCAAGCCCTTTTACTCGCTCTCTCTTAGTTTACAAAGCGTGCGCGTATCCCTAGATTATTAATTTGACCAACTTAATACAAGTCATATATTACAAAAATATACCAATATAAACTTCAGATGTTCTATTTTAAACGGTATAATTTTAGTGTTATATAGTTTATATTAGTGTGATAAAATTGACAACCTAGATATACGCGTAGGACTTGTAAACTGAAACAGAATAGGTATTAAAAGAAGCTGAAAACAATATTTTTAGTATTCAGGGTTGCTAGCAGGGGCCACGCCCAAGGCACTACACGGCGGACCGAGGCCAGCCCACCTGGGGGAGGCATGGGCGTTGCCTTCCTGCATACTCCCTCCATTCCAAAATATAGTGCGCCCGTGCTTCTCGAGGTCCAACTTTGACCATAAATTTAACCAACGAGACCAACTGCAGCGGGAGAAAAAATTATATAATTGAAAAATCTTTCAAATACGAATTCACTGATATAATTTTTGCTCCCGCCGCAATCGGTCTTGGTAATTAAATTTACGGTCAAAGTTAAAGCGCGTGGATAGAGTAAGCACTATATTATGGAATGAAGGGAGTACTTGCTTCAGGTGTAGGACGGATGCATCGACGGCCCCAAAACAGCGACTACCTACCTACTCACCTGCTGCAGAAGAGCTTACTTCACACGTGGTCGTGGCAGGCTCGCTCGCTAGCAGGTAAGTTAATTTTTTTTGAAACAGCAGGTCCAAGTAAAGGGGGGAACATCCGGTGCTAGCGAGGCCCAGATGCTACCGTCATACTTGCTCTTGGACCGTTGGATTCTCAGATAGATGTCTCTGTGAGTTTTTCTATCAACAAGATTAGACAGGCCACTCCTACCTTAGCTAATTGATTAAAGTATACGTCAGTCTATTGTTTACTCCTACTAGATAGCTTATCATCTTCTTTGATGCCGAATACTCCATGCTTCTCAAGGAAAATGTGGCATTACTAGTTTCATAATCTGCTTTTGCATGCCTTCCCTCCGGCTGGGGTTTCCGGTTAGAGTTTTGAAACGAAATCTGGAAACTCTCTCGCCCTTTTTTCTTCCCCTCGGCACTCTATTTTAGATGTATCATGTATGCTTGGGTTCAGCAAATGGTGGATATGAAAAATCTAGTGGTTTTGATTCATTAACTTAAAGAGATCTGACAATTTCATGGTTGTTTTTCTTCTACAATTTCGATGATGTATTGTCCATGATCTATTTGGGTGCACTTATGAAGATCCATTGGTTGCGATGTGCTATAAAAATTATGGTCCACAGATTGAAAGACAGATGTTTTGCTTACTCATCAAGATTATCAGTATTATCTATTATTATGTCCTTTACATCTGTTTTTTTTGAAGTCACTAATTGAGGAGTACTCCTTTCAAAGATCACTCCCACCTTGCCAGGTTGCGACAAGTGGTATGCTGCAATGTCCCTCTTCTCGCAACATGGCAGTTTTCCTCTTTTTTGTAGATTCGTTTATTCAAAACATTTTATTTCTTAAACCGCGCGTCCAGATCTTGAACACCATTAGGTCCCTCGCATTGAGATCTTCAAAACTAGATATCATGTTGACAGGATTCGGCAAACTTTTTTTTCTCCAAAAAGAAAACAGACGAAAAAACCCAAACCAGGAGCACGTCTTTTTCCCTTTCCGAGGAGGCATGCGCTTTTTTCCCTTTCTGAGAGGCATGACCATGCCTCTTGCGGAAGCAAATCCGTGCCTCTCACGGAACGGAAAGAAACGTGTTCTTTTTCCTTTCCAAGAGGCACGCCCGTGCCTCTCGCGGAAACAAATGCGTGCCTCCACAAGAAGTAAATCCATACTTCTCGTGGAACGAAACAAAACACAATTTTCCCTTTTCGAGGCATGCCCGTGCCTCTCGCAGAAGCAAATACTCCCTCCTTTCCGGTTTATAAAGCTCAAATCTCAAATCTCATCAACCAAGGCATTTTGTGAGTGGAGGAATGTATCTCGTACTTTACAAAACTACCCCAATTAAACTCATGCATTAATTTGAATTAATTATGGTGCATGCATGCTTGGTCACTAGATGAGTAGGAACATTACATGCATTGGTGTGTTCCTCTTTAATTCTTGCATGCAAAGATTTAATGTGCATTGGAAACTAAAAATGAGATGAAGATGAGCCCTTTAAATTGGAAAAAACAAAAAGTTGAAATAAAGCCTTATAAACCAGAAAGGAGGGAGTATGTGCCTCCACAAGAGATAAATCCGTGCCTCTCGCAGGAATGAAAAAAAACGCATTTTTTCTCTTTCCGAGAGGCATGCCCGTGCCTCCCGCGGAAGCAAATCTGTGCCTCCACAAGAAATATATCCATGCCTCTCGCGGGAACGAAAAAAGAAAACACATTTTTCTCTTTCCGAGAGGCATGCCCGTGCCTCTCGCAGAAGCAAATCTATGCCTCCACAGGAAATAAATCCGTGCCTCTTGCAGGAACGAAAAAAATGAAAACACATTTTTTTCTCTTTCCGAGAGGCATGCCCATGCCTCTCGCCGAAGCAAATATGTGCCTCAGTGAGAAGTAAATTTGTGCCCCTAGTTGAAGGAAAAAGATGCATTTTCTAAAGCATTTTTTCTCTAAATCCTAAGAAAAGCCAAAAAAAACGCATCCAAAAGCCGAAAACACATCCAGAAAAAAAAATCTGAAGGGAGCACCCACAGCAACAGGGGGGGGGGGGTCCTCAAGGAGTACTCCTCAATTAGTTGCTCCCCCTGTAAAAGCAAATGCAAGGATTTACAAATTGGTAAGAAGGGCCAAAAGTTATGTTTCCGGACCAACCGGCTGCCCCTGGGCCTTGTTATTGGTTCAGTTGATAACATGCTCTGTATAAGGCCGGGCCGTGGGTCGTTACCAGCTTTCCTTGTACTTACCGTCTATCACTACTCTATCTGATCTAAAAAAAAAGATCCACTAATTCTCAAAGAAAAAAAAAGATCCACTAAAAAAATATAGAAAAGATCACTACTTCATCTGATCTCATTTCTCTTTCACAAGAAAAGGAAAAAAAATGATCTATCTCATGGTGGAGCCGTTGATCATCATCAATCTCCACGTTAAGACACATACGTGTACGCATGGAACGTCAAT
This sequence comes from Triticum aestivum, assembly GCF_018294505.1. Taxonomy (NCBI): domain Eukaryota; kingdom Viridiplantae; phylum Streptophyta; class Magnoliopsida; order Poales; family Poaceae; genus Triticum; species Triticum aestivum. The sequence goes on along the minus strand of NC_057806.1, from coordinate 29,669,853 downwards.
AATTTGATCTATCTATCCATCCACCTACCAATCATTTTCATGTTTTAGCATGCATGCCACATGACTTGCTACTACACATGCACCAGGTCAGATCGATCATGTCAGTTCTTGTGCGCATTGTGTGCCAATAATGGGTGCGAGTGATGTCAAGACAAGACCCGAAAGTTACATTTGGCCGGCTGCACACACGCAAAAAAAAAGAAAAGAAAAGAAAAATCATCCGGCCGGCACAACTTTGACTGCAGGGACTCTATCTTGTCCTTCTGTAGCTACATACTATGTTATATCAGTAATACGTGCATGTGAGAGCTCGGGTAGTGAAATTACAATTAAAGATTGACATATTGTTACTGTATTATTTATGACATGCAAGTGGAATTGTGAGGTTGAGATACATTTTGGGATATTGCGTGTCTCTATCTGTCCGTCCGCACATGCATATGACAAGTAAAAAGTTCTTCTGCGGCTGAGATTTTTTTTTTGAAAAGGGGAAAAAAAAACCCGGCCTCTGCATCAGCACATGCATACGGCCCTCTTATTAAAAAATAAAGTAGTGCCAACATGGTTCCAATGATCGTAGAAAAGTAGAAAAAGCTCACACAGAGCCAAAAAAGGCTAGAAACAACAACTAGCCAAATCAAGATGCCACAACCGGCTGGGTAAAGTAGATAGGAACACTAAATGCCTATCCTATTACATGACCGCCATCCAAACCGGTTGAAGATATCCCGAGCTACCATCTCCCAGCGGACAGACCCAGTAACCAAATGCTCCCTGGCCTCCGTCTGGGTGAGTGGCGACCACGAACGAATCAGTGCCGTAGTCCGGAATAAAACCTGCAAAAATTGTATACATGATATTCTGTTAAAGACCAAATCATTTCTGCAGTTCCAGATAGTCCACAACAAAGCACAAGCCCCAACCCGAATATGTCTCGCTACGTTAGACTCAAACCCATTAAGCCATGTCCCAAAGAACGCATAAACAGAAGTCGGGGGTTTGATATTGAAAGCAATGTGGACCGTCTGCCAAAGTACCTTGGCCAGCGGGCAATCAAAAAATAGGTGTTTAATAGTCTCATCCCGATCGCAGAAACTACACCTAGTAGGTCCTGTCCAATTACGCTTCATCAAGTTATCCTTAGTTAAAATTACTTGCTTATGGACAAACCACATAAACACTTTTATTTTCAAAGGAACTTTGACATCCCACACATGTTTGGACGTAGGAATGGAGTTCAAATTAATTACATCAATATACATTGATTTAACCGTGAATACTCCAGACTTAGTCAACTTCCAGCGTAATTCATCGGGTTGTTGAGAAAGCTGCACTTCCATCAGTCTCCTAACCAGACGGAGCCATTCTTCCCAACGATTGCCCGCTAGCACTCGTCTGAACTGTATATTAAGGGGGATAGATTGAAAGACCGATGCAACGGACACCTCACGTCGTTGAACAATGCGGTACAAAGAGGGATATTGGATGGCTAAGGGTGTGTCACCGAGCCAAGTATCTTCCCAGAAACGTGTACTCGTGCCGTTTTCAACAACAACCTTTATCCTATTAAACAAAGCCTGCTTGACCTTCATGAGACCCTTCCAGAAGGGCGAGTCGGTAGGCCTTACTGTGACCTGTGACAAGGTTTTTGACTGGAGGTACTTGCCGCGAAGGATTTGAGCCCATATAGCATCATTTTCCGACGAAAGCTTCCACAGCCACTTGCTAAGAAGGCATTTATTCTTAAGAAAAAAAATCTAGGGGAACATGCATCACCAGATGCCTTGGACCCACACCTCTCACTCTAGCCGGTTTTGCTTGATCTGGTAAGTTGTTTCGGCGTTACATGAGGGTCGGTGTATGCAGACTTGCAGTATATATCCACTTGTAGACTCATTTTTAGTTTATGTCTATGTGACCTGTGGGCATTAGAGAAAGAAAATATTGCAACTCGCAATATTAGTTACTCCATTAATTTCTTGCAAGTTGCGTGGTTTATCTACTGTTTATGTATCACTGACATGCCAGTGTATGCATGTGTGCATGTTCTTGTCCTTCTCCCTTCTTCTCTTTCTTCAGTTGGTGATGATCAGTCAACTTTGATTTTATCCTGTGTCATTGTACTCGCTCATCACATGTGCATGCATGCTACTATCTTCCAATCTAGTACTCCCTCCGTTCCAAATTACTCGTCGCAGAAATAGATGTATCTAGAACTAAAATACATCTAGATACATCCATACCTGTGACAAGTAATTCGAAACGGACGGAGTATATCCTACGGAGTACTAGGCATTTGGAAAACGACAGCAGCAACGTATGTGAATTGTTAATTGTGATAGAAAATAGTATTTGTTGAATCAGCCCATGGTTCTAGCTTCATAGTAATACACTCTCCGTCCAAAAATACTTGTTCTAGAAATGGTTGTATCTAGATTTATTTTGATTATAGATATATCAATTTTATTCATTTCTAGGACAAGTATTTCCGGACGGAGGAAGTACACTACTGCCGCTCCCTCTGATAATTTGCCCTCTGTCACGCTCTTCATGATCGATTCAATCCGTCTCACATGTAAACATCAGAGACAACGGTTTCCATAATGATGGTACCGGTCAGTGCATGATACTGCAGTTAAAGAAGAGGCGGGCTGCAGGTGAGATCGATCCGGTAGCTAGGTACTCTGTATGGCAGTTGGTAGTTTTTTCTGGTACCCACGGACCAGACCCAGAGGCAGGTAATCCATGTGAGGAAGAGATGATTTCGGTGTGATGCCCAATTTGCCATAGGTATCAAGAGACACAGGAACATATGAGGAGGGACCAGACTGATGTAGTAGCTCTGGGCCACTAGACACCTCCATGATCTGCCGCCAAAAGGTTGAGCGTTTTAAATTTAAATCAAGTAGCCAGTCCATCATATGATGGACACGTGCATTCGGAGTCGTATAATAATGCGATGTGCAGGTTGCATGCAAATATCTTCTTCCATGGACTGGAGGCACCGGTCTCTCCATGTGCCTCCATGTGCGCGCGTGCCGGCGTTCAATCGGCCGGCCGGACGGCAGACGGTCGATTGGTCGTCAGTTGGCGTTCGCGGGACCGGTGGCCACCCATTCGTCCTGCCAGTGCCCGCTCTATAGCTCCATCGCAACGAAATGCATGTAGGCAGCAGGAATATAATGTGTGCATTGCCCACTCTCTTCATCGATCCGCCTACCGATCGCCGTGTGCTTGTACTACCTTCGTCCTGATTTATTGATACTTTCGAATTCTATATTAAATTTTGATCATAGATTTGATTAACAAAATATTAATGCATGTCACAAAGAATTATATCGTCGAATTTGTATTTGAATATAGTTTTCAGTTGTACACTTTTTTACAACATGCATTGATATTTTGTTAGTTAAATCTATGATCAAAATTTGACACTAAAAAAAACCAATAAATCAGGACGGAGGTAGTACTATATAAATCTCTAAATATCCCGAGTTTCGTTACCTTAGACTTTCGAGCTAATTACTAGTACTAATATATAATCTCCTACCCACTAATCAGCCCAACCTATATGAGAAATTGAGCTACTACCAGGGACTGGCCGTTTGTGGTTTATTGCGACCAACAGCGAAGTGGTAGAGATTGGATAGCTAATCAGGCATAATCAATCACTAACCCCTAACCTCAATCAACAACTATCAGCAGATTGGTTTCAGAGAATGGTCGGCAGCCCAATTAAGCAAGCGACATGGTCTATGATCTTAACCACCGAACTGAAGAGATAGATAGCACCGAGATGGTCGACAAACACTGGATCTAATCCTATGGTACAACCACCTCACAACAACTAAAATAAAGTAATACTTATTTCACAGTTTTCACACAATAATCAGTTAAGTAAGCAGATCCAACAAACTAAAATAAGTTGCATATGACACCATATTCCTTAACTGAAAATTGCACACAAATGTAATCTCAACACTCACATAACACCTACCCTGGTTGTGACATGTAACCATTACTCTAACTATCCACATATGTCAATATATTTATTTTAATTTATATATTTGATGATTTGCAAAGACATATATCTAGCGTATAAAACTAGGGTCACACCATCACAGTCGTGCATATCCCAATATTTATGTCAAGGCATGAAATGATTTGATCAACACACTCAATATGTGTGGAACAATTTGCGGGTGTTGGAGTATTATATGCTAGAATGGGAAAATAGTTATCCAATAGTTAGTGTCGTGCTTGTGAAATTTAATTATAATTTAAATAAATTATAATTGCAACATTAGTAAATACTAGTCGAATGCCCGTGCGTTGCTACGGAACTTTAAAAAAATGTATAGACACGTTATTGTTCTAATTTGAAAGTGTATGTCAAACATGATGGATATTCATCCATATAACGCCAACTATCAATTCTTTCTCCCAGTGCTTTCTGTAATGTGAGGATCACTTCAAAATCGTAAATAACACGAAATAACTTTCAAATTGTGAAGATAAACATGACAACAATTAGACAAAGTTCAATTCTCTTTTTTGTTGATCATTTTGTATACGAGTATTCAATTATGGTGTAAAAAAATCTAGCCATTCTGGAGTATGTTTTATCCAGATATCTAGTCTAGCTCCCAAAACAATCTAAACAAGGGTGAAAGCAGACGCTAAAGATTCAGCATCTACACCGATCAAAATGGCCTCTTGACTTCTTGAGCCCCTTGAAGTCCATCGTCTCGATGTACTCTACGCTGCCCCTGAAACCATTGAGCAGCTCGCTGGCCCGATCCTCGGTCACGCCGCCTCAGCACACCTGGAGCAGCTTCCGGTAGGAGCCCACACGCAGTGCCTCGTAGCAGCGCGCGCCAGCGCCGGTGTCCGCGGCACAAAAGAGGTGCCAGAGCACGGAGACGGGCAAACTCCTTGGCCATGTCGGACACGCGGAACATCTTCTTGACCAGCACCGGCATGACCAGCGCGTACTCACACGCGGACGTGAGGCTGGTGTCGGCGCACAAGACGCCATCGAGCACGGCCAGTGCCTTCTCGCTCGTCCCCTTGTCAGTGTCCACGACGAGCTCCACAACGACGTCGGTGAAGCAGGCGGTCGCTGCTGGAGATGGGGTAGTAGGCCGTGATGAGCGCGGCCTTGGTGGCCTGCAGGGACACGGGGTTCCTGACGAGGCTGACGAGCGCATTGCACACGCCGGGCGTCCTCGAGATCACGTTGACGGCGTGCCGGTCGGTGGATGGGGCAAGCTCGCGGTGGACAATGGCGGCGCGCTGGCCCGCGCGGCGACCTCACCGTGCGAGAACACCGAGACAAGGGTCTTGTGACTTGTGAGACGCCTGGGAGGCAATGCAGCGCCGGGCCTCGTCGTCGAGCGGGAAGAACATGGTAAGGGCCGCCAAGATCGTCCCCAGCACGCTCAATGCTGCGGCGCTGGTGCTCTCCACGGGCTCTCCGGTGAGGCTCTGGAAAGCCGAGGCGAGCTGGCGGGCGGCGCCGGCAGCCACGAGGCACCGTCGGTTGCGGTCGCTCTCCTTCCCAATGGCCCTGGCGGCCCCCTGCCCGCAGGCCGCCGCGTTCCCGCGCATGAAGGCGGCGAGCACCTCGGCGGCGTCGGCCTCGGCGACGGGCACCTGCTCGGCTCGGTTGGCGACGCACCAGTCCTGGATCATGTGGCGCGTGGCGTTGTTGGGGACGAGGTCGGCGAGCCACACGGGGCCGCCGGTGATGGGGCACGTGTCGCGCCCCCGCACCAGCCACCTCTCTCGGCCATTGTTGATGCCCGTAGGTGCCTTGACCGGGTACTTCATGAGCTCAAGCGAGATCGGGCACCGGAAGTGTGCCGGCATCGCCAGCTCCTCATCGTTCCCGGCATCCGCCACCTGCCCTCGTCGTTAGCCATGCGTGGATTGGGAGCGATGGTGCGTAGGTTCGTGGGCGGAGCGGCGGCGACTTTTCACGCGATAGTGACAGGAGCGAGGGGTGACCGAGAGCACGACGTGCGTTAGAGGGCAGTTGTTTCCCTGGTTTACGATGGATTATTCCTACGGGGAAGTAGCGATCGCAAGAGGCCCGCGTTTTTCGGATCGTACCGGCGTTTACGAAGTGCGATCACAGAGGGGGAGGGGGTGGTCGAACCATCACGATGACGGCAGATCCCCTTTAATAGTACAGGTTTACGAAGTGCGATCGCAGAGGGGGAGGGGGTGGTCGAACCATCACGACGACGGCAGATCCCCCTTTAATAGTACATATACTATACCAAACACATAAGTTATCTCTTGACCTGGTGCTTTTATAATGTCCAAGATGTGATATTGAAAAAACTTTTTAAAATTATGCAATCATTTGTGCAACCAATGAAATATATATGCTAAATCAGATCATCAAGGGAATGGAAAACATAAACATCACCCAACACTCTTTCTGTTTACGATTCTATTCCTACCTAGTTCATTTATATATTAGTAAATGAGGGCAACAAACTTGCAATCAAAATAAAGTATATACTCTGAATCATGCAATTAATATATAAAGTCTGTATGCCCTCACAAGTTATTAATTTATTAAATAATCAACTGAATATATTATATACCCAATAATGCATGTTGGTTAAGTAAAGTATTCCTCGACAAGCTGAAGGTGTTGTTTGTCGGTGTCATCAAATGATATCAATGAGAGAAAATCCCCACAATGTGAGAAGCCCTCTGCATCGTTGGCCTCTATCTACTCCTATGACATTCGTTTGCTCCTCTATAGTGAAGGAGTGACCCGAGGAAAAGTAAATTAGAAAAATTTACCATTAGCTTAATGTTAATATAGCTGATTCAATTGTGATTGTTAAAGAACCTCCATGACAAAACTATTCCAGTGGCCATGGTGTCTTGAAGGCGAGAGCCTCACCCTAGATTGGATCTAACTTTCAGGGGAGCCTTTTCTAGCTGTTGTAATCTTATTTTTGTAATAACTTCTTAAATTATCTAGAGACCCACAACTTAGAAAAATATGAAAAATTTGTTATTCTTAAACTTCACTTGCAAACTTGAGCCAGAAGGAAGTTTCTGGGAAAAAAATCGTAGCCTCGCATGGTTTGAGGACAAGGCACGCCAACATGGCGCATGGGTGCCCTTTGGCTCCCCTCAGACTGCCATTTTGCATTCCTTCGTGAACCAAAAAAATAATGATGATTGATATTTCCCCACAATTTTTGGAGTTCGGAAAGTTTCATCATCCACAAACAGGAAACATCAAACATGTAAATCTACTCCTTCTGTCAATTTATTAGTAGCTCAATAAAAAATATATAAAACTTTGCATAATTTGATAAGAGAGTGGCACAAGAACTTCAGAAATTATAAATATGGTTGAGATGTATCAAATGCATCTCCTTGGAAACATCACACCATTCAAGGCAAGGTATCAAGTTTGTATTTCATGACATATTGTGTTCGTCATTTTCACACAAAAATTTAGACTAGAACTTCCCTCAACATTAGTATGGACAAGTATACATTGATGTCTCTTCTCATAACTTAACAGTTTGTAGTAATTCCTCCGTTCCTAAATATAAGTCTTTTTAGAGATTCCAATAAAGACTACATACGGAGCAAAATGAGTGAATCCACACTCTAAAATATGTCTGTATACATCCGTACGTAGTCCGCACTGAATCTCAAGAAAGACTTATATTTAGGAACGGAGGGAGTAGCTTATATGTTTGACATACCAAGTTAGCATACATTGTGTAGTACTTTCCAATGTATTATTCTAAAATGCTCTAGTTTTTTATACACAAAAATACAACATTGTATTGTTCATACAAATTAGAATCTTTTATCTATTTTCTAATATTTAGGTACGAGATGAGCTTATAACTATTTTGAGGTTTTAAATGATCGCGAAGAAAATGAGTTTCTTGCTATTTACTAGATATAACTCAAATTTGAACTACATGTATGTCAAAAAGGCCCCTCAATACCAAAAAAACACATATATAATTAACTCTTTACATTTTTAGCTTGTATGCATTTAAAAAAAATATCAAATGTATGCCTGGCTTACTTGAATTATTCTTGAAATCTTAAATTATATTTATTTGTTAAGTAAATATTAAATCCTACTATTAACATGCATGAAAATAACACAAATATACAGATGGAAATAGTATGAATATTTCCATATATTTTTCTAGTCCATATGAATTATATATGATTTTTACATGAGCGTATTGATTGTAATGTTTTTATGAAGAAATGAAATAGAAAAAAAGGAGATCAGTGGTTTGGGCTGGCCATATTTCGCTTATTGGGCTATGGAGCGCTCGGGGGTAACTTTTGATAGTTTTTACTCTTTGATGGTAATCCTCATTTTGTCATAAAAATATCACACACCAGGCATGGTGAGCTTGGTTTTGATGGTGATGATTTTTTTTGGAACCATCAAGGTTTTACACGAATTTATGACTTTTTTTGGGAAAAAACAACAAAAATCTGTAATTGATCAACAACTTTATTGTCCTGAAAGTAGCATATCCCTGTATATTGATATAATATATGTGACTTTTTTTACAAGAACAAGTAAGCTCAAACTACTTGATTATTTGGAAAAGGTTCATTTGCAAAGTCGGTAGGCAAACAACTTAAGCAATGCACACATCAGCACTTGCGGGCAACACTTGTTGTGCTGTTGCCCCTAGCTTGAACTTATCCTCTTCTCCCTTGTGTACCTCTGTAATTCTTGTTTGTGGACTTTCGTTCTTGGTTGGCTTTGTATCGTGGTGATGGCTTTATCTATAAAACGGGGCATGGAGCCATTTTCGGCAACACTTGCAGGCGTGCAATTGAGATGGAGAAGGGTGAACTACAGAACTGGGGGCACAGTAGGGATGCACGCGGACGACGTTCATGAGTCTGCGAGGCTGAAAATACACTAAAGTTTGTTACTTTAATGATAGTGCTAGGCTTAATTTTCATCTTGTGGATGTTAGCGGACTCATGGACACTGTCCGCCTGCATCCCTAGGGCACACCGGAGAGGGTGGAATTTTTATCTATATCTATACTCCTATATAGTATATCAATATTGAGTCATACCGACCATTGGATCTGTGTAATCGGATGGCTCATATTCAATAGCTATAACTGGAGGACTACGTGGCCAAATATGTACCATTGGATAGTTATAATCTGACGAACCATAGGGCTGGGATTCGCGGTGGGGGGCATCACTACCCTGCCAGCTGGTGAAGACCACACGCGGTGATTCTATCTCTGACTAGAAAATTCTAGCATGCTCATGTGACATGAGTTACATGCAGCCTACAGTTGTATAGACTAGAATCGTCCAAGCAATTAGCCTACAGAGCTCTACAGCCATACAGTAAGACAGCTACTTTAGTAGTAGAAAGAGAATAGAAATGGACATGAGTAAAGATGAGAGAGGGAATGGATGCACCAATGCAGCCACGGTAAGGACAAATGCACAATTTACCAAATTAGATAACGGCAAGTAAAGTAAATAGTCTAATATGTGTTATAACAAATATAGACTTTACTTTCTTTTATAATTTATTTTTAAAATATTATGATCTGGACTTTCCTTTGTTTTTGCTAGCAATTTATATGTGTAAAATTCTAATCTATTAGACGGCAAGTGTATGGAATTTGTTTCAAAAATGAAATTAACAAATATTGACAATAGAATTATATTCTAGATTGCCACCAATCCTTCCATCATAGTATATTATTCCAAGTTCCTTGTGGCAGACCAACCGGATTCAAGTCCTAGACTTAGCACAGGGTGTCTGTGTGTGCGTTCACTATCGCATCTATGTGAGTATTTGCGTTTATACTGTCCTAGAAAAATATTTACAACATTCCAACATACAACATTTCACAATAATCATAAAATCTACACGTGCATGGCACGTGCCATTTACTAGTAGTGAATAGATACACAAGGCTGAAATGGTATCTCCATACCTTCATTAGGCCTCCAAGTCCTATGCATGGGCTAACACATCAGGTCAGGGTACCTCTGAGCCGAAATGACGCTGTCAAACGTTACTACTTTATGCTAAGCTAGGTAGCAATCGAAATATTTAAATTGACCTATTAATTTCACACGTCACAGCAAGCTAAAGAAAGTTTGAACTTCTGGCCACCTCTGACAGATTGAACATGAAGCAACCTACCTGCAGCAGCTGTTATGGTAGACTCCCTGACTCCGTCTTGGCCACAAGCTCAGGAGGTGAGCAGTGAGTTTGGACGTGGTACCTTGGTCACCACAAGATTTAGGACAAGAATGTCGCGCGGTAGGCTTTGGTTGCATTCAACTATCGATCTGGCCCGCCCAATTAGGTTTGGAAAAAACTGAACTAAACTAAACTGACCACCCTGGAGATCGAGATATGTGGTTTTTGTTGCATGCATATGCTTGCTTGACTACTATTAGTCTCTATTCGGCGTGTAGCCGTGCACATGTTGCATGTATGTTCCCGGCGTGCGTACAGTTAGAGACCTACGTTAACGTAATCATGCATGTGTAAGTGTCTGATGATCGAGCGTAGGAAAAGCGAGCTAGCTGTATGTTTGGGCCAGAAACTCGTGGCTACAAGCCTACGATCGAACACTGGAGAAGACCTCCCGTCACCCTCTCACTGGAGACTCGTGGAATATCATCTGAAAAAGGGATGAAATATAATAATCTAGATAAAGAGCCACATGCGTACCTTTTTAGCATCCTCCTTTAAGCCAGCCTTCTTCTAGAACCACACATCATGGTAACATAACTACTAAGAAAAGGCTGGTCGAACTAATAGTGTGCATGCATGCATGCAGTTCCTAGTTTTGCTCTTAAACAGTTGCACTAGCTAGCTAGGAACTCTCACAGACACTGTGACTCCGGGGATATGGTTTGTGATGAGCTGCTAGCTTTTCCGGCCCTTTCACCCAAACTCCAATGCAAAAGCGCCGCCCACTGGCCACCCCTACTTGTTAGTCACGTAGCCACCTAGCTAGGACGTGTGTGCCAATATTATTCGCAGGAGTATCTCTGCATGATGGCATCACTGCATAAGAATGAAGAACTAGCTTGTATCTCTGCAAAAGTATCCTTCGAGATCAAAGTGGATAAAAAGTACTCCCATCGTTCCATAATATAAGATCGTTTTTCAAGCTATGTTACCTTAAGAAAGGATTTTATATTATGGAACGGAGGGAGTATGTACTAGATGAATATAACCGTTTGGTTTACGTACTGACAGATTAAATGTGTTAGGCAGCTGAGCCAAGTAGTGCTATCTTCCTCCTGATTTATTAGCACCTTTTATATTTTATGTCAAATTTTTATTATATATTTGACTAATAAAATGTTAATGCATGTCACAAAAAATTATATTGTTGGATTCATATTTGAGCATACTCCCTCTGTTTTAAAACATAAGTCTTTTTAGACATTTCAAACGGACTACAACATACAAATATATATAGACATATTTTAGAGTATAGATTCACTCATTTTGCTCTGTGTATAGTCACTTGTTGGAATCTCTAAACAGACTTATATTTGGGAACAAAGGGAATAATATTCAACAACATAATTTTTTGTGACATGCATTGACATTTTGTTAGTCTATGTTTAAATTTTAACACTTAAGGATGGGGCGTCGACCCGTTGGGTGGGCAATTGAGATTGCTGCCAGTGGCTCCAAGCAACAAGGCCACGAATGAAATCGTTCGTGAAAAAAACATCAACAAGAGGAGCCACATGCTAGGATGTTGTGTGTGAGTTTGATAGTGCCGGGGGCTGGGGCGGACATATATACAGATCGAATGGATGAGGAAAGAGGCACACTTGACGCGGGCATGCCTGAAGGGTGGATCAGCGCCAACGTTGACTGTAGGGTGGCACTGGAGTTCGACATGTTTCGGCAGTTCACCATGTTCTGGGTGCTGAAAGAAATATATCCTAGAGGCAATAATAAAGTTGTTATTTATATTTCCTTATATCATGATAAATGTTTATTATTCATGCTAGAATTGTATTAACCGGAAACTCAGTACATGTGTGAATACATAGGCAAACATAATGTCACTAGTAGGCCTCTTCTTGACTAGCTCGTTAATCAAAGATGGTTAAGTTTCCTAGCCATGGACAAAGAGTTGTCATTTGATAAACGGGATCATATCATTAAAGAATGATGTGATTGACTTGACCCATCCGTTAGCTTAGCACGATGATCGTTTAGTTTACTGCTATTGCTTTATCCATAACTTATACCTGTTCGTATGACTATGAGATTATGCAACTCCCGAATACCGGAGGAACACTTAGTGTGCTATCAAACGTCACAACGTAACTGGGTAACTATAAAGATGCTCTACAGGTGTCTTCGATGGTGTTTGTTGAGTTGGCATAAATCGAGATTAGGATTTGTCACTCCGTGTATCGGAGAGGTATCTCTCGGCCCTCTCGGTAATGCACATCACTATAAGCCTTAGCAATCAGTGGCGGAGCTACACCCCAGGACTGAGGGGGCCTGGGCCCGGGTCGTGGCACAGAAAGTTTTTGTTCAATGTAGCATTTTCTGCACTGTTTTGTACTGTAGATTACTGTAGCTGTGAAGCAGGCCCGGGGCCTAGGGCTAGTCTGGCTCCGCCCCTGCAAGCAATGTGACTAATGAGTTAGTTACGGGATGTTGCATTACGGAACGAGTAAAGAGACTTGCCGGTAACGAGATTGAACTAGGTATTGAGATACCGACGATCGAATCTCGGGCAAGTAACATACCGATGACAAAGGGAACAACGTATGTTGTTATGCGGTTTGACCGACAAAGATCTTCGTAGAATATGTAGGAACCAATATGAGCATCCAGGTTCCGTTATTGGTTATTGACCGGAGATGAGTCTCGGTCATTTCTACATAGTTCTCGAACCCATATGGTCCGCACGCTTAACGTTCGGTGACGATTGGTATTGCGAGTTTATGTGTTTTGATGTACCGAAGTCCCGGATATGATCACGGACACGACGAGGAGTCTCGAAATGGTCGAGACATAAATATCGATATATTGGAAGGCTATGTTTGGACACCGGAATGGTTTCGGGTGAGTTCGGGCATTTACTGGAGTACCGGGGGTTACCGGAACCCCCGGGGAGTGTATGGGCCTTAATGGGCCTTAGTGGGAGAGAGGAGGAGGCGGCCAAGGTGGAGGGCGCGCCCCCAAGCCCAATCCGAATTGGGGTGGGGGGCCGGCCCCCCTTTCCTTCTCCCTCTCTCCCCTTCCTTCTCTCCTACTCCAACAAGGGAAAGGGGGAATCCTACTCCCACCGGGAGTAGGACTCCTCCCTTTGGGCGCGCCATAGAGGGCCGGCCCTGCCCCTCCTCCACTCCTTTATATATGGGGGAGGGGGCACCCCATAGACAGACAAGTTGATTGTTTAGCCGTGTGCGGTGCCCCTCCATATATTTCCACCTCGATCATATCGTTGTAGTGCTTAGGCCAAGCCCTGCGTCGGTAACTTTATCATCACCATCATCACGCCATCGTCCTGACGAAGCTCTCCCTCGACACTCAGCTGGATCTAGAGTTCGTGGGACGTTACTGAGCTGAACATGTGCAGATCGCGGAGGTGCCGTACTTTCGGTACTAGGATCGGTCGGATCGTGAAGACGTACGACTACACCAACCACGTTGTCATAATGCTTCCACTTCTGGTCTACGAGGGTACGTGGCCAACACGCTCCCCTCTCGTTGCTATGCATCACCTAGATGGATCTTGCGTGTGCGTAGGAATTTTTTTGAAATTATTGCGTTCCCCAATAGGCGATCCCTCAACCGGCAACCGCCAAGCACCATTCTAATGATAGGACCGAGAAGAGCAGGCTCAGGGAGAGAGAGAGAGAGAGAGAGGTGCCATTAGCTGATTCTGCGCCGCTGCTGAGGATGCGTTCGTCCGCCTCTGCTGCCGCTTCAGAGAGAGAGAGAGAGGTGTTGGGGATCGTAGCAGAAATTTAAAATTTTCTACGCATCACCAAGATCAATCTATGGAGTAATCTAGCAACGACGGGAAGGAGAGTGCATCTACATACCCTTGTAGATCGCTAAGCAGAAGCGTCGCAAGAACGCGGATGAAGGATTCGTACTTGCAGCGATTCAGATCGTGGTTGATTCCGATCTAAGCGCCGAACAACGGCGCCTCCGCATTCAACACACGTGCAGCCCGGTGACGTCTCCCACGCCTTGATCTAGCAAGGGAAGAAGGCGAGATTGGGGAAGACTCCATCCAGTAGCAGCACGACGGCGTGGTGGTGAAGGAGGAGCGTGGCAATCCTGCAGGGCTTCGCCAAGCACCGCGGGAGAGGAGGACTTGGGAGAGGGGGAGGGCTGTGCCAGAACTTGGGTGCAGCTGCCCTCCCACCCCCACATATATATAGGGGCAAGGGAGAGGGGGGCCGGCCCCCTCAGATCCAATCTGAGGAGGGGGCGGCGGCCAGGGGGGTTGCCTTGCCCCCAAGGCAAGGGGGCGCCCCCCCTTTAGGGTTCCCCTTAAACCCTAGGAGCATGGGCCCTAGGGGGGAGGCGCCCAGCCCACTAAGGGGCTGGTCCCTCTCCACACACAGCCCATAGGGCCCTCAGGGGCAAGTGGACCCTCCCGGTGGACCCCCGGAACCCCTTTGGTGGTCCCGGTACAATACCGGTAACCCCTGAATTATTCCGGTGACCGTATGATGACTTCCCATATATAAATCTTTACCTCCGGACCATTACGGAACTCCTCGTGACGTCTGGGATCTCATCCGGGACTCCGAATAACATTTGGTAACCACGTACATCTATTCCCTATAACCCTAGTGTCATCGAACCTTAAGTGTGTAGACCCTACGGGCTCGGGAGTCATGCAGACATGGCCGAGACAACTCTCCGGTCAATAACCAACAACGGGATCTGGATACCCATGTTGGTTCCCACATGCTCCACGATGATCTCATTGGATGAACCACGATGTTAAGGATTCAATCAATCCCGTATACAATTCCCTTTGTTTATCGGTACGATACTTTCCCGAGATTCGATCGTCGGTATCTTGATACCTTGTTCAATCTCGTTACCGGCAAGTCTCTTTACTCGTTCCGTAACACATCATCCCGTGATCAACTCCTTGGTCACATTGTGCACATTATGATGATGTCCTACCGAGTGGGCCCAGAGATACCTCTCCGTTAGACGGAGTGACAAATCCCAGTCTCGATTCGTGCCAACCCAACAGATACTTTCGGAGATACCCGTAGTGCACCTTTATAGCCACCCAGTTACGTTGTGACATTTGGCACACCCAAAGCACTCCTACGGTATCCGGGAGTTGCACAATCTCATGGTCTAAGGAAATGATACTTGACATTAGAAAAGTTTTAGCATACGAACTACACGATCTTGTGCTAGGCTTAGGATTGGGTCTTGTCCATCACATCATTCTCCTAATGATGTGATCCCGTTATCAACGACATCCAATGTCCATGATCAGGAAACCGTAACCATCTATTGATCAACGAGCTAGTCAACTAGAGGCTTACTAGGGACATGGTGTTGTCTATGTATCCACACATGTACCTGAGTTTCCTATCAATAAAATTCTAGCATGGATAATAAACGATTATCATGAACAATGAAATATAATATAATAATAACTAATTTATTATTGCCTCTAGGGCATATTTCCAACAGTCTCCCACTTGCACTAGAGTCGATAATCTAGTTCACATCGCCATGTGATTAACACTCACAGGTCACATCGCCATGTGACCAACATTCAAAGAGTTTACTAGACTCAATAATCTAGTTCACATCACTATGTGATTAACACTCCATGAGTTCTGGGTTTGATCATGTTATGCTTGTGAGAGAGGTTGTAGTCAACGGGTCTGCAATATTCAGATCCCTATGTATTTTGCAAAACTTTATGTCATATCGTAGATGGTGCTACCATGTTCCACTTGGAGCTATTCCAAATTGTTGCTCCATTATACGTATCCGGTATCTCTACTCAGAACTATCCGGATAGGTGTCAAGCTTGCATCGACGTAACTCTTTACGTCGAACTCTTTATCACCTCCATAACCGAGAAACGTTTCCTTATTCCTCTAAGGATAATTTTGACCGCTATCTGGTGATCCACTCCTAGATCTCCTTTGTACCCTCTTGCCAGACATGTGGCAAGGCACACATCTGGTGCCGTACTCAGCATGGCATACCGTATAGAGCCTATGACAAAAGCATAGGGGACGACCTTCGTCCTTCCTCTTTCTTCTACCGTGGTCAATCTGAGTCTTACTCAACTTCACACCTTACAACTCAGGTAAGAACCCCTTCTTTGACTGATCTATTTTGAACTCCTTCAAAAACATGTCAAGGTGTGCGTTCTTTGAAAGTATCATCAGGCGTTTTGATCTATCTCTATAGATCTTGATGCCCAATATGTAAGCAGCTTTATCCAGGTCTTCCTTTGAAAAACACTCTTCAATCAACCATTTATGCTTTCCAGAAATTCTACATTATTTCGGATCAACAATATGTCATCCACATATACTTATCAGAAATGTTGTAGTGCTCCCACTCACTTTCTTGTAAATACAAGTTTCTAGCAAACATTGTATAAACCTAAAAGCTTTGATCACTCCATCAAATCATATATTCTAACTCCAAGATGCTTGCTCTAGTCCATAGAAGGATTTGGAGCCATCATACCTTTTAGCATCCTTAGGATCGACAAAACTTTGATTGTATCACATACAACTCTTTCTTACGAAAACTGGTAAGAAAACTTGTTTTTGACATCCATCTGTCAGATTTCATAATCGAAAAATACAGCTAATGCTAACATGATTCCGACGGACTTAAGCATCGCTACGGGTGAGAAATTCTCATCATAGTCAACTCCTTGAACTTGTTAAAATACTCTTTCCCACAAGTCGAGCTTCATAGATGGTAACATTACCGCCCACATCCGTCTTCTTCTTAAAGATCCATTTATCTCAATGGCTTGCCGATCATCGGGCAAGTCCACCAAAGTCCATACTTTGTTCTGATACATGGATCCTATCTCGGATTTCATGGCTTCTAACCATTTGTCGGAATACGGGCCCACCATCGCTTCTCCATAGTTCGTAGGTTCATTGTTGTCCAACAACATGATATCTAAAACAGGATTACCGTACCACTCAGGAGTAGTACATATCCTTGTCGACCTATGAGGTTCGATAGCAACTTGATCTGAAGCTTCATGATCACTATCATTAACTTCCTATTCAACAAACGTAGGCGCCACAGAAAACATCTTTCTATGTTGCATCACTCCCTGGTTGAAGTAAAGGTTTGACAACCTCATCAAGTTCTATCTTCCTCCCACTCAATTCTTTCGAGAGAAACTCCTTCTCGAGAAAGGACCCGTTCTTAGTGACAAACAATTTGCCCTCGGATCTGAGATAGAAGGTATACCCAACTGTCACCTTTGGGTATCCTATGAAGATGTGTTTGTCCGCTTTTGGGTTCAAACTTCTCCGGCTGAAGCCTTAAGCATCGCAGCCCCAAACATTAAGAAACGACAATTTTTGGTTTCTTGCCAAACCATATTCATACGACGTCGTCTCAACAGACTTAGATGGTGTTCTTTCTAAAGTTAATGCAGCTGTCGCTAACACATATCCTCAAAATGAAAATGGTAGATCGGTAAGAGACATCATAGATCGCACCATATGTCATAAGGTTCGATTACGACGTCCGGACACACCATTACCCTGTGGTGTTCCAGGTGGCTTCAACTATGAAACAATTCCACAATGTCTTAACTGATTGCCAAACTCATAACTCAGAAAATCCCCTTTGATCAGATCGTAGGAACATGATCTTCTTGTTATGATGATTCTTAACTTCACTCTGAAATCGCTTCAACTTTTCAAACGTTTCAGACTTGTGCTTCATTAAGTAAATATACCTATATCTACTCAAATCATCAGTGAAGATGAGAAAATAGCGATATCCACCGCACGCTTCAATTCTCATTGGATCACATGCATCAGCATGTATGATTTCCAACAAGTCACTTGCCCGTTTCATTGTACCTGAAAACGGGGTCTTAGTCATCCTGCCCATGAGGCATGGCTCGCATGTGTCAAGCGATTCAAAATCAAGTGTCTCCAAACATCCATCGACATGGAGTTTCTTCATGCATCTTACGCCAATATGACCTAAGCGGTAGTGCCACAAGAAAGTGGTACTATCATTATTAACTCTACATCTTTTGGCGTGAACATGCGTATTACCACGACCGAGATTCAATGAACCATTCACATAGGGTGCATGACCATGAAAGGTATTATTCATGTAAACAGAATAACCATTATTCTCTAACTTAAATGAATAACCATATTGCAATGAACATGATCTAATCATATTCATGCTCAACGTAGACACCTGATAGCATTTATCTAGGTTCAATACTAATCCCGAGGGCAGATCGAGTGTGCGATGGTGATCTCATCAACTTTGGAAACACTTCCAACACACATCGCCACCTCGCCCTTAGCCAGTCTCCGTTTAGTCCGTAGCTTTTGCTTCAAGTCACCAATAATAGTAACTGAACCGGTATCCAATACCCAGGTGCTACCAGGAGTACTAGTGAGGTACACATTAATAACACGTATATACTTTGTTGAAGTTGCCAGCCTTCTTATCTACCATGCATTTGGGGTAATTCCGCTACCAGTGACCGTTCCCCTTACAATAGAAGCACTTAGTCTCGGGTTTGGGTTCAACCTTGGGTTCCTTCACTGGAGCGGCAACTGGTTTGCCATCCTTGAAGTTTCCCTTCTAGCCCTTGCCCTTCTTGAAACCAGTGGTCTTGTTAAACCATCAACACTTGATGCTCCTTCTTGATTTCTACCTTTTGCGGTCTTAAGCACCGCGAACAGCTCCGGGATCAACTCCATCCCTTGCATGTCATAGTTCACCACGAAGATCTAGTAGCTTAGTGATAGTGGCTAGAGAACTCTATCAATGACTATCTTATCTGGAAGTTTAACTCCCACTTGATTTAAGTGATTGTAGCACCCAGACATTCTGAGCACATGCTCACTAGCTGAGCTATTCTCCTCCATCTTGTTGGCAAAAGAACTTGTCAGAGGTCTCATACCTCTCAATACGGGCATGAGCCTGAAATCCCAATTTCAGCTCTTGGAATATCTCATATGTCTTATGGCATTCAAAACGTCATTGGAATCCCGATTCTAAGCCGTGAAGTATGGTGCACTAAACTATCAAGTAGTCATCAGGATGTGTCTGTCAGGTGTTCACAACATCCACAGACGATGTTGTAGGGGTTTGCACATCGAGTGGTGCATCAAAGACGTAAGCCTTCTGTGTAGCAGTGAGGACACTCCTCGGACTACGGACCCAGTCCGCATCATTGCTTACAATATCTTTCAACTTGGTCTTTCTCTAGGAACGTATTGAAACAGGGAGCTACAACGTGAGCTATTTATCTACAACATATTTGCAAAGATAATTTAGACTATGTTCATGATAATTAAGTTCATCTAATCAAATTATTCAATGAACTCCCACTCAAACAGACATCCCTCTAGTCATCTAAGTGTAACATGATCCGAGTCAATTAGGCCGTGTCCAATCATCACGTGAGACGGACTAGTCAACATCGGTGAACATCTTCATGTTGATCATATATTCTATACGACTCATGCTCGACCTTTCGGTCTTCCGTGTTCCGAGGCCATGTCTGTACATGCTAGGCTCGTCAAGTTAACCTAAGTGTATTGCGTGTGTAAATCTGGCTTACACCCGTTGTATTCAAACGTTATAATCTATCACACCAGATCATCACGTGGTGCTTCGAAACAACGAACCTTCGCAACGACGCACAGTTAGGGGGAACACTTTCTGGAAATTATTACGAGGGATCATCTTATTTAAGCTGCCGGTTGTCATACTCATCAACATGCAAGTCGTGATTCCTATTACAAGAACATGATCAATCTCATACATCACATATATCATTCATGACATCCTTTTGGCCATATCACATCACAAGGCATATGCTGCAACAACAAGTTAGACGTCCTCTAATTGTTGTTGCAAATTTTTACGTGGCTGCTATAGGTTTCTACCAAGAACGTTTCTTACCTACGCCAAAACCACAACGTGATATGCCAATTTCTATTTACCCTTCATAAGGACCCTTTTCATCGAATCCGATCCGACTAAAGTGGGAGAGACAGACACCCGCTAGCCACCTTATGCAACTAGTGCATGTCAGTCGGTGGAACCAGTCTCACGTAAGCGTACGTGTAAGGTCGGTCCGGGCCGGTTCATCCCACGATGCCGCCGAATCAAGATAAGACTAGTAACGGCAAGTAAATTGACAAAATCAACGCCCACAACAACTTGTGTTCTACTCGTGCATAGAAACTACGCATAGACCTAGCTCTTGATGTCACTGCTGGGGATCGTAGCAGAAATTTAAAATTTTCTACGCATCACCAAGATCAATCTATGGAGTAATCTAGCAACGAGGGGAAGGAGAGTGCATCTACATACCCTTGTAGATCGCTAAGCGGAAGCATTGCAAGAACGCGGATGAAGGAGTCGTACTTGCAGAGATTCAGATCACAGTTGATTCCGATCTAAGCGCCGAACAACAGCGCCTCCGTGTTCAACACACGTGCAGCCCGGTGACGTCTCCCACGCCTTGATCTAGCAAGGGGAGAAGGTGAGGTTGGGGAAGACTCCATCCAGCAGCAGCACGACGGCGTGGTGGTGACGGAGGAGCGTGGCAATCCTGCAGGGCTTCGCCAAGCACCGCGGGAGAGGAGGACTTGGGAGAGGGGGAGGGCTGCACCAGAACTTGGGTGCGGCTGCCCTCCCACCCCCACATATATATAGGGGCAAGGGAGAGGGGGGCCGGCCCCCTCAGATCCAATCTGAGGAGGGGGCGGCGGCCAGAGGGGTTGCCTTGCCCCCCAAGGCAAGGGGGCGCCCCCCCTTTAGGGTTCCCCTTAAACCCTAGGCGCATGGGCCCTAGGGGGGAGGCGCCCAGCCCACTAAGGGGCTAGTCCCTCTCCACACACAGCCCATAGGGCCCTCCGGGGCAGGTGGACCCTCCCGGTGGACCCCCGAAACCCCTTTGGTGGTCCCGGTACAATACCGGTAACCCCTGAATTATTCCGGTGACCGTATGATGACATCCCATATATAAATCTTTATCTCCGGACCATTCCGGAACTCCTCGTGACGTCCGGGATCTCATCCGGGACTCCTAATAACATTTGGTAACCACATACATCTATTCCCTATAACCCTAGCGTCATCGAACCTTAAGTGTGTAGACCCTACGGGCTCGGGAGTCATGCAGACATGGCCGAGACAACTCTTCGGTCAATAACCAACAGCGGGATCTGGATACCCATGTTGGTTCCCACATGCTCCACGATGATCTCATCGGATGAACCACGATGTCAAGGATTCAATCAATCCCGTATACAATTCCCTTTGTCTATCGGTATGATACTTGCCCGAGATTCGATCGTCGGTATCCCGATACCTTATTCAATCTCGTTACCGGCAAGTCTCTTTACTCGTTCCGTAACACATCATCCCGTGATCAACTCCTTGGTCACATTGTGCACATTATGATGATGTCCTACCGAGTGGGCCCAGAGATACCTCTCCGTTACACGGAGTGACAAATCCCAGTCTCGATTCGTGCCAACCCAACAGACACTTTCGGAGATACCCGTAGTGCACCTTTATAGCCACCCAGTTACGTTGTGATGTTTGGCACACCCAAAGCACTCCTCGGTATCCGGGAGTTGCACAATCTTATGGTCTAAGGAAATGATACTTGACATTAGAAAAGCTTTAGCATACGAACTACACGATCTTGTGCTAGGCTTAGGATTGGGTCTTGTCCATCACATCATTCTCCTAATGATGTGAACCTGTTATCAATGACATCCAATGTCCATGGTCAGGAAACCGTAACCATCTATTGATCAACGAGCTAGTCAACTAGAGGCTTACTAGGGACATGGTGTTGTCTATGTATCCACACATGTATCTGAGTTTCCTATCAATACAATTCTAGCATGGATAATAAACGATTATCATGAACAATGAAATATAATATAAAAATAACTAATTTATTATTGCCTCTAGGGCATATTTCCAACAAGAGGATTTGATCCCCGTTGCCGCTGAGGATGTCTTCATCCCCATCCGCCGTTCCAGAGCTCCACCCGCCTACACAGTCCTTCATGCAGCCCTACGTCTCGGAGCCAGCAAGAACACCATCGCCATCCTCTGCAAATCAAAGAAAAGATCACGCCCCACAGCTGCCGCCCAGTGAGCGCCACAAAAGAGGCACCCAGCGATGCATAGGCTAAAACAGGTTTCACGCACGCCATGAGACGCCTGAGCAAGCCCATTTCAAACCGACCATCCCAAAGTCAGGCCCACTTACTGCCAACGGTTGCTCAAAAAAAGTTATCCCCAACCAACATGGCCCCGACGCACCAAATGGTCTCATTTCCTGGGAGCTTAGTATTTCTAGTGATATGGCATAGTCCATGCGCTGACCCATACATACTCTAGTCATCGGGAAGTTTCCCCTAGCTTTGACATGCGCGCTCGGGTTGTTGGGGAATGCAGTAATTCAAAAAATTCCTACACACACGCTGTAACGCCCCGGATACAACTTTCCACATTCGTAACTCCGAACCTTGCCTTTTCTGGAGTTGTGTTGTGAGATTCCCTTCGTGGTTGGGTTTTGTATTTGTTTTGCTTTTTTTTCATGTCATGCATTTCATATCATGTCATTATGTGCATCGCTTTTTCATACGTGTTCGTCTCATGCATCCGAGCATTTTCCCCGTTGTCCGTTTTGCAATCCGGCACTCCCTCATGCACCCGGCTCACTCCTCTTGTCTCTTTTCGTGAGCGGGTGTTAAACGTTCTCGGAATGGACCAAGATTTTCCAAGTGGCCTTGGTACACCACCGGTAAACCGCGTGTCAAATTTCGTGCTGTTTGGAGTCCGTTTGATACTCCAACGGTTAACTGGGGAACCGTAAAGGCCTCGTGTGTGTTGCAGCCCAACACCCCTCCAAGACGGCCCAATAACTCATCCAAACCCCTTCCATGTCCTCCGTCGTCAGATCACGATCGTGTGGGCGAAAACTACACTCCATTTGGACACTCATACCTCCTCCTACCTATAAATATGTGTCTCCCTCCGAAAACTTGCAGTGCAAACCCTAGATCCACTCCTCCTCGCGCCACCGGACATGTCCGTCCGCCTTCGGACGCGTCCACCGCCGCCGCCACATCACTCTGCCCAATCCAAGCATGCCACGTCAGCCACAACCGCCTCTGCAGCCAATCCAAGCGCGCCACCTGTCCCGCCGCCCATTCCTCCTCGCCGCCACAACCGCGCAGGCCCGCGAGCCCACGGCCGGCCCGCCCGGGCCCAGATTTGTGCGCCGCCACCAACCGTCTCGCTCCCCGCGGCTCCTCGCCGGCGTTCGCCGCCTCGCCACGGCAACCTCGCGCCGGCCACCAGAGTCGTTGACCTCCCGCGCTGGAGCCCCGCCGTCGCCGATCCGGGCGGAGCCGCCGACCTCGCCCCCGGATCCGCCCGTCTCTCCGCCGCCGCACCTCATCCCGGCCATCTCCGGCGTCCTCCTCTCGCTGCAGCAGCTCCCCGGCGCTGGAGCCCCGGATCCGCCGGCCTCCGCTCGCACCTCAATCTCTGGCCTCCCTCCACCTCACTGGCGCGTCGCCTCCTCGTCCCCGCCACCGGAGTCGCCATGGCCGTCCTCCTCTTGCCGCCTGCGATCCAAAGACCGCCGTGGACCGGTGAACCGGCCGGTTCGCTGAGGAACCCGGTCCGGTCAACTCGGTCCGTGACCGTCGCCCGTGAGCCGCCCTGGACCGCCCCGGTTTTCCACCTTCAACCCCAAGCCGCCCACAGGCCCTAGGTGAGCGTCGCCCGTCTAAACCCCGCCCTGTGCGCATCATAGCTATTCCCCGCTCAACTATTTTTCCACTAAGTCCCGAATCTGTGACATTTTCATGCCATGTTCATTGCCTCGTATCTCCATGACTGTTGTTCCGTTTCATGCATTTGATATATCAAAATGTTCATTGCGAGATGCTCTTCATTTCATTCCATTGTGGCATGCTTGTTTGAGTCCATCTTGATGCCCTAATCATTGATGCAAGAGTGCTATAAAATGTTTCCTGTTGTTACTTATCCGATTACGATGATTTGTCATTTTTGTCACATTTGATGTGTGCATCATATGGGCATGAGCTCTACATGTATTTTGAACTATTCCATGCCATCTTTACATAGGTTCTTGCCATGTATTTTTTTGATCTTTGTGGTGACTAGCACAAGCATGCAAACTAGGCTTCGTGATATTGTTGTTTTTATGGACTTAGGATTTTACATAGGTTCTTGCCAACCTTGTTCTGCTGTTATTTTTATGCCATGTAAACATGATGCTACAGTGAGATCCATGCTTGTTTTGATTATCTTCAGTAAGGGTGTTTTGGACATATGGGTATGCTCTATCCATCCATGCCCCTGTTTGCAATTATGGAGTGTCCTAGCATGTCTTAATCTTGCTCTACTTTTGCTATTAAATGTTCCTGGCAGATTGTTTACATGTTAATCAACTATGCTATGATTGTTGTTAGTGATCCATGCACACTATGAACTTGCTATTGCCATGGTTAGCTTCGTGAACATGTCTTCTTGCTGTTAGTATGCTTATCTTGTCATGCAATGCCTTGTGGTGAGTGATTTGAGCTCGCAAAGATGCCTTCATAATTCTGTTTATGCCATGCTTAGTTTTTTGCCAAGTCTGAAACTGTTAACAGAACTTGCTATGTTTACATGGGTGCCATCATATCTTATGTGCCTTTTGGCTCATGTTCGGTAAGGGATTTTTGTCCTATGTATTTAGTAGATTCATGCCCTGCCTTGTGTTTCTATGATATGTTCCTGTAGTATGTTGTTTGCTTGCTCTAAACATGGCTTCCCGATGTTATTTCTGGCATGTTAATATTTTCACTAAGTCTGTGAAGCTGATATCTTTTGCACTTTTGTCATGCTTGTTTGAACCTACTCTTGTGTGATTTAGCCGTAGCTCAATGTTCATGTTTTGTCAAGCACCTTGATTACATCACTGCCATATGCTTTGTTGCTATGTTGGAGTGCAGTAGCTTAGTTTCTTGTTCCATTCTAGATGGCATCGTGCTGTCAATCGCAGAATTGCGCCACTATTGTTTTGCTTGCCATTTGCAAACCGTGCCTCCGTTTCCGGTGATCTTTATATCGATTTCAACCGAAATCATCTCATATTTCCAGCGGCACACTTGGTTTGCCAAGTTGATGTCTTGTTCATTCTTTCTCTTCCGGAGCACGCATATGCATTGCATTTCACATCTCGCATATCCTGCCATATATTGCATCATGTTGCTTGCGCATTGCATCATGATTGATTGTTGGTCATTTGCTTGTGTTCTTGCCTTGGGTAGAGCTAGGAGACGAGTACGTGATCGAGGAACCTATTGAGTACGCTAACGAGGATCAAGCTTTCGTCAACCCTGAGAACTTTGCAGACAAGATGACCATACCCTTGAAATCACTTCTACCTTTGCTTGCTAGTTGTTCGCTCTATTGCTATTCCATGCTACCTACCGCTTGCTATAACATGCCTCCCATATTGCCATGTCAAGCCTCTAACCCTCTTTTCCTAGCAAACCGTTGTTTGGCTATGTTACCGCTTTGCTCAGCCCCTCTTATAGCGTTGCTAGTTGCAGGTGAAGATGAAGTTTGTTCCTTGTTGAAACATGGATATTGTTGGGATATCATTATTATCTCTTATTTACTTTAATGCATCTATATAGTTGGTAAAGGGTGGAAGGCTCGGCCTTATGCCTGGTGTTTTGTTCCACTCTTGCCGCCCTAGTTTCCGTCATACCGGTGTTATGTTCCTTGATTTTGCGTCCCTTACGCGGTTGGGTGTTATGGGCACCTTGACAGTTCGCTTTGAATAAAACTCCTCCAGCAAGGCCCAACCTTGGTTTTACATTTGCCTAACAACCTATCACCTTCCCTTGGGTTCTACAGACTCAAGGGTCATCTTTATTTTAACCCCCCCGGGCCAGTGCTTCTCTACGTGTTGGTCCGAACCAGATCCACTTGCGACGCCACCTTGGGGAAACTTGAGGGCTGGTTTTAGCTGTACGTAGTGTTCATCCGGTGTTGCCCTGAGAACAAGATATGTGCAGGTCCTATCAGGATGTCGGCGCATCGAGCGGTCTTGCTGGTCTTGTTTTACCATTGTCAAAATGTCTTGTAATCGGGATTCCGAGACTGATCAGGTCTTCCCGGGAGAAGGAATATCCTTCGTTGACCGTGAGAGCTTGTGATGGGCTAAGTTGGGACACCCCTGCAGGGTTTGAACTTTTGAAAGCCATGCCCGCAGTTATGTGGCAGATGGGAATTTGTTAATATCCGGTTGTAGAGAACTTAACACTTAACTTAATTAAAATGAATCAACCGCGTGTGTAGCCGTGATGGTCTCTTTTCGGCGGAGTCCGGGAAGAGAACACGGTCTCGTGTTATGCTTGAACGTAAGTAGCTTCAGGATCACTTCTTGATCACTATTAGCCTCTCACCATGCTTTGCTTCTCTTCTCTCTCTCTTTTGCGTAAGTTAGCCACCATATATGCTAGTGCTTCCTGCAGCTCCACCTCACTACCCTTTCCTACCTTTAAGCTTAAATAGTCTTAATCGCGAGGGTGTGAGATTGCTGAGTCCCCATGACTCACAGATACTTCCAAACAGATGCAGGTGCCGATGATGCCAATGCAGGTGACGTAACCGAGCTCAAGTGGGAGCTCGATGAAGATCTTGTTCGATGTTTTATGTCTTTTCCGGTTGATCAGTAGTGGAGCCCAGTTGGGACGATCGGGGATCTAGCATTTGGGGTTGTCTTTCTTTGTTTTGGTTCCGTAGTCGCACCTTGATTGTATTCTGGATGATGTATGACTATTTATGTTTTGTGTGAAGCAGCGATTGTAAGCCGACTCTTTATCCCTTTCTTATTCAGTACATGGGATGTGTAAACATTACCCCTCTTGCGACATGCCTACCATGCGGCTATGCCTCTAAGTCGTGCCCCGACACGTGGGAGATATAGCCGCATTGTGGGAGTTACACACGCAAGATCTATCTAGGAGATGCATAGCAACGAGAGGGGAGGAGTGTTGTCCACGTACCCTCGTAGACCGTAAGTGGAAGCATTATGACAACGCGGTTGATGTAGTCGAGCGTCTTCACGATCCGACCGATCCTAGTACCGAAGGTACGACACCTCCGCGATCTGCACACGTTCAGCTCGGTGACGTCCCATGAACTCTAGATCCAGCTGAGTGTCGAGGGAGAGTTTCGTCAGCACGACGGCATGATGACGGTGATGATGAAGCTACCGGAACAGGGCTTCGCCTAAGAACCGTTATGATATGACCGAGGTAGATTATGGTGGAGGGAGGCACCGCACACGGCTAAGACAATGATCAACTTGTGTTTCTATGGGGTGCCCCCTTCCCCCGTATATAAAGGAGTGGAGGAGGGGGAGGGCCGGCCCTCTATGGCGCGCCCTAGGGGAGTCCTACTCCCATCGGGAGTAGGATTCCCCTTTCCATGTAGGAGTAGGAGAGGAAGGAAGGAGGAGAGAGGGAGGAAGGAAAGGGGGGCCGGCCTGTTGGAAATATGCCTTAGAGGCAATAATAAAATGGTTATTATTACATTTCTTTGTTCATGATAATTGTCTATTGTTCATGCTATAATTGTGTTATCCGGAAATCGTAATACATGTGTGAATACATAGACCACAACACGTCCCTAGTGAGCCTCTAGTTGACTAGCTTGTTGATCAAAAGATAGTCATGGTTTCCTGACTATGGACATTGGATGTCATTGATAACGGGATCACATCATTAGGAGAATGATGTGATGGACAAGACCCAACCCTAAGCATAGCTCTAAGATCATGTAGTTCGTTTGCTATAGCTTTTCCGAATGTCAAGTATCATTTCCTTAGACCATGAGATTGTGCAACTCCCGGATACCGTAGGAGTGCTTTGGGTGTGCCAAACGTCACAACGTAACTGGGTGACTATAAAGGTACACTACAGGTATCTCCGAAAGTGTCTGTTGGGTTGGCACGAATCGAGACTGGGATTTGTCACTCCGTATGACGGAGAGGTATCTCTGGGCCCACTCGGTAATGCATCATCATAATGAGATCAATTTGACCAAGTGGTTGATCACGGGATCATGCATTACGGTACGAGTAAAGTGACTTGCCGGTAACGAGATTGAACGAGGTATTGGGATACCGACGATCGAGTCTCGGGCAAGTAACGTACCGATTGACAAAGGGAATTGTATATGGATTGATTGAATCCTCGACATCGTGGTTCATCCGATGAGATCATCGAGGAGCATGTGGGAGCCAACATGGGTATCCAGATCCCGTTGTTGTTATTGACCGGAGAGTTGTCTCGGTCATGTCTACGTGTCTCCCGAACCCGTAGGGTCTACACACTTAAGGTTCGGTGATGCTAGGGTTGTTGAGATATTAGTATACGGTAACCCGAAAGTTGTTCGGAGTCCCGGATGAGATTCCGGACATCACGAGGAGTTCCGGAATGGTCCGGAGGTGAAGATTTATATATAGGAAGTCAAGTTTCGGCCATCGGGAAAGTCCCGGGGGTCCACCGGGTGGGGCCACCTATCCCGGAGGGCCCCATGGGCTGAAGTGGGAGGGGAACCAGCCCCTAGTGGGCTGGTGCGCCCCCCATGGGCCTCCCCCTGCGCCTAGGGTTGGAAACCCTAGGGGTGGGGGGCGCACCACTTGCCTTGGGGGGCAAGCCACCCCTTGGCCGCCGCCCTCCCTTGGAGATGACATCTCCTAGGGCCGGTGCCCCCTAGGGGTCCTATAAATAGTGGGGGGGGGGGAGGGCAGCCGCACCATAGCCCCTGGCCTCTCCCTCTCCCTCCCGTGATACTCCTCCATCTCCCTGTGCTCGGCGAAGCCCTGCCGAGATCACCGTTGCTTCCACCACCACGCCGTCGTGCTGCTGGATCTCCATCAACCTCTCCTTCCCCCTTGCTGGATCAAGTTGGAGGAGACGTCTTCCCAACTGTACGTGTGTTGAACGCGGAGGTGCCGTCCGTTCGGCGCTAGGTCATCGGTGATTTGGATCACGGCGAGTACGACTCCATCAACCCCGTTCTCTTGAACGCTTCCGCGTGCGATCTACAAGGGTATGTAGATGCACTCCTCTCTCCCTCGTTGCTAGATGACTCCATAGATTGATCTTGGTGATGCATAGAAAATTTTAAAATTCTGCTACGTTCCCCAACAGTGGCATCATGAGCTAGGTCTATGGGTAGTTTCTATGCACGAGTAAAACCCAAATCAGTTGTGGGCGTCGATATTATCCATTTGCTTGCCGTTACTAGTCTTATCTTGATTTGGCGGCATCGTGGGATGAAGCAGCCCGGACCGACCTTACACGTATGCTTACGTGAGAATGGTTCCACCGATTGACATGCACTAGTTGCATAAGGTGGCTGGCGGGTGTCTGTCTCTCCCACTTTAGTCGGATCGGATTCGATGAAAAGGGTCCTTATGAAGGGTAAATAGAAATTGGCATATCACGTTGTGGTTTTGGCGTAGGTAAGAAACGTTCTTGCTAGAAACCTATAGCAGCCACGTAAAAACTTGCAACAACAATTAGAGGACGTCTAACTTGTTTTTGCAGCATGTGCCGTGTGATGTGATATGGCCAAAAGGATGTGATGAATGAAATATGTGATGTATGAGATTGATCATGTTCTTGTAATAGGAATCACGACTTGCATGTCGATGAGTATGACAACCGACATGAGCCATAGGAGTTGTCTTTATTTATTTATGACCTGCGTGTCAACATAAACCTCATGTAATTACTTTACTTTATTGCTAAAGCGTTAGCCATAGTAGTAGAAGTAATAGATGACGAGACAACTTCAAGAAGACATGATGATGGAGATCATGATGATGGAGATCATGGTGTCATGCCGGTGACAACGATGATCATGGAGCCCCAAAGATGGAGATCAAAAGGAGCAAATGAAGTTGGCCATATCATGTCACTATTTGATTGCATGTGATGTTTATCATGTTTTACATCTTATTTGCTTAGAACGACGGTAGCTTAAATAAGATGATCCCTCGTAATAATTTCAAGAAAGTGTTCCCCCTAACTATGCACCGTTGCGAAGGTTCGTTGTTTCGAAGCACCACGTGATGATCGGGTGTGATAGATTCTAACGTTCGAATACAACGGGTGTAAGCCAGATTTACACACGCAATACACTTAGGTTGACTTGACGAGCCTAGCATGTACAGACATGGCCTCGGAACACGGAAGACCAAAAGGTCGAGCATGAGTCGTATAGAAGATACGATCAACATGAAGATGTTCACTGATGTTGGCTAGTCCATCTCACGTGATGATCGGACACGGCCTAGTTAAATCGTATCATGTTTCACTTAGATGACTGGAGGGATTTCTATCTGAGTGGGAGTTCATTGAGTAATTTGATTAGATGAACTTAATTATCATGAACTTAGTCTAAAATCTTTACAATATGTCTTGTAGATCAAATGGCCCATGTTGTCCTCAACTTCAATGCGTTCCTAGAGAAAACCAAGCTGAAAGATGATGGCAGCAACTATACGGACTGGGTCCGGAACCTGAGGATCATCCTCATAGCTTCCAAGAAAGATTATGTCCTAGAAGCACCGCTAGGTGACGCACCCATCCCAGAGAACCAAGACGTTATGAACGCTTGGCAGTCACGTGCTGATGATTACTCCCTCGTTCAGTGCGGCATGCTTTACAGCTTAGAACCGGGGCTCCAAAAGCGTTTTGAGAGACACGGAGCATATGAGATGTTCAAAGAGCTGAAAATGGTTTTCCAAGCTCATGCCCGGGTCGAGAGATATGAAGTCTCCGACAAGTTCTTCGGCTGTAAGATGGAGGAAAATAGTTCTGTCAGTGAGCACATACTCAAAATGTCTGGGTTGCATAACCGCTTGACTTAGCTGGGAGTTAATCTCCCGGATGACGCGGTCATTGACAGAATCCTTCAGTCGCTTCCACCGAGCTTCAAGAGCTTTGTGATGAACTTCAATATGCAGGGGATGGAAAAGACCATTCCTGAGGTATATTCAATGCTGAAATCAGCAGAGGTGGAAATCAAAAAGGAACATCAAGTGTTGATGGTGAATAAAACCACTAAGTTCAAGAAAGGCAAGGGTAAGAAGAACTTCAAGAAGGACATCAAGGGAGTTGCCGCACCCGGTAAGCAAGCTGCCGGGAAGAAGCCAAAGAATGGACCCAAGCCCGAGACTGAGTGTTTTTATTGCAAGGGAAGTGGTCACTGGAAGCGGAACTGCCCCAAATACTTAGCAGACAAGAAGGCCGGCAACACTAAAGGTATATGTGATATACATGTAATTTATGTGTACCTTACCAGTACTCGTAGTAGCTCCTGGGTATTTGATACCGGTGCGGTTGCTCACATTTGTAACTCAAAGCAGGGGCTGCGGAATGAGCGGAGACTAGCGAAGGACAAGGTGACGATGCACGTCGGGAATGGTTCCAAGGTTGATGTGATCGCCGTCGGCACGCTGCCTCTACATTTACCTACGGAATTAGTTTTAAACCTCAATAATTGTTATTTAGTGCCAGCTTAGAGCATGAACATTGTATCAGGATCTCGTTTAATTCGAGATGGCTACTCATTTAAATCCGAGAATAATGGTTGTTCTATTTATATGAGAGATATGTTTTATGGTCATGCTCCGTTGGTGAATGGTTTATTCTTAATGAATCTCGAGCGTAATGTTATACATATTCATAGTGTGAATACCAAAAGATGTAAGGTTGATAATGATAGTCCCACATACTTGTGGCACTGCCGCCTTGGTCACATAGGTGTCAAACGCATGAAGAAGCTCCATGCCGATGGACTTTTGGAGTCTCTTGATTACGAATCATTTGACACGTGCGAACCATGCCTCATGGGTAAAATGACCAAGACTCCGTTCTCAGGAACAATGGAGCGAGCAACCAACTTATTGGAAATCATACATACTGATGTGTGCGGTCCAATGAGTGTTGAGGCTCGCGGTGGCTATCGTTATGTTCTCACCCTCACTGATGACTTGAGTAGATATGGGTATGTCTACTTAATGAAACACAAGTCTGAGACCTTTGAAAAGTTCAAGGAATTTCAGAGTGAGGTTGAGAATCAACGTGACAGGAAAATCAAGTTCTTGCGATCAGATCGTGGGGGAGAATACTTGAGTCACGAATTTGGCACACACTTAAGAAAATGTGGAATAGTTTCACAACTCACGCCGCCTGGAACACCTCAGCGTAATGGTGTGTCCGAACGTCGTAATCGCACTCTATTGGATATGGTGCGATCTATGATGTCTCTTACCGATCTACCGCTGTCATTTTGGGGCTATGCTTTAGAGACTGCCGCATTCACTTTAAATAGGGCTCCGTCGAAATCCGTTGAGACGACACCGTATGAATTATGGTTTGGGAAGAAACCTAAGTTGTCGTTTCTAAAAGTTTGGGGATGCGATGCTTATGTCAAGAAACTTCAACCTGAAAAGCTCGAACCCAAATTGGAAAAATGCGTCTTCATAGGATACCCTAAATAAACTATTGGGTATACCTTCTACCTCAGATCCGAAGGCAAGATCTTTGTTGCCAAGAATGGGTCCTTTCTAGAGAAAGAGTTTCTCTCGAAAGAAATAAGTGGGAGGAAAGTAGAACTTGATGAAGTATTACCTCTTGAACCGGTAAGTGGCGCAGCTCAATAAAATGTTCCTGAGGTGCCTGCACCGACTAGAGAGGAAGTTAATAATGATGATCATGAAACTTCAGATCAAGTTGCTACTGAACTTCGTAGGTCCACGAGGACACGTTCCGCACCAGAGTGGTACGGCAATCCTGTCTTGGAAATTATGTTGTTAGACAACGGTGAACCTTCGAACTATGAAGAAGCGATGGCGGGCCCGGATTCTGACAAATGGCTGGAAGCCATGACATCCGAGATAGGATCCATGTATGAAAACAAAGTATGGACTTTGACTGACTTGCCCGATGATCGGCGAGCCATAGAAAATAAATGGATCTTTAAGAAGAAGACATACACGGATGGTAACGTAACCATCTATAAAGCTCGGCTTGTCGCTAAGGGTTATCAACAAGTTCAAGGGGTTGACTACGATGAGACTTTCTCACCCGTAGCGAAGCTGAAGTCCGTCCGAATCATGTTAGCAATTGCCGCATTCTATGATTATGAGATATGGCAAATGGACGTCAAAACGGCATTCCTTAATGGTTTCCTTAAGGAAGAATTGTATATGATGCAGCCGGAAGGTTTTGTCGATCCTAAGAATGCTAACAAGGTGTGCAAGCTCCAACGCTCGATTTATGGGCTGGTGCAAGCATCTCGGAGTTGGAACATTCGTTTTGATGAGATGATCAAAGCGTTTGGGTTTACGCAGACTTATGGAGAAGCCTGCATTTACAAGAAAGTGAGTGGGAGCTCTGTAGCATTTCTCATATTGTATGTGGATGACATACTGTTGATGGGAAATGATATAGAATTCTTGGAAAGCATAAAGGCCTACTTGAACAAGTGTTTTTCAATGAAGGATCTTGGAGAAGCTGCTTATATATTAGGCATCAAGATCTATAGAGATAGATCGAGACGCCTCATTGGTCTTTCACAGAGTATGTACCTTGACAAGATATTGAAGAAGTTCAAAATGGATCAGTCAAAGAAGGGGTTCTTGCCTGTATTGCAAGGTACGATATTGAGCACGGCTCAATGCCCGACCACGACAGAAGAT
Organism: Triticum aestivum; assembly: GCF_018294505.1. Taxonomy (NCBI): domain Eukaryota; kingdom Viridiplantae; phylum Streptophyta; class Magnoliopsida; order Poales; family Poaceae; genus Triticum; species Triticum aestivum. The sequence continues at coordinate 29,635,753 of NC_057806.1, read as the reverse complement.
AGAGAAAAGATGAGTGTCATCCCCTATGCCTCGGCCATACGGTCTATCATGTATGCTATGCTGTGTACCAGACCTGATGTAAACCTTGCCGTAAGTTTGGTAGGAAGGTACAAAAGTAATCCCGGCATGGAACACTGGACAGCAGTCAAGAATATCCCTAAGTACCTGAAAAGGAGTAAGGATATGTTTCTCGTTTATCGAGGTGACGAAGAGCTCGTTGTAAAGGATTGTGTCGATGCTAGCTTCGACACAGATCTGGATGACTCTAAGTCATAAACCGGATACGTGTATATTTTGAATGGTGGGGCAGTAAGCTGGTGCAGTTGCAAGCAAAGCGTTGTGGTGTGATCTACATGTGAAGCCGAGTACATGGCAGCCTCGGAGGCAGCACAAGAGGCAATCTGGGTGAAGGAGTTCATTACCGACCTAGGAGTCATACCCAATGCGTCGGGCCTGATGACTCTCTTCTGTGACAACACTGGAGCCATTGCCCTTGCCAAGGAGCCCAGGTTTCACAGGAAGACCAGGCATATCAAGCGTCGCTTCAACTCCATTCATGAAAGTGTTCAAAATGGAGACATAGATATTTGTAAAGTACCTACGGACCTGAATGTAGCAGATCCGTTGACTAAACCTCTCCCTAGAGCAAAACATGATCAACACCAGAACTGCATGGGTGTTCGGTTCATCACAATGTAACTAGACTATTGACTCTAGTGCAAGTGGGAGACTGTTGGAAATATGCCCTAGAGGCAATAATAAAATGGTTATTATTATATTTCTTTGTTCATGATAATTGTCTATTATTCATGCCATAATTGTGTTATCCGGAAATCGTAATACATGTGTGAATACATAGACCACAACACGTCCCTAGTGAGCCTCTAGTTGACTAGCTCGTTGATCAAAAGATAGTCATGGTTTCCTGACTATGGACATTGGATGCCATTGATAACGGGATCACATCATTAGGAGAATGATGTGATGGACAAGACCCAATACTAAGCATAGCTCTAAGATCGTGTAGTTTGTTTGCTATAGCTTTTCCAAATGTCAAGTATCATTTCCTTAGACCATGAGATTGTGCAACTCCCGGATACCGTAGGAGTGCTTTGGGTGTGCCAAACGTCACAACGTAACTGGGTGACTATAAAGGTACACTACAGGTATCTCTGAAAGTGTCTGTTGGGTTGGCACGAATCGAGACTGGATTTTTTTCACTCCGTATGACGGAGAGGTATCTCTGGGCCCACTCGGTAATGCATCATCATAATGAGATCAATGTGACCAAGTGGTTGATCACGGGATCATGCATTATGGTACAAGTAAAGTGACTTGCCAGTAACGAGATTGAACGAGGTATTGGGATACCGACGACCGAGTCTCGGGCAAGTAACGTACCGATTGACAAAGGGAATTGTATATGGATTGATTGAATCCTCGACATCGTGGTTCATCAGATGAGATCATCGAGGAGCATGTGGGAGCCAACATGGGTATCCAGATCCCGCTGTTGGTTATTGACCGGAGAGTCGTCTCGGTCATGTCTGCGTGTCTCCCGAACCCGTAGGGTCTACACACTTAAGGTTCGGTGATGCTAGGGTTGTTGAGATATTAGTATACGGTAACCCGAAAGTTGTTCGAAGTCCCGGATGAGATCCCGGACGTCACGAGGAGTTCCGGAATGGTCTGGAGGTGAAGATTTATATATAGGAAGTCAAGTTTCGGCCATCGGGAAAGTTTCGGGGGTAATCGGTATTGTACCGGGACCACCGGAAGGGTCCCGGGGGTCCACCGGGTGGGGCCACCTATCTCGAAGGGCCCCATGGGCTGAAGTGGGAGGGGAACCAGCCCCTAGTGGGCTGGTGCGCTCCCCCATGGGCCTCCCCCTGCGCCTAGGGTTGGAAACCCTAGGGGTGGGGGGCGCACCACTTGCCTTGGGGGACAAGCCACCCCTTGGCCGCCGCTGCCCCTTGGAGATGGCATCTCCTAGGGCCGGCGCCCCCTAGGGGTCCTATAAATAGTGGTGGGGGGGGGGAGGGCAGCTGCACCATAGCCCGTGGCCTCTCCCTCTCCCTCCCGTGACACTCCTCCATCTCCCTGTGCTTGGCGAAGCCCTGCCGAGATTACCGTTGCTTCCACCACCACGCCGTTGTGCTGCTGGATCTCCATCAACCTCTCCTTCCCCCTTGCTGGACCAAGTTGGAGGAGACGTCTTCCCAACCGTACGTGTGTTGAACGCGGAGGTGCCGTCCGTTCGGCGCTAGGTCATCAGTGATTTGGATCACGACGAGTACGACTCCATCAACCCCGTTCTCTTGAACGCTTCCGCGCGCGATCTACAAGGGTATGTAGATGCACTCCTCTCTCCCTCATTGCTAGATGAATCCACAGATTGATCTTGGTGATGCGTAGATTTAAAATTCTGCTACGTTCCCCAACACGGCCCCCATTCCCAATTCGGATTGGGCTTGGGGGGACGCGCCCCCTCCTAGGCCGCCTCCTCCTCTCTCCCACTAAGGCCCAATAAGGCCCATACACTCCCCGGGGGGTTCCTGTAACCTCCCGGTACTCCGGTAAATGCCCGAACTCACCCGGAACCATTCCAGTGTCCAAACATAGTCATCCAATAAATCGATCTTTCTGCCTCGACCATTTCGAGACTCCTCGTCATGTCCATGATCATATCCGTTGACTCCGAACTACCTTCGGTACATCAAAACACATAAACTCATAACACCGATCATCATCGAACGTTAAGCGTGCGGATCCTACGGGTTCGAGAACTATGTAGACATGACTGAGACTCATCTCCGGTCAATAACTAATAGCGGAACCTGGATGCTCATATTGGTTCCTACATATTCTATGAAGATCTTTATCGGTCAAACCGCATAACAATATACATTGTTCCCTTTGTCATCGGTATGTTACTTGCCCGAGATTCGATTGTCGGTATCATCATACCTAGTTCAGTCTCGTTTCCGGCAAGTCTCTTTACTCGTTCCGTAATGCTACATCCCGTAACTAACTCATTAGTTAGATTTCTTGTAAGGCTTATAGTGATGTACATTACCGAGAGGGCCCAGAGATACCTCTCCGATACTCGGAGTGACAAATCCTAATCTCGATCTATGCCAACTCAACAAACATCATCGGAGACACTTGTAGAGCATCTTTATAGTCACCCAGTTACGTTGTGACATTTGATAGCACACTAAGTGTTCCTCCGGTATTCGCGAGTCGCATGATCTCATAGTCACAGGAACATGTACAAGTTATGGAGAAAGCAATAGCAGTAAACTAAACGATCATCGTGCTAAGCTAATGGATGGATCAAGTCAATTACATCATTCTCTAATGATGTGATCCCGTTTATCAAATGACAACTCTTTGTCTATGGCTAGGAAACTTAACCATCTTTGATCAACGAGCTAGTCAAGTAGAGGCATACTAGTGACACCCTGTTTGTCTATGTATTCACACATGTACTAAGTTTCCGATTAATACAATTGTAGCATGAATAATAAACATTTATCATGATATAAAGAAATATAAAGAAAAAAGTCCATTTTACTACCCTGAATAAAGTGGGTGGTTCACTTTACCCCATGATCTATTTTTTGGCTCCTTCTACCCCCAAACAAACCAAAACCGGATAAAACAGCCCCTGGCTGGTTTGTCTCCACTTGCTGCTGATGTGGCACTAGTCAACGGTGGTTTTGACCTTGGTGGGTCCCCCTTGTTAGGTCGGGCGTGGGCATCCCCGTCACCCCCCTCGCGCTACGTTCCGGCTCCAGCGCGACCCCGCCGTCCGCCCCGTCGCCGCTCCAGCCGCGCGCCTGCGCCGCCCCGCCTCCTCCCCAAGCTTGCGCTATTGACCCCAGCTGCCCTCGCACGCTGCTCACGCCGTCGTCCCCAGCCGCCCGCCAACTCCGGCCGCCCTCGCTCTGCCCTCGCGCGCGTGGCCCTGTCCCCGCCCAAGCCAGTCCACGTCGCTCTACCCTCACGCGAGCGAACCCATCGCTGAGCCTGGCGGCGCCCAGCCTCCCCCGCTCGATGCACAACGGCTCCGCTCGCCGGCTTCGACCATGCATGCTCTACCATCGCGCGCGCAGCCCAGTCCGCGGCCAAGCCGGTCCGTGTCGCTCTGCCCTCGTGCGCGTGAACCCGTCGCTGCGCCTGGCCGTGCTCAGCCTCCCCCGCTTGGCGCGCGCCGGCTCCGCTCGCCACGGCCGCCTGCCGGCTCCGCGCACACTGGCTGCCGCCGCTATGGCCGGCTGCTACTGCAGTAGGGGGCCACTCCTTTTTCTATTTCTTTGTTTTTTTAAAAAACTAACAAGTGGGACCCACCAGCAGGTCAAATACCACCTTTGATTTTGTCCACGTCATCATCTAGTCTGGGTAAACCACCTAGGGTGATTTTTTGTCCGGTATGAGATTGTTTAGGGGGGTATAGGAACCGAAAAATATATCAAGGGGTAAAGTGAACCACCCACTTTATTCAAGGTAGTAAAATGGACTTTTTTCAAATATAAATAACAACTTTATTATTGCCTCTAGGGCATATTTCCTTCATGGGGTATTGGGCACTACATATATAGAGCTTCCAAAATTTTTCCTGGGATGATGCTAGCTAGCTGGTACTCCCAGTCCCAATAAAGCATACCGGTGCTGGGTGCATATAATTTATACAAATGTTCATGAGGTGGATGTGGATGCAACACAACCATTTACACATTGTTAGGGCAACTCCTATGTTGTGCATCAAATCCGTACACTTTTTTGGCATTCAACGCCTTGGATCAAACATCCGCAGACGCGTCTGCACATTTGAATCCCGACAAACCTGAAGCAAACCAGAGGGAGGTTTCGCGTGCCAAGTTGGCGTATGGTGGCACGGGCCCAGCCAAAGTCCTCGCCACGCGTTTCGTTCCAGAACACTCTCCGCAAATTCATGCGGCTCGGGATGCGATGGGGCGACTGCCTCCTGCATTCATGTCGGTCGGATCGATGTGAGAAGACGGCTGACCGACGCTTCAATGAAGACGTAGCAACTGAGAAGCGTACTCTGACCGCTCTGCACACTTTGAAGCGGTGCCAGTCCGCCGCCCCAGCTATTTAAAGTAGTGATGGCTTGCCGACAAACCACATCTCCTCTCCTCCGCACACCTTTGCTCCCCTCTCAGCCACATGCCGCAGTGATGGGCAAGTCCGACAGTTGGTTTTGGCACCGCCATGTGGATCTGGGGGCAGCTCAGAATCGTGGCGCCGTAGCCCACAACCTCCGGGCTCGTCGACATCCACCACTCCCATGTCGACATCCACCACTCCCAGGTTAATGAGGAGGTGTTGCTCTCCAATGAGGAGGAGGATCAGTAGCAGCTGCCACTCCTCACCAAGGCCGCGTGCATACATGACGAGTTTGCAACGCACATCAAGTTGTCGCTTGAGGCATTGATCCACGACCGTGGTCGGCGTACTACCAAATCAAACATCGTGTCAAGAACGACTGGAGGAGCCACCCTCACCACGCGCAACTGCGGCGTCCAAATCGGATATCGTATCATGGCGGAGCTGCCCTCGCCGCCATGCAGCCATGCCGGCCCTTCGTCCAGTGGGCGTCCCCACCAGGACATTTCTGGTGAGGCAAGGAGGTGGCGCAATCTCCACCCCGTTGGTAGTCTGGGAGCCAGTGGAGCCCAATGAAGGAGGAGGAGGCGCCCTACCTGACGATTGCCAATACAAGCAGCCGCCTCCTCTACTACTTCGGACGTGGCAGCTGCGTCGGTACCTCACTTAGGTTAACTTGAGTTTAGTTTAAATTTCCTTTCCTTTAGTTGAACTTTGTTTAATTTCATCCTTATGGTTGTAAATATATTGAAATTTCATATATATCATCCTGTTTACATGAATCTCATCCATCTTTTTGAATTATTCGACTAGCGCAAATGTTTGGTTCACCGACTTTGATGGCCGTCCTCCTATCTGCTATTCGCGAACATGTCCGGACGTATCGGCTGACATTTGGTGTGTTTGTTCTGGGAGAAATGCTATACTGACGGGAAGATTTTTTACAGACTTCACGGAGTAGTAGTCGTGGAGAATTAGGATTGGATTTAGGAGGTGGGAAGGGGCCCACCCACCTGAAAATCATGGGGGGTCTTATTTGATTAGTTGGAACAAGTCCATATTATCCTAAAGGCCCGTGAGTGTAGCATTTTTGTTTCTTAGGGAAGGCCATCATGGCTTGCTTTATTAATCAACGAAAGGAAGTACATCGTCTGTGAGACGAGAGACCAGACAGCCCGGAGGCTCATCTGTCCAGCTCTTTGAGGTCTTATTACAAATGCAAAATTTAGCAAGCACATGCATCACTTGATTACTAGAACGAAAACAATGTCTGAAGATGACCTTCCCAATCGACGCTGCCACATCTACACATTCTGTGAATAACGCCGCTGCTGCATCCCACCATGTTGACTGTCCATCACAGAACTGAATCACAGTAAGGGAGTCTGACTCAGCTTCCACGCGAGGAAAACCTAGCTGATTTGCAAATACGAGGCCGTCTCGCATGGCCGTTGCTTCAGCTGTTACCACATCTGCTATATGGGTGATATACTTACATTGTGCAGCTAGGAAATTTCCTTTATCATCTCTGATTACAGCTGCTGTAGCCGCCACCCCTTCATCAATAAAAAATGCAGCGTCCACATTCACCATTACGCACCTGGGTTCTGGCTTGCACCATCTCTGCTCCCTGGTAGTTCTTGCTTTATCATTAGCCTCCTAATAATTGTTTGTTATTGCTAGGACTGCCATGTGCCATCTCGTAGGAGGTGGTGGAGCACCATTGTGAGTAAACTGCCTCCTGATCCACCAGAGATACTAGGACCCTACTAACACCACCTGCTTAATGTTCAGATTTGGTTTGATCGCCAAGGGTACGTCTGGTGCTAGGATTAAATGTTCCATAATTACATAACCTGATCTATCAATCCTTTTGGCTTCCTCAATAATTTCTAAAACTCCCAGGGTTTTCCATAATTCTCTTGCATGGCAGCAATCGAATAGTAGATGTCTCACATCCTCCGCATCTTGATGAAAGATTGGGCAAGCTCCCACTGTGCCTATATGTCGATTAGTAAGTATCGACTTTAAAGGTATTATTCCATGCATGATGCACCAGCAAAAAATGTGAACTTTACGTGGCACATTTACTTTCCAGAGCAAACTCCATACTTCTAGTGTATTTGAACCGCTCGGACGAGCCATTACATTTGAACGAGCCTGGACAGAGTGAGCCCATTGAATTTTGTACGCCGTTTTGACTGAGAAGTAACCTTTGTTGTCCGGATTCGAAGCAATGAAGTCATCGAAGGCCCCCAGATTCAGTGGTATTTGCAGAATTCGTCTCACATCCACCGGGTTAAAGATAGACCGAATCAAATCCTCCTTCTATCCGGGCTCACCGGGATCCAGGGATCATTCCATATATTCACATGTTCTCCTGTCCCGATCCTCCCAATATATCCTAATTTGAAAGTATCAAGGCCCTTCATGGTGCTTTGCCATGTAAATGATGATCCGCTCTTCAAAGTTGCTTGTAGTAACTCTACATTGGGGAAATACTTTGCTTTCAAAACTCTTGCACATAAGGATTCCGGGTTGTTAATAAGCCTCCAACATTGCTTAGATAGCATCGCCAGATTAAAGGAGTACAAATCTCGGAATCCCATACCACCCTCGCTTTTTGGAAAGCAGAGCTTCCACCAGGTGTACCAATGCATTCTCTTATGTTCCTTATCATCACCCCACCAAAATTGAGCCATTAGATCAGTTATTTCCTTGCAAATACCTTTAGGTAAGCTGAAGACAGACATTGCAAATACTGGGATAGCTTGAGCCACCAATTTTAGGAGAATTTCTTTACCTCCAGAAGATAGTTGCTTCTCCATCCATCCTTGTAATCTCTCCTTGATTCGTTCATAGAAGTGCCTGAAGCAGTCGCTCCTATCTGCTCCGACCATGGCTGGCAGGCCAAGGTACTTGTCTGAGAGAGCTTCTATATCAATGTGTAGTTCTTGGCAGATTTCAGTCCTAGAATCGGCTGATGTATTAGGACTGAAGAATATACTTGATTTGGCCAAACTCACCAACTGTCCCGAGCTTTCACAGTAGGCCTCTAGAACATGCTGTAAGGAAGCTGCATTAAGAACATCTACTTTCATAAGAATCAGAGAATCATCAGCAAATAAAATGTGTGATACTAATGGTGCATTTCTGCACACTCTGATTCCCTCTATGCCACCTACTTGTTCTTCAAACTGCAGTAAACTAGAGAGACCTTCCGCACAAAGAAGGAATAAGTAGGGAGATAGGGGGTCACCCTGCCTGATGCCCCTAGAAGGAATAAACTCATCTGTTTCTTGAGAGTTAAATCTAACTTTATATTTAACATAGCTCACACATGCCATCATCATTTGGATCCAGTGCTCATGAAAACCCAGCTTGACCATCATATCACGCAGAAAGGACCACTCCACCCTATCGTAGGCCTTATGCATATCCAATTTGACTGCACAAAGACCTATTCGACCATTTCTCTTGTTCTTTATTTTGTGAACACACTCATATGCTATTAAGATGTTGTCTATAGTCATTCTCCCAGGAACGAATGTACTTTGTGTCGGAGAAATAATGTTAGGGAGTATATTTTTCAGTCTTAGGGCAAGCATCTTAGAAATGATTCTATAAAGAACATTACATAAGCTTATGGGGCGATATTGAGTTACCATCTCTGGGTTGTCCACCTTGGGAATCATGACAACACCTCTTGTGTTATCTCATCTCCTAATATGTGCGAGTACTTTTTGAAAAAAATTGCGTGGATTCCATCAGGCCCTGGGGCCTTTAGGTCTCCAATACTAAAAACTGCCTTCTTCACATCATTAACGTAAAGGGTGCCATCAAGAAGTTGTTCATCTCATCAGTCACTTTCCCCTGCACTTTTTGCAACACCTCCGGATTTGTATGATGCACTTCTGATGTAAAAAGGTGAGTTAAATAGTTCTGCACATGGTTGTTTAGTATCGGCATGCCTTCCATCCAGTTCCCTCCATCGTCCTTGAGCCTCTTAGCAAAATTCTTCTTTAATCTTGCCGAAGCAAAAGCTTGAAAGAAAGCTGTGTTGTGATCGCCGCTGGACAGCCAGGTCACACGCGACCTTTGCCTTGATTGTATCTCCTCCAATTCTAGCAGATATTCTATTAATTCCGCCATCTCCTTTCTTTTCTCATCATTCATTGGCCCTGCCATGACTCTTTCTAGACCCCTCTGTGCTTTTCGCAATCTCTTCTTGGGTTTCTTTAGAACCCTTTGGTCCCAGTCATGAAATTTTGCATGCATTTTGTTCAGTTTGTCATAGATACTTGTTAAGCTTGCATCAGCCCCTGCCTTCTCCCAAGCAGTAAGGACCGTTTCATCAAAGTTTTTCTCCCTTAACCATATTGCCTCAAAGCGCCTCGCTCGCGCATTATTTCCCGACCCATCGATCTGAGAAAAATACTAAGTATCCACACAAAGTGGTCGGTCGTCAGAGTGATTGTATTCCATATTCTCAAGTGATGCATTTGGAAACATAGCATACCACTCATCATTAGCATTTTTGTTGTTTGAGTGAATCGTGTTGGTGTTGCCTTTAGTAGCTTCTTTCCAACCGGTGATGCCTCGTGTCAGGAGCATGAATTAAGCATATATGCATTCCTTTTAATTTGGATAGACATCATGACACCAGAGTGTATGGTAAGCAACTTCATATTTGAAATTGAGCTATAATGCTTTAGGTTGTTAGATTAGATAAAAACCAAAATCCAAAAAAATAGACATCCTAGATTAACGTTTTTCCCTTGTTCCTATGTGAAAAAGTATCAATTACGGATGTAACTTTGAGTGTTTCTTAATGTTAATACTTCATATTACTCCTATAAAGAATGCCGGAGTACTCACCCTCGGGAGCCTCCGTGCGCGAGGGTGCCCTCTGTGCCATGCGTTACGCTGGACTTCGCACGGACGGCTCCCTGGCACACTCCTAGCCATCTGATCTCTATGGACGCCCCACACCCGTGTCGACACCAGTTTTTGGCTTGGTTGATAACCTCCTGAAAATGATCTCAAATAAATAATTGTTCAACATGAAAAGTCTTCGTCTTGTCGAGACGAACAATTTTGCATTTTGAATCATCTCAATCTAAGATTGTACGCACAAGTTACAACTAAAACGGTGGGCTGCAGAAAAATAGTCCGGACACTTCGGGCTGGGCCGAAAACTCCCGACCCGGAGCCTTCTGGGGACCTTTGGGGAACCTTAGCTTAACACAAGGTTGGCACATTTTGCGCAGAAGTTTGGATCTTCAATATTGTTTACAGAGTTGGCCAGCCAGTTGCGCCTTGAAGATGACCTCGGATGGAGAAGTGTTGAACATGGAAGTTTTTCGTCTTCGTCGAGAAGAGAAAGTTTGTTGTTCTAGTTATCTCGATCAGAGGGAGTATATGAAGTACACGATCGACACAAGAGAGCTATATGAAACATTCTGCAGCCCGGAGCCTCCGGACCCGCGTTTCCAAATTAGGTTAGAATTGAAACGCGCTTTGAGTCATATTCTTGTACGGGGAGTCCAGCCACCTTATATATAGATGAGAGGTGACGACTAATTGAAACAACACACAATCGACAAACACATCTACCACCTTTTACCTTTTCCTTTATCATTATTTTTCTTCTTCCTCATTCTTTGTTGTTCTTCCTGTTCGACAACAGTGATCCACGAGGCCCTAGTGGCGATCTGGTCGACCTAGGGCAGCTCATAGCCGCCGTGCGTCCTGATGGGGTCTATTCCGAACATTTGGGGTTTCAGGTTCTAAAAAAACCTTGCCGGCATGTCTGGCGTATCGCGCTCCCGGCGAGACTCCTCCGCGACGTGTTGTGCCGTGCACATGTCGCACACCCCTCGCCCCGGCCTATCTGGTCAGCAACTTATACCAGGTCTACCTATTACTACATACTACTCAGTTTGCACCCATAGGTCATATCTCCCAGATTGTTGCGTCTAGGTGGCGTGACACGTAGATGGTGCAATTGGCATACATCTTTGAATAAAGTTGTAAATATAAAGTGTAGTTTTGTAGCGGCGCGCACATGGTGGAAGGGGCACCGAGGGTTTTTGCCTGGCAAATTAACTTCGGAGACCCTTTTATTAAAAATATTTTAATGCATTTGGTATTCATCAGTTGACTGGAGTTCTAATCCATGCAAATAAATTTTGGGTGAAGCATCGAGACAAAGATGGGGTGGTGCATAGAGTATTAGCATGGTGGAAGGATGCGGGCGAGACCAAGCCAAGAACGACGGGGCAGCAGCGTCGCCGGTGGAGGTGAGTGAGAGATCGACGAGTTCGGATGGTGATGATGGGAGGGGCCAGCGTGGAGGTCGCTGACAATTGAATCTTGGTGAGGTTTAGTGGGAGGCCGCGGCCAACGACAACACAGTGGAAATGACGCCTTGGACAGGGCTGTGCAGCAAGATAGCTTATCGTCGTCCTCTGACTCTGGGATACTCTATGTTTCTCAGGAAAATGTGTCATTACTACTCCCTCCGTTCCTTAACGCCTCTTCGTTTCTAAATATAAGTCTTTTTGAGATTCTACAACAAACTACATACGGATGTATATAAACATATTTTAGAGTGTAGATTCACTCATTTTGCTCTGAATATAATCCATAGTGGAATCTCTAAAAAAGACTTATTAAGGAACGGAGGGAGTATAAGTCTTTTTAGAGATTTCATTCAATATAAATTATATACGAATGTATATAGACATAATTTAGAGTGCAAATTCACTCATTTTACTTCATATGTAGTCCATATTGCAATCTTTAAAAAGACTTATATTAGGAACTGATGGAGTAGTTATTTTCTACTCCCTTCCTCCCAAAATACTTGTTGAAGAAATGAATAAAATTAAATGTGTATATAACTAAAATACGTCTAGATTCATTTATTGCCTTGACAAGTATTTCTGGACGGAGGGAGTATTTATTTTTTGGAAGGGTAGTTTTTTTTTCAATTGATTCTCACATCACTACTCTACAATCTGTTATTTCCTTACGCTTCCCTTTATTTTCGCTTTCAAAGCACAGGGAATTAGGAAAGGGCAAGAAGGGCCCAAACTTTGTAAATCAATCAACAGGCCGAAGTCTGCATATCGTGCAAATCACCCACACAGTACGTACTGGACCAGGGCCCTGCTTGGGCTATTTTTTGCTCCTTTATTTCGGTTCAGTTTCATGATTTTTTTTCAGAGACCCGATTATGTCTTCTTTTATTTTTCTTCTGTTTTTTGTATTTCCATTTTTCTCCTTTTATTTCCTATTTCCATTTTTTATTGTATCATTTTATTTTTCTTTTCCCATTTTCCTTGTCCTTTTTAAAGAGATATACATATTGTTTCGATAAAGACCTGAATAGTCTTTATATAAGATTCATGTGTTTAAATCACATCAACATTAAAAACATAAGTGAACAATTTTAAAGTTACATCAATATTTTTAAACATGAATGCTTTTAAAAAATGATATGAACACTATTTGATAATTGCGTGAATATTCTTTAAAAATATGTGAAAGTTTTTTATTTTCAAAATTACATGCATATTTGCTATAATGTTTTGTCAAATATGTGAACTATATTTAGAAATTACATGAAACAAAACTTTTCATATTAAAATGGCAGTTTTGTAAAATATGTGAACACTTTTTAAAATGACAGGACAAATTCTGAAATATTTGTACACCTTTTAAAATGACATGAATATTTTATTAATGATGAAAAATAACAGAAAATTTCTAAAATACATAAGGAATTTATTTTCAAAACTAAGTATAAAATTTATTGGAAAAGTAAATAGTATTTTTCAGATTTACAAAGTAAATGAAAGAAACGCCATTATTAGGGCGCCCTTCACCCGGAGTAGTCGCTCCCCGCTGCTACAAGTGGCATTAACCTATTCGACACTCACTGCGTCAAATCACAGCCAAAATGCATAGGGTGTGCGTTTCTCGAGCCGGCCCAGTTCAGGACGTGACTCTGATTTCTTCCATCATGAAGTGCTCTCTTTCTATTTTTCTGCAGTTTTTATGTTTTCTTTTGATTTATTTTGTTTTTTCGTCAATTTTTTATCTCTTTATGTGCCTGTTCCTTTTTTTCTTTTTTGTTTCCGTTTTCTGTTTGGTATTGTATTTCTTATGTTTTCCTAAACTTTGTTCCATTAATTGCACACATTTTAACTATATTTTATTATAATTTTTAACACTTTTTCTTACTGTATACAGACTTATAACAATATGTGCATGAACCATTTTTTTTGAAATTTTTTCTTTACATTACTTAACTTTTTGAATACATGAATATAACTCTTTTGCATGAACGACCAATTTTAAAATATGTGATGAACATTTTATTTCATATGTACTAAAATTTTGCATGTAATGTGAATATTTACTCCATTTCCACAATATGTACCAAAACATAAATGTTTGAACTGCAGAAATGTCTTATATTTTGATACAGAGGTGGTATTTTTTTAACATGTTAAAAGTATTCCTTTTTGACTGAGCCACACCCAAGTTCACCCATAAAAAGTGCTATGGTCGTTTGCCCGGCTGTGTTTACGTAGCTAGCGTCAGAGAGGGGCGCTTCTTTTACTAATTCAGTTCTCAACTTTTTTTTTGAGATAAATCAGTTCTCAACTAAGGCAACCTTCATAGCAGGCTCTGTAAAAGGCCGGGCCTTGGGCCCTCACTAATCTTACTCGGGTCAGCCCTGAAATCTCTACTACTTCAAAAAACGTAACGTTTCCGTTTCACATTTCTTGCCACCACCTCTTCGTCTAATCTTTCCCGTATAATAATCAATCATCTTAATTTACTTACCTTCTGAATCAATTACAGTTTAATTTACTTATCAAACTTCTGATCAAAACATAAGGTAAATCACAGGCAGAATTTGATTAACATTTATTTAGACAATCACATACCATGGGCAGGTAAATCAATTGTGATCAAAATATAATCTCTACTACTTAAAAAGAGCGTAAGGTTTCCATTTCACCTTTCTTCCTACCACCCCTTCGTCCAACATTCCCTGTATAATAATCAATCATCTTAATTTACTTACCTTCTGGATCAATTCCAGTTTAATTTACTTATCAAACTTCTGATCAAAACATAAGGTAAATCACAGGCAGAATTTGATTAACATTTATTTAGACAATCACATACCATGGGCAGGTAAATCAATTATGATCAAAATATAAGTTAAATCACGGACATGGTTTAATGAGCATTTATTTACACAATGGCATAATATGGGTAGGTAAACACAAGCTAACGTAATACACTATTTATATCCCGTTGCAACGCACGGGCATTGTCTAGTATAATAATAGAAAAGTAGCTTTTGTTTGTATGGCGCACCGTAGTATAATTATATATTGATGTTTATATTGAAGATTTGATTTGTATAAATTTGTTTTATATCCTTTGTGCTATCATTGTGTTCATGAACCTAAGACCATCTCTAGCAGACCCTGCATAACTTTGACCCGCAAAACGCGTTTGCAGTTCGTGGAAAAACGGGTTCGCGGGCCGGCGCGGACGGCCGCAGAGGCAGACCCTGCAAAACGGACCCGTATAAAAGGATATTCACAGAATATGCTCTTTCACGGGTCAGCTTTGCGGGGTCTGGTCTGGCGCCGCTACCATCGGCCCGCAAATCCGAAATTTGTACCTCAATTTGACACAAAATAATACATTTCTTCGGTTTTTCAACGGCATTCGACACATAGAACATCAGCAAATTTTTACTAGAATAGCAAGACCAAAAAACAAGAACCACAATTATGCATTTTAGAAGATTTCCAACTTCCATAACTACTCCCACTAGTTGGACCAATATCTTCCCCATGCATTCGTTGTTGATCTGCGAATTCTTACTTTTGCATTCTTCATTCTTCTTCTTTGGTTCTAAAGAAGTATACGTTGCTTCCCCTCTAGTTGCACATGCAGCCGCTTCATTATCTTCGATTCTACTAAGGAGTGCACGAACATCTATTAAGTTTTTTCCTATCAATAAATCAATGTATTCGCCTTTCCAAAACCAAAATGAGCATTTATATTCCTACACACATGACGATGTTCGAAATGAGCTATCGCAATTGAACCAAAGAATGCGGTGCCAAAGCCAAATGAAAATAACACATACCCTGTCGTTTTCGCATTTGATGAACACCCATCTGGGCTGCTTCGGCGTGCCCGAAGTTAGCCGCAGCACTGTCCGCGTGTAGTCGTTGCACTGTATGAGCGGCATCGGCGATTCGCAAAGCCGCTGCGCGAGCGCCGAGCCCGACGGCCGGCCGGCCGAATCCATGCTGGCAAACCGTCAACGGTGGCGACAGGACGAACACGTACCTGCATGCGGTGATGGGGCTTTGCCAGGACTGCGTGGGGTGCTCCCCGACATTCCATCGCTTGGCGCAGCCATCGGCGGTCGGAAAAGCCAAATCCGGCCGCCCTCGACAAAAGGCCGCAGATCTGCAACTTTTCGTCCCGCCACTAGTAGAAAACAGGGCTTTGATTCGGGTAGGGCAAGCCCATTAGTCCCGGTTCAGTCACGAACCGGGACCCATGGGGGCATTCGTCCCGGTTCTTTAGCCCAAGGGGCCGGTCGGGGCCTTGTGGGCATTGGTCCCGGTTCGTATGGACCCATTTGTCCCGGTTCTAGGCACGAACCGGGACCAATGGGCTTCACTCCTGGCCCACAAACATTGGTCCCAGTTCTTGACTCGAACCAGGACAGAAGGTTGCGCTTTAGTCCCGGTTCCAACCACGAACCAGGACAAATGAGTTGCCTATATATACCCTGTCGCCACAGCAGAGCACTCCACAATGCTCTGTTTTTTCTGGCCGGCGAGGAGAGGGCATTTGGGTGCTCTAGCTCACCTCCTATGCACATGAGGTGTTCGATGAAATGCCCGAGCCATGCTAGTTAGGCTTTCTCCTCTCGAAGCTCTACCTCCAAGCTCCATTTTCCCCGAGATTTGTCTAGGTTTAGCGGTCCGTCACGTCCCGTCCCCATCTTCACCGCCATCGATTGCCCGCGCCGATCTTGTCGCCTGCACCACCGTGGTGAGCCTCTTGTTCTTATCTTCTTCTGAAAGAAAAAAAATTCTTACTTTAGATAGATACTTGTCTAATTTTCTTACTTTTATTATTGCTTGTTATTATATAGTGGGATGGTTTTGGTATCCGCCCTCGTCAGCCCTCGTCCTGGCTATGATTCGGATGTGGTATATATTATCTTTTATAACTATTTGGTTCATTTATTGTTTATGACAATTATGCCCATCAAGTTGACATAGATTTTATTTATGTAGGAGGTAGTTGAACCGGAAATTCCAACCGACCCTATTGTCGAGAGGTTAAATTTAGTTGAAGAAGAAAACAATTACTTGAAGGAAAAAATAAAAAAATTAGGAGGAGAAGATGATATTGGAGTTGCATGTTGCGGATGTCGTCGATGATCACAAGATCAAGATGGATGCAATGCGGTTGAAGATTAGAAAGATTAGAAAATATGCCATTCATAGCGAGGCTTGGTATCATTATGCCGTTTGATCAATGTTTACCTTGGTTGTGATTATGATGGCATTTGTTGTTGCATTGAAAGGTTTTACATAGTTTCAATGTATGGTTTAACTAGATGCTCTAGAGAGCTATATGTTGTTCAATGAGAACTATGTATGTACTTTGTTTTTAATGTGATGATGAACTTCTATTGATTTGGTCACTTGTCTATTCATGAGAGCTATATGTACTAAATTGATGATGTGGCTTTGAATGGTGCAGTTTGAACACAAAAAAACTATGGAGTTCAAACAAGTTAAAAAAATGAAATCCCTTTGTAACAGACGAGTTTCCGTATGAAACTCTCATAGTTCAAAAGAGATTATCCGTTTTGCACACGAAGTGCATCCAGTTTTTGCCGTAACGCTCTCTACTTTCTTGCACATGCTGTGTGGGTGAAATGATGATATCATGCCAACTTTCAACCTTTTTAGAGTTCATTTGAAATGCTTTTCAATTTCAGGGTCTTATAACTCAAAATAATCAGTAAATGCATGAAAAATAACAAATGAAGTCAGAAAGGGTTGAAAATTGATAATGTGGCTTTGAATGGTGCATTTTGAACACAGAAAAACTCTAGAGTTCAAATAAGTTAAAAAATGAAATCCCTTTGTAACAGACGAGTTTCCATATGAAACCCTCATACTTCGAAAGAGATTGTCTATTTTATACACGAAATGCATCCAGTTTTTGCCGTAACCCTCTCTACTTTCTTGCACATGCTATGTGGGTCAAATGATGATACCATGCCAACTTTCAACCTTTTCAGAGTTTATTTGAAATGCTTTTCAATTTCAGGGTCTTATAGCTCAAAATAATCATTAAATGCATGAAAAATAACAAATGAAGTTAGAAAGGGTTGACTATTGATGATGTGGCTTTGAATGGTGCATTTTGAACACAGAAAAACTCTGGAGTTCAAATAAGTTAAAAAATGAAATCCTTTTGTAACAGACGAGTTTCCGTATGAAACCCTCATACTTCGAAAGAGATTGTCCGTTTTGTACACGAAGTGCATCCAGTTTTTGCTGTAACCCTCTCTACTTTCTTGCACATGCTATGTGGGTGAAATGATGATACCATGCCAACTTTCAACTTTTTCAGAGTTCATTTGAAATGCTTTTCAATTTCAGGGTCTTATAGCTCAAAATAATCAGTAAATGCATGAAAAATAACAAATAAAGTCAGAAAGGGTTGACTATTGATGATGTGGCTTTGAATGGTGTATTTTGAACACAGAAAAAGTCTGGAGTTCAAATAAGTTAAAAAATGAAATCCCTTTGTAACACATGAGTTTCCGTATGAAACCCTAATACTTTGAAAAAGATTGTCCGTTTTGTACACGAAGTGCATCCAATTTTTGCCGTAACCCTCTCTACTTTCTTGCACATGCTATGTGGATGAAATGATGATACCATGCAAAAAGAAAATTAACTAAAAACTTTTATAAAACTCTAATAGCAAAAGGAATAAACTAAAAAGCTTTTATAAACCTCTAGTGTTTTTTAAACTAAAATTATATAAAATTCATGCCACTAAAATCATCAAAGTATTTTCTGTTCAAAACATGAAAAGTAGAAAGAAATAGAATAAATTTTTATAAATAAGTAGAAATAAAATTAAATAAATTAATTTTTAATAAAATAAATAAGTAGAAATAAAATAAAATAAAATAAAACAAACTTTAATAAAATAAATAAGTAGAAGCAAAATAAAACAAATTAAAATCTAATATGATAAATAAGTAGAAATAAAATAAAATAAAATAAGCTTTTATAAAATAAAGAAGTAGAAACAAAATAAACTTTATAAACTTAAAATAAATAAACTTTAATAAAATAAATAAAATAGCAACAGTAAGTTTTTTGTTCTAAATAGAAACAAAATAAAATAAATAAAGCAACAAAAAAATTAAAAAGTGCCAACTACTGGGCCACCACGGCCTGAATACGACTAGTAACCCTACCATGGGCCAGGATTCAGGCCTGCAGAAGGCCCAGTAGGCCCATCATGCATAGCAGTGACAATTAGGCTCGTAAGCCTGCAATCGAGAGGAGCTCGAGAGGGGTGCGACAATGGGGCTTATAAACCACTCCGCGCCCCTCTCAACTAGTGATGTGGGACTAAAGTTTGGCCATGGGGAGCACGAGGCCTTTGGTCCCGGTTGGGGGCACCAACCAGTACCTAAGGGGGGCATTCGTACCAGTTGGTGGACCAAAGGCCGCCGTTTCCCGCCTTTGGGCCGCTGAAAAGAGACCTTTGGTCCCGGTTGGTGGCACCAATCGGGACTAAAGGAGTCATTGGTCCCGGTTGGTGCCACGAACCGGGACCAATGCTCCTGGTATATAAGTAGCACTTAGCAATTTTGCAGAGTTCATCGCCACAGTTGCCCCCGACGACGCTGAGACGCCTCCAGGATACCCCAACGCCGCCCACCGCCCCCGCCGTCGCCGTCGCCCGCGCCCTCGCCGTCAGCCACGCCCTCGCCGTCAGCCGCGCCCTCGCCCGACGCCGTCGCCGCGCGCTGTCCCTGCCCCAACGCGCGCCGCCCCTGCCCCGATGCCGTCGCCGCACCACTCCCCGCGCCACTGCTCGCCCCGACGCCGCCCGCCGCACGCTCCTCCCTTTGTGAGCACCGCGCCTCTGCCGGCCCCGCCGCCGCCGTGCTATTTTTTTAGTTATACATGCTATTTTTACATGTTTTTAGATTTTCATATATGCATGTATGTATTTTTTAGATATATTTATTTTTGATGTATGTTCATATATGTATGTATGTATGTATGTATGTATTTTTCACATGTTTTTTGTATGTATGTATGTATTTTCTCAATTATAATATTGTTTTAAAGTATACATATATGCAAAAGTTAGATTTTTAGAAAAGTTTTTATCTATATATGTTCTCTGATTAGTACATTAATTTTAGGTTAGTTTCATTTGTAGAAAAGTTTTATATATTTAGGAAGAAGGAAGAGAAGGAAGAAGGAAGAAGAAGAAAACGTTTTATGTAAGCAAAAGTTACATTTTTAGAAAAGTTTTATGTATCTAGCTAGGAAAGGAAGAAGAAGAAAAAGAATGAGAGGAAAAAGGAAAATAAGAAGAGGAAGAAAGGAGAAGAAAAGAAGAGGAAGAAGAGGAGAAATAAATAAGAAGAGGAAAAAATTAGAAAAAGAAGAGGAGAAGAAGAAAGGAATAGAGGAGAAGAAGAGAAAATAGAATATCTATTTTCTCTTTCTTCTCCTCTATTCCTTTCTTCTTCTCCTCTTTTTTTTCTTCGTTGTCGATATACCCCGTCCCGATAACTTCGTTTAGTTTTAGGATTATTTTAGTTTATGTTTAGTTTAGGAAGAAGGAAAAGAAAAAGGAGAAGAAGAGGAGAGGAAGAAGAGGAGAAAGGAGAAATAAATAAGAAGAGGAAAAAAAGAATTTCTATTTTTTCTTCTTCTCCTCTTTTTTTCTTCTTCTTTCTTTCTTCGATCTTCTCCTATTTTTATTTCTTACCCCCCGGCCCTCTCGCTCGACCAAAACTCTCGAGGACACCCAAACCCAAGAAAAAAACGATGTCGGTCTCCTACCCTCTCCCGCCGCGCCCCTACCCGACAAACTCTCTCGAGGCCATCCAAATTTACCAAGTTAAAAGAGTGTTGTCGTCGAGGCCACCCCAAACCCTTGAAGCATTGCCGAGGCCACCCCAAACCCTTGAAGCGTTGCCGAGTCCACCCCAAACCCTTGAAGCTTTGCCGAGGCCACCCCAAAACCCTAGAGAAGCAGCGTCGAGGCCACTAATATGATTCCTTATTGTGATTAGCTAGCTAGTTCTATGTTTGCCACTAATATTGTTGGAAATATGCCCTAGAGGCAATAATAAAATGGTTATTATTATATTTCCTTGTTCATGAAAATTGTCTATTGTTCATGCTATAATTGTATTAACTGGAAACCGTAATACATGTGTGAATACATAGATCGTAATATGTCCCTAGTAAGCCTCTAGTTGACTAGCTCATTGATCAATAGATGGTCGTGGTTTCCTGACCACGGATATTGGATGCCATTGATAACAGGATCACATCATTAGGAGAATGATGTGATGGACAAGACCCAATCTTAAGCGTAGCACAAGATCGTGTAGTTTGTTATGCTAAAGCTTTTCTAATGTCAAGTATCATTTCCTTAGACCATGAGATTGTGCAACTCCCGGATACCGTAGGAATGCTTTGGGTGTACCAAACGTCACAACGTAACTGGGTGGCTATAAAGGTGCGCTATAGGTATCTCCGAAAGTGTTTGTTGGGTTGGCACGAATCGAGACTGGGATTTGTCACTCCGTATGACGGAGAGGTGTCTCTGGGCCCACTCGATAATGCATCATCATAATGAGCTCAATGTGACTAAGGAGTTAACCACGGGATCATGCATTATGGAACTAGTGAAGTGACTTGCCTGTAACGAGATTGAACGAGGTATTGGGATACCGACGATCGTATCTCGAGCAAGTAACGTACCGATTGACAAAGGGAATTGTATACAGGATTGATTGAATCCCCGACATCGTGGTTCATCCGATGAGATCATCGTGGAACATGTGGGAGCCAATATGGGTATCCAGATCCCGCTATTGGTTATTGGCTGGAGAGATGTCTCGGGCATGTCTGCATGGTTGCCGAACCCGTAGGGTCTACACACTTAAGGTTCGTTGACGCTAGAGTTGTTATGGGAAATAGTATGCGGTTACCGAATGTTGTTCGGAGTCCCGGATGAGATCCTGGACGTGACAAGGAATTCCGGAATGGTCCGAAGGTGAAGATCGATATATTGGACGAAGGGTATTGGAGTCCAGAATTGTTCCGGGGTTACTGGGTGACGACCAGCGTGTCCGAAAGGGGTTTCGGAGGCCCCGGCAAGCGTTTGGGAGCCTTATGGGCCAAGGGGAGGGGGCACATCAGCCCACTAAGGGCTGAGCGCCCCTCCCTCCCCATCTCACGTAAGTTGGAGAGGTGGGGGCGCCTCCCCTAGGGCAGCCACCCCTCCCGGCTTGGGGGGGGCAAGTTTCCTAGGGGTGGGGGCGCCCAAACCCATCTAGGGTTTCCCCTGTGGCTGCCGCCCCTCCCCTAGGGAACCCTAGGGCGGCTCCTCCACCTCTTCCCCCTATATATAGTGAGGGATAGAGAGGGCAGCCACACCCTTCCCCTGGCGCAGCCCCTCCCCCTCTCCTACACCTCCTCCTCCTCCTCTGTAGCGCTTGGCGAAGCCCTGCCGGAGAACCATGAGCTCCATCACCACCACGCCATCGTGCTGTCAGAGCTCTCCCTCAACTTCTCCTCTCCCCTTGATGGATCAAGAAGGAGGAGACGTCCCCGGTCTGTACGTGTGTTGAATGCGGAGGCGCCGTTGTTCGGCGCTTAGACCGGAATCGACTGCGATCTGAATCACTGCGTGTACGACTCCACCAACTGCATTCTTGTAACGCTTCCGCTCAGCGATCTTCAAGGATATGAAGATGCACTCCCTCTCTCTTATTGCTAGTATCTCCTAGATTGATCTTGGTGACACGTAGGATTTTTTTGAATTATTGCTACGTTCCCCAACAGTGGCATCATGAGCTAGGTCTATGCGTAGATTCTATGCACGAGTAGAACACAAAGCAGTTGTGGGTGATGGTTTGTTCAATTTTCTTACCGTTACTAGTCTTATCTTGATCCGGTGGCATTGTGGGATGAAGCGGCCCGGACCAACCTTACACGCACGCTTATGTGAGACTGGTTCCACCGACTGACATGCACTTGATGCATAAGGTGGCTGGCGGGTGTCTGTCTCTCCCACTTTAGTCGGATTAGATTCAGTGAAAAGGGTCCTTATGAAGGGTAAATAGCAATTGGCATATCACTGCTGTGGTTTCGTGTAGGTAAGAAACATTCTTACTAGAAACCCATAGCAGCCACGTAAAACATGCAACAACAATTGGAGGACGTCTAACTTGTTTTTGCAGGGTATGCTATGTGATGTGATATGGCCAAAAGGATGTCATGAATGATATATGTGATGTATGAGATTGATCATGTTCTTGTAATAGGAATCACGACTTGCATGTCGATGAGTATGACAACCGGCAGGAGCCATAGGAGTTGTTTTAATTTATTTATGAATTGCGTGTCAATGAAAACGCCATGTAATTACTTTACTTTATTGCTAACCGTTAGCCATAGTAGTAGAAGTAATAGTTGGCGAGGCAACTTCGTGAAGACACGATGATGGAGATCATGGTGTCATGCTGGTGACGATGGTGTTCATGCTACGCCTCTAAGATGGAGATCAAAGGCGCAAGATCATATTGGCAATATCATGTTACTTTATGATTTGCATGTGATGTTTGTCATGTTTACATCTTATGTCGGAGTAATAACCACGGGTAGCCTAGCCGGCTTCCCCTGGTTCTTCAAAAAAATTATAGGCCGATTGAGCCTCCAAGCGTCCAAGACGTGGGGCCGCCTTCCCCTAGCTGGCCACCTCTCAGGCCGGCTGCGGAAAGGCGGCCTAGCCCTGGAATCCTTGAGAAACAAGACCACGAGAAGGCCGGCTCCGAGAAGCCGGCCATGAGAAGGCCGACTCCAAGGAGCCGGCCCCTCAGCAGGCGGCCCAGATCGTGCCCTCAGAGTCTGCACCCACATAACGGAGACGAGACGGGGCATGGCTACAGTGAAGCCTGCCACCCCCGAATCCCGGAGCACGCATGGCCATAGTGCGTCATACAGGGTGGCCATCACCTGTCCGGCGTGACACTGTTGCCATGTTGATCATGACATCACCCACGGCGAGCAGTCAGTACGACCCGTGGGTGGCGGGCCCCCTCAGTCAGGGAGACCCCAAAGGCGGCCAGGCTTCCTGCAGTCGGCCTGGGGTACGGCCGACTCCCAATAGCCGGCTGACTCTCTCCCTCGAAGGAGGTGCCTCATTAAGGAGATAAGACGAGGTAAGGCTACAGTGATGAGCCACCCCGCGAGGGCACTGTAGCCATGCTTACCACAACAAAGCGCTCATCACCAGAGGCAAGGCAACAGTAACCAGCCTCCGACAAGACTCCCGAGCGATGGGGCTAGCCTGTCGACCAGAAGGCCGGCAGCCGGCGGGGCCTACCAGGCGGTGGGCCCATCGGTCGGCGGAGAAGCCGGCCAGCGTAGACACAGACGGCTGGGGCCCGCGCCCAGCCGGATTACCATTGTACCCCTGGGGGTAGGCCTATATAAACCCCGAGGGCACCCATGCAGGGGGGATCTCTCTTTGGATAGTTTTAGACACGGCAACGAGAGGAGGAGCAGGCAAGCCTTGCCCTTCTTCATCCTTTCACCAAACAACTCAAGGAGCCTCTTGTAGCTAGTTGTCAATCTAGTGACCATGCGGAGACCCCGAAAATCAGCAGTAGGGGTGTTATCTCCACGGAGAGCCCTGAAGCTGGGTAAGATCTACCAGCGTGCATGTCTTCGCCTTATCCTGTTTCCAGGCACCGGCGATGTTTTATTGGCTCCCACAATGATAAGCCACCCGTTGGCATATGTCGCACCAACCACCTGACATTTGGCGCCCATCGTGGGGCCAGGTGCACCGTCGTTTAGAGAGCTGCTCTGGACGGGAACCCTCTTCCTCCCCAGCGTGCGTAGCCAGCCTGGCTCGCCCGATGGCGCTTGCCCCGACGCGCTGCAAGGCATCGTTGACACATGCGCGGCGAGCTGCCTCGCCGATCTTCTTGGAGAGGCTCGCATCTCTGACGAGCCCGCATCCGACGCGGGCACCGGCTGCCCCGAAAGCCACCTTGTCAGCCTCCTCGACCAACTCCACGTCTCCGGCGAGCTGGCTGCGGACTTGGAGTCGGTTGGCTCCATCGACCCGATGCTTGTCGATTCTGACACGGCATCACTTGACGCCTTCCCCTCCAACGTGGTAATCATCAACGACCCTTGTCGTGGTTTTGTCACGGCAGATGTCCTAGCAAAAGGACTTAGTCGTGGAGCCATCGCTACGGGTTAGCTTGAAGGGGTTAAAGCGGACACATGGACGCAAGAGAGCTTATACTAGTTTGGCCCCTTCAATGAAGGTAAAAGCCTACGTCTAGTTGTGATGGAATTGATGGGGTTTCGATGACTAGGGAGCAAACAAGCTTCGCCTATGTCTCGAGTTGTTTTCTGTTGTCCTTGAACTGCCGCCGGGACGTCCCCTTATATACACGAGTGACTACCGTCGGCTTACGGAGTCCCAATACCGGCTCATAGATGTGTCCGGTTTGGTCTCTACTTATTCCTAACTTACAATACAAGTTAACTACTAATGCCGGTTTACGGCTACAGGCCTTGAACCGACCATGGGCCTTGAGCCCTCCTCTGTCTTCTTGGGTTTTAACATACTTAACTACTGATGAAGTTAACCCGGCCCAGATAGGCCGGTTTACACCCAGTAGTAATATCCCCAACAACCCTCTTTCTCAAGCCGACAGCAGCGGCAACGCCATCACCGAGGTACTGGTCATCAGCCACGGCGCCGCCTCTGGCGAAAACGCCCACGACGCCCTGCAGGCGGCACTGCACGACTTATCCGCCCCCATCCCGACCGACGCCGATGCCCAGACACCGGAGACGCACCGCCTCGCCCTCATTGCGGAGGGCCAGAAGCTAGCCTCCATGAGACGCCTCACCGTGGCTCACCAGCGCGAAGTCGACCGCGCCGCCTTCGGCACGCCACCTCCCGATGGGCCGAGTGAAGGAAATATGCCCTAGAGCCAATAATAAAGTTATTATTTATTTCCTTATTTCATGATAAATGTTTATTATTCATGCTAGAATTGTATTAACCGGAAACATAATACATGTGTGAATACATAGACAAACAGAGTGTCACTAGTATGCCTCTACTTGACTAGCTCGTTAATCAAAGATGGTTATATTTCCTAACCATAGACAAAGAGTTGTTATTTGATTAACGGGATCACATCATTAGGAGAATGATGTGATTGACTTGACCCATTCCGTTAGCCTAGCACTCGATCATTTAGTATGTTGCTATTGCTTTCTTCATGACTTATACATGTTCCTATGACTATGAGATTATGCAACTCCCGTTTACCGGAGGAACACTTTGTGTGCTACCAAACGTCACAACGTAACTGGGTGATTATAAAGGAGCTCTACAAGTGTCTCCAAAGGTACATGTTGGGTTGGCGTATTTTGAGATTAGGATTTGTCACTCCGATTGTCGGAGAGGTATCTCTGGGCCCTCTCGGTAATGCACATCACATAAGCCTTGCAAGCATTGCAACTAATGAGTTAGTTGCGAGATGATGTATTACGGAACGAGTAAAGAGACTTGCCGGTAACGAGATTGAAGTAGGTATTGAGATACCGACGATCGAATCTCGGGCAAGTAACATACCGATGACAAAGGGAACAACGTATGTTGTTATGCGGTCTGACCGATAAAGATCTTCGTAGAATATGTAGGAGCCAATATGAGCATCCAGGTTCCGCTATTGGTTATTGACCAGAGACGTGTCTCGGTCATGTCTACATTGTTATCGAACCCGTAGGGTCCGCACGCTTAAGGTTTCGATGACAGTTATATTATGAGTTTATGAGTTTCAGGGACATGACGAGGAGTCTCGAAATTGTCGAGACGTAAAGATCGATATATTGGACGACTATATTCGGACATCGGAAAGGTTCCGAGTGGTTCGGGTATTTTTCAGAGTACCAGGGAGTTACGGGAATACGGGGGAAGAAGTATATGGGCCTTATTGGGCTTTAGGGGAGAGGGAGAGGCAGGCCGCGTGCCCCCCCATTGACTAGTCCGAATTGGACTAGGGGGAGGGGTGGCGCCCCCTCCTTCCTTCTCTTCCCTCTTCCCCTTCCTTGTCTCCTACTCCTACTACATGGAAGGACTCCTAGTTGGACTAGGAAAGGGGGAATCCTACTCCCGGTGGGAGTAGGACTCCCCTAGGGCGCGCCATAGAGAGGGCCGGCCGTCCCCTCCTCCACTCCTTTATATACGGGGGCAGGGGGCACCCCATAGACACACAAGTTGATCTTCAAGATCGTTCTCTTAGCCGTGTGCGGTGCCCCCCTCCACCATAATCCTCAATAATATTGTAGCGGTGCTTAGGCGAAGCCCTGCGACGGTAGAACATCAAGATCGTCACCATGCCATCGTGCTGACAGAACTCTTCCCCGACACTTTCCTGGATCAGAGTCCGGGGATCGTCATCGAGCTGAATGTGTGCTAGAACTCGGAGGTGTCGTAGTTTCGGTGCTTGATCGGTCGGGCCGTGAAGACGTACGACTACATCAACCGCGTTGTGCTAAACGCTTCCGCTTCCGATCTACGAGGGTACGTAGACAACACTCTCCCCTCTCGTTGCTATGCATCACCATGATCTTGCGTGTGCGTAGGAATTTTTTTGAAATTACTACGTTCCCCAACAGTGGCATCCGAGCCTTGGTTTTATGTGTTGATGTTATTTGCACGAGTAGAACACAAGTGAGTTGTGGGTGATATAAGTCATACTGCTTACCAGCATGTCATACTTTGGTTTGGTGGTATTGTTGGATGAAGCGGCCCGGACCGACATTATGCGTACGCTTACGCGAGACTGGTTCTATCGACGTGCTTTGCACACAGGTGGCTGGCGGGTGTCAGTTTCTCCAACTTTAGTTGAACCGAGTGTGGCTACGCCCGGTCCTTGCGAAGGTTAAAACAACACCAACTTGACAGACTATCATTGTGGTTTTGATGCGTAGGTAAGAACGGTTCTTGCTAAGCCCATAGAAGCCACGTAAAACTTGCAACAACAAAGTAGAGGACGTCTAACTTGTTTTTGCAGGGCATGTTGTGATGTGATATGGTCAAGACGTGATGAGATATAAGTTGTTGTATGAGATGATCATGTTTTGTTGAAGTTATCGGCAACTGACAAAATCCTTATGGTTGTCTCTCTATTGCATAAGATGCAAGCGCCAAATAATTGCTTTACTTTATCGCTATGCGATAGCAATAGTTGCAAGAGCAATTGTTGGCAAGACGACCATGTAACGACACGTTGATATAGATCAAGATGATGGAGATCATGGTGTCATGCCGGTGATGATAGAGATCATGACAGTACTTTGGAGATGGAGATCAAAGGCGCAAGATGATCATGGCCATATCATGTCACATATTTTGATTGCACATGATGTTTATCTTTTATACATCTTATTTTTGCTTTGATTGACGGTAGCATTTTAAGATGATCTCTCACTAATTATCAAGAAGTGTTCTACCTGAGTATGCACCATTGCGAAAGTTCTTCGTGCTGAGACACCACATGATGATCGGGTGTGATAGGCTCTACGTTCAAATACAACGGGTGCAAAACAGTTGCACACGCGGAATACTCAGGTTAAACTTGACGAGCCTAGCATATATAGATATGGCCTCGGAACACTGGAGACCGAAAGGTCGAGCGTGAATCATATAGTAGATATGATCAATATAGTGATGTTCACCATTGAAAACTACTCCATCTCACGTGATGATCGGACATGGTTTAGTTGATTTGGATCACGTGATCACTTAGATGATTAGAGGGATGTCTATCTAAGTGGGAGTTCTTAAGTAATATGATTAATTGAACTTAAATTTATTATGAACTTAGTCCTGGTAGTATTTTGCAAATTATGTTGTAGATCAATAGCTCGCGTTGTTGCTTTCATATGTTTATTTTGATATGTTCCTAGAGAAAATTGTGTTGAAAGATATTAGTAGCAATGATGCGGATTGGATCCGTGATCTGAGGTTTATCCTCATTGCTACACAGAAGAATTATGTCCTTGATGCACCGCTAGGTAATAGACCTATTGCAGGAGCAGATGCAGACGTTATGAACGTTTGGCTAGCTCAATATGATGACTACTTGATAGTTTAGTGCACCATTCTTAACGGCTTAGAATCGGAACTTCAAAGACGTTTTGAACGTCATGGACCAGATGAGATGTTCCAGGAGTTGAAGTTAATATTTCAAGCAAATACCCGAGTTGAGAGATATGAAGTCTCCAACAAGTTCTGTAGCTAAAAGATGGAGGAGAATCGCTCAACTAGTGAGCATGTGCTCAGATTGTCTGGGTACTACAATCGCTTGAATATAGTGGGAGTTAATCTTCCAGATAAAATAGTGATTGACAGAATTCTCTAGTCACCATCACCAAATTAGTAGAACTTCGTGATGAACTATGATATGCAAGGGATAACGGAAACGATTCCCAAGCTCTTCGCAATGCTGAAATTGACGAAAGTAGAAATCAAGAAAAACATCAAGTGTTGATGGTTGACGAGACCACTAGTTTCAAGAAAAGGGCAAAGGAAAAAAGGGGAACTTCAAGAAGAACAGCAAGCAAGTTGCGGCTCAAGTGAAGAAGCCCAAGTCTGGTCCTAAGCCTGAGACTAAGTGCTTCTACTGCAAAGGGAGTGGTCACTGGAAGCGGAACTACCCAAGTATTTGGCGGATAAGAAAGGATGGCGAAGTAAACAAAGGTATATTTGATATACATGTTATTGATGTGTACTTTACTAGTGTTCATAGCAACCCCTCAGTATTTGGTACTAGTTCAGTTGCTAAGATTAGTAACTTGAATCAGGAGTTATAGAATGAACAGAGACTAGTTAAGGGTAAGGTGATGATGCGTGTTTGAAGTAGTTCCAAGATTGATATGATCATCATCGCACACTCCCTATACTTTCGGGATTAGTGTTGAACCTAAATAAGTGTTATTTGGTGTTTGCGTTGAGCATAAATATGATTTGATCATGTTTATTGCAATACGGTTATTCATTTAAGTAAGAGAATAAATTGTTGTTCTGTTTACATGAATAAAACCTTATATGGTTACACACCCAAAGAAAATGGTTCATTGGATCTCGATCGTAGTGATACACATATTCATAATATTGAAACCAAAAGATGCAAAGTTAATAATGATAGTGCAACTTATTTGTGGCACTGCCGTTTAGGTCATATTGGTGTAAAGCGCATGAAGAAACTCCATGCTGATGGGTTTTTGGAATCACTTGATTATGAATCACTTGATGCTTGCGAACCATGCCTCATGGGCAAGATGACTAAAACGCCGTTCTCTGGAACAATGGAGCGAGCAACTGACTTATTGGAAATAAAACATACTGATGTATGCAATCCGATGAGTGTTGAGGCTCGTGGCGAGTATCGTTATTTTCTGACCTTCACAGATGATTTAAGTAGATATGGGTATATCTACTTGATGAAACATAAGTCTGAAACATTTGAATAGTTCAAAGAATTTCAGAGTGAAGTGGAAAATCATCATGACAAGAAGATAAGGTTTCCACGATCTGATCGCAGAGACGAATATTTGAGTTACGAGTTTGGTCTTCAATTAAAACAATGTGGAATAGTATGTTGCTATTGCTTTCTTCATGACTTATACATGTTCCTATGACTATGAGATTATGCAACTCCCGTTTACCGGAGGAACACTTTATGTGCTACCAAACGTCACAACGTAACTGGGTGACTATAAAGGAGTTCTACAGGTGTCTCCAAAGGTACATGTTGGGTTGGCGTATTTCGAGATTAGGATTTGTCACTCCAATTGTCGGAGAGGTATCTCTGGGCCCTCTCGGTAATGCACATCACATAAGCCTTGCAAGCATTGCAACTAATGAGTTAGTTGCGAGATAATGTATTACGGAACGAGTAAAGAGACTTGCCGGTAATGAGATTGAACTAGGTATTGAGATACCGACGATCGAATCTCGGGCAAGTAACATACCGATGACAAAGGGAACAACGTATGTTGTTATGCGGTCTGACAGGTAAAGATCTTCATAGAATATGTAGGAGCCAATATGAGCATCCAGGTTCCTCTATTGGTTATTGACCGGAGACGTGTCTCGGTCATGTCTACATTGTTCTCGAACCTGTAGGGTTCGCACGCTTAAGGTTTCGTTGACAGCTATAATATGAGTTTATGAGTTTTGATGTACCGAAGGAGTTCGGAGTCCCGAATGAGATCGGGGACATGACGAGGAGTCTCGAAATGGTCGAGACGTAAAGATCGATATATTGGACGACTATATTTGGACATAGGAAAGGTTCCGAGTGGTTCGGGTATTTTTCGGAGTACCAGGGAGTTACGGGAATACGGGGGAAGAAGTATATGGGCCTTATTGGGCTTTAGGGGAGAGGGAGAGGCAGGCCGCGCCCCCCCCCCCCCATTGACTAGTCCGAATTGGACTAGGGGGAGGGGCGGCGCCCCCTCCTTCCTTCTCTTCCCTCTTCCCCTTCCTTGTCTCCTACTCCTACTACATGGAAGGAATCCTAGTTGGACTAGGAAAGGGGGAATCCTACTCCCGGTAGGAGTAGGACTCCCCTAGGGCGGGCCATAGAGAGGGCCGGCCCTCCCCTCCTCCACTCCTTTATATACGGGGACAGGGGGCACCCCATAGACACACAAGTTGATCTTCAAGATCGTTCTCTTAGCCGTGTGCGGTGCCCCCCTCCACCATAATCCTCGATAATATTGTAGCGGTGCTTAGGCGAAGCCCTGCGATGGTAGAACATCAAGATCGTCACCACGCCGTCGTGCTGACGGAACTCTTCCCCGACACTTTGCTGGATCGGAGTCCGGGGATCGTCATCCAGCTGAACGTGTGCTAGAACTCGGAGGTGCCGTAGTTTCGGTGCTTGATCGGTCGGGCCGTGAAGACGTACGACTACATCAACCGCGTTGTGCTAAACGCTTCCGCTTCCAGTCTACGAGGGTACGTAGACAACACTCTCCCCTCTCATTGCTATGCATCACCATGATCTTGCGTGTGCGTAAGAAATTTTTTGAAATTACTATGTTCCCCAACACCAAGCCGCGTCGGTATCATCAAGAAACGCGGTGCAGCTATCACTGGCGCGCTGGGAGTAGATTGCCCAGTCTATTCCACGCCTCTCGAGAACCTACACGCCGCCCAGGAGGCCGTAGATGAGATGGATGGACTGAGGGCCGACGAGCTCCCCTGCATGACCAGACGCATCCAGCAGCTTATCGACGCAGCCACGGAGCGGCATGAAGCCGGTGTCCATGCCGAAAGTCCTCCCCCGCGCCGAGCGCATGGTGCGACGTCCCGAATGCCGACGGCGGGCAACACCCGCGCAAGGAAAGAAAAGGAGCCGGCTGCCAGCCGCAGCCGGACTCGAATCTCCATCGAGCGTGACGCAGAAGGCCGTCCTCGAGCTGTGCAATGGCGGGGCGATCCGCCCCCTCCTTCGCCTCATGGGGAGAGATATCCCACTCCGCCGCCTGTCACACATCCGACTCTCAGCGGCCGACTATGTCACCGTGAAGGAGTCGGCGAGAATGACGCCCGCCACTGGATCGACCACCTAGCGTGATCCCTGGATCTGGAAGAAGAAGATGATGTCGGCCCGCCCTGCTTTGGCCACCGCATCCGCGGCGAACCCTTCCCTAAAGGGTTCTCGCACCCAAGAGACACGCCCAAGTACAACGGCTCCGTGAAGCCGGAAGACTGGTAGATCGACTAGTCCACTGCGGTTAGCATCGCGAACAGCAACAAGTGCGCTGCCGTGAAGTATGTTCCCCTCATTCTCCAAGGCACGACGCGTACCTCGCTCAACAACCTCAAGCCTTACAGCGTCAACAGCTGGCTGGACTTCACAGAAGCCTTCATCCGCAACTTCACCAGCACCTACAAGCGGGCTCCTAAGCCCCGATAGCTCTCCTTGTGTGTGCAAGGGCCCAATGAATCAACCCGCGACTACCTCACGCGTTGGGCCGAGCTCCGCAACTCCTGAGAAGGGGTGCACGAGGATCAAGCTATAGAGTACTTCACCGCCGGGTGCCGAGAAAGCACCCTCCTCAAGCATCGACTCCTCTGCGACGAGCCGACTACCCTCGACGAGCTACTGATCATAGCTGACAAATACGCCACGGCCGACTCCTCAATGAAGACCGAGCTCCGAGTAGATGCCTTCGGGAAGGTAACTCGCTCCGAGTCCCAAGACGCTGGCAGGAGACTCCAGCCGACGCCCTTACCAGAACGACCACAAGCGCAAGGCTCCCCCGCCGCCTCCCACCAATCGGCTGGTGGCCACCATCGAAGATGAACAACCCGAAGGGCGGCCCACGCCCAAGAAGCAGAAAGGCAGCAGGCCGGCTTGGCAGCCGGCTTTCTCCTACGAGCAAGCACTTGATGCCCCCCTGCAAGTTTCACAGCGGCGCGAAGCCTTCAAACCACACAACCCGAAAATGCCACTGGCTCACGCGGATCTCCAAGGGCGAGGGGATAGCGCCGCCTCCGCCTGCTGGTCAGCTGCCTCTGGCCCCTCCGCAGCCGGCTGCTCGACCAGCTGTCAGGGCTGTTCAAGACGAATTCCCCGACGAGCAGGCCGTCTACGTCGTCTTTACAAGCCTACCAGAAGATCGGTGTAGCCAACGCTGACAACATCAAGAAGTCAACGCGGTTGCCTCCAACAACCCCGAGTTCATGCACTAGTCAGAAAGGCCTATCAGCTAGAGCCGGACTGATCACCCAGAGGTGATGCCGTCTCCCGGCTCTTACGCATTGGTTTTGGATGCCACCCTCGCAACAGAAAGGCGAGCCGCCCGCTTCTCCCGCGTGCTGATAGATGGTGGGAGCAGCATCAACATCCTATACCGTGACACCATGGAGAAGCTTAGCATCAAGGCGAAGCAACTCATGCCTAGTCGGACTGTGTTCCATGGCATCGTGCCCGGCCTGTCCTGCTCCCCAATCGGCAAGATCAAGATAGATGTCCTCTTCGGGGACAAGGATCATTTCCGCCGAGAGGCGGTGTGGTTTGAGGTAGTGGATCTGGAGAGCCCTTACCACGCGTTGCTTGGCCGACCCGCCCTGGCCAAGTTCATGGCTGTACCCACTATGCCTACCTC
The DNA here is from genome assembly GCF_018294505.1 of Triticum aestivum. Classification (NCBI taxonomy): domain Eukaryota; kingdom Viridiplantae; phylum Streptophyta; class Magnoliopsida; order Poales; family Poaceae; genus Triticum; species Triticum aestivum. The sequence goes on along the minus strand of NC_057806.1, from coordinate 29,602,034 downwards.
AAGATGAAGATACTGAGTTCCAAGGGCATCATAACCATAGCCGGAGACTACAAGAAATCCTCCGAGTGTGCGGCAGCCAGCAGCTGGCTGGCCGAGTCCCTCGTGATTGCTGAAGAGAAGAAGATACTGGACCGAGTCGTGGCCATGGCCGGCAAACAGCCGGCCCTGTCCCCCAACCCCAAGGAGTGTGATGCCCAAGGTTCTTTCCAGCCGGCCAAAGAAACAAAGAAGGTACCTCTGGACCCGGAGCACCCAGAAAGGTTTGCCACCATCGGGGCAAACCTGGACAGCAAATAGGACGGCGAGCTCGCCGATTTCCTCCGTGAGAATCGGGACATCTTCGCATGGTCCCCCAAGGACATGCCGGGTGTTCCGAAGGAATTTGACGAGCACAAGCTACATGTCCGAGAAGGTGCAAAACCAGTCAAACAGCCCCTCCGCCGACTGTCAAAAGAGAAGAGAAGGATTGTAGGAGAAGAGATAGCCCGACTTCTGGCAGCCGGCTTCATTATGGAAGTTTTATTTCCAGAGTGGCTTGCCAACCCGGTCGTCGTGCTGAAGAAAAATAAGAAATGGCGCATGTGTATAGACTACACCAGCCTCAACAAGGCCTACCCCAAAGATCCCTTCGCCTTGCCAAGGATTGATCAAGTAATAGACTCCACAGCCGGATGCGAGCTGTTGAGCTTCTTGGATGCCTACTCAAGCTACCACCAGATAAAGTTGGATCCAGCTGACCGCCTGAAAACCGCCTTCATCACACCATTCAGAGCCTTCTGCTACCTGACTATGACATTCAGCTTGAGAAATGCCGGTGCCACCTTTCAGCGTTGCATGCAGAAATGCCTTCTCAAGCAACTCGGCAGAAATGCCCACGTCTATGTAGACGATATTGTGGTGAAGACAGAGAAGCGCGGCATCTTGCTGGAAGACCTCAGAGAGACATTTGAAAACTTGCGCCGATTTCAAATCAAGCTCAACCCCGAGAAATGTGTGTTCGGAGTACCAGCCGGCCAACTTCTAGGCTTCCTGGTCTCCAAACGCGGCATCAAGTGCAACCCGATGAAGATCAAGGCCATAGAGAGAATGGAGATTCCCACCAAGCTGCGAGACGTCCAGAAGTTCACTGGATGCTTGGCTTCCCTGAACCGCTTCATCAGCCGACTCGGGGAGAAAGCTCTCCCCCTCTACCAACTCATGAAGAAGTCCGCTCATTTTGAGTGGAACGACAAGGCGGACCAAGCTTTCCACGAGCTAAAGAAGATGCTGACCACGCCGCTTGTCTTGGCGGCACTGACTGAAAAAGAGCCCATGCTCCTTTACATTGCTGCTACTAGCCAGGTGGTCAGCACAGTTATCATGGTCCAGCGCCCAGAAGAAGGCCGAGCTCAGCTGGTCCCGAGGCCGGTATATTATTTAACCTAAGTGTTATCCACCTCGAAGCAGAACTACCCACACTACCAGAAGATGTGTTACGGTGTGTACTTCGCTGCAAAGAAGCTCAAGCCCTACTTCCAAGAGCACCCCATCACAGTTGTATGTACTGCCCCGCTCATCGAGATCATAGGCAGCTAGGATGCATCCGGCCGAGTGGCAAAATGTGCCATTGAGTTGGCTCCTTACACGATCTTCTACCAGCCCCGCACCGCCATTAAATCCCAAGCACTGGCCGACTTCCTCGTCGACTGGGCCGAAACCCAGTACCTGCCACCAGCCCCCGACTACACTCATTGGCGGATGCACTTCGATGGGTCCAAGATGCACACCGGCTTGGGAGCCGGCATCATCCTCACCTCCCCCAAGGGCGACAAGCTCAAGTACATATTGCAAATTCATTTTGCCGCCTCCAACAATGTGGTCGAGTACGAGGCGCTCATACACGGGCTCCGGCTAGCTAAGGAGCTCGGCATCCGCCGGATCCTGTGCTATGGCGACTCGGATTTGGTGGTCCAGCAGTCATCTGGCGACTGGGACGCCAAGGATGCGAACATGGTGAGCTACCGCTTCCTCGTTCAGCAAACCAGTGGATATTTTGAAGGATGCGAGTTCCTTCATGTACCACGCGCCGACAACATGCAAGCAGATGCCCTGGCACGAGTAGGCTCCACCCGGCAAGCTATACCAGCCGGTGTTTCTCTCCACCGCCTCCTCAAGCCGTCTACCAAGCCGTCTCCAGAATCTGGTTCCATCTTCGTGCCGCCTGACCCCGACGCAGTCGGATCCGACTTGGGGAACCAAGCAGGCGGCTCGGGGACTTCGACAGGCGGCTCGGGGACTGCCGTAGTCGCACCCAGCTCGGGGACTTCGGAACTCGGCCCGGGGGCTACTGTAGTTGGCCCGGGGACTGCATCGACGCAACATGCGGTGGCCGACTCAAACTCTTCACCACCCAGCCCACCCGCCCTGGTCACAGTAGCAGTTCTGACAATAGAAGAAGTCACAGCTCCATCATGGGCCCATCCCATCTTCAACTTCTTAGTAAACAGAGAGTTGCCAACGGACGAAATCTCGGCAAGACAAGTTCAACGCCGAGCTGGAGCATATACAATAGTAAACCAAGAGCTTGTTAGGCGCAGTGTCACTAGAGTCTTCCAGCGCTGCGTCGAGCCAGAGAAGGGCATAACAATCCTCAAGGACATCCACCAAGGCGAATGCGGCCACCACGCGGCCTCACGATCACTCGTCGCTAAAGCTTTCCGCCATGGATTCTTCTGGCCGACTGCTTTGGATGACGCCAAGGAGCTATTCAAACACTGCAAAGGATGCCAAGTTTTCAGTTCCAAGCAACATCTGCCGACTTCTGCACTCAAGAACATCCCCCTCACCTGGCCTTTTGCCGTCTGGGGGCTGGACATGGTGGGCCCATTCAAGACAGCACGCGGCAGCATGACACATCTACTCGTCGATGTGGACAAACTTAACAAGTGGATCGAAGCAAAGCCGATCAAGAAGCTGAATGGGCCGACTGCTGTAACGTTCATCGCAGATATCACAACCCGGCCTGGCATACCGCACAACATCATCACCGACAATGGCACAAATTTTGCAAAGGGAGCACTGGCACGTTTCTGCGCAACACACGACATCCGGCTGGACCTCGCGTCCGTCGCCCACCCGCAGTCAAACGGCCAGGTCGAGCGAGCAAACGACCTCATCCTCTCCGGCATCAAGCCCCGACTGGTCGTGCCACTGGAGTGTTCGGCCGACTGTTGGCTCGACGAGCTGCCGGCCGTCCTCTGGAGCTTGCGCACTACCCCAAACAAGTCAACCGGCTTCACCCCTTTCTTCCTTGTATATGGCGCCGAGGCGGTCATCCCAACTGACATCGAGTTCGACTCACCTCGAGTCACCATGTACACGGAGGCGGAGGCCAAGGAAGCACGTGAAGATGGTGTCGACCTGCTGGAAGAGGGCCGGCTGTTAGCCCTTAGCCGGTCCGCCTTCTATCAGCAGGGTCTGCGCCACTACCACAGCCGGAAAGTCAAGCCAAGATCCTTCCAAGAGGGCGATCTCATGCTCCGGCTGATCCAGCGAACAGCCGGCCAGCACAAGCTCTCGGCCCCTTGGGAGGGCCCCTTTGTCATCAGCAGAGCTCTAGGCAATGACTCCTACTACCTAATCGACGTGCAGAAGCCGAAGGCACGCAAGAGAGAAGATTCCGGCAAGGAGTCAGAACGACCATGGAACGCCAATCTCCTCCGAAGATTTTACAGTTAAAAAGTAGCCTGACCAGTCGGCCCGGGGACTCGCCGCCTTAAGTTATATATAAAGTTCTGCCTGTAGTCAGACAAGTAGTGTGCCGGCACCCAAGTCCCCTCTTGCCAAAAGTCACAGCTCGAAGAATCGACTGTCCGACTGGCAAGAGCCAAGGGCAGGAAAGGATGCCCACTCGAAAAACGGCTAAGGACCAATGAACTTATATAACATGAGCCGGCCTCCCGCCCCGCCAGCCGGCTACCAGAGAAGCCCGCTGGCCGGCTTCCCATTCACCTTGCTGCAATCTAAGAAAGCTCAAGTACTTGCCTTCCCAAAACAACCAAGTCCTTCTCCAGCCACAGACTGCAGAGCAGCTGTCCGGCTGGGAAGGCAGCAGCCAAGGAAAGGCAGCAAAGGAAAAAGCTAAAAGGATGAAAAGAAAACATGAACGGAAGCCAAACACATGCATAATATTTACACAAAAGACCTTTGAAAGGCCAGCAATAAACATAGTCTGAATACACCCCCAATGGGTGGAACTGCGCAAATTTAAAGATTGTTCAAAAGAGTAACAAGCAGGAAAGCAAGGACGGCGGATCAAGCCAGGGGAACGACGGGCGAGTTGGGCAGGTTGGTGGGGTCGGTAGTGCCGGCTGGAGGAGTGACCGGCTGGCGAGTCTCGGCATCATTGCTAGAGGCACGATCAGGCTGAGGCGGGCTGGTCACTTCACCGTCCGGCGCAGCGTCTTCACCATCCTCCCCCTCTTCCCCTTCGCCCTCATCACTGAAGGCAATCTCCTCCGCCGAGTCCTCACCTTCTACCGGGTTCAGCCCGAACCACTCCTCCGGCTGAGCGACGCCGGCGTCATCCACCTCAGGGGCAAAGGCGCTGGTGTCGGTGTACTCGGCGATCGACGAGGCGCGCTGGATGATAGCCGGCCGCACCGCCTCCAGCTCCTCGCCAGCCTCCTGTCAACAGGTGCTTAGCTGGTCTAAGTTCATCCCAGGATGCCAAGCTCAGAAGAACTCCAGTGCCCGCCCAGCACCGGACCGGGCCGCTGACGCCTTCCAAGCCTCGAAGCGGCCGATTGCGACCTCCAGCCAGTCGGCGGTCCGACTCGGGGTGCGCGGGATCACCTCGCCGGGCCAGAGGGCAGCCAGCACTTGCGCCCCGGCGCGCTGAAGATGGCGGAGCATGCGGTGGGCCGGCTGCAGGCGGGCTTGAAGCGCCAGAAGCTGCTCCTCAAGTGACCAGCTGGCACCCGGTGCGACCTCGGCCCCCTCCTGCCGTCTCGCGTCGTGGTAGGCCTCGATGGCTTGGGTGGCAGCAGTAGAGTAACCGGGAAAGTAATCTGCACAAAGAAGAAAGCAGTATCACAGAGTCAAAAGACGAACTAGATAGTAGGAGGCAGGCAAAGAAACGATGAAGAAGGCGGCCCACCGTCGGTTAAGTCTTCTACCCGGCTGTAGCCTTGACTCAGCGCCTGCCTGGCCTCGACCCAGTTCGCCGCCTCGGTCTCGTATTCGGCTTTGAGGGCGGCCTCGCTGTCCTGCGCCGCCTTCAGGGCCGCCTTGTGGCTCTCCTCCTGGTCGCCAACTTCTTGGCCAGGCGGTCACGCTCTTGAGCCAGGGCGGCGCACTCGGACTCCTTGGCACGAAGGGCGGTCTGGGCTCCGCTCAGCTGGCTCCTCAAGTCAGCATTGGCCCCTACAGATATGAAGAAAGAAGTTGTCAGGAAAAGATCCGACCCAACTGCTCAGCAGTCGGCCCGAATTTCGGGGACTACACCCAGTGGGTGCGCTGACGCGCCCCCGCTTGAGACAAAAAATGAAGCACTTACTCCGGCTCTCGGTCAGATCAATGGTTTTCTAATTCAACTCCTGGGCCTGGGAGTTGAAGGCAGCCGCGCAGAGGTTATGATACTCCTGCAGCTAAGATAAGTGATACAAGTAAGAACAAGACGGCAATTAGAGTCTACCAAGAAGTTCCAAGCCGCATGCTCAGCAGCCGGCTCGGAACTCGGAGACTACACCCAGTGGGTGCGCTGACGTGCCCCCACGGAAGAAATCAGGAGCAATCAACGAAGAGCGAAAGGACTCACCCGGATCACCGTTCGCGTCGTGAGAAATTCTTGGGTGTATTGCTTCAGCGCGGTATCTTGAGCCTGAAGTCGGTTCCGGACGTCCTGCGCCACCACGTTCAGCACAGCCGTCCCGCCGCCCGGCGTCCACCCGGACGAGCTATCGCTAGCCGCTTCCACGTCCTGGGCCGACGGGCCGGCGCCAGCGGCGTTGTGCGGATCTGGCGCGGAAGTCGCCTTCTTCGCGCGCCGACGGGACGGCGACAGGACCACAAGGTCCGCCCCGACAGTCGGCTCACCTTCGGTCGGCTGCACGACCGGCGCGTCGGGCCGGCTACCTTGACCCTTTCCAGCCGGCGGCGTCGGTTTCGTCTCCTTCCCCTTCTCCAGCTGCCGCGGTGGCTCTCCTCTGTCGGGAGCATCGGAATGTCGGGTGCCGCGGCACGAAGGGGGATGACGAGCAGCGGAGGCTGGTTCTGCTAGGCCTCCGCCTCCTCCTCCATGGCTGCGGCCTCTGACTGGGCCTTGGCAGCCGCGTTGGCCCGTGCCTCCGCCGACTTCTCCCTTGCCTCCCGAGCCGCCCTCCGCTCCTCTGCCTCCCTCTCCTCCTGCGCTTCCCGCGCATTTCGCTCCGTCGCCTCTAGGAGATCGGCGCAGGGATCCACACGGCGGGAGCTTGAGGACCCTCCCGTGGGTCCGACTACGGAGGCGACAGGAGCCCATTCAAGAGAAAGTGGGGCCCTGTTTGATAAGTCAAGAAGAAGGCTTAGAAAGATATCAACCGAAGAACAAAAGAAAGGCGTAAGAAAAATAACATTTACGCTGAAACCGACTGCAGCTGGTTCACCACCTTGCGGAAGCGGGCTGCCTTCGCGGCCGCCTCGTCCCGCTTGGTCACCGCCGCGGTACTCTTGGGCTTTTTTGGCCGACTGCCGAAGTGGGTCGACGCGGCCCGGCGTTTCTGCGTGTCGCCTTGAGGAGCCGGCACGGCGGATGGGCCCGCGCCTTGATGATCGGGCGCCGGCTGACGGCGCGAAACAACTTCGGCCTCAGCATCATCCAGCCAATCCTCGAAGGCGGCCCCAAGCCCAGAGCCGCTTGCCTCACCGCCCTCCCCTGCGACGTCTTCTTCCATGGCGGCCGCCCCCAGGTCCGGGTCGTCAACATCGTCCATCGTGTGGTCGGGGAGGAACTGGCGCTCCACCCCCGCAGCCCCGGTTGCCGGCGGAAGCATGGGATTCTGCCAAAAACAAGCCGACTTGCCGTAGTGCCACTCCTCAGTGAGCTTGCAGTTGGAAATATAGTTCACCATGTAAGACACCTCGGCATGAGGCATCTCCTTGGTGCTTAGCCGGCACGGGTCGAAGCGGCCGCTCACCTGGTAGATCATATGAGGTCGGCCCTAGAGCGGGAGCACCCGGCGCTCCACGAAGACAGCCACCAGGTCAGACCCAGTCAGACCCTCCGACTGGATCATCACCCGGAGCCGTGCAATAGGGGCGGCCCCACCCTGAGACAGCGACCTGGCCCGGAAGGACCATGAGGGCTGCCTCCCAGCCGGCGGGCCGGCTACGTAAGCCGGCAGATTGACGAAGTCGCCTTGCGGAGCGATGTTCTTCATGTAGAAGTAGGATTTCTGCTAGAGCTTCACCGACTGGATCAGTGGGATGGGCGGAAACGGGTTGTTATCGCTCGTCCTCCGCATGGCGATGAAGGCGCCGCATGGGGCGGGCACGCCCGCGACGACAGTGCCAAGCTTGCACTGAAAGAATTCTCCTCACAGTTCGAGGGTGGGGAGGACACCAAGAAAACCCTCGCACAGGGCGACGAAGGCCGACAGCAGCATCACTGCATTCGGAGTAAGGTGATGCGGCTGGAGATGATAAAATTCGGGGAAGGAGCGAAGAAACCCGCTCACCGGCAGGCCGAAGCCGCGCAGGCAGTGCGAGCGGAAGATTACCCGCTCGTCCTCCTCCGGTGCCGCCGAGATCTCCCTCTCCGGCGCAAGGCGGGCCCGCATGAAATCCCCGCCCGGCAGCCACCGCGTCTGGCGGAGGAAGTCGACGTGGTTGTCGTGGACGTTGGAGCCGTCCCAGGAGCTCGACAACACCATGGGGACAACGCGGCAATGAGAAAGGTGTTGCGGAAAGGCATGCGACCCTGCTACGACGAAACGACGGCAAGCCAAGAAGATTGGCGGGAAGGCCGAGCGGCGGCGGGTAGCTGTGGCAGTGGAGAGGAGGAAGAAGAAGGAGGGGGTAGAGCGTGCGAGCGTCTGGCGCTCCCCTCCTCTCCCCCTACTTATAGCCTCGTGCGGCGAAGCCGAGGAGGCAGGGCGTGGGGGATGTGGGATTAACTGCACCCACTCCCCCACGCCCCGCGATTATTGTGCCTTGACGTCATGCGGAAACCACCACTGGGGGGCGCGCGGTCCATCCGGGCCGCAGAAGATCCGCACGTGGGCCGAGGCCCTGTAGTGGCGGGCCCTGGACTGCGGCGGCGTCCCGTCACGCGCGTGGACTGGCAGGCCCCTCCAGCCGTAGGGTGCCACGTTGCGCGCAGGTGACGAACGGTCAGCTCGCAGCCTGACTCGCGCGCCAACTGGTACCCGCCTTCAAGCTTCGAAATCTCTAGGAGACGGCACGCCTAGTCAAAGACGGCTCCCAGTTTCTGGCTCCTCAAGATAGGAAGCTGACTGACCTCATCGTCTTTTTTCTGCCTGGGAGCCCAACCAGCTTCGGGGACTACTGTCGGAGTAAATAACCATGGGTAGCCTAGCCGGCTTCCCCTGGTTCTTCAGAAAAATTATAGGCCGATTGAGCCTCCAAGCGTCCAAGACGTGGGGCCGCCTTCCCCCAGCTGGCCACCTCTCAGGCCGGCTGCGGAAAGGCGGCCCAGCCCTGGAATCCTTGAGAAACAAGACCACGAGAAGGACAGATCCGAGAAGCCGGCCATGAGAAGGCCGACTCCAAGGAGCCGGCCCCTCAGCAGGCGACCAAGATCGTGCCCTCAGAGTCTGCACCCACATAACAGCGACGAGACGGGGCGTGGCTACAGTGAAGCCTGCCACCCCCGAATCCCGGAGCACGCATGGCTATAGTGCGTCGTACGGGGCGGCCATCACCTGTCCGGCGCGACACTGTTGCCATGTTGATCATGACATCACCCATGGCGAGCAGTCAGTACGACCCGTGGGTGGTGGCCCCCCTCAGTGAGGGAGACCCCAAAGGCGGCCAGGCTTCCCGCAGTCGGCCTGGGGTATGGCCGGCTCCCAATAGCCGGCCGGCTCTCTCCCTCGAAGGAGGTGCCTCATTAAGGAGATAAGACGAGGTAAGGCTACAGTGATGAGCCGCCACGTGACGGCACTGTAGCCATGCTTACCACAACAAAGCCATCGTCACCAGAGGCAAGGCAATAGTAACCAGCCTCCGACAAGACTCCCGAGCGGTGGGGCCAGCCTGTCGACCAGAAGGCCGGCAGCCGGCGGGGCCTACCAGGCGGCGGGCCCATCGGTCGGCGGAGAAGCCGGCCAGCGTAGACACAGACGGCTGGGGCCCGCGCCCAGCCAGATTACCATTGTACCCCTGGGGGTAGGCCTATATAAACCCCCCAGGGCACCCATGCAGGGGGGATCTCTCTTTGGATAGTCTTAAACACGGCAACGAGAGGAGGAGCAGGCAAGCCTTGCCCTTCTTCATCCTTTCACCAAACAGCTCAAGGAGCCTCTTGTAGCTACTTGTCAATCTAGTGACCATGCGGAGACCCCACAGAGCAGCAGTAGGGGTGTTATCTCCACGGAGAGCCCTGAAGGTGGGTAAGATCCGCCAGCGTGCATGTCTTCGCCTTATCCCGTTTCTAGGCACCGGCGATGTTTTATTGTCTCCCACAATGATAAGCCACCCGTTGGCATATGTCGCACCAACCACCCGACATCTTATTTTCTTAGAACGATGGTAGCATAAATAAGATGATCCCTCACTAAAATTTCAAGAAAGTGTTCCCCCTAACTTTGCACCGTTGCGAAGGCTCGTTGTTTCGAAGCACCACGTGATGATCGGGTGTGATAGATTCTAACGTTCGAATACAACGGGTGTAAGCCAGATTTACACATGCAAGACACTTAGGTTGACTTGATGAGCCTAGCATGTACAGACGTGGCCTCGGAACACGAGAGACCGAAAGGTCGAACATGAGTCGTATAGTACATACGATCAACATGGAGATATTCACCATTGATGACTAGTCTGTCTCACGTGATGATCGGACACGGCCTAGTCGATTCGGATCATGTATCACTTAGATGACTAGAGGGATGTCTATCTGAGTGTGACTTCATTGAATAATTTGATTAGATGAACTTCATTATCATGAACATAGTCTAAATTGTCTTTGCAAATTATGTTGTGGATTAATAGCTCGCGCTTTAGCTTTTTGTTTTAATACGTTCCTAGAGAAAAAACTAAGTTGAAAGATATTTTAAGCAATTGTGCAGACTAGGGCCGTAGTCTGAGGATTGTCCTCACTGCTACACAGAAGGCTTCTATCCTTGATGCACCGCTCGGTGTGCCAACTCCTCTGGCGTCGTTTGTGGATGTTGTGAACATCTGGTAGACACGTTCTAATAACTACCTGATAGTTTAGTGTGGCATGCTTTATGGCTTAGAGTCGGGGCTCCAAAAGCGTTTTGAACGCCATAGAACATATGAGATGTTCGAAGAGCTGAAATTGGTATTTCAGGCTCATGCTCGTGTTGAGAGGTTGAGACCTCTGACAAGACCTTTGCCTACAAGATGGAGGAGAATAGCTCAGCCAGTGAGCATGTGCTCAGAATGTGTGGGTACTTCAATCACTTGAATCAAGTGGGAGTTAATCTTCCAGATAAGAGAGTGATTGACAAAAGTTCTCCAGTCGCTATCACCTAACTACTAGAGTTTCGTGATGAACTATAACATGCAAGGGAAGATAATCCCGGAGCTGTTCGTCGTGCTTAAGGCCGTAAAGGTAGAAATCAAGAAGGAGCATCAAGTGTTGATGGTTAACAAGAGCCAGTTGCTGCTCCAGTGAAGAAACCCAAGAACCCAAACCCGAGACAAAGTGCTTCAATTAGGGGAACGGTCACTGGTAGCGGAACTTCCTCAAATACTTGGTAGATAAGAAGGCTGTCAACTTCAACAAAAGTATATTTGATATATGTGTGTTATTGATGTGTACCTTACTAGTACTCCTAGTAGCACCTGAGTATTAGATACCGGTTCAGTTGCTAATATTGGTAACTCGAAACAAAAGCTACGGAATTAATGGAGACTAGCTAAGGGCAAGGTGACGATGTGTGTTGGAAGTGTTTCCAAGGTTGATGTGATCACCATCGCACGCTCCCTCTACCTTCGGGATTAGTGTTGAACCTAGATAAATGTTGTTTGCATTGGTGTCTCCATTGAGCATGAACATGATTAGATCATGTTTATTGCAATATGCTTATTCATTTAAGTCAAAGAATAATGGTTATTCTGATTACATGAATAATACCTTCTATGGTCATGCACCCAATGTGAATGGTTTATTGAATCCCGGTCGTAGTTATACACATGTTCATAACATTGATGCCAAAAGATGTAGAGTTGATAATGATAGTACCACTTCCATGTGGCACTGCCACTTAGGTCATATTGGTGTAAAGCGCATGAAAGAACCTCCATGATAATGGACTTTTGAAGTCACTTGATTTTGAATCACTTGAAACATGTGAACCATGCCTCTTTGGCAAGATGACTAAAACCCCGTTCTTTGGAACAATGGAACGGGCAAGTGACTTGTTGGAAATCATACATGCTGATGTATGAGGTCCGATGAGTGTTCACGCGCGCGGTGGATATCGTTATTTTCTCACCTTCACCGGTGAATTGAGTAGATATGGGTATATTTACTTAATGAAGCATAAGTCTGAAATGTTTGAAAAGTTCAAGCAATTTCAGAGTTAAGTTGAGAATCATCATAACAAGAAGATCAAGTTCCTTCGATATGATCAAAGGGAAAGTATCTGAGTTATGAGTTTGGCAATCACTAAAGACAAGGTGGAATCGTTTCACAGTTGACGCCACCTGGAACACCATAGCATGATGGTGTGCCCGAATGTCATAATCGAACCTTATTGGATACGGTGTATGATGTCTCTTACCAATCTACCACTATTTTTGGGGGTTATGCATTAAAGACAATTACATTCACTTTAAATAGGGCACCATCTAAGTCCGTGGAGACGACACCGTATGAACTATGGTCTGGCAAGAAACCAAAGTTGTTGTTTCTTAAGGTTTGGGGCTATGATGCTTATGTCGATAGGCTTCGGTCGGAAAAGCTCGAACCCAAAGCGGAGAATTGTATCTTCATAGAATACCCAAACAAGACGATTGGGTATACCTTCTATCTCAGATCTGAGGGCAAAGTGTTTGTCGCTAAGAACAGGTCCTTTCTCGAGAAAGAGTCTCTCGAAAGAATTGAGTGGGAGGATGATAGAACTTGATGAGGTTGTTGAACCTTCACTTCAACCAAAGAGTAGCGCAGCACAGAAAGATGTTTCTGTGGCAACTACGACAGTTGAAGAGAAACCTAATGATGATGATCATGAAGCTTCAGATCAAATTACTATCGATCCTTGTAGGTTGACAAGGGTGTGTACAACTTCTCAGTGGTAACCCTGTCTTAAAGGTCATGTTGTTGGACAACGATGAACCTATGAGCTATGAAGAAGTGATGGTGGGCCCGGATTCCAACAAATGGCTAGAAGCCATGAAATCCGAGATAGGATCCATGTATGAGAACAAAGTATGGACTTTGGTGGACTTGCACGATGAATGGCAAGCTATTGAGAATAAATGGATCTTTAAGAAGAAGACAGACGCTAATGGTAATGTCACCATTTGTGAAGCTCGACTTGTCTCAAAGAAGTTTCCGACAAGTTCAAGGAGTTGACTGTGATGAGACTCTCTCAATCATAGCGATGCTAAAGTCTGTTACAACTATGTTAGTAGTTGCTGCATTTTCATTTACGAAATCAGGCACATGGATGGCAAAACAAAGTTTCCTTGACGGTTTCCGTGAGGAAAGGTTGTATGTGATATAACCAAAAGGTTTTTGTCAATCGTAAGGATGCTAAAAGGTATGCAAACTCCAGCGATCCTTCTATGGACTGGAGCAAGCATCTCGGAGTTGGAACATACGCTTTGATGAGGCGATCAAAGCATTTGGGTTTATACAAAGTTTGCAAGAAACTTGTATTTGCAAGAAAGTGAGTGGGAGCACTACAACATTTCTGATAGGTATATATGGATGACATATTGTTGATCGGAAATGATGTAGAATTTCTAGAAAGCATAAATGGTTGTTTGAATGGAGTTTTTCAAAGGAAGACCTGTGTAAAACTGCTTACATGTTGGGTATCAAGATCTATAGAGACAGATCCATACGCCTGATAAGACTTTCACAGAGCACATACCTTGACATGATCTTGAAGGAGTTCAAGATGGATCAGTCAAAGAAGGATTTCTTGCCTGAGTTGTGAGGTGTGAAGTTAAGACTTGAAGCTCGACCACGGCAGAAGAAAGAGAAAGGATGAAAGTCGTCCCCTATGCCTTAACCATGGGCTCTATACGATATGCCATGTTGTGTACCACGATGTGCCTTGCCACGTGTCTGGCAAGAGGGTACAAGAGTGATCCAGGAGTGGATCATTGGACAGCGGTCAAAATTGTCCTTAGGAATAAGGAAATGTTTCTCGTTTATGGAGGTGATAAAGAGCTCGGCGTAAAGGGTTACGTCAATGCAAGCTTTAACACCTATCCGGATGACTCTGAGTAGCAAACCGGATACATATAGTGGAGCAACCATTTGGAATAGCTCCAAGAGGAGCATAGTAGCAACATCTACAATATGAAATCGAGATTTGCAAAGAACACACGAATCTGAATGTTGCAAACCCGTTGACTGACACTTCTCTCGTAAGCATAACATGATCAAAACCTAGAACTCATTGAGTGTTAATCACATGGCAATGTGAACTAGATTATTGACTATAGTAAACTCTTCGGGTATTAGTCACATGGCGATGTGAACTATGAGTGTTAATCACATGGCGATGTGAACTAGATTATTGACTCTAGTGCAAGTGGGAGGCTGTTGGAAATATGCCCTAGAGGCAATAATAAAATTGTTATTATTATATTTCCTTGTTCATGATAATTGTCTATTGTTCATGCTATAATTGTATTAACCGGAAACCGTAATACATGTGTGAATACATAGATCATAATATGTCCCTAGTAAGCCTCTAGTTGACTAGCTCGTTGATCAATAGATGGTCGTGGTTTCCTGACCATGGACATTGGATGTCATTGATAAAGGGATCACATCATTAGGAGAATGATGTGATGGACAAGACTCAATCTTAAGCGTAGCACAAGATCGTGTAGTTCGTTATGCTAAAGCTTTTCTAATGTCAAGTATCATTTCCTTAGACCATGAGATTGAGCAACACCCGGATACCGTAGGAATGCTTTGGGTGTACCAAACATCACAATGTAACTGGGTGGCTATAAAGGTGCGCTACAGGTATCTCCGAAAGTGTCTGTTGGGTTGGCACGAATCGAGACTGGGATTTGTCACTCCGTATGACAGAGAGGTATCTTTGGGACCACTCGGTAATGCGTCATCATAATGAGCTCAATGTGACTAAGGAGTTAGCCACGGGATCATGCATTACAAAACGAGTAAAGTGACTTGCCGGTAAAGAGATTGAACGAGGTATTGGGATACCGACGATCGAATCTCGGGCAAGTAACGTACCGATTGACAAAGGGAATTGTATACAGGATTAATTGAATCCCCGACATCGTGGTTCATCCGATGAGATCATCGTGGAACATGTGGGAGCCAATATGGGTATCCAGAACTCGCTATTGGTTATTGGCTGGAGAGATGTCTCGGTCATGTCTGCATGGTTCCCGAACCCGTAGGGTCTACACACTTCAGGTTCGATGACGCTAGAGTTGTTATGGGAAACAGTATGCGGTTACCGAAGGTTGTTCGGAGTCCCAGATGAGATCCCGGACGTGACGAGGAGTTCCGGAATGGTCCGGAGGTGAAGATCGATATATTGGACGAAGGGTATTGGAGTCCGGAATTGTTCCGGGGGTACCGGGTGATGACCAGCGTGTCCGAAAGGGGTTTCGGAGGCCCCAGCAAATGTTTGGGGGCCTTATGGGCCAAGGGGAGGGGGCACATCAGCCCACTAAGGGGCTGAGCGTCCCTCCCTCCCCATCTCATGTAACTTGGAGAGGTGGGGACGCCTCCCCTAGGGCAGCCACCCCTCCCGGCTTGGGGGGCAAGTTTCCTAGGGGTGGGGGCGCCCAAACCCATCTAGGGTTTCCCCTGTGGCTGCCGCCCCTCCACTAGGGAACCCTAGGGCGCCTCCTCCACCCCTCCCCCTTATATATAGTGAGGGAGAGAGAGGGCAGCCACACCCTTCCCCTGGCGCAGCCCCTCCCCCTCTCCTACACCTCCTCCTCCTCCTCCGTAGCGCTTGGCGAAGCCCTGCCGGAGAACCACGAGCTCCATCACCACCACACCATCGTGTTGTCGGAGTTCTCCCTCAACTTATCCTCTCCCCTTGATGGATCTAGAAGGAGGAGATGTCCCCGGGCTGTACGTGTGTTGAACGCGGAGGCGCCGTTATTCGACGCTTAGATCGGAATCGACCGCGATCTGAATCGCTGCGTGTACGACTCCACCAACCGCATTCTTGTAACGCTTCCGCTCAACGATCTTCAAGGGTATGAAGATGTAATCCCTCTCTCTCGTTGCTAGTATCTCCTAGATTGATCTTGGTGACACATAGGAATTTTTTTGAATTATAGCTACGTTCCCCAACAAATATATCCATCTGTCATGTTTGAATAATAATTGCCATGTTATAAATATTTGCAGAAACTATGGAGCACCCCCGAGACGAAGCAACAGAAGCGGTGTTGGGGGACATAATTGCACAAGGAAGTGATGTCGTCATGTCATTTCTGAACGAACCCGATGGTCTGGAAGGACAGGGTGAAGAAGCAGGCTATGATTATGATGGCTCTGGTGACACAATGCGACCTTGATGACGGCTCCGGTGACCCAATGCCGGTGCAAGAAGGAGACCGTGATGACGACTCCGGTGACCGAACCGAATCTGGCCAGGTATATATATTAGTTAAGCCTGTGCTGACTAGCTAATTGATGCATTCATTGTTTTGGTATATGTACACATATTAATTAACTCTCATCTTTCTTCTTTTTTCTAGCCCTCCGGATCGAGCACTAATACGTCTCCATCGTATCTAATTTTCCAAACACTTTTGCCCTTGTTTTGGACTCTAACTTGCATGATTTGAATGGTCAAAAGTAGTTTTGATGCATGATATAGGCCCTAGGCACTTGTAGGAGTAGTTGCAATCAATATTATCGAGTTTGGTTTACTTTTATTTTGAAGTTACTAAAAATTTCAGAATTTTTCAGAAAATGATGAAGAGACTTTTGAGGGGCTCATCGAGCCGAAGCTCGAAGAAAAAGGCATAGAAGCCCAAGTATAATCTGCCTCGCACCACGGAGGTTCGGTCGTGTGAATGGCCTTTCGATGATTTCTTGAGAGCAGCCGGTATTTATGAAGATTTTTATGAATTGGCTAAGAATGCAGGCCTCACCGCTTTCCTCCATGACCAACGCGATCAGTATCTCTTACTCACAAATATCTTCGTGCAAAACTTTCATTTTTATTCTAGGAGCTCACCACCTACGGTGGAGTTACATTTATATGATGAGCATAAGGAGATGTCACTTTATGATTTTTGTCGGGTTTGTTTAGTCCCTTTCGAGGGCAAGACAGAGGAACCACATCACGAGGATGTGGATGGGTTTATTGATACTATCACTATAGGGGAAACAAGGAAGGTTTCCGATGCACGAATCACTAGCATACATTTTCCTGTTTTACGCTATTTTGCATTATTTGCTAGTCGTTGTTTAATCGGTCGCGGAAACTGTGGAAACCTTAGTGTCCCTGATATTATTATTTTGCTCCACGGTTTATTCAGTGATAACTCTGTTAGTATGGGCGGCATTATTGCTAAACGGTTAAGTCTGAACCGTACAAAGGGCCCCATCTTTGGAGGCATCTATGCTTCACGCCTAACTGCACATTTTAACATACCTATTAGGCATTATGAGAAGGAAGAAAAAGTGATGCCTTGTTTTATTTAGATTATAAGAGTATGGTGGCACATGATTTTATTGTTAAGAATAGGGAAGGAGAACTTAAATACAAATTGTTCTTTGATAAACATCATCCTGAGACTATTACCCTGCCTGCTCCTTCTTTGTTTGATTTATCTGCAGGCCAGTACCTTGTTCCGTCAGAGGCTATTCACGCCTACCGGAACCCTACCAGCCATGAGCCAGAGCCGAAACCACAAGTTGATCCTTCACGACAGTCTAATTACCAGTGGGATCCTGAGATGATTGCCAACCAGTGGCAATCGGAGTCTTCTTCTTCTTCGCAGTACGACCCCAACTACTATTATGGATATCCGCCAGGCTAGCCATGGCCATAGACCAATTTAGGCTAAAAGCCTAAGCTTGGGGGAGTACGTATTTCCCACCAAAATTACATTTATGTTCACACACTCATTGCTAGATGTCGGTGCTCATACTGTTTCATTGTATCATCCATGCTAGTTTATTTTTCTTTTATGCTTTCTTCTTGTGTGTTTAATAAACCTTAAGAAAAACCAAAAAAAATAGTTGTAGCTTTTTACTAGTTTACTTTTAATGCTTGTAGTAGTAATTAAAAAGAAAACCCAAAAAGATTTCCTGTTCTTCTTTTGCTTGTTGGGAGCTCTCCCGTGTAAATAGTTTATTTCTTTTCTTTTGGGGGTCCATAGGGGAAGACCATGATTAAATTGTTGAGGTGGCTCTTATATGCATAAATGTTGATCTGACAGAAGAGCCCATATTGCTTTGTCTTCTCCTGTTTATTGAATGCTTGCAGATTCCAGCTTAGTCCAATGCGCGCGCACTATTATTATTATTCACATCGTTCGGTCGTGCAAGTGAAAGGCAATAATGACGATATAGGATGAACTTATTGAGATGAGAAAAAGCTGGTATGAACTCGACCACTTTTGTTTTTGTAAACATGATTAGTTCATCATTCCTAATTCGGCCTATTATGAATAAACATGTTTGCAATGACAACTAGAGATCATAGTTCTTGTGCCATGCTTGATTAGCTAGGAGCTTATAATGGTTTACCTTGCATGCCAACATGCTATTAAAATGGTTGTGATGTGGTATGATAGGGTGATATCCTCCTATGAATGATTTAAGTGACTTGACTTGGCACATGTTCACGCATGTAGTTGAAACAAAATCAACATAGCCTCCACGATATTTATGTTCATGGTGGATTATATCCTACTCATGCTTGCATTCGGTGTTGATTAATTTTAATGCATGTTCATGACTGTTGTCGCTCTCTAGCTGGTCGCTTCCCAGTCTTTTGCTCGCCTTCACCTGTACGAAGCGGGAATACTGCTTGTGCATCCAACTCCATAAACCCCAAAGTTATTCCATATGAGTCCACTATACCTACCTATATACGGTATCTACGTGCCGTTCCAAGTAAATTTGTATGTGCCAAACTCTAAACCTTCAAATAAATATCCTGTTTTGTATGCTCGAATAGCTCATGTATCAACTAGGGCTGTCTGTATCTTCCATGTTAGGCGGGTTATTTTCAAGAGGAGTGGACTCCGCTCCTCACTCACGAGAAAGTGGCTGGTCACCGGGATGCCCAGTCCCTTGCTTTATGCAAACTAAATCAAAATAATCGCAAACAAAACTCCCCCTGGGACTCTTGTTAGTTGGAGGCACTCGTTGTTTCGAGCAAGCCATGGATTGATGCTTGTTGGTGGAAGGGGGAGTATAAACTTTACCATTCTATTTGGGAATCGCCTATAATGTGTGTAGCATGGAAGATATCGCCATCTCTTGGTTGTTATGTTGAAAATGAGAGTATGTCGCTCAAAATATTATTCACCTCTATTTCAAAACCGAGCTCTGGCACCTCTACAAATCCATGCTTCCCTCTGCGAAGGGCCTATCTATTTACTTTTATGCTGAGTCATCATCCTCTTATTAAAAAGCACCAGTTGGAGAGCACTGTTGTCATTTGCATTCATTATTGTTAGTTTACATTGGGTATGACTTTACTGGATCTCTTTTACCATGAATTACAATGTCTAGTCGGTTCTTGATCTTTAAAGGTGCTCTGCATTTATGTTTTGCGGTTTCAGAAAAGGCTAGCGAGATACCATCTTGTTATATCATATTATAATTGTTTTGAGAAAGTGTTGTCATCCGAGATTTATTATTATTGCTCGCTAGTTGATTATGCCATTGATATGAGTAAACTTGAGACCTAAGCGTTATTGCGAATGTGGTTAGTTATAATCTTTGCTAAAAACTTGAATGCTGGCTTTACATATTTACAACAACAAGAGCAAACAGAGTTTGTAAAAGTTTTTCTTTATCACTTTCAGTTTGTCAACTGAATTGGTTGAGGACAAGCAAAGGTTTAAGCTTGGGGGAGTTGATACGTCTCCGTCGTATCTACTTTTCCAAACACTTTTGCCCTTGTTTTGGACTCTAACTTGCATGGTTTGAATGGATCTAACCCGGACTGACGCTGTTTTCAGCTGAATTACCATGGTGTTATTTATGTGTAGAAACAAAAGTTCTCGGAATGACCTGAAACTTCATGGAGCAACTTTTTGGAAAATATAAAAAATACCCGCAAAAGATGAAGGCCAGGGGGCCCACCACCTCTCCACGAGGGTGGGGGGCGCGCCTGCCCCCCTAGGGTACGCCCCCTACCTCGTGGGCCCCCTGGAGCTGCTCTGACTCCAACTCCAACTCTATATATTTTGTTTCGGGGAGAAAAAAATCAGAGAGAAGAATTCATCGCATTTTACGATACGGAGCCGCCGCCAAGCCCTAAAACCTCTCGGGAGGGCTGACCTCGAGTCCGTTCAGGGCTCCAAAGAGGGGAATCCATCGCTATCGTCATCATCAACCATCCTCCATCACCAATTTCATGATGCTCACCGCCGTGCGTGAGTAATTCCATCGTAGGCTTGCTGGACGGTGATGGGTTGGATGGGATCTATCATGTAATCGAGTTAGTTTTGTTAGGGTTTGATCCCTAGTATCCACTATGTTCTGAGATTGATGTTGCTATGACTTTGCTATGCTTAATGCTTGTCACTAGGGCTCGAGTGCCATGATTTCAGATCTGAACCTATTATGTTTTCATCAATATATGAGAGTTCTTGATCCTATATTGCAAGTATATAGTCACATATTATGTGTTATGATCCGTTAACCTCAAAGTGACAATAATCGGGATACTTACCGGTGATGACCGTAGTTTGAGGAGTTCATGTATTCACTATGTGTTAATGCTTTGTTCTGGTACTCTATTAAAAGGAGGCCTTAATATCCCTTAGTTTCCGTAAGGACCCCGCTACCACGGGAGGGTAGGACAAAAGATGTCATGCAAGTTCTTTTCCATAAGCACGTATGACTATATTCGGAATACATGCCTACATTACATTGATGAATTGGAGCTAGTTCTGTGTCACCCTAGGTTATGACTGTTACATGATGAAGCGCATCCGGCATAATTCTCCATCACTGTTCCATTTCCTACGAGCTTTCCATATATTGTTCTTCGCTTATTTACTTTTTCGTTGCTATTGCTATCGTCACTACAAAATACCAAAAACATTACTTTTACTACTATTACCTTTTGCTATCGTTACCACTACTATCATATTACTTTGCTACTAAACACTTTGCTGCAGATATTAAGTTTCCAGGTGTGGTTGAATTGAAAACTCAGCTGCTAATACTTGAGAGTATTCTTTGGCTCCCCTTGTGTCGAATCAATAAATTTGGGTTGAATACTTTACCCTTGAAAACTGTTGCGATCCCCTATACTTGTGGGTTATCAAGACTATTTTCTGGCGCTGTTGCCGGGGAACATAGCTCTATTCTTTGAGTCACTTGGAATTTATATATGTTTATCATTATGAAGAACTTGAGAGATCCTAAAACCAAGATATATCCCTCAACTACGAGGGGAGGTAAGGAACTCCCATCTAGCTCTACACTTGATTCACCTTCTGTTTTGAGTAAGCTTGCGACACCTAAACCTGCTGCTGCTATTCGTTCTGATATGTTGCATGTTATTGATGATGCCACTTCTGCTATGCATGGTACTTATGATGAAACTACTTCTATGCTTGATACTACTGTGCCACTTGGTGAATTTCTTGATGAACAACTTGCTAGGGCTAGAGAGAATGAAAATATTGAATCTGATAATACTGATGAAAGTGATGATGAAGACTTGCCTGTTATTCCTAAGGGTTATGTTTTTGATAAGGAAGCTTCTTAAGCTATTTTAGCTTGCAAAGATAGATATGAACTTAAGAGGTTATTAGCTAAATAGAATCAGCAATCTCTAAATGCTAGAATGAAACCTGACCCTGCTTTTGCTACTTCACCTATCTATGTTACCGATAAGGATTATGAATTCTCTGTTGATCCTGATATAATTACTTTGGTTGAATCTGATCCTTTTCATGGCTATGAATCTGAAACTATTGTGGCACATCTTACTAAATTAAATGATATTGCCACCCTGTTCACTAAAGATGAGAGAACTCGCCACTTTTATATCCTTAAAATATTTCCGTTCTCATTAAAGGGTGATGCTAAGATATGGTTTAATTCTGTTGATCTTGGTTGTGTGCGTAGTCCCCAGGATATGATTTATTACTTCTCTGCTAAATATTTCCCTGCTCATAAGAAACATGCTGCTTTAAGGGATATATATAATTTTGTGCAAATTGAAGCAGAGAGTCTCCCACAAGCTTGGGGAGGCTTCTCAAATACTTAATGCTTTGCCTGATCATCCTCTTAAGAAAAATGAAATACTTGATATCTTTTATAATGGACTAACCGATGTCTCTGGAGAATACCTGGATAGTTGTGATGGTTCTGTTTTCAGGGAAAGAACACCGAATGAAGCTGAAATTCTATTGAATAATATGTTGACAAATGAAAATGATTGGACACCTCCTGAGCCAGTTCCTGAGCCTATTCCTAAACCAACTCCGAAGAAGAGAGGTATTCTATTTCTCAGTCCTGAAGATATACAAGAGGCAAAGAAATCTATGAAAGAAAAAGGTATTAAAGCTGAAGATGTTAAGAATTTACCTCCTATTGAAGAAATACACGGTCTTAATTTACCGCCTATCGAAGAAACTTATGATCTTGATCTATCACCTATTGAAGAAACTTGTGGTCTTGATAACCCGACATAGGTAGTAAAGGTAAATTCTCTCTATACATATGATAAAGCTGAAATCCCATTTACTAAGTTTGCTAGCCCATGCTTAGATGAGTTTGATAAATTTATGGCTAAGCAAGAAGATTTTAATGCTTATTTTGGTAGACAATTGAAATACAATTCAAATATGCTTGAGAACTTGGGTGATTATATGGCTAATGTCAAAGGTGAACTTAAACTTATTAGTAAACATGCTTCTATGGTTACCACTCAAGTAGAACAAGTACTTAAAGCTCAAAATGATTTGCTCAATGAATTGAATAGTAAGAATAATGATAATGCTGTTAGAGTTATGACTAGAGGTGGTAAAATGACTCAGGAACCTTTGTATCCTGAAGGCCACCCTAAGAGAATTGAGAAAGATTCTCAGAGAAATAATGTAGATGCACCTAGTCCTTCTAATAGGAAGAAAAAGAAAAATGACAGGACTTTGCATGCTTCTAGTGAACCTATTACTGAAACACCTAAGAATCCAAATGATATTTCTATTTCTGATGCTGAAACACAATCTGGTAATGAACCTGAAACTAGTGATAAAGTTAATGGTAATGTTCATGATGATACTAAACCTAGTAATGATAATGATATAGAAATTGCACCTGCTGTTGATCTTGATAACCCACAATCAAAGAATCAACGTTATGATAAGAAAGACTTTGTTGCTAGGAAACATGGTAAAGAAAGACAACCATGCGTTCATAAACCCATGCCTTTTCCCCCCAAACCATCCAAGAAAAAGGATGATGAGGATTTTGAGCGCTTTGCTAAAATGATTAGACCTATCTTTTTGCGTATGCGATTAACTGACATGCTCAAAATGAATCCTTATGCTAAGTATATGAAAGATATTGTTACAAATAAAAGAAAGATACCGGAAGTTGAAATTTCCACCATGCTTGCTAATTATACTTTTAAGGGTGGAATACCAAAGAAACTTGGAGACCCAGGAGTGCCCACTATACCATGCTCCATTAAAAGAAACTATGTTAAAACTACTTTATGTGATCTTGGAGCCAGTGTTAGTGTTATGCCTCTCTCTTTATATCGTAGACTTGATTTGAATAAGTTGACACCTACTGAAATATCGTTGCAAATGGATGATAAATCAACTGCTATACCTATCGGTATTTGTGAGGATGTGTGTGTTGTAGTTGCAAACGTTACTATTTTAATGGACTTTGTTATTCTTGATATTCCCGAGGACGATAGTATGTCTATTATTCTTGGAAGACCCTTTTTGAATACTGCAGGGGCCGTTATTGATTGCACTAAAGGCAATGTCACTTTTCATGTTAATGGTAATGAGCATATGATACACTTTCCGAGGAAACAACCTCAAGTCCAGCGTATCAATTCTATTGGAAAAGTTCCATCGATTATATTTGGAGGTTTTGAATTTCCTCTTCCTACTGTCAAGAAGAAATATGATATTCTTATTGTTGGGGATGTGCATATCCCCGTTGAGGTAACATAGTGTTATTCGAAATTTCTCCCGTTCCATGTTATTCAGAATGAGTTTGTTAACAAGACCTGATCAACCTTGCTAGTGGATTCCTTTTGATGAGCATGAGATGGATGAAACTAGAAGGCACAACCTTCTATACCCCACTTTTACTTTCTGTTATTTATTTTAAACAAAATAAAAATAGTATTTTTCTGCCTGTTATCTGATTATCCGTGCAATATAAAAATACCCTGAAAATAAAATTTCTCCAAATGCCCTAAAATTTAAATATGATTTTTTTCTAGAATATTTTAGAATATTTGGCACTGAGAACACAGCAGGGGGGTCATCCACCTGCCCACGAGGGTGGAGGGTGTGCCCTACCTCCTTGGGCGCGCCCCCTGCCTCGTGGGCCCATGGTGGCCCTCCTCCACTCATCTTTTCACCCACACACTCCTTCTTCCTCCCACAAACACGAACATCCACTTCATACCCGAGTCCAAGCTCGTTTTGCTGCCATTTTCGATATCCTTGCTCAAAGCACCTCTCACAAAACTGCTTGGGGAGATTATTCCTTGGAATGTGACTCCTCCATTGGTCCAATTAGTTTTTGTTCTAGTGCTTTATTCATTGCAAATTTTGTTGCTTAGGTGACCCTGTTCTTGAGCTTGCATGTCAAATTTATA
The DNA here is from genome assembly GCF_018294505.1 of Triticum aestivum. NCBI lineage: Eukaryota > Viridiplantae > Streptophyta > Magnoliopsida > Poales > Poaceae > Triticum > Triticum aestivum. Next base: position 29,577,627 of record NC_057806.1, on the reverse strand, counting down.
TGGTCAAAAGAAGTTTTCATGCATGATATAGGCCCTAGGCACTTGTAGGAGTAGTTTCTATCAATATTATTGAGTTTGGTTTACTTTTATTTTGAAGTTACTAAAAATTTCAGAATTTTTCAGAAAATGATGAAGAGACTTTTGAGGGGCTCATCGAGCCGAAGCTCGAAGGAAAAGGCACAGAAGCCCAAGTATAATCTGCCTCGCACCGCGGAGGTTCAGTCGTGTGAATGACCTTCCGATGATTTTTTGAGAGAAGCCAGGATTTATGAAGATTTTTATGAATTGGTTAAGAATGCAGGCCTCACCGCTTTCCTCCACGACCAACGCGATCAGTATCTCTTACTCACAAATATCTTTGTGCAAAACTTTCATTTCCATTCTAGGAGCTCACCACCTATGGTGGAGTTACATTTATATGATGAGCATAAGGAGATGTCACTTTATGATTTTTGTCGGGTTTGTTTAGTCCCTTTTGAGGGCAAGACAGAGGAACCACATCGCGAGGATGTGGATGGGTTTATTGATAATATCACTATAGGGGCAACAAGGAAGGTTTCCGATGCACGAATCACTAGCATACATTTTCTTGTTTTACGCTATTTTGCATTATTTGCTAGTCGTTGTTTAATCAGTCGCGGAAACTATGGAAACCTTAGTGTCCCTGGTATTATTATTTTGCTCCACGGTTTATTCAGTGATAACTCTGTTAGTATGGGCGGCATTATTGCTAAACGGTTAAGTCTGAACAATAAAAAGGGCCCCATCTTTGGAGGCATCTATGCTTCACGCCTAGCTGCACATTTTAACATATCTATTAGGCATTATGAGAAGGAAGAAAAAGTGTTGCCTCGTGTTTATTTAGATTATACGAGTATAGTGGCACATGATTTTATTGTTAAGAGTAGGGAAGGAGAGCTTAAATACAAATTGTTCTTTGATAAACATCATCCTGAGACTATTACCCTGCCTGCTCCTACTTTGTTTGATTTATCTGCAGGCCAGTACCTTGTTTCGTTAGAGCCTATTCACGCCTACCGGAACCCTGCACCAGCCATGGAGCCAGAGCCGGAACCACAAGTTGATCCTTCACGACAGTCTAATTACAAGAGATGATTGCCAACCAGTGGCAATCGGAGTCTTCTTCTTCTTCGCAGTAGGACCCCAACTACTATTATGGATATCCGCTAGGCCAGCCGTGGCCATAGACCAACTTAGGCCAAAAGCCTAAGCTTGGGGGAGTACGTATTTCCCACCGATATTACATTTATGTTCACACACTCATTGCTAGATGTTGGTGCTCATACTTTTTCATTGTATCATCCATGCTAGTTTATTTTTCTTTTTATAATTTCTTCTTGTGTGTTTAATAAAACTTAAGAAAAACCAAAAAAATTTGTTGTAGCTTTTTATTAGTTTACTTTTAATGCTTGTAGTAGTAATTAAAAAGAAAACCCAAAAAGATTTCATATTCTTTTTTTGCTTGTTGGGAGCTCTCATGTGTAAATAGTTTTATTTTTTTTATTTTCTTTGGGGGTCGATAGGAGAAGACCATTATTAAATTGTTGAGGTGACTCTTATATGCATAAATGTTGATCTGACAGAAGAGCTCATATTGCTTTGTCTTCTCCTGTTTATTGAATGCTTGCAGATTCCAGCTTAGTCCAATGCACGCGCACTATTATTATTATTCACATCGTTCGGTCGTGCAAGTGAAAGGCTATAATGACGATATAGGATGAACTTATTGAGATGAGAAAAAGCTGGTATGAACTCGACCTCTTTTGTTTTTGTAAATATGATTAGTTCATCATTCCTAATTCGGCCTATTATGAATAAACATGTTTGCAATGACAACTAGAGATCATAGTTCTTGTGCCATGCTTGATTAGCTAGGAGCTTATAATGGTTTACCTTGCGTGCCAACATGCTATTAAAATGGTTGTGATGTGGTATGATAGGGTGGTATCCTCCTCTGAATAATCTAAGTGACTTGACTTGGCACATGTTCACGCATGTAGTTGAAACAAAATCAACATCGCCTTCACGATATTTATGTTCATGGTGGATTATATCCTACTCATGCTTGCATTCGGTGTTGATTCATTTTAATGCATGTTCATGACTGTTGTCGCTCTCTAGCTGGTCGCTTCCCAGTCTTTTGCTCGCCTTCACCTGTACTAAGCGGGAATACTGCTTGTACATCCAACTCAATAAACCCCAAAGTTATTTCATATAAGTCTAGTATACCTACCTATATACGGTATCTACCTGCCGTTCCATGTAAATTTGTATGTGCCAAACTCTAAACCTTCAAATAAATATCCTGTTTTGTATGCTTGAATAGCTCATGTATCAACTAGGGTTGTCCGTATCTTCCATGTTAGGCGGGTTATTCTCAAGAGGAGTGGACTCCGCTCCTCACTCAAGAGAAAGTGGCTGGTCACCGGGATGCCTAGTCCCATGCTTTATGCAAATTAAATCAAAATAATTGCAAAAAAAAACTCCCCCTGGGACTCTTGTTAGTTGGAGGCACTCGTTGTTTCCAGCAAGCCATGGATTGATGCTTGTTGGTGGAAGGGGGAGTATAAACTTTACCATTCTGTTTGGGAACCGCCTATAATGTGTGTAGCATGGAAGATATCGCCATCTCTTGGTTGTTATGTTGACAATGAGAGTATAGCGCTTAAAATATTATTCACCTCTATTTCAAAACCGAGCTCTGGCACCTCTACAAATCCCTGCTTCCCTCTAAGAAGGGCCTATCTATTTACTTTTATGCTGAGTCATCATCCTCTTATTAAAAAGCACCAATTGGAGAGCACTGTTGTCATTTGCATTCATTATTGTTAGTTTACATTGGGTATGACTTGACTGGATCTCTTTTGCCATGAATTACAATGTCTAGTCGGTTCTTGATCTTTAAAGGTGCTCTGCATTTATGTTTTGGGATATCAGAAAGGGCTAGCGAGATACCATCTTGTTATATCATATTATGATTGTTTTGAGAAAGTATTGTCATCCGAGATTTATTATTATTGCTTGCTAGTTGATTATGCCATTGATATGAGTAAACTTGAGACCTAAGCGTTATTGCGAATGTGGTTAGTTATAATCTTTGCTGAAAATTTGAATGCTGGCTTTACATATTTACAACAATAAGAGCAAACAGAGTTTGTAAAAGTTTTTCTTTATCACTTTCAGTTTGTCAACTGAATTGCTTGAGGACAAGCAAAGGTTTAAGCTTGGGGGAGTTGATACGTCTCCGTTGTATCTACTTTTCCAAACACTTTTGCCCTTGTTTTGGACTCTAACTTGCATGATTTGAATGGAACTAACCCGAACTGACGCTGTTTTCAGCAGAATTACCATGGTGTTATTTATGTGTAGAAACAAAAGTTCTCGGAATGACCTGAAACTTCACGGAGATACTTTTTGGAAAATATAAAAAATACTTGCAAAAGATGAAAGCCAGGGGGCCCACCACCTGTCCACGAGGGCTGGGGGCGCGCCTGCCCCCCTAGGGCGCGCCCCCTACCTCGTGGGCCCCCTAGAGCTCCTGGGACTCCAACTCCAACTCTATATATTTTGTTTCGGGGAGAAAAAAATCAGAGAGAAGAATTCATCGTGTTTTACGATACGGAGCCGCCGCCAAGCCCTAAAACCTCTCGGGAGGGCTGATCTGGAGTCCGTTCGGGGCTCCGGAGAGGGGAATCCGTCGCCATCATCATCGTCAACCATCCTCCATCACCAATTTCATGATGCTCACCGCCGTGCGTGAGTAATTCCATCGTAGACTTGCTGGACGGTGATGGGTTGGATGGGATCTATCATGTAATCGAGTTAGTTTTGTTAGGGTTTGATCCCTAGTATCCACTATGTTCTGAGATTGATGTTGCTATGACTTTGCTATGCTTAATGCTTGTCACTAGGCTCCGAGTGCCATGATTTCAGATCTGAACCTATTATGTTTTCATCAATATATGAGAGTTCTTGTCCTATCTTGCAAGTCTATAGTCACCTATTATGTGTTATGATCCGTTAACCCCGAAGTGACAATAATCGGGATACTTACCGGTGATGGCCGTAGTTTGAGGAGTTCATGTATTCACTATGTGTTAATGCTTTGTTCCGATACTCTATTAAAAGGAGGCCTTAATATCCTAGGTTATGACTGTTACATGATGAACCGCATCCAGCATAATTCTCCATCACTGATCCATTGCCTACAAATTTTCCATATATTGTTCTTCGCTTATTTACTTTTCCGTTGCTATTGCTATCATCACTACAAAATACCAAAAAAATTACTTTTACTACTATTACCATTTGCTACCGTTACCACTACTATCATATTACTTTGCTACTAAACACTTTGCTGCAGATATTTAGTTTCCAGGTGTGGTTGAATTGACAACTCAGCTGCTAATACTTGAGAGTATTCTTTGGCTCCCTTGTGTCGAATCAATAAATTTGGGTTGAATACTTTACCCTCGAAAACTGTTGCGATCCCCTATACTTGTGGGTTATCAAGCACAACTTCGGTAAAGAGACGAGGCCCGAAGAAAAAGTTGCGCTTGGATGAAAGGTTTGAGATCGCAGCAATCGCGCGCGATGGCATGCCGATTGAACCTATCTGGACAAAGGAAGCATTTGCTGCTCAGTGCGGGGTTCTTGTTAGGGACAAGATCCGATTAGTATCCACCAATGGTTAAAGCCTAAGAATGAAGACCCTGAGGTGTCTTATGACTCCGATATGCGATAGAGCAACGAGCAGTAGATCGCAACAAGCGACCCGCCGAAGCTTCCCCTGAAGCTACCCCGCCATCTCAGCGGAGAAGCAGCATGGCTTGCACTGAGCTGCAGCAGCTGGAGCCTGTCTTCACAGCTCCTGCTAGCTACCCCGTGGACTTAATCACGGAGTCTCAAAATTGCCACCTTATGACGCAATAGAAGAATTTGAAAGTCAAGGCGGCTGTTGGCTCTGTTGCACCTTCTGAACCTGGTGCAACTTTTCACTGCCGGCCGATTCTAGAAGGATATGCTAGGGTGATGGTGGATGAAATAACGGACGGATTTGAGGACCTCGAGCTTGACCACCCTACCGGTGAAGGGGAGAATCGGCTGGGTTCTTCTCTGAAGACTCCATGCCTATGGAGGAAGGAGCTCATCAACCTTCCAAACTGGATGCCTCCGCCTGCTCCTCCTCCTCCTCCGGCGAGTCAGGGTACTCCGCCTCCTCCTCCGGCGAGTGATCTGGGCACTCAGCCTCCTTCTCCGGCGCGTGGCAGCACTCCGCCTCCTTCTCCGCCTGTGCCGGCGCGCCCGGGCAGCCAGCCTACTCCTTCTCCGCCTCGTCAGCAAGGGAGGAACAGACCCGCCGCCGCTCCGGCTGCTCTGGCGCGTCATAGTCCTCCTCCTCGTAAGCAAGGAAAGAAGACAGCCGCAGCCGCCCCGTCTGCTCCGGCGTCTGGCAGTACATCCAGAGGCGGGAGGCAATACAGATTCGGTCCTTCTCTGAAGACTCCAGAGAAGTTACCATACGAGAGGACCCTGGAGGAAAACGAGAAGATTGTGCAAGATGAAGAGAGTCTTTGAAGGGGTGAAAGCAAAGAAACATCCACCTCCGGAGGAGAAGGTAGATCCGGTGAAAGCGAAGCGCACTCTGGAAGGCCTGAAGAAACCACCAAAGTCTCCACCGAAAGGCAACTATGAGCACATTATTCAAAGGTCATTTATCGAAGCGGAGCGGTCAGGAAGTACTGTCAGTGATCAAAGGTTAGCGGAACGACGAGCTGCCAAAAAAATTGCCCAGCTCGACGAACAAGCGAACCAATCGTTCCCCCCGCTCAAGGTGTCTAGCGATATCGTCGCTAACGATTCGAGGATGGTGCCCGGTTATAACAATCTTGAAGATTACCTGGCCGGCGATGTACATTATTAATTCTTGGAGGTGGAAGAACACAGATACGAGTACAGGAAGCCTCTCGTCAAAGATGAAAGGTCTCTAACAACGATGATGTGAAGATTCCATGATTGGTACATGAAAACCTATAGAGAGTCTGGGGGAGGAATACTTTGATGCTGAGAGTTAAGGAGGAGCATGACCTCGTTGGAACTGATCTGTTGAATGTTCCATTTGAGGAGTTCTTCCAGTTTTTCAGTCAGAGGGCCCTCGATAAATTAACAATCACTTGCTACTGTCTGTTAGTACTACTTCTGTCATTAAGTCTCTATATATAGGTCAGCTCTTTCATTGCATGTATTTATAATTATCCTCACTATATTATGCAGATTGAAGATCGCCGAATTGAAGAAAAGACAAATCGGTGATATTGGGTTCATTAACTCAAATATCATAGATGCATATTTGGTTGAATTTCAGAAAAAAGATACCGAGGCCAACTTGCTACGATCATTGGTATTAAATCAAAACAAAGCTATAATACTCATTCCTTACAACTTCAAGTGAGTGTTACTTTCTTGTGCATATTCGTTTTCCCTTATTAGTTGAGGTTATAGTAATGTAATTGATGAGTTATGCATGCGTGCGCAGGTTCCACTATATTCTCCTAGAGATTAAGCTCGAGTAGGGACTAGTAACCGTTTTACACTCGAGACGAAAAGATCCCAAGGAGTATGCGGACATGACTGAAATTCTCGAGAAGTAAGTTAAATCGATCATTATCGCACCATATCGGCAACTTTGTTCACTTCCTGATATCAAGTAATTGTTTTCTTTGTCTGGCAGGGTTTGGAAAAAATTCACCTCAAAAGCTCCGGGACTGCCGAAGAAGCTGGAATTTAAACACCCGAAAGTAAGTACTACTAGCATGTTCCACGCATCTCCTAGTGATTCAAGTGCTAGTTTCATCAATACCATTTAGCATGCTTGCGTATCAGTTTGATTGACCTCTATTTCTTGTAAAGTGGTTGTGGCAGGAAGCCGGGAATAATTACTGTGGATACTATGTTTGCGAGTCCATCCGCCACACGACCTGTGAGCGGGGCTACACTAAAAAACAATATGAAGTGCGTAAGCAAAAATATTCAGAATTTAACTTTATTACCATCTTTTGTGTTGAGTTTCATTCATTCATATATATGTATTGACCCCCTTCTTCAAATTAGATATTTCGGATGCGGGATGAACTCCTAGCACCATATCACATGCGAGGAATTCATGAGGAATTGGCGGCATTCTTTCTTGACCACGTGATCGATAAAGACGGAGAATACTATGTGGACCATGTGTTCATATATAATTAGGGGATTATATTATAAGAGATCTTATATTGTATATATGTAGCCAGTAGCGTCGGATAGATATACGAAAACTTGTTGTTCGACCAATCTCTCGGAGAACGAGTGCTCGATATCACTTCTCTCTGTATGCATATGTTCATGATGATCTTCTGTTTCCTTCATTTTTGCTTACTAGCTAGCGTGTCGAGTGCTCTCTATACGTATAGTACGTAGCGTCGACCAAGCATGGAGATAAGAGAGGACACTTCTCTCTATTAATTAATTAGCTACCTAACACAATATATGAAACACCTTAATTAACCATACAAAACCCCCAAATCCCCCCCCCCCTTCAGAAAAAAAACAAAAATCCTAGCCCCTGAACAGCTGATGCGTGGATGCCTATTGGTCCCGGTTGGTGCCACCAACCGGGACCAAAGGGCCTCCTGCCTGGGCTCGCCGCACCGGCCACGTGGAGGCCCATGTGTCCCGATTCGTGTAAGAACCGGGACTAAAGGCCTAGGACTTTAGTAACGACCCTTTAGTCCCGGTTCGAAAACCGGGACAAATGGCCCTTACGAACCGGGACAAATAGCCCTTTTTCTACTAGTGCGCTGACGCGGGAGGGGATGACGGAGGGTAACCTCGTGCCTGTGGCGACCGCACGACGTGATCCCGCCAGCTACTTTCGCAGGAATCGTGGGCGATGGCCCGGCGGCGGGGCGAGGGGGAGAGGGGAGGAGGTAGTTGGAGTTGAGAGATGCTCTAAATGCCTTAGGAGAATCATTGATATCCATACATGGATTGCGTGAGTGCTGACCTCTAGATGCAAGATAAACCTTCTAGGAAGATAAGTCCTGGATAAGCACTTCTGTAGCGGTGACCACAAAATTAATGCACTGTTGTTCACTTGATCTGCTCTCTTATAGTCGCACTGTTGATCATATGCATATGCATGGACCGTTGATATTTCTATATATCTATCCACGTACCAATGATATGCAATGTCACATGACTAACTTATAGCCTGTCACACATGCTCATGCATGTGTGACAGGCTCGGTGCTTGCATCGTGTATCAATAATAGGTGCAAGTCAAGGAAAGACAAGATGTGGAAGTTACATTTGGCCGGCCACACACAGGAAACAGCCGGCCGACACTGATTTAACTGCAGGAGTATACATTAAAATTGTTATTGTCTAGCTACAGAAGCTTTCCATGCTGAAAATTATTTTGAGCACTAGCCATGCATGTTCTAGAAGCATATCATGCATGTGCTGGTATATTCATCATGCTTCTTGTTAGTCGTGCTTCTAGTCACACCAGGACATGATGTACTCACAAGACTCGTGATGCATCTCTATTGACAATTCGAACCGATGTACCCAGAATGTTAATCGAAAATTAGGGTCTCAAAGCTTCTAGAATGACAAAGTCTGTCCATAGAGCATTGTTACCGATAGAGCTCCCCCCCCCCCCCCCCCCCCCCCCCCGGCGCGAAAACTTAGAGTTGATCTCTAATGGGAGAAGTTTGGTACATGTCAGGAGGGGCCACCCCGCCCCCGGGTTTGGCACTTTTTCTGAAGACTATTTAACTATATTGAGATTATGTAGCATCGTTCTCTATCTTGTAATCATCTACTCCCTCCGTTCCAAATTACTCGTCGTGGTTTTAGTTCAAATTTGAACTAAAACCACGACGAGTAATTTGGAACGGAGGGAGTACTACTTAAAAAGAACATAAGGTTTCATCTTTCACTTAGTTTTCTCCCCACCACTCTTCGCCCAACCTCACATCCTCCATCGGGTTTTCTTGGTTTCTCATCCCTTCCTGGTTTTCACCAAACCAATCTTTGGTAACCCAATAAACCAGATCAATCTCTGGTATAACAATAAATCCACGGTCCGTAAATAAATTATTTCTTATGTAAAAACCTGGTACCTGCCGGACATCTTTGGTAACCCAATAAATTGCAATAAATTAACAGCCCAGAATCAAATCAATCTCTTATATTTGGTAACTCAATAAAACAGATTAATCATGGACACATAACTATTTTTATCCGTTTAAGAGATAGCTGGAAAATATATACATTATAACCAAAACATAATCTTATTTTGTCAATTTTCATTTGGATTAAGATTTGTCTCGTATTGTACTCTTGTAGTGTTAAAGAAATATTTGGCCCCTGACAACGCATGAGCACATACCTAGTCGTATAAAAATGATCTATCAGCTACTAATTAAGAAACAACAAGCTAATTGTATGGCAATTTCTGAGCCCAAGACACCATAACATTCTATCCAAATTGTTTCCATATCTATATACTAATGTATGTACACCAAATTTGAAATAATTAAATGTTTCTTAATATTTACAAGTCATTGGTCTCCCCATTAATCACATGACCAGACAACATGTGAAAGGAAGAGAAGCTCATGCATGACCAACCGAAAAGAAAATACCAATCATATAAAACTAACCTAGCAGCTACTAATTAAGAAATGACCAGCTATAATTGTATGGCAATTTCTGAGAACAAGACACCTTAAGATTCTATTCAAACTGTTTCCATACACTAATGTACATACACCAAATTTGAAATAATTAAGTATATTTTTAATAGTTAAGCAAGTCATTACTCACTCAATTAATCACATGACCAGACAACATGTGAAAGGGAGAGAAGCTCATGCATGACCAACTAAAAGGAAAATGGCAATCATATAAAATGACCTAGCAGCTACTAATTAAGAAACAACTAGCTGATTGTATGGCAATTTCTGAGCACAAGACACCGTAAGATTATACTCAAAACGTTTCCATACACTAATGTACATACACCAAATTTGAAATAATTAAGTAAATTTTTAATAGTTAACTAAGTCATTACTCACTCAATTAATCACATGACTAGACAACATGTGAAAGGGAGTGAAGCTCATGCATGACAATCCAAAAGGAAAATGTTAATCATATAAAAATGACCTAGCACCTACTAATTAAGAAACAACTAGCTGATTGTATGGCAATTTCTGAGCACAAGACACCGTAAGATTCTATTCAAACCGTTTCCATACACTAATGTACATACACCAAATTTGAAATAATTAAGGGTATTTTTAATAGTTAAGTAAGTCATTACTCACTCAATTAATCACATGACTAGACGACATGTGAAAGGGAGTGAAGCTCATGCATGACAAACCAAAAGGAAAATGTTAATCATATAAAAATGACCTAGCAGCTACTAATTAAGAAAGAACCAGCTGATTGTATGGCAATTTCTGAGCACAAGACACCGTAAGATTCTATTCAAACTGTTTCCATACACTAATGTACATACACCAAATTTGAAATAATTAAGTGAATTTTTAATAGTTAACTAAGTCATTACTCACTCAATTAATCACATGACCAGACAACATGTGAAAGGGAGTGAAGCTCATGCATGACAATCCAAAAGGAAAATGTTAATCATATAAAAATGACCTAGCACCTACTAATTAAGAAACAACTAGCTGATTGTATGGCAATTTCTGAGCACAAGACACCGTAAGATTCTATTCAAACCGTTTCCATACACTAATGTACATACACCAAATTTGAAATAATTAAGGGTATTTTTAATAGTTAAGTAAGTCATTACTCACTCAATTAATCACATGACTAGACGACATGTGAAAGGGAGTGAAGCTCATGCATGACAAACCAAAAGGAAAATGTTAATCATATAAAAATGACCTAGCAGCTACTAATTAAGAAAGAACCAGCTGATTGTATGGCAATTTCTGAGCACAAGACACCGTAAGATTCTATTCAAACTGTTTCCATACACTAATGTACATACACCAAATTTGAAATAATTAAGTGAATTTTTAATAGTTAACTAAGTCATTACTCACTCAATTAATCACATGACCAGACAACATGTGAAAGGGAGTGAAGGTCATGCATGACCAACCAAAAGGAAAATGTCAATCATATAAAAATGACCTAGCAACTACTAATTAAGAAACAACCAACTGATTGTATGGCAATTTCTGAGCGCAAGACACCATAAGATACTATTGAAAACCTTTTTTATATGAAACAATTAAGTACTTTCTAATAATTAAGTAGGAGTAAGTCGTTGGTCGGTCAATTAATGAGATTACCATACAACATGTGAAAGGGAGTGACGCTCATGCGTGACCAACCAAAAGGAAAATATGAATTAAAGCAATCAACAAAATGCTTTGATGCAACAACTTGTTGTTATCACTTAGTCACTCCCAAGTAGTATACTATATGTACATATCAATTAATTAAAAAAGAGACTACATGTTTGGTCTTAGTCTCGGATAAGACAGTGGTCAGGAGATTTTTATACCACATTTTTTAGGGGTAAAAGAAATCTTTTAAACTAAAATGAGGATACACGGCTGTGTCACCCTTTGTCCTCTCTCTAGTTGAAATGATACTTGGACATGCATGAGAACTGGCGTCGACCCGTTTGGTTGTGCTGCTGGGAGTTGCAGCCAGCCCGCCCGCTATACTTGGTGTGCAAAGATCAACAAATGTAAGTCAAAATTGACCTAGCTAGGCATATAGCGCTGACTTGTTGCACTGTGCCACTACGATGCCTGCTCAAATTGGCCTTTGCTATCCAGGAGGAATGTAATGCCGTAAGTAAACAAAACTTTTCGATCTTGACCATAAAACGAAGATTGGCATGCAAGCAACAGCAAGCTACGATGCCTGCTCATATGTAGGAACATTGGTTTGTACGTCCGTGGTGGTTCAATGCTACTTGGCTTCGTTGATTTTGACCGTAGAAAAATGTACGAGTAGAGGAAAAACTAGCAACATGCATGCATGCACACCATCGATCGTGCGCATGCACATACGCACGTCGGGCCGGCGGCCGGAGATGTACGTTCGTCAGCGCAGCGGCCGACCGCGCGCCGTCCTCGGACCAGCCGCGCGTACGTAGGCTTACTATAATCACGTGCGCGGACACTGTGCCATCCGACATGCACGATCTACGTGGTCCCATCAGCAGTTGCCCGGGTTAGCGCTCTACGTGGACGTATGCTTCTACATTTCCACACGGAGCTCGTACGTATACCGGGCCGGTGGCTGGTCGGACGTCGCCGTCGTGTGGGCCCACCGCATAACCAGCCGTTCAGGGGCCCTCGCTGTCGGTGTCAGTAATTGAGCACATGCATTGACCGGCGCATGCATGCATCGTCCATGATAATCACGTAGTACTACGTACCTTGGCCAGGCGGCTCTCCAAACATTAACCGGCAGCCGCGTGAGTGAGTGACGCAGGCGCTTACGAGGGAAAGCACGTACCGACGGACAAAATGCCTTTTCAACCAGAATAAACACACTTGACGGCATGGCGGGCAGTATCTCTCTCCACTCTACATCCATCGATCTCTCTTGCTGGCCCGTTTGAGACACGGTCAAAAGTATAAACTCCACTAGACTAGCAGAGATTCTTTAGGAGTAGCAGGTAGCCTCTCGATCCACGAGTTGACATCAAAGTCCCGTATGTACATGCACTGTTCATGATTGATCATCTCTATCGATCATCGCCGACCGCGTCAAACAGTATGTCCTGCACCAGCACGGAACCAAAAAATTTCGTGAAAACTACACCGTCGGTCGGAGAGGCCGCACACTCTATCCAGCAAAAGTAGTGTGGTGCGAAGGAAGCTTCACGTGGTCCCACACGTCACGGCAGGGGTGAAACGGAGATTGGGGGAAAAGGATGTCCCATTGACAAATTGATCCCACGAGGCGGATAGAATTTGGAGGCTGAGATATGTCGTCTTTAAGTTTGCGCGTCGCCTGTCTAGTCTTCAAATGCATATGGAGTGCGCTTCATATGTATTATATGGCCACTGCAAATATTCCGACTATGCTAAGATTGATTTAAGAACCAACCCCGCACCACACAACATGTGTCGTCTCTAAGAGCATCTAGAGCCGGGTGCCCTATATCGGTTTCATACGCCTGGGCAGGCTGTTCAGTCACTAGCCGGTCACAAAATACCGACCCAACTAGAACTCTCAAACGGGTCTCAAACGCCCGGCCTGACTGGCACATCTCATATCCGTCTCAAATGTAGGGCGGATACGAGATGGTCTGGGCACACCAGCCATCTCAGCCCGGCCCACCGCTGGCCCATCCCGACCTCAAAAAACCCCCGTCCGGCAGAAACCCTAGCTCACTCCACTCCGTTCCCCTCCCATTCCTTTCCCGACGCTCCTATTTCTTCAATCTGCCAAATCCCTAGCGCTGGCGAGCATGTCCAGCACCGGCAGCCACTCCGCCGGCAGCTTCAGAGACGAGGAGGAGCCGGCGCTCCGTATCGCGCTCGAGCGCTCGCGGGTCGATACGGGCAGCAGCTCCGGGTCAAGTGTGACGCCCCCTGTCGCCCGTCGCGCCAGCGCCGATACCGGCGCCGGCCCTTCCCGCCCCGCGCATGGATCTGCGAGGCCTGCCAGATCTGCTCCTCCCGTCAGACGGCCTCCTTCACCTCCGCACACTGCTTCGCGCGGGCAGCGCTGGGTTCTAGTGCCTGCTCAAGCGACATTGTGGATGCGGACTCCGGAGTCGGAGGCACGAGATGCCTGTCGCGAGAGGCAGAGGGCTATGAAGATGGTGGGCTGGTCTGCGCAGTCCGCCCGCCGCCGCCGGGTGCCCGACGGGTCTGCGCAGTCCGCCTGCCGCCGCCGGGTGCCCGACGGGTCTGCGTAGTCCGCCCATCGCCGATGGGTGCCCGACGAGGAGGACCGTCTCTTCGAGAGGGTGTGTCGCCGATCACTAACTGAGGCGGAGATGAAGGCCGGACGGCTTCGGAGGCTCAATGCCAAACAACTCCGGTTCGGCATTGAGCAATCCGAGCGGGAGGCGGCGAGGGTGGCCAAGCTCAAGCACCAGCAAGACCACGTCGTCCGGGGCTTGCAGGGCTTCATCGTCATCTTCTATTCCTCCTCCTCCGACGGGTCCGACAGCTCCGACATGGACCCACCTGCCGCGGACTCCTACAACTGCGCCGGCGACCGGAAGGGCAAAGGGCCGGCGAGGAAGTGGTGAAGATCCGTCTTTATTTCAAGTTTTTAGTTGTAGTTTGAACTTGTCCGCCGTATTATGTACATTTATGTGAACTTTGGCTATCTTCCATTCATCCGGCTGTGATCTTTTGATGAACTGATTGTGCATTTGTATGTCCGCTCATGATCTACGTAATTTTTTATCAACGTTGCATTGTTTAGTATGCAAATAGGGAATGGAATATGAGATACGTGGTGTGGAGACGCAGATATAGGGAGTGCCCGGTCAGTGTCCGCAGACGCGTTTAGGGAGTACCCGGCCAGTGTCCGCGGACGCGCCCGAGCACGTCCGCGGGTGTTTGAGGGGCCGGATTTGCTGAGTCCGGCTGTAGATGCTCTAAGTTTGCTCGATCTAGTATAGTTGTTTTTCTGCAAAAATAAGATCTAGTATAGTTATTGTGTGGGCCGGTTGATGCAGACCACTAATCCATAAAAAAAAATCTTAATCTTACATGAGGGTGTTAGATTAGATCATTAGAAAAGGAAAAATATTACAACTTGCAATGTTAGCTAGTGACTCCATCTTTTAATTTCTTGCAAGTTGTGAGCTTTATCTACTGTGTATAGTACCATAGACATGCAAGTGTATTCATGTGTTCATGTTCTTGTCCTTTTTTCCTCTTTTTCTATGGCAGCTGGTGATGAGTCAACTTTGATTATGTCCAGTATCATTGTACTCGCTCACGCATGTGAGCACACAGACTGCTACTATCTTCCAATGTACTCCCACTGTCCCACAATATAAGACATTTTTTCAAACTGTTTTAACTTGCAAAAACATCATATATTGTAGGACGGAGGAAGTATATCCTACTTGGCATTTGAAAAAGGACGGCAGCAACATAATATATCTTACGTGTTTATTGTGATATAGTCTTTCTAAACATTTCAAATGGACTACCACATACAGATGTATGTAGACATATTTTAGAATATAGATTCACTCATTTTGCTCCGTAAGTAGTCACCTTTTTTTTGATAAAGGGCTTTTCATTGAATTGATCTATCGAGTTGATACAACCGCATCAAAGATAACCCGGCCTCTGCATATCTAGATGCACACAGCCAAAGTACCAGATCCCAAAAAACAAAACAAAAAGGCGGAACGCCAGCAGTAGCGAAAAAAGATAAAAGAGGCCTAAGGTGATGTCGGGCCTATCCAAAGGTCACACCGCCATCCATGGGGGTAGAAAATGTCCCTGGCCGAGCACTCTAACCGGGTAGAAGCCATCATAAAAAAGTCTCTGTCCTCCGGCCTCTGCAGGATAGACCACATACGGAGCTATCACGAGCATATATGAATTACCTGCATAGGAGATGAAACACTGTTATGATTAAAAACAATATCATTCCTGGTTAGCCACAACGCCCAACATAAGGCAGCCGCCCCCGCAAGAATGTGTTTAGAAAATTGTTTATCTATTCCCCTCAACCAATTCCCAAACATATTCCGTACGCTGCGTGGAGGGTATAGATTCGAAGCAATTTGGACCATTGCCCATACCGATCTAGCGAATTTGCAATCAAAAAATAGGTGTTTAATGGATTCATTATGATTGCAAAAAACACATTTTTTGCTGCCTTGCCAGCTTCGTCGAGCTAAATTATCCCTAGTTAAGATAACACCTTTGTTGAGAAACCAAAGGAAAATCTTCACTCTTAGAGGAATCTTAAGCTTCCACAATTTTCTATTATCAGATGGAACCTCGTTATGAACGAGTGCATCGTACATGGATTTAACCGAAAATCTTCCGTTCAGATGCAGGTTCCATTTAAGGATGTCCGATTCAGCCGACAGTTGGACAGCTTCCAAACGAGTCAGCAGATCGTTCCATGCATTTAAACGAGGTCCAGAAATCGTTCTGCGAAAAGAAATATCCGGGTTTACTTGTCCCAATACCTGCTTAATCGTGACAAACTTATGTCTAACTATTCAATATAAACTTGGGTATTGCACATTTAGAGGAGTAGTCCCTAGCCAGGTGTCTTCCCAGAATCGAATCTGGGAGCCATCCCTGACCGAGAAGGTGCCAAATTGGAAGAAGAATTCCTTAGCTTTCATAACCCCACTCCAAAAATGAGAGTCACATGGTTTCCAGTAAACCTGGGAAATTGCTTTGGACCCAACGTATTTATTACGAATGATCTCCTGCCAAACACCATCCTCAGTGAGTAATCTGTATACCCATTTGCTGAGCAATGAAATGTTTTTGATCTCAAGATCCTGGATTTCGAGTCCCCCTTGACTTTTGGGCCGACATATAATATTCCACCTAGCCAAGCGATATTTCTTTTTTTCATTTTCACTCTGCCAAAAAAACCTTGATCTAAAATAATCAAGGCGTTGGAGAACACCTTTTGGCAGATGAAAAAAAGATAGCATATAAAGAACCATGTTGGTAAGTACCGAGTTGATAAGAACTAGTCAGCCCCCATAGGACAGGAGTTTGGCCTTCCAGCTCGCCAAACCGTTTCTCCAGTCTTTCTTCAACATGTTTCCATTCAGCGATTGTCAAACGCCGATAATGAATAGGAATACCTAGATATCTAATCGGAAATTGGCCTAAATGGCATCCAAATATCTCCTCATAATCTTGTGAATTTTTTGCGGCTTCGCCAAAACAGAATAGTTCACTCTTATGAAAGTTTATCTTCAGGCCCGAGAGCTCCTCAAAAGCACATAATACCAATTTGAGGTTTCTGGCCTTTTCAAGGTCGTGATCCAAAAACAGAATTGTGTCGTCCGCGTACTGCAAAATTGAGAGGCCTCCTTCTACTAGATGAGGAATGACCCCGGTGATTTGTCCAGCTAGTTTGGCCCTCTCGATGAGAGTAACTAGCATATCAGCCACGATGTTGAAAAGGATAGGAGATGCGGGGTCGCCTTGACGAAGCCCCTTCCTAGTCTGGAAATAATTGCCTACGTCATCGTTGACCTTGATAGCCACACTACCTCCAGACACAAAACTCTCAACCCATCGGCACCAAGTGTCAGAAAACCCTTTCATGCGAAGAGTTTGGAGCAAAAAAGGCCACTTCACCTTATCATAAGCTTTCTCGAAGTCAATCTTAAAGATGACACCGTTCAACTTTTTCCGGTAAAGCTCATGAACTGTTTCATGGAGAACAGCAACACCGTCTAAAATGTTCCATCCTTGCATGAAAGCCGTCTGAGAAGGTTTCACTACATGGTCAGCGACCCCATTCAGACGGTTGGTCACGACCTTGGTGAAAATCTTAAAGCTCACGTTTAATAAGTAAATCGGTCTATACTGTTGAATCCTATTGGCATCCTTTGTCTTTGTTAAAAGAATAATTTCACCAAAATTTATTCTGGAGATGTCTAGTCTATGAGCATGCAGTTCATTAAACAATTGAACTAGATCAGACTTTAACATATCCCAAAAAAATTGATAAAACTCCGCCGGAAAACAATCCGGTCCCGGAGATTTGTTATGATCCATTTGGAAAACCGCAGTCCGAATTTCCTCCTCAGTGAATGCAGAGGTTAGGAATTCATTTTCCACAGCCGAAACTTGCTGAATGTCATGACAAAGAGACTCATCCAACTCCAGTGTAGTTTCCGAGGACGGACCAAACAAGTCTTTATAGTATTTTGTAATAAAGTCCTTTAGCGGACCGTCCCCCTCAATGCAGCCCTCATCCTGATCCAGGGTGAAAATTTGTTTCTTTCTATGTCTACCATTGGCGAACATTTGGAAGTACTTCGTGTTATCATCCCCAAGTACCAACGAGTCAGTCTTGCACCGTTGGTACCATTTGATCTCCTCTTCGCGTAAGAGGCGGGCTAGCTGCTCATTGAGATGACTTTTTTGTTCAATCTCGTCCGCAGATAAAAGCCTCACCTCCGCGGTTTTATCTAAGGAGTCTATCAAGACGGATAGTCGCAACTTCTCTTTCTTATAAATCCCGACAGTATGTTTAGCCCAGCCACGGAGGAATTGGCGCAACGCCCTAATGCGATTGTTCCAACACTGAATCGGTGTATCGCCCCGTGTTGGGCGTAACCACACCTTTTTAACCAAATCCGGGAAGCCCTCTCTAGTGAGCCACCCCAGTTCAAATTTAAACTGATGGCGGCTCGACGTGGTAGCAGGTTGGCCAAAATCAGTGAGCAAAGGAGCATGGTCCGATAAGGCCTCAATCCTCTCCAAAGCTCTTACTGATGCTAATGGATATTTAAATTCCCAGTCTGTAGTGACTAGGACCCGATCGAGTTTTTCAAAAGTCGGGGTAGATCTATTGTTGGCCCAGGTAAATTGACGCCCCGAGAGGGAGAGTTCCCGCAGATCAAGACTGTCAAGTCCCCAAGTCCCCAAGACCTCTGCTATTCCAAAATATTCCTTTCATGGGGAAACTTTATTACGTTTGGATACTTTGGTCTTCTTCTTAGGGCGACCCTTTTTACTGCCAGAGTTAGACTTGTTCTTACGAACCGATGCAACGAGCTCATAAAGCATCGTATCACGCATGGTGTCTTCAAAGTCTACCTCTATAGAATCATTAACCAGATGAGAGAGGAGTCTGCCTCCAGGGTTGGCATCGGACTCCTCATCCTCCTCATCTGAAACTAATGGGTCCGCCGTGATAAGCGTTTTAGGAGCAATCGTAACCCGGTCGACCTCCATTTGCTTAAGAGCTTTAACTGAGAAATCAACTACAGCATCATTTTTACCCGAAGATATACCAAGACTAGCAATATTTGAAGACATTTTGGCTTTATCAAAAGATAGAAATGATTTGCATGAAGACGTACCATCAAAGTCGAGATTCCGCGATGCCGTTCTACGCATGGCCCTCTCCATGGAATCCTCATCGGTGGCAGAGGCCCCATCAGCCCCCGCGACGTGGCGGCCGCTACGTCTAGGCGTTGAAGACAGCTCCGAAACAGCCCGCATCCCAGAGGACCGGAAGTGAGGAGTAGACGGCTCCGGCAACACAGCAGTAATCGAAGAACAGAGCCGATCGCCCTCCAAAACAGGGGTAGCAAGAGCAGCCTCCTCGTCCCCCGGTGGCGACGCTTGAGACAGCGCCGGCCCCGGCGATGCAGAGGGGGACCATGAAGGCTGCAACTCGCTCTCCAGGGCAGCGATCGGAGGAGCAGCCTGCTCAACCTGGGACGGCGGTACTGAAGACATCCCCCGAAGCGTCGCCAACGCCGACTCATGATCTGCACGCACCGCCGGTGAAAAGATGACACTCCGACGACCTGAAGAGCGGGAAGAAGCTGATGTCGGTGTCCTGAGGTGCTCGATAGCATCGTCCGCCGGTGATCCCAGCGCTAAGGGCGTCGCTGGCCCAACCTCCCGTGTCCGAATAGCTGCCATGGGCATAGCCTCCGGTTGAGAGGGTGGTGGCGGCGCAAAGCCAGCAGGCGGGGAAGGGATGCGGGACGGCTCAAGCTCCGAAGCCGCCGGAGGCTCCCCCAACGAACGTCGCGATGTCAAGCATGGAGGAGTGCTGGCATAAGCGGGCACGGAAGCGGTGGTTTGCATCGGAACCACACCTCCCGAGGAAGAGGATGCCGCCGCATTGGCGGACGTCGAAGACGCTTTCGGCCTCTTGCTCTTATCAACAGCCCCAGAATTGTCCTCTCGATCGAACTCCTTGTCCCCATCCATATCATCTCCATGTTCCCACACACGAGGCACAAAGTCAGCATCCACACAGAAATTATCATCTTCCAGGGTGTACCGGAATTCATAGCCCTTCTTCTGAACAACCACATCCGACGTGAGGGAGTTAACAGGGCTCATCTTAAAAGCATCAAGATTTAGCACTCCAATCTGAATCCTCACGATACCTCGACGGCGCAAGCATAGAAGGTCGACGTCAAGGGTGGCGCCAATGACAGAGCCAACTGCCCAGAGACCCAAGAAATGCCGAAGTGCATGAGAAACTCCATGTACATGCATCCAAACTGGAAGAAGCTAAAAACGATTCGGTATTTCCTTGGAATGACAAGCCTTGAACTCCAGAGTGACATTGTGCGATTTGATGAAGACCGTGAAACCAAAAACTCTCAGAAGCACCTCGTCGTCGGGAAAAGACATGATAAAGGCATTCTGGCCATGCGGAATAGCCTCCCACGTCCATTGTTGCTGATATTGAGCGATCTTAGCAACCTCGGCCTCCACTATGCTTGAAGAGATAGAGCCTCCCGATATCGTAACGATGGCCGTTGGTGAGGATTGAGGTGTGAGGTCTGCCCTGCACACGTTGTCAGGCATCTGAAAGAAGGCCATGCTCCCAGTCCCGTAGCCACAAAGCATCGCCGCCGGCTTCGGCATCTTGAGAGCTGGGCACCGCCTAGTAGTCATCGGGTGGTTCGCTTTGTTGCAGATGAAGCAATACTGCTGAGTTACACAATCTGAAGCCACATGTCCAGCCGACTGACACTTAGTACACCATAACTTGGTCAGTACCGTGTTCGCCCCGGGAGCAGGTGCAACCTGAGCCGCGTCCTGTTGCTGTTGAGACGGTGCCATAGAAGGAGCAGCATTCACAATAGTCCCCGGGACCTAGGCCGTAGCGCCTTGCACAGCATGATAAGGAAGAGTGGGAGGAGCAGCGATAATCGGGGCGTTTCCGGCACGGTTCTTAGGCCGGCTACCTTTTCCACCCTTCGGTTTCCTAGGACGGATAGTTCCTATCTGGACTCCGGTCGCCGAGTTTGCCAAGCCGGCGTTAAAAGCCATAGGCTGGACAGCATTGGGGCCTTGGTTCTGTTGCAATGGAGGTCCGACTGGTTGATATTGGTACACCAGTGCCATCTGCTGCATATAGCCCGGCGACGCATGATACATCGGCTGCTGCTGAAAAAACTGCTCCGGCATCTGGTACATGTGCTGTAGCTGCTGCCTCGGCGCTGTAGGCTGTTGGGGAATCGGCATGGGACCTGTAGAAGAGGAAGAAGGCATGACGGGAGGGAACAACCCCGTCGCGAAGCCAGGGGCGCCGCCCGACGAGGAACCGTCAGCGGGGTTGGGCGCGGTGGCTGCAGGTCGAGGCAACACGGAGCCTGGCGGTGCGGACGCATCACGGGCCATCCCCGAGCAGACGGCGGCCAGGAAAGAACGAGGTAGACTAGGGTTGGATCGAAGCTTGTCCCTGTTCCACATATGAGACAGCCAACGGTTGAGATTAACCATGCGTAACGAACGGTTAGGATGCGACGTACCTGAGGTTGGGAGAGGGCCCAGGCCCATCAATCGCGCCGACTCTGCCAGCGAAACACCAGACGACGGCGAGGTCGACGTCGCGGGCTGCATGAACGCCGTCGCCCTCGCCAGACTGGCCAAAGGCAAGGCATCGCCCAGGGTACGGGTGGGAGAGATTCTGGGGGGAGGAAGAGGCCCGATCCATGGCCGAACCAGAGATTTGGATGTAGCCGGCGCCCTCACGAGATGACGAGCAGCCGCCGGTGACCCCAACGAATGAGAAACCGGCGAGGTCGAGGGGCCGCTAGCCTCCAGAGCGCAGGTCGTCTGGGGCGAAACTCGCCGAGAAGACGGTCGCTCCCAAACACGACAGGCCGGAGTAGGATACCCGATATCCGCCCAGAACTCGGCGGCCAGCTCCTCGTCGGTCTTGCGCCGGCGAGATGCCTCAGATGTTACAGCTGTGGAGGAATCATCTTCGCCATCCTGAGCGCGAAGACAGGAGAAGCGCGATCCAGATCCAGCAGGCGCCGGCGCAGACCACCCCGGCGCCAAGGTCAGACGCCGGCGGGTGGAGACCCGCATCACTTATTTAACTACCTGTGGCCTGTTGAAATATCTAGAAAGACAAATATTTAGGAATGGAGGAAGTATAGAACATGGTATTTCTCCAAACAGACAATATCTGCTAGCTATATAATTAGTACAAGTGGAGTTCCTCTCATAATGACTCCTCTGACACGCTCTTTGTCATTGATCGATCTCACATGTAAACATCACACACAACGGTTTCCATAATGATTGTACCGGTCAGTGCATGATACTACAATTAAAGAAGAGGCAAGCTGCAGGTGAGATCGGACTGGTTGGTACACTGTATGGCAGTTGGTAGTTTTTTTCTGGTACCAACAGATCAGAGGTAGGTAATCCATCTGATGAAGGGAGAAAGATTCCAAAAATCTTGATTTCGGTAGGCCGATATGCCCAATTTGCGATGTACGTATGTCTAAGAGAGATTGAACTAAAGCAGGGACCAGACTGAGGTAGCTCTGTGGGCCACTTGCCACATGCACGATCTGCTACAAATGGTGCATACTTATACTGTTATTAACAAAAGGGGAAAACATAAATATCAGAATTATCTACCTAGCACGATAAGCTAGCATTTGGTTTCAAACTGGATTTTTTTTTAAAAAAACAGGCGTGCATTTATATGTACAGAGGAATCTTATGGAGGGCAAGAAAATGATGCCCATGATATATGTAATACATGTTTGTGAGTTGATTAATCCGAAGCAATCATACGATATTCTGATTAGATGATCATTAGCGGGCGGCGATTGCCGCTCAATGATATGATGAAGGCACTAGTCAGGTAGTACAAGTCGATCATGTGGTGGACTCGTCTACATGTGCAGTCGTAGAATAATGAGATGCGCAGGTTGCCAAGATCTTCCGTCCTCATCCATGCATGACATGGACCGGAGGTCGATCGTCGATCGAGGTCGACCGGTCGATGTAGAGGTGGTTGCAGATAGCATCCATGTGCCTCCATGTGCGCGCGTGCCGGCGTTCGATCTGCCGGACGGCGGACGGCCCGTCGTCGGTTGGCGCGCGCGGGTCCGGCCGGCCGGCCGGCCGGCCGCCGCACGGTCCCCTCCCTATAGCTCGATTCGCAACAAAATGCATGCATGCATTTGTGCGTTGCTCGACACACACATCGATGTGTCTCCATCGGTCGTCTCTCGGCCGTTGCTTGTACTACTCCATTGAGCTAACATGTAAACAATTTTCATTGTTGGCCGTTGATTGTTTGATGGAGTACATTTGTTATTTTTCGGAGAGAGTTTGATAGCCGTTGATTGTTGGACTCCATTGAACTAACATGTAAACAATTTTCATTGCAAAAATACATCGTAGGAGTAGGGCCGTATAGATTTCTAAATATCTCAACCGAAGACCATGCAAAGTGGTGGTTGTTCGATCGGTTCAATCGATCGACAAGTAAAGAGACAAGACATACTACAGGATAAACTTATGGTTGTATTGTAGCCTGAGTTTCTTAATTTAGCGCCCAGATGAAACTATTTTTGTTTTTAGTACTCCCTCCATCACGGTTTAGAAGGCGCGCTTGGAAATTTTCTAGGACCTAGATGGTTATCTATTGGTTGTTGGATGGACTAAAAAATAGCATTCACACTATGCATGCATATAGAAATAGTATATCGGAGTACTAATTAGATACTAGAAATAAATGTAATGCACCTTAAATCTTGTCTATTGTGAAAACGCACGCAAATTTAACGATGCCTTCTAAACCATGACGGAGGGAGTATACCTATCTGCTACGTATTAATTGTATAATTAATCTCGTAACCACTGATTAAACAGACTTGAGCGGCTGCTGACTCGTTATGTTTATTGTTCGAATTAACTAACTACCAGATGTACTACGTGTGGGATAGTTAATAATTACAACTAATCAATCATTAACCAAAATCTCTAATCTCAATTAGTTATCAGCAAATCGGTCTCGGAGCACCTTGACCGGCCGCCTAATCAAGCTACTGACCAGTCTATGATCTCTAGGCACCAAACTAAAGAGAGATCAAACGGCCGGTTTGCAAGTTGGGACGGTTTCGTATGAGCGCCCCGCGATCTCCTATCATCCATCACCACAGTGAGGTGGTGGTGGTGGCGGTGGTTTCGTATGACTGACCTATGATCTCTAGTCACGCTACAAAAACTGGTGACCAGTATCTGTGTGATGACGACAAGCGAGGAACAGGAAAGGACGATTCCCAATCCAAGTGCTCCGTTTGAAGAGACTAGATGACCCGTTGCGTCAACGGTACAAAAGGTGAGAGTGAACCAAGTATTCAAAACCTACACATAAGAATATTTAGAGACCGTTCATCATTGAAGCATTAAAATAGATATTTATGTATGATGTTCATGCATGGCGTTATAAGAAACACATGAGATCAACTCATGATATCTTATTTACATTGCTTTTGAAAAGCAAGCTACATAGGCAGTGAGGCATCATATAGAGGCCGAAATCACTGTTCTGACCTTGTCGGAGTTTATTGTCACAAACTGAACCCGACGTGAAAGTATTTCACGATTTGACCCTTTTAGAAACGCCAGGGCCCATGGCGTTTCCAGTCAACACTGAAACGCCGAACAAGCTAGCGTTTCTGCCCTGGCCCACTGCCAGGCCGAGGACGTGTTGTTTGCTAACGTGGCAGGCTGGAAACGCCGACCCATCTAGCGTTTCTGGAAACGCCACAATCAGTGGCGTTTCTGGTGCAGATATTTTAGGTGGCCGTGGAGCTTTCACCCACCACTCACCACTCACTCTCTTCTCCCCCATTGGCCTATTCCGAGCTCTTGCCCTTTTCCCCCTTTGTGTCCCTCACTTAGCCCCTCACAAATCCTTGCAAATTGATTGGGTTGGTCCGTGGATCCGGTGTCATTTTCGTTCGTTGAGGTAACCTCCTTCATCTCACAAATTTGTATTGGTTGGGTTTGTCCATTTGGATTGATTTTTTCTTGTTGTTCCTAACCCTAGTTTTGAGCATGGATCTATAATGTGATGTTTTGAGTATTGTTGTTCCAATAGTGTTGCATTTTGATGTTGTTGAGCATACCTTATTGTGGGTTATGGCTAATGTTAATATTTAGGGTTAGGGTTAGGGGTTTTGTTAGTAATGTGGTATATTTAGCATTGTACATTTCTTATACTTATGTTACCATTTTTTAGATGGACAAGATTGTAAATATTCATTATGTTGACAAAGAGGCATTCATGAATGTGGATATTGTTGACAAGTATGAGGAAGTGTTGATATTTCTTGAGACTCCTAGTTATGAAGAGGTTGTGGAACAAATACGGATAAGATTAAAGTGGGTGGATGCAAGTGATCAAGTTGAATTAGTAGGAAGATATGATGTTGGGTCGGCACACAAGTGTCGAATGAAGACAATGCCTACCAAGTCCAATTTGCATTGGGATGCATATGGAGGTTGTTGCATCACTACTAGGAAAAGAGATATAGATGATATGGCCACTAATGACGCACCAGACATGTGGTGCGCCACTACTATATAGTAATGGCGCACCATGAGTCGTTGCGCCATTAGTGTGGTAGACACTAATGGCGCACCAGACCCACGGTGCGCCATTAGTAATAAATTTTCTTTTTTTATTTTGCCGAAAATTCTAATGGCGCACCAGGGAAGAGTGCGCCATTACTAGTTTAACTAGTAATGGCGCACCTCCAACCCAGTGCGCCACTACTTTTTTTTTGCAAAACTACTAATGGTGCATCTCAAGTTGGTGCGCCATTAGTAACTAGGGTTACTAATGGCGCATCTGTCTATGATGTGCCATTAGTAACCTGGACCAGCTAGATATTTTGGACAGCCACACCTACACACTCACTTTCCCCACTTCATTCTCTCCACCTCCTCCTCCAAGCTTGTGTCGGCTGCCTCCTCCTCCTCACCTCATTTGCACCATAGATTCATCAAAATTAAGTGGTTAAATTACCTTTTTTGATAGGTAAGTAAGGGGAAAGCTATCTTTATGTTGTAGATCTACTTTTTTCTCCCTAGCTCGCTCAAACAACGTGCACATGCACTTTTTATGGCCTTGCTAGATCTATGTATGTTTGTGGTGTTGCATATGTTTGTGTTTGCAAGTACCGGTATTTGAAATGCGATAGTTGCCAATATTTTGCCGAATGTTGATTCATTTCCGTTTCGGCGAGAATTTTGGCACTATGCATTCTTTTTGGTCCTATTTTTAGGGAAAGTCCTGCCAAATTTTTTCTTGGTTCTAAAATATCGTTTTGCTCTACCCCGCAGGCGACCATGGTCCGCACGATGACCAAAGGCATCGTGAATAGATTTTTGAGCTCCATGAAGGCCGAGATGTTTCAAAAGAACGAGACGGAGATAAGATGTCCGTGTCGAAGATGCAAGCTGAAGAGCCATATTGCGGGCCCGGATTTCGGGCAGGTGCGGGACCACCTGCTCTTGCGTGGTTTCATGGATGGCTATCGGTGGCAAGGTGATGAAGATGACTATGAAGTCGTTCATGGGGGTCGGGCAAGAAATGAGGAAGGGCAGCAAGACAACCACCGCGGCGAGGGCGGGCGAGAAGACGAAGAATCTCCAGGACATGATCACGACGGTGATGTTGTACACAGTCATCATGTAGAAGATGCCGGACATGATGATGAGGAAGATCAAGACGAAGAGCATGATCATGAAGATGAAGATGCCGGAGCAGACGACAATGGAGGCTGGGTGCAGGACCCTCATATTCAAGAGCTGCTTCTCAAGCAGACGGATAACGCAAGAGCTGCCGCCCGAGAGAAAGCCAAGCTGGATCAACTGGATATAGATGCGGTTACTACATTGTATGAAGGATGCAGGCCCGAGGATACCCGCCTGAATGTAACGCTCATGGCTCTAGAGATGATGGTAAAACACAAAATGATCGATGCATGCTTCGACGAGAACATGTCATTCTGGCACGAACGTCTTCCCAAGGGGAACAAGTGCCCGACCAGTTTCGAGGAGGTGAAGAAAATCGTGTGTCCTCTGGATTTACCGCATGTGAAATACCATGTGTGCATGAACAATTGCATCATTTATCGGGACGAGCACACGGAGTCTACCATATGTCCCGTGTGCGGCGTCACTCGATACAAGAAGAAGAAGAAAGCTCCTCGAAAAGTGGTGTGGTACTTTCCGACCACTCCTCGTCTACAGCGGTATTTCATGGACCCTAAGGTAGCAAAGCTCCTGCGTTGGCATGCGGATAGGGAGGAGAAGAAGCGAGAAGATGACGGAAATGATCCGAAGATAAATAAAAAAACAAGATGCTGAGTCACCCTAAGGATGCAAGCCAGTGGCAAGTGTTGAATTTCGAACACCCAGAATTTGGGGACGATCCCAGGAACATCATGCTGGGCGCGAGCACCGATGAAGTCAATCCGTTTGGCAGCCAGAGAAGCACACATAGCACCTGGCCTGTGTTTGTGTGGATGTACAACCTTCCTCCTGGTTGTGCATGAAGAGGAAGTACATTCACATGAGTATGCTAATTGAAGGGCCGAAACAACCAGGGAACGACATAAATCCGTATATGGGGCTGCTGAAAGAGGAGCTAGACACGCTGTGGAAAACGCCAGCCAATATGTGGGACGCCGCAGAGAAAGAATATTTCCTTATGAGAGCCGCACTGCTCACGACGGTGCATGACTATCTTGGTTACGGATATCTCGCGGGGCAGGTGGTCCACGGATTTTCTGGATGCGTCAGGTGCATGGATGAAACAACGTATCGCCAGCTAGATAGAGATCCCGGGTCTTCGAAAACCGTGTTCATGGGACATCGAAGGTGGCTTCGCGATGATGAACCATGGAGAAAACACAAGGATTTGTTTGATGGTGAAACCGAACCCCGAAGACGCCCGCGTACGTGGAGCGGCGATGAAATAGACGAGCTGTTGAAAAATTGGAAAGATTGTCCACTGCCGGGAAAGAAGAAAAAGATGCCAGAGCCGGGAAAGAAGCGAAAGGCGCCAGAGCCGCTGCTGAAGGTATGGAAAATGAGGTCTGTTTTCTGGGACTTGCCATACTGGAAGATCCACCGTGTGCCTCACAACCTTGATTTCATGCATATCATGAAGAACGTGTGCGAGAGTCTGCTTGGTACCCTGCTCAACATGCCAGAGAGGACAAAAGATGGGCCGAAAGCAAGGGCAGACTTGAAATCAATGGGCATCAGGGAGGAGTTTCACGCTAATGATGATGATGATGAGGCGAAGCAGGACACGGAAAGTCATCGCAAAGGCAAAAAGGCCAAGAAGACCGGAAATGACTGCCCTCCCGCGTGCTTCACTCTAAATCAGGAGGAGATCGAGCAGTTTTTCACCTGCCTCGTAGGAGTAAAACTTCCTTACGGTTACGCGGGGAAGATAAGCAGATACCTAGACCCAGTGAAGCAAAAGTTCAGCGGGATGAAGTCTCACGACTGTCACGTGCTGATGACGCAGATACTTCCAGTTACAATCCATGGAATCATGTACGCGCACGTCCGTTAAATGCTATTTGGCCTATGCAACTTTTTCGATGTCATCTCTCGGAAGTCAGTTGGCGTGAGGCAACTCAGAAGGCTACAGGAAGAGATCGTGGTGATACTATGTGAGCTTGAGATGTACTTCCCCCGCGCATTTTCAATGTTATGGTGCATCTGCTGGTCCATATCGTGGAGGATATCATCCAACTCGGGCCGACGTTCCTGCACATCATGATGCCGTTCGAAAGGATGAATGGTGTCATCAAAGGATACGTCCGCAACATGTCACGTCCAGAGGGAAGTATAGCCAGGGGCTTTCTGACCGAAGAGTGCGTCTCCTACTGCACGAATTATCTAGGCATCGAGAACCCCGTTGGTCTGCCCGTCAACAGGCACCTCGGCAGGCTCGCTGGATGGGGTCACCGTGAGGGTCGCCGCGAAATGCATGTCGACTTCGAGGGTCGACTCGCCGATTTTGAAAGAGCAAACCTAGTCGCGCTACAACACATAGACGTGGTCGATCCATGGGTGGTAGAGCACAAAACCTTGATTGAGAAGACGTACAGTGACCAAGGCCAACAGAGGACGGACGAAGATATAATCAAAGAGCACAACTCATGTTTCACGCGTTGGTTCAAGCAGAAGCTTCTGTCGTACCCTTTACATGAGGATTCTTCTGCGGAAAAACAACTCATATTCGCCTTGTCACAGGGCGCCGAGCACAACCTGATGACCTATGAGGCGTACGATATCAACGGCTACACATTCTACACCGAGGACAAGGACATGAAGAGCGATGGTTATCAGAACTCCGGGGTAACGATGGATTCCTACACCGGTAACGACAAGGACAGATACTACGGAAGGATCAAGGAGATCTGGGAGCTGAGCTACACCGGAGAGAAGGTCCCGATGTTCCGTGTCAGATGGGCCAAGAGCGTCCTAAAAGAAGACCGGTATTTCGCCACCATGGTTATACCCGAAGCCAAATCCAAGACCGCGAGCGCAAACATCACCGCAAAAAATGAGCCATGAGTACTGGCTTCCCAAGTGGACCAATGCTTCTTCATTACCGACCTGTCAAAGCCAAGTCGTGTTGTCGTGAGGAGAGGCAAAAGGAAGATCATCGAAATGGATGGAGTAGCCAATGAGCAAGACTTCGACAAGTACGGCGACCCGAAGATCGAACATGACGACGACGATGAAGTAGCAGCATACACCATAAGAAGAAGCAGGACCACCCTACCTAAAGGATGTCCGTTCCACAGAAGAACTCCATTTGCGAAAAAGAAGGGAAAGAAGATTGTGAACAGATAGCTAGCTAGCTAAGATCGATTGTATTTAAATCGTAGTCTTCATTTATCGATTGTATTACATGGGCACTTTTTGAACTCATGAATATTTTTAAATTTCATGGGAACTTTTTGAATTCATGAATATTTTTTCAAATTTGATGAATATTTTTAAATCTTGATCGCTATCCCCCTCCATCTCGATCTCGATCCCCCCTGCACCCTCCCCCGCTAGCTCCACCGCCGCCGAGCACCCCCCGCACCCTCCCCCGCTCCACCGCTGCCGCCGACCCACCGCACCCGCCCCCAGCCCGCTCCACCGCCACCGAGCACCCCCATTTGATGATATTTTCAAATAACAAATTTGATGATATTTTTTCATATTCATAAAAAAATTATTACTGTTTTTATAAAAAAAATATTACTATTTTTATAAAAAATATATTTAAAATAGCAACAAAAAAAATAATAATAAAACATACTAATGGCGCACCGCTCGTGTAGTGCGCCATTGCTATCTAAAAAAACATTCTAATGACGCACCGCTCGGGGGTGCGCCATTGCTATCTAAAAAAACATTCTAATGGCGCACCGCTCTGGTAGTGTGCCATTGCTATCTAAAAAAACATTCTAATGGCGCACCGCTCAGGGGTGCGCCATTAGTAATCTTCCCCTAGCTCTAACTCGCACGACCCCTTCGTCCCTCCCTCTCGCCAGATCCAGTCCCCCCCCCCCCCCGCATGCTGCCCCGACCCACGACGCCGCCGCCCCTACTTGCGTCGCCGCCCCCGCGCCCCCACCACTGCAGCTCTGCCATCGCCGACGCCTCCGCGACCTCGCCGTCGCCGACAGCCTCCCCGCGTCGGCCCCTCGCCGTCTTCCTCTTCGACTACGAGGACCCGGACGAGCTCGGACGCCCTCGATGCCGCCGCCGCCGACCCCAACCCCGACCCCGACCCCTCCGGCGACCGACCGCGCCTGCCCAGGTACCTCTCATCCTTCCTCCTTCCTCCCTCTCCACCCTTCCTCCCCACTCCATCCCTCACTAAACTCGACTGTGTTCCTAGGTTTAGACAGACAATCAAAGTTTGGATTCAGTTAACCAAAGTTTAGTTCTTGTGTACTGTAATTTGTTAATCTGTTACTCCATTTGTTACTGAATTTTTCTCTTGGGGTTTAGTAGTGAGATAGAACATGCATGGTCCAGCATTCAGTTGGAGTATTGCCTAGGTTCAATTAGGTTCCTGGATTTTTTTAGAAAAGAGGCTACAAAGAGGAAATATAATGATGCTTTTCTCTAGAAAAAATGATCCTGGATTTTTTTTGATTGGCACTATATTGCTTCTGTTGGGAAGTCTTGGGGTATTCTTTCTGGTATTAAGATGGAAACCTGGGATACTATTTCTGTTAGGAGATGGGTTTATATTAAGATGCATATATTGTTATGTTACGCAAATTGTATCATCTTGCCACTTAAGTCAGCCTTCCCTTTAAGAAGAAAATTCAGTTAGGAGCTACTGTCAAAAACTTGAGCTACTGTCAAAAAATTCAGTTAGGTACAGCTAGGAGCTACTGTCAAAAACTTGAGCTACTATCAAAAAATTCAGTTAGGTACAGTTAGCATCATGTAAGAAAATGGTCATAATGTGCCATGATAATGACATGCTTAAAATAAGTGTGTGGTTTGAAATTTTGATCTGATTATGGCATCTAGAATTAAGTCAGTTTTGCCGGAACGGAAGTCATCTTACAATAAGATGTACACTTGCTCTGAGTTTAAGTTTACTGAACCTATTCATTTTTGTGGACTTAGTGAACATGATAAGACAAGCCAGATGCTCTATTTTTAATTAACAGTAATCCATGATCAGCAACAGTTTCTTTCACTAATTTTCAGTTAACAGCAATCCATGATTTTTTTAGCTAAAACTATTGATGATTTTTTGTTGGGTGACCTATTAGATCTGGAATGGAAGCTCACATAAGTTGAGCTGATTTTTGTCCATATGAAAGCAGAGGACCATATGGTCTGTGGCCTTTTCATCCATATGAAAGTAGAGGCCCTTGAGTTTGCTAGGTTTTGTCTCTGACCATCGTGTCGTGATGATTTTGCAGGTACCCCGAGAGGCCCTTGATTTTGCCGGAATGTCGATTAACTTCCGTTCCGGCAAATTCGGGTACTCCATATGTCCTATTTTCAGCAAAGGTCATGCTGAAATTTTCCGTGAATTTTGGCATGACTTTGCTAAAAATCGGACATATGGGGTACTTGCTACTAATGCATGGGTCGGGGTATCTTAGTACTTAATTAAGTAGGATCAACTGCCTCTTGTGTTATGCATGGGCCTCGGCGTCGACAAACCCTAAATGATAAAACCTTGGCTTTTAGGGTGCCTCGGTGTCGATAAGAACCTAAATGATGAAATCTTAGGCTTTTAGGGTGCCTCAGCGTCGACAAACCCTGAATGATAAAAGCTTAGCTTTTAGGATGCCTCGGTGTCGACAACCCCTAAATGATGAGACCATGATCTTGTTCCTTGACAATAACCAACTTTTTGACCAAACTTTTTTCCTATTTAGAGCGAAACATGGCCCACAACGATGAGGCCAGCGGTTCGGGCGGCAAGCAATTCTAGGAGCTGTCCCAAGAGATGGAGGAACAACCTCACCGCTATGAGGACGCCGCGGAAGACACCGATCCTGACTACACAACCCCTAGTGGCATCGGGGATGACATCACTGATGGTGCCGCCGAGGATGCCAGCACTGATGCTGCCGCCGAGGATGCCACCACTGATGATGGCAGCGCACGCACAGATGGCAGCCAACCGAAGAGGCAACGGAAGGACTGGCGCCCGAACGCGCTCCGCACCGTCAAGGAGGAATTTACTCAAGTGGACTCCGACGGGAATCCAACGGAGCCCAAACAAATAGTCAAGGGGTACTAGGTTTAGCTCGGGTGCATTCTCCGGAGCATCATCTCGATCAACACCGAGAACTTAAGGCATAAGGACCGAGGGAATTTGCGCAACCTCCTCTTCACGAAGCCGCACGAACGATACAAGTTCCCCACCGAATTTGAAAACACACGCCTCTCAGGGAATAAACTGCACAGTGCCGCCCTCACGAGGATGAGCACGGCCCTGTCTACTTGGAAAAGCGCAGTGAAGAGAATGATTGACAGAGGTGATAGTTATGAGAAGATCAAGGCGAAAAATCCTTCGATCAGCGAAGATGACTACAAGGAGTTCAAGATCAAGTGTGAGAGCAGCGCAATCTCCGAATCAAGTCAGTGGGGGAAAGAAATGCGGGAGTTGAACTTAGGGGAACACAAACTCGGTCCTGGCGGTTACAGAGTAGCGGATCCTATATGGGACAAGGAGGACACGGAGCGTGTCGAGCAAGGCCTACCACCCCGCTTCGAGAAATACCGTGACAAGCAGACCAGGAACTATGTCAGAGCCTGGTACAAGGAGGACATGGTAAGAAAGGAGCTTACCACGGATCCGAAGACCAGGGCGCTTGAGCTTGTTCTGGCGCAGGAGACTGAAAGCAGTAGAGCGGGGTCGTCTCAGAGCACCCCTTGGGACAGCACTCTAAATAGGGCGTTGAACATAATGAAAAACAAGGATAAGCTCAGTAAGCCGTCGTCAACTGGTCGTGTGGCCGGCAAGGCTTGTCCATAAAATGGTCGTCATACTATAACGCTGGTGGGCGAAAGGAGAGAAAGACCAGCTTGGAAAGCCAGTCGCGCGAGGTTCAAGAACTCAAGGCACAACTGGCGTGGATTTCGAAGATTGTCCAAGAGCAAGTGCAACAACAACTGGGATCGACGCTCAATGGCATTATGCCTACCTTGATTCATGGGCCGATGACGTGGATTGTGAGCGGCCAACAGGGGCCGCCCCGGATTCCCAGCTTCACGGCCAGCAACTCGCACAATGCGCAGGCGGCGCCATTGGTGTCTCCGGCGGAGGCGGTATTGGTGTCTTCGACGCCGGCACGGGCATTGGAGCTTAATGCAGCCGGGTGTACACTGGCCGGCACCTCGGCAGCAAGCGGCCCCTCCGTCAGTTGCACGCCCGCCGTTGGCGGTGCCTCGACATTAGCCGAGCTCGACGCCATCATCACGGTAACTAATTAAGCCTCTCGGCCGAGGACTTCACCTGCTTGCCTTTGACTGGGCATCCCTGACGCCCTACATGTTTTCACAGGGCGCCGTCGACATTCCGTGCACTCTCCTGCACTTCGTGAACGACAAGTTGGTCGATGTCGCCAAGGGAAAAATCGTTCAACCGGGCAACCCCGTGTTCCACGGCAATCCGATGCCACCCACCGTGTATAGGGTTCAACTGGTTTGGGTGCTGCCAGGCTGCGACAAGTTGTTACCTCTGATTCGACCCGCCAGGGCTGACAAAGATGATCTGATGACCCTCAGCGCCTGCCTAAGCTGGCCCCTGCTTTGGCCGAAGAGCCAGATTCGTTTGGGGGCGGGGGACACCACCCCAAAGACAACACCGCCAGTCGTGCCAGCGCCAAGCCATGGTAAGACCGCCGCAACGCTACCGGACATGCCGGACATCCCTATGGCACAGGATCCGAACATGCATATGGCACAGGATCCGGACGACGACGACAATGACGACGGTACATTTACCAACGTTGATAAGTACTTTGCCGAACATGGGTACGATGAGGAATTCTTGGGGCCTCCTTCTCAAGAACACAACCCTACAAAAGACGATCGTGATCTAGCTGGTACCACGGAGAAACCCAATTGCAACAGGCGTCGTCTGGCGTTCAGTTCTCAGGAGACGCCTCCAGCTGCCGACTTCACCGAGCCTCAGATAGCCGAGGTGCGAAATATTATCATCCCCAACACACTCAAGAAGGCGGTCTGTGAGCAGAACTCGGTCCCATTACAGCAGAAGAAGAAGGGGTGGAAAAAAGAGAGTAACAAGGGTGCAAGCCAGCCGGCACCGAGTACGATTCGTGCTCAGGACGGGCCACCTTCACCTAAGGATATCTCGAGGAGGGTGCATGTGGCGGGTAGGCCGATGCTACTGACTAATATGCTCAATGCTGCAACCGGTGCTATGCGGAGTCTGCATGACAGTGTTTTTTCTTTAGAGAAGCGGCGTCTCAGAGAGAATGACGTGGCATACCCGGTTTTCATGGCCAAGGTGCCAGAGGGAAAGAGCTTTGTGGATAACGCCATCGGGGGTACGATCGTCCTGCGGTTTGATGACATCTTCGCTATGTTTAACCTTCATCCGCTGCACTACACCTTCGTTCGGCTATTTTCGCTGAGTATGGAGATGTGGATCATTAGAGACAAGACCCCGGACATCGTGATAGTCGACCCCTTCTACATGCGTGCCAAGATCTTGGGCAGCGCTGGGGACCGGCAAGTCGCGAGTTCTTACCTCGAAGGCGTCATTCTGGCAAACCCAGATAAGGATAACATCCTCGTGCCTTACTTTCTCGAGTAAGTCGTCCCCTCAACCGCCCCATAACGTATGATTTCTTAGATTTCAATCGTTTTTTTTTACATTATGTGTTTTGTGCAGTGACACACATTGCACACTCATCCTCTTAAACCCGAAATATTCCAAGGCTATGTATTTCGACGCAGACCGTCAGTCGAAGAAAGACTACACAAATATCAAGAAAGTTCTTGATGACGTTCTCCCCGGCTACGCCCAATCTGGAGGCACCTTCACCAGCGCAGTTCGTAAGTACGACAAGCACGTGTTCGCCCATAATACGATGTTCTGTTGCGTCAAGCAGCCGCCTGGCAGTCAGAAGGATGCCTACTATGCCCTCCATCATATGTGGGCGATCGTACGGGACCATAATCACCTTCTGCTACCAAATAATCTCAAAGATTGGGCCGCGAGCTTGTCGGCAATCCAGGACACGGACATTAGACAAGAATTCTTTCGCATCTAGTCGGAATTTGCGGAAATCATCCATCAAGATGTCCTTCGTACCTCGGGGCAGTTCTACCTCAGAAATCAACCGTCCAAAAGTGAGATAGACACAACGCTACAAATGCAGGCTGACAACGCCCGCGATTTCATGACCATCACGAGAAACGGCGGCTTCATCCACGCTCCGGTCCCTTGAGTCGAGTCGAAAGTAGTGATGCTATGTGTAGTTCTGAAACATCGATTGGCTCATGTTGTAATTAAACTTTAATGAACTTGTATGTCTCTTTGGTTTGGAGAGTCGTTCAACTTAGCTATAATCGATGCTATTAATGTGTTGCTTTTCTCTTACGATCCTTTTGTTGCATACTTATATATTGCTTATGTATTGTCTGTGAATTGCTACTAACGTTTTGTTTGGCTAGTGCATAGAGATGTCGTTGTATGTTGTGTACAAGGGTAAGGTTCTCGGAGTCTACGATGACTGGGAGGAGTGTCGGAGACAGGTTCACCGTTTCAGCGGTAACAGTTACAAAGGGTACACCACTAGGGCGGAGGCGGAATCTAGATACGCGTGCTATCTAGCGGGAGAGAGGAGGGAGCGTTGGAGGAACCGGATGAAGACCAGTTTCATCGCGATTATGCTCATCATGATGACCGCAGCTCTCTTCTATGTGATGGTAGTTTAGATGATCGATATCGACTTGTAATGTGAAGACAAACTTGCTACTCGCGGTCTCGAGACTTGTAATGTTCTATCTTTGTTCGGTCTTTTGAATTCGGAGACTAATATGATGATTTGTATTCGGAGACTAATCTTATATTGTATTCGATGAATCTGCTGTTGCTGTGTGGTGTTGTCTAAATTCAGTCCAATAATATAATTTGTAACCTGTCAAAATATCAGAAAAGAAAAAAAATCCCTAATATTCATACTAGTGGCGCACCACTCAAGACACTAATGGCGCACTGTAAAAATGACACTAATGGCGCATCACCCACTAGTGCGCCATTAGTATGCCAAAGCACATGGGTACATATGGCCCCCTGGGAGGCATTCTAATGGCGCACTGTTGGCTATACTAATGGCGCACTGCATGGTGCGCCATTAGTACACCAGATACTAATGGCGCACCAGTGGTGCGCCATTAGTATTTAATTCTAATGGCGTGGTGCTAGTGGCGCACTAGTAGTGCGCCATTAGTAGGCAAAACTGGTGCGCCACTAGCTTGCCTTTTCCTAGTAGTGCATCCTCGGCAGTCAAGTCACTCGAAGTCTTTGCAAGTAAGGTGGCCAAGTCTCCTCTCTTTCATGTTGACTTGAACCAAACCTTAGTAGATGATGTGAGCCCGGTTAGTAGTGTGCCGCCTATTGTTGAGTATAAAGTTGAAGCGGAAGCCAATGAGTATCCCCAATATGAGTTTGGAGGTAGTGCACCGATGAAAGATGCTGGCGATGACTCCGATGAAGAGTATGAGAGGCACCCCAACATTGTTGGTGATGTAGAGGCTGAAGTAAGGCATCAGGACATGGATCCTGACATTATCTATCAGCGTGCTTGTGTGGATGACTCGGATGATGAAGGCCCGGTGAATGAGTTGGACGAGGATGGCTTGACTGCGAAAGAAGCAGAGTGGTACACAAAAATCACCGGTAGGGATCACAAAGTTCCCTTGTTTTGTTATGCTATAGTCGACGGTGGCATGAGCAAGGCTATAGTCGACGGTGGCATGAGCAAGACAATTGAGGATAGACAGTTCCCAAGTAGTACACCCAACGCGATTTCGATGTCATACGTGAGGAAAGGTTTGATGTTCAAGCACATGCTAGAATTCAGGATGTGGTTGTGTTAGTATGCTGTCAAACACCACATGCCTTTCATAGTTGTTCACTCGGACTGCAACAAGTGATACACCGTGAAATGTGAGGTAGAAAGATGCAAATGGAAAGTCAATGGAAGACTCACGAAAGATGGTTGGTGGAAGATAACTAGTTGCAAAGCCACTCACCAATGCACACCGCCGGCCGTAGAAGCACGGAAGACACACCGTCAACTAACCTCAGAATTCATTGGTTATAAATACCAGAAACATATAGCCGAGGATCCAAACATTAAACTGAAGTTGTTGATGAGTTGGATTGAAGATAAGTTCGGATATAAGGTCAAGTATGGAAAGACATGGAAGGCCAAGCAAGTCGCTCTCAGAATGTTGTACAGTGGATGGGAAGAGGCTTACAACATGCTACCCAGGTTGCCGGGAGCGATGTCGTACAGAATCCCGGGATTTTACCACTATGTCCAAGATATTGAGGGAGTGTTCCATCGTGCCTTTTGGACGTTTGGCCCATGCATTGCAGCTTTTGAGCATTGTCGACCGGTTTTGTCGATAGATGGGACATTCTTGACAGGGAAATACAAGGGCACACTCATGATAGCAATGGCACATGATGCTAACGATCAGGTGTTGCCTGTGGCATTTGCTTTGGTCTCCATGGAGAACCAAGACAACTGGGAATGGTTCATGAGACTTGTTAGGAGCACGGTCATTCCTCCGAATAGGGAGGTATGCATCATATCCGATCGGCACCAAGCATATAGAAGGCCGTGGATATTCATATTCCAGGGCATGCGAGGCTTCACCACCGATGGTGTATGAGGCACTTCATTGCAAACTTTTACAGGGCTTGTAAGAACAAGGATCTTTGCAAGGATCTTAACTCCGCATGTGTAGCCTTCTCCATTAAGTCATTCACGACACGCTTGAACAAAATCTATGAGAGGGCAAACGAAGGTGGGAAAGATTTCTTAGAAAGGAATATTGATGAGAGACACAAGTGGTCAGGGGCATGTGACGACGGAGGCATGAGATATGGTGACATGACAAGCAATCTAGTTGAGTGCTTCAACTTTGTCTTGAAGGGTGCCCGTCAGTTGCCGATGACGGCAATAGCGGAATATACCTTTTACAAGCTAAATGAGTATTTTTGAAGCACTCCAATGAAATCGACAAGTTGATTGCTGATAGTGAGAAGGCTCCCAATGAAATTTATCCGAAGAAGGTTGCCGAGTGGCTGGAGTTTCAGAGAGACAAGTCAGTCATCGAGCGAGACACTTGTTTCGATAATGTAGAAATGAAATACCAAGTGGATGAGCCAGGTGGGATAACTAGAGATGGACAATCATATGGTGTCGCTCATTTAACGTGGCTCTTAGGACAATACATTGCACTTGTGAGCGGCCTAGTAAGTACCACTGGCCACGCTCGCACATGATGTCGGCGGCCCGCATCAGGAATGTGGATATCTCCGATGGAGTAGTTGTGAGGTTGCATGAGTTCAATTTGCAAGATCATAAGTAAACATGGGCGTCTAGATTCCACCCTTTTCTGGACGCATCGCAGTGGCCAGAGTATCACGGTCCTAACATTAGGCCCGATCCAGAGATGATGGTACAACCCAAGGGTAGAAGGAGAACAAAGCGATACAGGAATGATATGGATGACCTCATGAGCACCAGAGAGTTTGGTAGTGGACATTTCATGGAGCCACGTGATAGGAACCAATGCGGTGTTTGCAATGAAACGACACACAACAAAAGGACTTGCAAAACAAATAAAACTTCAAAAGGGCACAATGCTTCTTCAAGTGGTGGCCGAGGTTCCGGTGGTGGACTTCGTGCTGGCAGAGGTTCCGGTGATGGCCTTTGTGGTGGCCGAGGTTCCGGTGATGGACTTGGTGGTGGCCGAGGTTCCGATGGTGGCCTTGGTGGTGGCCGAGGTTCTGGTGATGGACTTGGTGGTGGCCAAGGTTCTGGTGGTGGCCTTGATGGTGGCCGAGGTTCCGGTGATGGACTTGGTGGTGGCCGAGGTTCCGGTGGTGGCCTTGGTGGTGGCTGAGGTTCCGATGGTGGCCGAGGATCCAGGGGTGGTCGTGGTCGAGGACGAATTACTGGTGATGGTGCTCGTGGTAGGGGTAGAGGTTCGGGTGGTGGTAGAGGAGGTTTCATGGGTAGAGGCCGGGGTAATGCTAGAGGAATGTTTGGATACCTAGATGGACCATTTCCGTACGTGGCTACATTTCATAATTATTTTCATGTCTCCCAATATTATTTTCATGTTGTTTTTGTCCTTACTAACTAATGTCTTGCAATTTTTCATAGGTATGGCGGCTTCTCAACCCAACAAGGCAACAATGAAGGGGCTTGAGGATGGCGAAGGTGAGATGGAGGGATGGTGGGAGAAGGCTGCGAAGAAGCTTAGAGAGGAGGATGCAGCCAAGCTAAAGAAGAAGAAGGAAGAGGAGCTTGAGAAGAAGAGGAAGGAATTAGAGAGAGCGAGACATGAGATGTATGCTAGGGAATAAGCGTTGGTGAGGAAATGTGAGGAGGCACAGAAAAAGCGTCAAAAGGATTTTGAAGAAAGAACCTTGAAGCTTTGGGCAATTGCAGATGAAAAAAGAGAGAGGGAGAATCAGATATTCATGGGGAGGGTGGTCAAGGAGGATCACATCATAAGGAAAAGGGAGGAGGAAGAAGAAGAAGAGAGGAAGAAGAAGAAGGGAAAGGGGCCTTGCTCTACACAATAGAGCAATGATGTGAACTGTGCCATGCTTTGGTCCTTCGTGTGCATTTCATCTTGAACCTTCTTGTTTCCTAGACTCCTTTATGTGGTGAACTATGTGTACTCTAAATTGCTTTGGATTCCTCTATGTGTACTCCTTTATGTGGTGAACTATGTGATGTCACAATTGCTTTGGACTCCTCTATGTGTACTCCTTTATGTGATGTCACAATTGCTTTGGACTCCTCTATGTGTACTCCTTTACGTTATGTGGTGAACTATGTGTGCCACAAAAGGCTTTGGAGTTTCTTTTGACACCCTATTCTAACATCAACGCCAAACCAAGGGGCGTTTCTCTGTACCCCAGAAACGCCAATGACCCCGGCATTTCCACCCTACAACGAAACGCTCTATGTGGCTTGGCGTTTCTTTAAGACAGAGGCTGGCTGGGACATGTTCATGAAACGTTGCCGCTCACACCTGAAACGCCAACCACCCTCGGCATTTCCCAGCCACATATAAACGCCATTGTCCTTGACGTTTCTGCCCTGTTATGCAGATCACAGCAAACCCTGCTGCCCATGTCCATTCCATCACAGGTAGTAGAGGTACAACAACAGTTTTCAAAATATAATGCCAAGTACAGCAATAGTATAGCAATGAGACATATTTTCGGCAACGAACTTAACATGATCCAGCTTACATAATAATTACCAAGTCTTGCTAACACAGAACTAACAAGTCCATCAGACATAAAACATAACAAGTTCATCACATATGGAACTAACAAGTTTGCTCCATCTGAAACGCTAACTACATTTCTAGTTCACCACATATATAACTAACAAGTTCGCATTAGCCATCACTTCACTTATTGCCTCTTTTTGCAGCCATCTTCCCCCTGTTAAAGTAGCCCTCTGGAGTGTTCTGCCATCCAGGACGTCAGATGGTTCTTGAGCTAACTCGGCGTGCTTCTTCAGAAGGCTGAGAAGGTTGAGTTGGCGGTGGAGCATCTTCCATCTGCGAAGCCCCAAGCTCCACATAGTCCGGAGCCGCATCATAGTCTATCTCCTCCTATTCATCTTCCTGTTCATCAATCCGTGCTCGGCTCGAAGAAGCACTTGCTCAGCTGGAAGATGGACGAGCAGAAGAAGCACGTGCTTGGCTCGAAGATGGACGAGCGGAAGACAACACATCCATTCTATACTGAGCACGTGCACGCACATTCGTGGATGAACCGCCATGGCAAGAAAGTAAAGCGGCTAGTGTTCGGCAATGATTCACCACCTTCTACAGAGGCAAAGACATTGACATGTAAATATGCAAAAATAGTTCACATGACACATGTTCATATTAAGAGGGCCTCTAACCAGTAGAGTACTCCTAACAAGAACGTTTGTTTCTCTACCAGGTGCGCGGCCAAGCACCACATTACTGTCATTGACACATCTCCATAGCTCCGTGCCCTGAATAAAACTTAAGTGACACACCACTCATGAAGAAATGTCACATGTTCAAAAAAGAGACAAAAATACATACCACTCGATCATGCAGAGGGCCATAATCTAGGTGCGCTCCAATGGTCTCCCTAATAGAGTTGTTGAATGCACCATCAGCAGCCTCACTTGGCATTACTTCCAAGCAATCGGCATGAGTCCAAGCACCCTTAAGGATAACTCTGTACTCTTTGCGAAGCCACTCCAAATGCCTTAAATATGCCCCCTCGTCGTTGTCAGGTGTGTGATCATCTTCAACTCGGGCATTCCTCTGAGCATTCCACATGTCCACCCACATAAGATGGTGATCCTCCCAATTAATGACATTCTTGTTGTGTTGCCGGCTCGTCCTACAAAGCATGAGAAGTATCGGCATCATTTTCATTTTTCCATGGTTACACATTGATCAACATTTGATACAAGAAACTCTCTCTCTCTCTCTCGTGTTCTTGATTTGGCACGATCTTGATGTATCACGAGCTTTGCTATTATAGTTGGATCTTATGTTTCTCCTCCCACTTTACTCTCTTGTAATGAATTGAGTTTCCCCTTTGAAGTAATCTTATCGGATTGAGTCTTTAAAGAGTTGAGAACACTTGATGTATGTCTTGTCGTGCGTATCTGTGGTGACAATGGGATATCATGTGATTAACTTGATGTATGTTTTGGTGATCAACTTGCGGGTTCCGCCCATGAACCTATGCATAGGGGTTGGCACACATTTTCGTCGTGATTCACC
This sequence comes from Triticum aestivum, assembly GCF_018294505.1. Lineage (NCBI taxonomy): Eukaryota > Viridiplantae > Streptophyta > Magnoliopsida > Poales > Poaceae > Triticum > Triticum aestivum. The sequence goes on along the minus strand of NC_057806.1, from coordinate 29,534,977 downwards.
GGTAGAACTTTGGGGCACTCTTTGAGGTCCTTTGTGTTGGTTGAATAGATGAATCTAGATTGTGTGATGCATATAATATAATCATACCCACGGATACTTGAGGTGACATTGGAGTATCTAGGTGACATTAGGGCTTTGGTTGATTTATGTCTTAAGGTGTTATTCTAGTACGAACTCTAGGGATGTTTGTGAAACTTATAGGAATAGCCCAACGGATTGATTGGAAAGAATAACTTTGAGGTGGTTTTGTACCCTACCATAATCTCTTCGTTCGTTCTCTGCTATTAGTGACTTCGGAGTGACTCTTTGTTGCATGTTGAGGGATAGTTATGTGATCCAATTATGTTAGTATTGTTGAGGGAACTTACACTAGCGAAAGTATGAACCCTAGGCCTTATTTCCACACATTGCAATACCATTTACGCTCACTTTTATCATTAGTTACCTTGCTGTTTTTATAATTTCAGATTACAAATACCTTTATCTACCATCCATATACCACTTGTTTCACCATCTCTTTGCCGAACTAGTGCACCTATACAATTTACCATTGTATTGGGTGTGTTGGGGACACAAGAGACTCTTTGTTATTTGGTTGTAGGGTTTCTTGAGAGAGACCATCTTCATCCTACCCCTCCTACGGATTGATAAACCTTAGGTCATCCACTTGAGGGAAATTTGCTACTGTCCTACAAACCTCTGCACTTGGAGGCCCAACAACGTCTACAAGAAGAAGGTTGTGTAGTAGACATCAAGCTCTTTTCTGGCGCCGTTGCCGGGGAGGTTAGCGCTTGAAGGTATATCTTTAGATCTTGCAATCGAATCTTTTTGTTTCTTGTTTTAGCACTAGTTTAGTTTATAAAAGAAAACTACAAAAAAATAATGGAATTGAGTGAAACTCCTATGGTTCACCTTTTTAATATCTTTCGTGAGTATGATGGAAAGGAAAATTGTGCTCAATTACTAGAAGAAGAAATCTATAAAATGTTTGGCACTAAATCTTTGAATGATGAGCATGATTGCAATGTTGTTAGTATGAATTCTTTGAATACCCATGATGCTAATGATGATTGCACTAGTTATGATGAAAATGCCTCCTATAAACATGTCAATTTTTGTGGAGTGCATGTTTGCAAGTACACACCAAATAGGGAAGATAGATATTGCAAGGGGCATAAGTACTTAGAAACCAAACTGTTGCAAGAAGAGCTAGATGAATGTGCTAAAAATTTAAGATATCTCACCCATACTTGCGAACTTTGCAATGAACATGGCCATTTAAATATCAAATGCAAGTTGTTTCATGACCATATCATGTCCAAAAATTGTGATGACTTGATTTCCCTTGCACATCATAATGAACTTAGTTTGCTCTTGGGTTATGAAGAAATGAAACGTATAACTAAGGGTATTCCAAAATTTAATCTCGATAAACTTCTTGGTTTTGATCTAGAGAAGATCTATATGTATTGTGCAGTGAATTGCATTGAAAATCCTTATATTGCCAATTACATAAAGAAAAGAAAACAAATAGGAGATGAAGAGAATACTAATGAAAGGGAAGAGACTTCCCAATATCCTCCTATTATTTCTTATGATGAATCAGGTAACGAGGAGGAGCCTTCTATTCAACCAATCTCATTAATAAGGAGCTCCAAAAAGAGGATTGAACCCACACATGAGGTGAATAAGAAGAAAAGAAAAAGGAAGAGAGGTAAAAAGGTATCGCTCCCAAATAAAGTTGCTCCTATTATTGCTGTGCCTCATGAAAATGAAGATGATACACTTGATGATGATCTCGTTATGCCTATTGCTTGTTGTGATAATTATGATTGGGAAGATAATGATACTTCTTATGATCTTGAAAATATTTTTGGCACTTGCTTGGAAGGATATAATAATTGCTATACTATTGGTGCTATCCATACTATTAATGATGAGAGTGATTATGCTTATGATATGAAAAGGCCCAAGCTTGGGGAAGCTATGTTTGATGAGGATGACATATTTGAGAATATATTTGCTGCAATTAATGTTGGTCCCAAGCTTGGGGATGCTACGTTTAATAAAGATGATATTTTAGTCTCCCAAGTTTTGATATGCAAATTTATAATGATGATAGCATGCCTCCTACCTATGATGATTATTGTGATAATACTTATGCTATAAAAATTAGTGATTATATTTATAAAACTTGTCATGATTATGGTTACCCCTTTTCTGAACATTACTCTTTTAATGTGGAAACAATTTATAGTATTCAAGTCTCTTATGATACTCCCACTATTCCGAATGAGAAGAATTTTGCTTGTGTGGAGAGTAGTAAATTTTCCATGCTTGTAGATCATGAAAGGAATGCTTTAGGTGCTGGTTATATTGTTGAATTCATTCATGATGCTACTGAAAAGTATTATCAGGGAGGAACATATGCTTGTAGGAATTGCAATAATATCAAGTTTCCTCTCTATGTGCTTAAAATTTTGAAGTTATGCTTGTTTTACCTTCCTATGCAAGTTGATTCTTGTTCCCACAAGTTGTTTGCTCACAAAATCCATATGCATAGGAAGTGGGTTAGACTTAAATGTGCTAGTCATATTCTTCATGATGCTATCTTTATGTTTCAATTCTTATCCTTTATGTGAGCATCATTGAAAGCATCATGCCTAGCTAGGGGCGTTAAACGATAGCGCTTGTTGGGAGGCAACCCAACTTTATTTTTATTCCTTGCTTTTTGTTTCTGTCTAGTAATAAATAATTCATCTAGCCTCTGTTTGGATGTGGTTTTATGCTTTTAATTAGTGTTTGTTCCAAGTAGAACTTTTGGGAAGACTTTGGGAAAGTCTTGTTGATCATGCTGTAAAAAACAGAAACTTTAGCGATCACGAGAATTGCTGCCATTTTTATTTGGAGAGTGATATTTAGTTAATTCTTTTGAAGATGATTAATAGATAAATTACTCAGGTCCAGAAATTTATTTTAGAATTTTATGAGTTACATAAGTATACGTTTGATCCAGATTACTACAGACTGTTCTGTTTTTGACAGATTCTGTTTTTCATGTGTTGTTTACTTATTTTGATGAATCTATGGCTAGTAAAATAGTTTATAATCCATAGAGAAGTTGGAATACAGTAGGTTTAACACTAATATAAATAAATAATGAGTTCATTAGAGTACCTTTAAGTGGTGTTTTGTTTTCTTTCACTAACGGAGCTTACGAGTTTTCTGTTAAGTTTTGTGTTGTGAAGTTTTCAAGTTTTGGGTAAGGATTCGATGGACTATGGAATAAGGAGTGGCAAGAGCCTAAGCTTGGGGATGCCCAAGGCACCCCAAGGTAATATTCAAGGACAACCAAGAGCCAAAGCTTGGGGATTCCTCGGAAGGCATCCCCTCTTTCGTCTTCGCTCATCGGTAACTTTACTTGGAGCTATATTTTTATTTACCACATGATATGTGTTTTGCTTGGAGTGTCATTTTATTCTATTTAGTTTTGCTTGATATTTGAATAAAATACCAAGGTATGAAATTCTTAAATGTTAGAGGGTCTTCACATAGTTGCATAATTATTCAACTACTCATTGATCTTCACTTATATCTTTCGGAGTAGTTTGTCATTTGCTCTAGTGCTTCACTAATATCTTTTAGAGCATGGTGGTAGTTTTATTTTGAAGAAATAGATGAAATCCCATGCTTCACTTATATTATTTTGAGAGTCTTAATAGCATGGTAATTTGCTTAAAATCCTAATATGCTAGGTATACAAGATTAGTAAAAACTTTCTTATGAGTGTTTTGAATACTAAGAGAAGTTTGATGCTTGATGATTGTTTTGAGATATGGAGATGGTGATATTAGAGTCATGCTAGTTGAGTAGTTGTGAATTTGAGAAATACGTGTGTTGAAGTTTGTGATTCCCGTAGCATGCACGTATGGTGAACCGTTATGTGATGAAGTCGGAGTATGATTTATTTATTTATTGCCTTCCTTATGAGTGGTGGTCGGGGACGAGCGATGGTCTTTTCCTACCAATCTATCCCCCTAGGAGCATGCGCGTAGTACTTTGTTTCGATAACTAATAGATTTTTGCAATAAGTATGTGAGTTCTTTATGACTAATGTTGAGTCCATGGATTATACGCACTTTCTTTCCTTCCACCATTGCTAGTTTCTCTAGTACTGCGCACCTTTCGCCGGTATCATACACCCACTATATACCTTCTTCAAAATATCCACCATACCTACCTATCATGGCATTTCCATAGCCATTCCGAGATATATTGCCATCCAACTTTCCATCGTTCCTACGACACGCTCCATCATTGTCATATTGCTTAGCATGATCATGTAGTTGACATCGTATTTGTGGCAAAGCCACCGTTCATAATTCTTTCATACATATCACTCATGAGTCATGGCACATCCCGGTACACCGCCAGAGACATTCATATAGATTCATATCTTGTTCTAAGTATCGAGTTATAATTCTTGAGTTGTAAGAAAATAAAAGTGTGATGATCATCATTATTAGAGCATTGTCCCAGTGAGGAGGATGATGGAGACTATGATTCCCCCACAAGTCGGGATGAGACTCCGGACAAAAAAAGGAGGCCAAAGAAGCCCAAAAAAAGAGGCCATAAAAAAGAGAAGGCCCAAATAAAAAAATAAAAAAATGAGAGAAAAAGAGAGAAGGGACAATGCTACTATCCTTTTACCACACTTGTGCTTCAAAGTAGCACCATGATCTTCATGATAGAGAGTCTCCTATGTTGTCACTTTCATATACTAGTGGGAATCTTTCATTATAGAACTTGGCTTGTATATTCCAATGATGGGCTTCCTCAAAATGCCCTAGGTCTTCATGAGCAAGCAAGTTGGATGCACACCCACTTAGTTTCTTTTGAGCTTCCATAAATTTATAGCTCTAGTGCATTCGTTGCATGGCAATCCCTACTCACTCACATTGATATCTATCGATGGGCATCTCCATAGCCCGTTGATACACCTAGCCAATGTGAGACTATCTTCTCCTTTTTGTCTCCTCCACAACCACCATTCTATTCCACCTATAGTGATATGTCCATGGCTGACGCTCATGTATTGCGTGAAGATTGAAAAAGTTTGAGAACATCAAAAGTATGAAACAATTGCTTGGCTTGTTATCGGGGTTGTGCATGATTTAAATATTTTGTGTGGTGAAGATGGATCATAGCCAGACTATATGATTTTGTAGGGATAACTTTCTTTGGCCATGTTATTTTGAGAAGACATAATTGCTTAGTTAGTATGCTTGAAGTATTATTATTTTTATGTCAATATGAAATTTTGTCTTGAATCTTACGGATCTGAATATTCATACCACAATTAAGAATAATTACATTGAAATTATGCCAAGTAGCACTCCGCATCAAAAATTCTTTTTTATCATTTACCTACTCGAGGACGAGCATGAATTAAGCTTGGGGATGCTTGATACGTCTCCAACGTATCTATAATTTTTGATTGCTCCATGCTATATTATCTACTGTTTTGGCAATATTGGGCTTTATTATCCACTTCTATATTATTTTTGGGACTAACCTATTAACCGGAGGCCCAGCCCAAATTTGTTGTTTTATGCCTATTCCAGTGTTTCAAAGAAAAGGAATATCAAACGAAGTCGAAACAGAACGAAATCAACTGGAGAAGTTATTTTTGGAAGGAAAGCCACCAGATAGACTTGGACTCTACTCAGAAGATACGGGAGCTGGCCACAAGGGTGGGGGGCACGCCCACCCCCTAGGGCGCGCCCCCTGCCTCGTGGGGCCCCTGAAGCTCCACCGACGTACCCCTTGTACCCATATATACCTACGTATCGTAAAACTTCCAGAACGGAGACTAGATCGGGAGTTCTGCCGCCAGAAGCCTACGTAGCCAGCGAAAGCCAATCTAGACCCATTCCGGCACCCTGCCGGAGGGGGAATCCCTCTTTGGCGGCCATCTTCATCATCCCGGTGCTCTCCATGACGAGGAGGGAGTAGTTCTCCCTCGGGGCTGAGGGTATGTACCAGTAGCTATGTGTTTGATCTCTCTCTCTCTCTCTCTCATGTTCTTGATTTGGCACGATCTTGATGTATCGCGAGCTTTGCTATTATAGTTGGATCTTATGTTTCTCCTCCCCCTCTACTCTCTTGTAATGAATTGAGTTTCCCCTTTGAAGTAATCTTATCGGATTGAGTCTTTAAAGATTTGAGAACACTTGATGTATGTCTTGTCGTGCGTATCTGTTGTGACAATAGGATATCACGTGATTAACTTGATGTATGTTTTGGTGATCAACTTGCGGGTTCCGCCCATGAACCTATGCATAGGGGTTGGCACACGTTTTCGTCGTGATTCACCGGTAGAACTTTGGGGCACTCTTTGAGGTCCTTTGTGTTGGTTGAATAGATGAATCTGAGATTGTGTGATGCATATCATATAATCATACCCATGGATACTTGAGGTGACATTGGAGTATCTAGGTGACATTAGGGTTTTGGTTGATTTGTGTCTTAAGGTGTTATTCTAGTACGAACTCTAGGGATGTTTGTGACACTTATAGGAATAGCCCAACGGATTGATTGGAAAGAATAACTTTGAGGTGGTTTCGTACCCTACCATAATCTCTTCGTTCGTTCGCCGCTATTAGTGACTTTGGAGTGACTCTTTGTTGCATGTTGAGGGATAATTATGTGATCCAATTATGTTAGTATTGTTGAGGGAACTTACACTAGCGAAAGTATGAACCCTAGGCCTTATTTCCACACATTGCAATACCGTTTATGCTCACTTTTATCATTAGTTACCTTGCTGTTTTTATAATTTCAGATTACAAAGGCCTTTATCTACCATCCATATACCACTTGTTTCACCATCTCTTCGCCGAACTAGTGCACCTATACAATTTACCATTGTATTGGGTGTGTTGGGGACACAAGAGACTCTTTGTTATTTGGTTGCAGGGTTGCTTGAGAGAGACCATCTTCATCCTACGCCTCCTACGGATTGATAAACCTTAGGTCATCCACTTGAGGGAAATTTGCTACTGTCCTACAAACCTCTGCACTTGGAGGCCCAACAACGTGTACAAGAAGAAGGTTGTGCAGTAGACATCAAACATCCACGAGGCTGTGTCTCCCGTGCTGTCAGGAAACACCAGTTGGGTCAAAAGATTCCATAAGTAAGCCCTGGCATACCTCTCCACAACAGCCAGACTGGCATTCCCTGGGCACTTGTAAAAATGTTCTTGTAGCCACGAGAACGAAACACCAGATGGCCTAGGATCCTTCTTTGTTTCATGAATCCACGGGGGAGGTTCAAAACCAACCAAACCTGCAACCCTTTGTCGCCACCCCTCAGACCTCACCTTCCCGGTAAGAGCCCTGCCCTCGATTGGAAGACCGGAGATCATCGCAATATCCTACAAAGTGACGGTCATCTCACCAAGAGCAAGGTGAAAAGAGTGCGTCTCCGGCCTCCAACGCTCCGTAAGGGCGGTAATGGCCGTCGAGTTCAGCCAGGGTGGTGTGCCTTTAAAGTTGAGCACAAACTGGAGAAGATCCATTCTTCTAAAATAAGGCTCGTAGCGACGGTCATACCTCAAGGACTCACGTGGGTTGTGGCCTCTCAAACGAAGTATTGGAGGAAACTACAAATAACACACGCACAAGTTATATACTTCTCTAAACTACTCACAATATGAGAATCAACAATGTAGATACATAATTACCTCCCCTCTCTCCACTAGCACAACACGATGCTTCTCCTCGTAATAATCATCAAGGCCGGGATATTTATCCGGCTCAAACATCCTACAAAATAAGGTCAATGGATTTGTTATGATATATGCTTAAAATTATGAGCGCACCATAAACAAAATCGTGTGAGAACTACTACAAATTATCCCAAAGATACAAATCACGAACGACATTACCAACACCAATTCTTTTCAACCTATTTTATCCTAAAGAATCTATCACAACTAATTATTAACAAATAATAGGTTCAACCTAATCCAAAAAAATGGTCTCTCTCTAAATCCAATACTAAACAAGTTAACTAAGAATACTTAAACACAAGGAGTATATGTCTTCTTTCTAAACATAATGTAACCAAAATATTCATCAAACAAATCACTAATAACTCATCTTAGGGTTCCACCATGTTTGAAAAAATGCATCTACAATAGCCAATCTTGACTGAAAATAAATGGAGGATTGGGAAGAGAATACCTCAAGCAACTCGGGATGCTCCGATCTACTCGTTTTGATGATCAAAATAGCAGATCTGAGGGAGATTTGGTGCAGAAGAGGAAGGGGGCGGCCACCAGTTCGTCCTGGAAGAACTGCTCGACCGAGGCTGCGCCTGCGAGTGGGCTGGGTTAGGCCCCCGCGGCCCACGCGCGTTATTTAATCCAGTTCATAAACGCCAAGGGCCTTGGCGTTTCACGCGTGCCACGTCAGCGAAAACAGCGAGTTCAGACTGACTGTGGGCCAGGGCAGAAACGCTAGTTGCCTCGGCGTTTTCGTGTTGGAAGGGAACACTAGCTTTCTCGGCGTTTCTATGTTGGGTGGAAACGCCGCGGACTCTGGCGTTTCTAAAAGGGTCAAATCGTGAAATACTTCCGCGTCGAGTTCAGTTTGTGACTATAAACGTTGACAAGGTCAGAACAGTGATTTCGTCCTCATATAGATAACTCTCTGGTCATTCAGCTTATGGTCAATAAGGTACGAAGTGTTGAACATCATGTAGAATCATCGCTACATGTGTCATCGGTAGCATAGATGACCTAATCGTTTAACCAGCTCTCCATGGTCGGTGTGTTTGTGACCTCGTCGTCCAATCCCCAATAATACTTGTTTGTTTTCTGTAGAATGTCCTCTGAATCTAAGGTTGTATCGTCAAGGCAATCTACAAAATATCTTATCTGTGATAGACTATGGTTTAGATCGCTGTCTTCGAGCGTTGATCATGTTGTGAAGCTGGTATTTATTATATGGTAAAGTTCGATCTCCACCCAGACCACTACGCGAGCTACTTCTTAGATACCTATTATTCGTTCCTTTTTCCTTCTGCTGATATTCAGAGTTTTTTTGTTAAACCAACTGCAGCTTTTCATAGTTGAAGTCTTGCTTTTCGCAAAAAAAGTTGAAGTCTTGCAACACTTTGTTGTAAGAGGCCTCCATGTACTTAAGAGCTTCGTTTTCTAGACGATCTTCAGCCTCTTTGAGTTTCCATAGAGATGGATGGATATTGATTTCTTTGGAAGTCCATTGCTTAGTTGGTACTCAGATGGATAGAACTGAACGGTTGCCTCAAGACCAACGGTCCTTGCGTTCTGCCTTACAACACTTTGTTGTAAGAGGCTTTCATGTACTTAAATGACCCGTTGTGCCCCTGACGCGAAAGGCGAGAGCAAACCAAGTATTGGAACCACACAAATTAGAGTGGTCTGAAGACTGATAATGAAATCCATGAGGCATATGTAGCGGGTTTGAACACAAAGGAAGTAGATACTTAGGTAGCGTCTTCATGCATAGCAGTCTATATTGCAGTGCATGGTAGCATCACTACAAGAAATATGTCAACTTATGACCTTCTGTCAGTGACCCTCGAAGAATTGGTCATAAATTTATGACCATTTTAGACCAATTGGTCAAAAGCTGTCTGGGGGGCTCTAAACCCTAAACCATAACGACCATTTTGGTCAGAAAGGTCATAATTTCATTAAAGGAAATGGTCATAAAGCAAACAGCGCTAGTCCGCTGCCTTATTTCTAGTTGTTAACGACCAATATAGATGGTCATAGCCTTGTAAATTGTGGTGGGTTGCTATGACTAGGCGCCACCTCATCAGTTTTGCCTATGTGTCATGTCCATGTGGCAGTTTTTGCCCTAGGTTGTGAAGCAACCTATATTTCTGTCATTCCCAAAATTCCCAAAAAATCTCATAAATTCTTTGGGTCATATCTTCGTCAAATATGTAAAAACCTTCCTTGCCTAGTTCAAAAATAATTCAACAATATTCATTTTCCTATTCTGTTCACAACAATAGTTTGTGAAGGAAGTACCACTTTGACATGTCCAAATAGTATCCATTTTCTACAGTGCTTTCCTATGCCCAAATAACCATCCTCCACCAAATGCGAGCTCAATCCATTCATTATTTTGAGCCGAGCTTCAACATTCGTATTTATGTCCAGTGTGGTAGTTTGCAAAGCAAGTACCACCTAGGCTCCTCCTTTTGAGCTGAAAATTTGTGAAGACGGTCTTCTTAGTAAATGATCATACTCAACCAAAACACACGCCCATTAGCCATGTACATTTCCTGTACCGCTAATCAAACACTTGGCTGCTAATTCATGTTTAAGCATCAATCGGTCTCCTTGTGAGAATCTTATCTTGTAATTTTCTGCCTAGCACCTACCTGGGGAGTGCCCAACCCACTAAACATGCCTAGGACACCCAGAACACATGGCAACGCCACGGTCACGCGGTGACCACGCGGCGGGCATGCGAGTTTACGCGCTCTAGAGTTGGAGCCCTCGGCCACCGTCCAAACCTCGGCGTATCGCCACCAAACAATGTATTTATGATTAAATAGGTGCTTATGTAACTATAAATGATTTTTGGAAAAAATAAATAGCAAACTATGAGGCAGCTGCAGTTCAAATTTGACCCGCTTTCACCTGAATCGGCGGAAATTTGTCTTTTTCACGAGAGGTGGATCAAAACTTTTTACACCCAACCATTTTGTCAATTGTGCATTAAATATGTCCTAGTATTTTAGAAAAATGATTTGGTCCAATTTTGCAACAATTTTTTTGGAGGTCCTTCACAAAAAAAACTCCTTTTGGGCACTCGAAAAATGGAAAATGGTTTTTTCGTCCAAAGAAAATGAAAAGTTCCATAGGCAACATTGTTTGTCATTCCAATATGCACCCTTGTGCACAATATGAGATCATTTGAACAAACTATGCCATGAATGTGGCCATAAGATTGGTCATTTGGCTTGAAAGCCATTGATCTCCACACGTGATAGCTCGTTTCTGAGAATACTTTTTTATAATAATTGACGTATTATAAGTTTGTTATTTTTCCTGGGAACTTGGCCACATATAATGACACAATGCGAAGGTTTCCCAATTTTTTAATTTTTTTTAAATTTTTTATGCCCGTTTCAAAATATAGTCAAAACGGCGGGAATGACCGTTCCTAGCTAGTGGTTGAATCTTGGAATTTTTTTGGTGTTTCTATGATTAAATAGATACTTATGTACCTAGAAATGTTTTTTGAAAAAAATAAATAGAAAACTATGAGGCAGCTGCAGTTCAAATTTGACCCGCTTCCAGCTGAATCGGCGGAAATTTGTCTTTTTCACGAGAGGTGGATCAAAACTTTTTACACCCCAACCATTTTGTCAATTGTGCATTAAATATGTCCTAGTATTTTAAAAAATTTATTTGGTCCAATTTTGCAACAATTATTTGGAAGGTTCTTCACAAAAAAACCTCCTTTTGGGCACTCAAAAAATGGAAAATGGTTTTTTCGTCCAAAGAAAATGAAAACTTCCTTAGGAAACATTATTTTCCATTCCAATATACACCCTTGTGCACAATATGAGATCATTTGAACAAACTATGCCATGAATGTGGCCATAAGATTGATCATTTGGCTTGAAAGCCATGAATCTTCACACATGATAGCTCATTTCTGAGAATACTTTTTTTAAAATAATTGCCTTATTACAAGTTTATTATTTTTCCTGGAAACTTGGTCACATATAATGACACAATGCGAAGGTTTTCCAATTTTTTTGATTTTTTTTTGAATTTTTATGCCCGTTTTAAAATGCGGTCAAAACGGCGGGAATGACCGTTCCTAGCTAGTGGTTGAATCTTGGAATTTTTTGATGTTTCTATGATTAAATAGATACTTATGTACCTAGAAATGATTTTTTGAAAAATAAAGAGCAAACTATGAGGCACCTATACTTCAAATTTGACCCGCTTCCTGCTGAATTGGTGGCAATTTGTCTTTTTCACTAGAGGTGGATCAAAACTTTTGACACCCAACCATTTGGTAAATTGTGAATCAACTATGGCCTAGTATTTTAGAAAAATGATTTGGTCCAAATTTGCAACAAATATATGGTAGGTCCTTCACAAAAAGAACTCAATTCGGGCACTCGGAAAATGGAAAATGAATTTTCCATGCAAAGAAAATGAAAACTCCCTTAGGCGACATTGTTTGGAATTCCAAGATGCACCCTTGTGCACAATATGAGATCATTTGAACAAACTATGCCATGAATGTGGCCATAAGATTGATCATTTGGCTTGAAAACCCTGAATCTTCACGCGTGATAGCTCATTTCTGAGAACACTTTTTTAAAATAATTGCCGTATTACAAGTTTGTTATTTATCCTGAGAACTTGGTCACATATGATGGCACAATGCAAAGTTTACCCAATTTTTTAATTTTTTTTGAATTTTTTATGCTCGTTTCAAAATGCGGTCAAAACGGCGGGAATGACCGTTCCTAGCTAGTGGTTGAATCTTGAATTTTTTTTGGTGTTTCTCTGATTAAATAGGTACTTATGTACCTAGAAATGATTTTTGGAAAAAATAAATAGCAAACTATGAGGCAGCTGCAGTTCAAATTTGACCCGCTTCCAACTGAATCGGCGGGAATTTGTCTTTTTCACAAGAGGTGGATCAAACCTTTTTACACCCAACCATTTTGTCAATTGTGCATTAAATATGTCCTAGTATTTTAGAAAATTGATTTGGTCCAATTTTGCGACAATTATTTGGGAGGTCCTTCACAAAAAACCTCCTTTCAGGCACTCGGAAAATGGAAAATGGTTTTTTCGTCCAAAGAAAATGAAAACTTCCTTAGGCAACATTGTTTGACATTCCAATATGCACCCTTGTGCACAATATGAGATCATTTGAACAAACTATGCCATGAATGTGTCCATAAGATTGGTCATTTGGCTTGAAAGCCATGTATCTTCACCCATGATAGCTCATTTCTGAGAACACTTTTTTAAATAATTGTCGTATTACAAGTTTGTTATTTTTCCTGAAAACTTGGTCACATATGATGACACAATGTGAAGGTTTCCCAATTTTTTTATTTTTTTTTAATTTTTTATGCCCGTTTCAAAATGCGGTCAAAACGGCGGGAATGACCGTTCCTAGCTAGTGGTTGAATCTTGGAATTTTTTTGGTGTTTCTCTGATTAAATAGGTACTTATGTACCTAGAAATGATTTTTGGAAAAAATAAATAGCAAATTATGAGGCAGCTGCAATTCAAATTTGACCCGCTTCCAACTAAATCGGCGGGAATTTGTCTTTTTCACCAGAGGTGGATCAAGGCTTTTGACACCCAACCATTGTGTTAATTGTGCATTAAACATGGCCTAGTATTTTATAAAAATGATTTGGTCTAATTTTGCAACAAATATATGGTAGATTCTTCACAAAAAAACTCATTTTGGGCACTCGAAAAATGGAAAATGGCTCTTTTGTGCAATGAAAGTGAAAAACCCCCAAATCAACATTGTTTGTCATCCCAAGATACACACATGTGCACACTATTTGTTCATTTTAGCAAACTATAAGTGGTTAATATGTTGAATGTTTACCCTGAATTAGAGGGTGAAAATTATAAGAGAAACAAAAGAAAAAACAAAAGTACCTAAGCTTAATTCTGATTGGTGGAATCACTTGTGGCTTGGATCGATGACCTGGCATCCATCCGTCCATCCGTCCATCCATCCATCCCATCCCACGGCAGCAAACCCCCTTCTCTCTCGCGAACCCCACCCAACCCCCTCTCTCTCTCGCGCGCGAACCCCACCCACGGCAGCAAGCCCTCCTCTCTCTCGCGCTAACCCTAGCGCTGCACTCCTCCCTTGCCGCCGCCACCTCCGGCGCCAGATCCTGGCTGCCGCGTCTCCCTCCGACCTCGCCGCCGGTGCTCCCGCCCTCTCCCCCTCCCTCACCGCCCCTCACCTCATCGGAACAGAAGACGGAGATCGTGCGCGCGAGCAGGTCAGGCGGCGGCGCCGGTTCCCAGATCCGCAAGGGCTTGGACCTGGAGCTCCAACCCCATGGCAGCGGCGGCGGCTGCGGTTGACAGGTCCGCCATGGGCCTGGACCTGGAGTTCCGTCTCCTCCATGGGGTCGGCTTCCAGATCCGCGCCCCCATGGGTTGGACCTGGTGCTCCATCTCCATGGCGTCGTATGCTTCCGCTCGGCCGTCCGCGTCCTTCTACTGCTCGTCGAGGTAAGATATTCTCCCAATTTGCTCTTCCTTTCTCTTCAATTCCCTTACCTGATGCGTTGTGGCTTCCCTCCCTCCTCACGCAGAGCGTCGTGGTTGTCGTCGCGGAGACCTCCAGGTCCCGGCTCCGCTGCTTGGCGCGTTTCCAGGTCGTCGGTCATCCACCTCCCACTCTCTCTTTTTGCCCCCCGCTCGATCCCATCTGCCTAGGTGGTAGCTCTGTGTAGCATCTGGTCCTTGCCATGCTCTGTGTGTCTGTCTTTATAGATGTTCTATGTGTCCATCTTTATATGATTTGATTTGCATCCTAGAATCAATTCATTTGCAATCCATTTGATGTTTTGAATTCATTTTCACAATTAGATCGAGAACAATTGCCACCAGAAATACCTTGAGTGCTGCCTATGAATTGTCTCCTATGAAGAGGATGTAGCATCTCCACTTAATCCCCCCCCCCCCGCTGCTCAATTTTTCTAACTTTATATATGTGTTGTGTGTACCCCTAGCCATTAAAAAACTAGTTGTTAATTTCATTCGCTGCAATCTCTCTTAAGTTAGCTCCCAGCTCTCACTTCCGTTTACTTGAATGTTTAGGGTGGTGGATGAACGAGACGAATGCATTGCGCTCCTAAGAAGATTCTGAACTGCCGAGGCTACCCAACTAGCTGCGAGTAGACAAGCGAGGCATGGCTTGGTTACTGACTGCGGTTACTGGTAAGAACCTTTTACATCCTGGTATAGCTCCAAGTGTACATTCACCACGGTTACTGCCTGTGTATAAACCAGTTTTCAATGTACTAGCGACATGTTTTAGCAATTAAAGTTGCAGTTTCTATAACTGAAATGCTACAAAAATAGGGGCCAAAGTGGCAGATTGTTTCTTTTTGAGGGGCAAAGTGGCAGATTAGTTGGTACTGTAGTAAGTTGCTTATGTTGGTGTGGCGCACTCAGTCATGTTTCTTTGCACTAGAATTTTCAAAAAACACATGATTTTTTTGGGGTGGTTGTCTGAACTGAATTGCTTAGAACTTTCCTATCCAAACAAGAGTTGCCATTTTTCAGTATAATATGAGATTTCTGTGATGAGTAGTCGGATCATTCCTATAGACTTTTGTTCTTTGATTTGAAAATTGTAGCTCACATAGTACAACAGTTGGTGTTGTAGCTGAGCACCTTTCTTTTTCTTCAATACATCCACATGTTTTTTCTTTAGCTCTCAAACTGCAGCTTACATGGTTGTGTTTACTTAGCTCTTAGCTTTCTCAGTTCTTAAAATCCAGCTCAAATCGTTGTGAAATTTATCCTAGATAGACATTCAGTATTGTTCTATCTAGTTCTACTCGGACAAGTTTCTCAGTTTCATTGATCCTCTCTTTTTCAGCGCGAGCGCCGACGCGGCGGGGCGGGGCTTGCTCGGCCCGTTCGGGCTAGTCATGCTGGTCGACGATGGCCTGTCGGAGCAGACCGCTGTCTACTTCTACCTGGTCAAGGGTGCGGACGGGAAGCTCAGCACTCACTTCTGCCAAGACGCCTTCATGTATGCACACATCGATCTTAAATCTGCACGCGCTTCTAATTACAGTGTACTGCGCCATGTTGTTTCAGTATTTTTGATGTAATAACATCTTTTCTTGTGGGATGGAGGGAGTGGCATCTATCTATCCTACCTTGCTGAGAAACTACTTGCCATCTCAAATCATGTTTGTCAGGTCATTGAAGGCGAACATTCTCGTCAAGGCCGTTTACGGCAGCTTCGTCCCTGTACTTGATGGAGAAAATCTGTAAGTGAGAATATGTTTCTTAAAGTAAATTCAGAAGCGCCAGTCGACATATTAAGATTGATTGGTCTTTGACTCATCAGTTACTGATTTGATTTTGTCCTGGCGGGGCGCTACTAGGCCAAGCAGAACAGGAAGAATGTCATGCCGGCCCGCATCATCAAGCACACCATGGAGATCATACACCTCCTCACCGACGCCAACCCCATATTCCCTTCTCTCCTTCCTTGAGATAGCTTGTATTATATGATGTCAGTTTAATGGATGAGAGTAGTAGTAGGATCGTATTTTTCTTCAGCTGCTGTCAATTGTCACTGTTTGCTGATCCTTCAGATAGCTAGTATTAACTGGTTGCTTGCTTTTGCACCATGCTCTCTATGGGTTATTACTTATTAGTATTGTTTATCCGACCATGAGCTTGAATGGTGTAGGAGTACAACAGCACCAGGTTAATTTGTAGAAGTGAGGTTACTGAATTTTTTCTATGCCATGGTACAATAATAATTCGAATGGTAGCCAGTTGACACGAGCTGTTTGGCCCAATTCCTGGTCTCTATTAGGGGGTACAATTTATTACTTTCTATATAGATTTGTTAGCAATGGATGAACTGATCAAGGAAACAGTTCTGAGCTGATCTGAAGTTCTGAATTGGTCCAGCACATCTGAATTTGGAGTGCTTTCTGTACTACAGTCAGTGCCTTAGTCTATTCAGCAGTTTTCTGCTTCTCTGCTGGTAGCTTAATTATAAGAATACAATTCTCACTAAATGTACTTTGCAATCTTACTGTATCTACTGTTGCCACAATCATTCTTGTACCAACTTATTTATCATACCTAAACAATAAACTGTAGAGGCAATTTTGCAGCCTGTCAATGCCACCAGGATAACAATGACCCTTGCCCTGTTAATTTATAGTACTTCTGCTCTGCTCTGCTCCTCAAGGTACCCTCATCTTTGACTTCTTCCCTTCAACTCTCTGATGCTGCTTTCCTTCCTCGTGCAGGCACGCCCCGATGCTCCCCTCGGTCTGGGCACCCGATGCCAGGCAGGCTGTGGATGCCCCAGACCTCAAGGCCGGCCGTGCTACTCCAGCTGCTCCTGCCCCGGCCATGCTCAACTTCGCTCCTGGTCAGTTGCCGCAGGTGAGACACTTGCCTCCATGCTTGGATGATTCTACCTGCTCACTTAGTATCATACTTGAATCTATGCGTACATGGTACATATAATTTGACTGAACCTATAGTTTTTGTAGTTTTACTTTGTGTTCTTATAGTTTTACTGAAACTGTAGAAATGACTTATGCACAAATTATTGAGAATAGAGAAGCAGCCTCAAGCTGATGTTGCAACAACTGGAAACGATGTGTCTAAATTATTGAGAATATGTTCTTTGATTCAGTGCTGATGCACAAAAACCTTCTCTGCAATATATTAACTGGTCATATTCTACTTCTGTAGCTATACCTTCTCTGCGAGCCCATGACTGCTCAAACAAAAAGAAAGAGCTCTCAACTATTTGTTTATCCTGGTCCCTTTGATCAACATAGTTTTACTGAAAATGTAGTTGGTACTTCCTTAGTGTTCAGTACATGGTACATATAGAGCTGCGTACAACAATTACAAGAGGCATTCTCTTGTTGATGTCATTGTCTCAATACCTTTGCACATGTAAAATATGTTGACAAAGTGTTAAGTTGGATTACCGCCTCATGTTGATGGCATTGTCTCTAAACATTTAATAATATTTCTTTTTGGTGATTTGGATCAGGATCTAATGTTGTTTAGGCTGCTGCTGCTGTGACGGAAGATCAGAAGAGGCCTGGAGATGCGCACTACCGTTTTAGTTGATGTTGCACCATGTTTTGGTGCTTGTGTATCTGTTTTTGCTTGTAAGCACACTTGTATGTGCTTGTGTATCTGTTTTTGCTTGTTTTAGTTGATGTTGGACGTGCGGATTGTATGCGCTGTTATGTGTATTTGGCTGAATGATTTCTAAATTTAATCATTTAATCAAGAGAATTATTGAGTGTTTGCCGTTCAAGTGTGTAAACTGGAAATCAGTGAAAAAAAAGACCAAATGGTCTATTGGACCAAATAATATATGGGCTCTAAAAAGGCTACGACCCAAATAATAGTGGACTAGAACATTGTTTACTTCTGGGACACCTGAACAAAAAGGCTTAACGAAATGGTCCGCAAAAGGGCCATGGCCTAGAAAATTAAAAGGCTGAATTGTTGGGCTTGGCCCATGAAGTCGACCAAAAATTCACAGGAAAAAATATATAAAAAGAGGCTGAATTAATGGGCTCGGCCCATATAAACACCAAATTGGACCAGGCTGAATCTTGTGCCACGTCAGATTGCTACGCTGGATGCCTACGTGGCCTGGGGAGGTTGCTAGTGACCAAAACAAAACAGTAGACGTATTTTGGTCGTAAACGTCTTCGACCAATCCAGAAGAAAGGTCGCTATAGTCAGTTTATGACGGCCAGCTTTTGACCTTATGTTTTTGGTCACAAAAAGGTCACAAATGGAAATTTGTGACCATTCAATGACCAATAGTGGTGGTCACAAGTTGACATATTTCTTGTAGGGCATGATTGCCCGAAAGAAAGTTGTGAACCATTAGATGTGCAAGCAACAATGATACAAAGGGTGATATTTAGATAGCATATTTGTACATGGTCAATCATATGTATATAGTGTAGGGATCTCTGAAAACATTAAATTGATTGAAAGAGAACCAAAGATAAGCTTCCACGTTGGTACTTTCCATAATACATATAGTTAGAGGCAATCCACAAGGAAATACAAACCAATGTGGAGCATATCACACCAGAGACATATAGTTAGTACCCTTGCATCACAAAGGCAACAAGAAATCCTTTCTCATCATTGTCCATCATGGGATCTCCCACAATACTTCCACATCCATGGATGTGCAAGCACAACAGAGTAAAATTGCACAAACCCTGTAAAATTTAGGTAAAAGGAAAGTAAGCGGTGTAAATGGACTGGACATTATTCGACCAAGCAACACCTTCATTTGGTGTCCTTTAAAAAATGCGTTGCTGGGTTTAAAAAATATTGACGATGCACTCAAAATTTGAAATACCACACTAATATAATGAAAGTCCAAAATATTTCAATAATTAATATTATTTACCAAATCTTCCCTTGAGACATAGGTTTTCCGGTTGTGCCCTTGGAGCAGGTAGCCAAAGCAAACCAAGCATTGGAGCTATTGTATGTGCAAGCCAAAATGATCTAAAGGTTGATATTTAGATGGAAATCCACTTTGATTGTTACTTCATCAAACTTGGTAAGTTCCATCGCATCACACGTGTATGAATGAATATAGAACATTATTTTTCTAATCAATATAGACAAATGAGATTTTAAGGTCAAAAGACGGATCATCCAAATTTATTCTAGACGGAAAAGAAAAAAGGAATGAACAAAGGACCTGAATAACATATTTATTTCTATCCAGAGCACTACAGTATATATGTTTTGTAAGACCTTCATACCACATCACAATAATGTTTCCATTGACCTTTTTGTCTCAACATAAAAGATTCCAATGATTATTTCTCAATTTGACTACTTAACCGAGGTATTTGAGCAACAACTAGTAACTTTTCCCCACATGTATGAGAAAAATATGTGGTAGCATGATATTTGTTTTCCTCTTATTTTCCACATGCATATTAACAAAGGCCAATATTGGAAGTTACTTATTTTGTAGCAACAATATCATGAGGCGAGGCTATCATTAGTTGACGCCATTACTTCCATCTCAAGCATCTATCTTTGTACCGAGGTTTCATGATGTAAAGTAAACATTGCACCGAAGGAGAATAAATATCTAACCAACAATTAGTTTGTTCTCATGCATGAACAAAAACATGAACACATCATGTGATCGATGTGTGACTTGTATATGCTTACAAATGCAGGGTCGAGAAAGGGAGATAAATTATGGTCCACCATTTGGAGAGACTGTGTTTGATACATATAACAATGGACTCAACTGCATAAGCACATGTCATAGGAGAAGATGCAAACTTTAATATATCAAGTAAACATAGAAACTCAAATAGAAAAAGTTATCATGACAATCTGAGTATATGTTGTAGACTTGTTACTAAGATTATAGTTTAATCAATTTAATGAGAAAAGGGCCTCCAACATGGAGTTGGGACCTTTCCAGTCTCTATTGAGCAAATCATTCTGAGCTTTAAGCACTTGTTCTACTTGAGTGGTAACCATAGAAGCATGTTTAATAATAAGTTTAAGTTCACTTTTAACATTAGACATATAATCATTCAAGTTTTCAAGCATATCAGCATTGTGTTTCAATTTTCTACCAACATAAGCATTGAAGTTTTCTTGTTTAACAATAAAATTATCAAACTCATCTAAGCATTGGCTAGCAGACTTATAACGAGGAATATCACCTTCATCAAATCTATAGAGAGAATTTACCTTTACTACCTGTGTCGGGTTATCAAGACCATGTATTTCTTCAATAGGTGGTAAATTCTTAACATCTTCAGGTTTAATACATTTTTCTTTCATACATTTATTTGCCTCTCGCATATATTCAGGACTGAGAAATAGAATACCCCTTTTCTTCGAAGTTGGCTTAGGAGTTGGTTCAGGAAGTGTCCAATTATTTTCATTAGTCAACATATTATTCAATAGCAATTCAGCTTCATCAACTGTTCTTTCCCTGAAAACACAACCAACACAACTATCCAGGTGGTCTCTGGAAGCATCGGTTAGTCCATTATAAAAGATATCAAGTATTTTATTTTTCTTGAGAGGATGATCAGGCAAAGCATTAAGTAATCGAAGAAGCCTCCCCCAAGCTTGTGGGAGACTATCTTCTTCAATTTGCACAAAATTATATATTTCCCTCAAGGCAGCTTGTTTCTTATGAGCGGGGAAATATTTAGTAGAGAAGTAATAAATCATATCATTTGCATGGTCAAGCAAATATTGTTGTTAAAATAACATTTTATCTATTTCATTTCTTTAATGCAAGTGCATATAATTTGCATGGTCTAGCAAATATTGTTCTAGTGGATCAGTAGGAGGCATGGCAATAGAAGCAAAACCAATTATTGCATCCTTACTAGGTGATTCTTTATTACGAGGTTGTCTACGAAGCATAGAGAAATTAAACTCATTAGACTCATCACCAAAGCTAACACTGACCGTTTCTTTATGGCAATCTATCGTAGCATTGACAGTGTTCATGAAATGTATACCAAAGATTATGGGGCAAAAATCATCTTGTGGGGAACCAAGTACTAGAAAATCGGTAGGGTATTTTATTTTCCCACACCAGACTTCAACATCTCTAACAATCCCAAGTGGTGTGATGGTGTCTCTGTTTGCATGTTTAATAGTGACCTCTATGTCTTCTTCAACGGATGCTATATCAATCATAATTTCTTGGTATAAGGTAAAAGGAATAACACTCACACTATCACCTAAATCACATAAGCCATGATAGCAATGATCTCCTATTTTAACTGAGACAACAGGCATGCCAACAATAGGTTCATCTTTTTCATCGGGTTTGGCAATTCTAGTAGCTTCATCATAAAAATAAATAACATGCCCATCAATGTTTTTGACCAAGAGATCTTTTACCATAGCAACCCTAGGTTCTACTTTGATTTGTTCAGAGGGTTTATGTGCTTTAATATTACTTTTGTGGACCACGGTTGATACCTTAGCATATTCCTTTATCCTAATATGGAAAGATGGTTTTTCAATATAAGAAGTAGGCACAACTTGATCAACATTGTAAATGATAGTTTCATCTTTAGCCATAACCCGTTCTTTAATTTCTTCTTTAATCGGGATATGATACTTAAACCACTTCTCCTTAGGGAGGTAAACATGAGTAGCAAATGATTCATAGAAAGAGGCTACTATCTCAGAGTCAAGTCCATATTTATTTCTAAACTTGTAAAAAGCATCAGTATTCATAAAAGATTTAACACAACAAAACTCAAGCTTAATACATGACTCTTTACCTTCGTGGAGTTCCCAATCTTAAGAGTTGCGTTTAATTATTTCTAAGAGATCCCACCTGTATTCAATAGTCTTCTTCATAAAAGACTAGTACAAGAAATATCAAGTGTGGATTGATCATCACGAGAAAGCCAAGCATAAAAATTCTGAATAATAATTTATCTTGAGAGCTCATGATTGGGGCATGAATATAACATTGACTTAAGCCTCCCCCAAGCTAGAGCGATACTTCCTCCTTCACGAGGCCAAAAATTATATATATAATTCCGATCATGATGAATTAGATGCATAGGATAATTTTTTTGGTGAAATTCCAATTTCAGTAGATTCCAGTTCCAAGATCCAATATCATCGCATAGCCTATACCATATCAATGTTTTTGCCTTCAAAGATGAAGGGAAAACTTTTCTTCTTAACTTCATCTCTAGGTAAACCTGCAAGCTTAAATAATCTACAAATTTCATCCACATGGATCAAATGCATATCAGGATGTTCAGTTCCGTCTCATGCATAAGGATTAGCTAGAAGTTGTTCTATCATACCTGAAGGAATTTCACAACCAATATTTTCAGGAGGTGCGGTAGGTTGAGGGGCAACTCTTTGTGTTTTCGATCGAGGTGAAGAGACCCCGAACAAACCCCACAAAGGATGGTTTTCCATAGTAAAAAGTGGCAATAAATTTCAGCATGTAGTATAAATTTTTCCTTACCGATTTCTACTTACTAAGAGTGCTTAACTCCCCGACAATGGCACCAGAAAAGAGTATTGATGACCCACAAGTATAGCGGATCAATCGTAGTCCTTTCGATAAGTAAGAGTGTCAAACCCAACGAGGAGCACAAGGAAATGACAAGTGGTTTTCAGCACGGTAATTTCTGCAAGCACTAAAATTATCGGTAGCAGGTAGTTTGATAGCAAGATAATTTGTAACGAGCAAGTAAAGGTAATGGTAAATAAAGTGCAGCAAGGTAGCCCAGCCCTTTTTGTAGCAAAGGACAGGCTAAAATGGTCTCTTATAATAAGCAAAGCATTCTTGAGGGCACACGGGAATTTCATCTAGTCACTTTCATCATGTTGGTTTGATTCACGTTCGCTACTTTGATAATTTGATATGTGGGTTGACCGGTGCTTGGGTGCTGTTCTTAGTTGAACAAACCTCCCACTTATGATTAAACCCCTTGTAAGCATACGCAACTACGAGAAAAGTATTAAGATAAAATATAACCATAGCATTAAACATATGGATCCAAAGCAGTCCCATACGAAGTAGCGCATAAACTAGGGTTTAAGCTTCTGTCACTCTAGCAACCCATCATCTAATAACTACACCATAATGCATTCCCTTAGGCCCAAAGATGGTGAAGTGCCTTGCATTCGACGTTCACATGATACCACTAAGGGAATCACAACATACATATCATCAAAATATCGAACAGATTCAAATTCACATGATTACTTGCAACATGACTTCTCCCATGACCTCAAGAACAAAAGTAACTACTCAAAAATGATATTCATGCTCAAGATCAGAGGGATATTATATAGCATAATGGATCTGAACATATAATCTTCCACCAAATAAACCATATAGTAATCAACTACAAGATGTAATCAACACTACTAGTCACCCACAAGTACCAATCTAAGTTTCTGGTACAAAGATTGAACACAAGATGTTGATGATGTTGATGAAGATTGGCCTCCCAAAAATGAGAGGGTTGTTCATGATGACAATGGCTTAGATTTCCCCCTCCGATAGGGAAGTTCCCCCGGCGGAATTGCTCCGTCGGAGGGCAAATGTGCTCCTGCCCAAGTTTCGCCTCGAGACGGTGGCACTCCATCCCGAAAGTCCTCCTTATTTTTTTCTAGGTCCAAATGACTTATATACCAGAAGATGGGCACCGGAAGTGGGATGGGCTGCCCACAATCCACCAGGGCATGCCCGGGGGGCCTGGCGCGCCTTGGTGTCTTGTGGGCACCAGGTGGCCCCCTTTGGTGGTTATTGGCCCCAGTATTTTTTTATATTTCAAAATAATTCTCCATAAAATTTCAGCTAATTTGGAGATGTGCAGAATAGATATCTCTAGCATAGCTTTTTCAGGCCTAGAATTCCAGCTGCCGATATTCTCCATCTTTGTGTAAACCTGGCATATTATGAGAGAAAAGGCATTAGAATTACTACGTAAAGCATTATTATGCATAAAAACTGTATAAAAAAAATAGGAAAACATGGTGCAAAATTGACGTATCAGGGGTATAAGAGTGGTCCGTGACGAGGCAGGAGTGGGACGCCGGGTGAAGAGGCATTAGATGTGTGGGAGCAACATGGAGAGGAAGAAGAAGGGGGTGAGGCTTGAAGACACGATAGGATTGGATGTTCGTTGTGCTAGGTTTTCACCCTCCCCACCCCACATGTTCTCCTCTATCTAGTCAGTAAAATAATTCCCCACGTAGAAAAAAGCAAACCGACCTCCTATTCCCTGGATCCCAAAGGCCAACAAGGGCCACTCATCATCACACATAAGCCAAATAAGCACGTAAAAAAGAAAGTACGACCAAAGTTTTGACAGCATCGTAAAAAGTACAACCAGGAAAGGATCATGCGAACCAGAAGAGTCGCTCGACGTAGATTAACCAGGAAGGCGTGTAGCCTAGCATGGTTTATAGGAGAAATCGTGTCCCGGGCTCGGGCTGAAACCACCTCGCAGGCTCGCGTGCAGCAAGCGTGCGGGATGCCAATGTAGGAAAGGGAGACACAATTCACGTGAGGTAAGAGCGTCTAAAGCCGGAGCTGGCTACTCCGACCCCTCAGACGCCCGCGTATGCGACCGGGCGTGTCCGTGGGCTGTAAAAGGTCATGCCTCAAACTCGGTGCTACGCATCCGAGTCTCTCATATTTCATTACCTAGATCCATACAAACCATGCAAAATAAACCTATGTACGACGCGATGCTAGCCACCACGCTTTGGAAACTAAGTTAGGTTTGATCTCATACTTAGCGGCTGCAACCTCGAGGTGTGCTATTGGTTCACGCATGAAGTTATTGTTGGGAGTAGCAAAACTTCCAAGATAACAAGCCATGGTAATCTCTTGGTGGGGTTTCAACTAAAAGACTTTCAACAAAAATAACACTAAAACTAAAACTAAAACTAAAATTAAAATTTAACAAAAACTCTAAAGACAAAGACTAGAAACACTCAACTCCTCCTCGGCAATGGCGCTAGAAGAAGGGCTTGATACTTCCTTTTTAGTGATCCAGTAGAAGAACATAAAGTACCCCACACCTATTTCCCCAAGAGGTGACGTTGGGTTATCGAACCCGCGAGAGGAAGGTTCCCTTGAAGCGATGGCCTCTAGCAAGCTTCTATCAAAGAAATAATTCTATCTTTTGACCAGATCAATCAAGCTGATTTTGATTAAACACAAATAATAAAAAGAGGTACGGGTATGAGGTCTTAATGCTTACAACCATATATTTGTGTTGGGACGAGATATGATCTTAATTTGTGCGCTGGAAGTCACCCACCGTGATGTGTTTGTTATGAACCGAAGTGGGGGATGAGTCCAAATAACATCTTGACCGGCACATTTCAATCAATTTTCCTTCCGAAGGCCCTATCCGTCGCATGGGGTTGCCTCGATAACTAAGATTATAATAATCAGACAAGATCTTTGGACATTTATTGACTACACCTCATGGATCCCCAAGTATTGCATCCGCGTTACCGTAAACCCTTGTGTAACTAGTGTTCAGAATAACACTTCACATTCTCCCTGTCCTTAGCATCTCTATGGCTCGCTCTCCATGATCCTGGGTACCTGCAGGGATGGAGAATGTGGACAAGACAAGAGAAATCAACGAAACAATTTTATTTCATATGTATGGAATGTTAATTCAAAGCACTTCCATTGATCCCCACAACAAGTATAGAGGGTTGCAAGGCCTATGCCTCAACGCATACCTTACCGAACTACTCAAACATGGAGATCAGATCGCACGAAGAACACATCTCGAAGATTGATTGATAATATGTCTTACAATGCATGTGTTATGCGATGCACGATTAGAATTATGAACTAGAGGAAGATGAACTATGATGGTGATGGTGGCTATGGAGATGAGAAATGGCAGCGGCTAGGGTTGATGAACGGGGATGAATATGACTTTGTTATGGCTTCGCTTGCGAATGTTCCGTTCACATTTCGACCTGGCCCCTTTATAAAAGTTGTTCAGGTGAACGAGATGCCTCATTTTCCACGTCATTCGACCGCTCATACGAGCGGTCGCAATCATATGGAATGTCGTCTTTTGCTCTGTTTCTTCGGGTGTGCCTCCACTTGATTTCTTCTATCTCCTTCTTCACTCCTTTTCATGTTCACACGTGATTTCTTCTCTTTTATCCCATTTCCCATGGAAACACATTAAAGAGAAGATTTGTGGAATCCTTTGCATCCATTAGTCATTAGTAGCACTCTTTCGATCTCGAACAAACTTACTTCACCGGAAGAGATATATTCAGAAAACCCGATTTCCAATCCCATCTTAAGAACCCGACTTCAAAGAAAGAAATATAAAAGCGGACTCAAAGAGAACAACAAAAGAGAGATCCCTTTCGACGATTGAAATCATTTAGCATTGGAAATAGGTTTACCATTGTCCATCCAAGACAGAGCCCTAACTTGAGGCTCTGGATGAGATTTGAGAGATATGTGTTCCTCGCTATGACCTGAAAGCACATATACATCTAGTTAATAATTGATTATCCCTCATTTAGCGAATTATATTTTTTAGGTTCTTTAGATACCTTTTATTTAGGCGTCGCCATAATTTTAAACTTTTTTATGTGTAATTTTGAAACCCAATAATGCGTTTGGTTGCCCACATCAAGCCCAACCAAATCTGCGTGCGAAGAGTTTGACCCTGCATATCACGAAGTTTAAAGCACTTCTGAGCATGCATCGCTGGGAACGCTCGATTTGGCCGTTTCCAGCGAGCCAGGCTCCAGCGATGTAATAGAGCACAGGTGGATGCCTGTTGTGGTGCAGTTACGCGTGAGCTCCTGCTCGCTGGGTGCACCCTGTACATGATTTTACACGTGTTTAGTCTAAACTCCCTCTAAATCTATTTCACCTTCTAATTTGCACAACTGTGCTCTGATTTTAAATAAGGTCTACATGAAAAAGAGGCACTTAGATGTTGTGGTTCCATTCATACGATTGATGCGTAGTTTTGTCGATCATAAATGCTTAATTTTGTGTTCATATTTGAAGCTATTTTGGATGAATTCCATCAAATTCGTCCCACATGGTCGACTATTTGAAATTTCTTTTGACCAATAGCTTCATCTCGACGTTTCACGTGATTTTCGTGTTGTCTTTCTCTAGTTTGATGGTTGTAGATGAGTAGATCTATATCTTTCTGGGTTACTATAGGAATGTCTATGTGTGGCCTGTTTGAACGAGACTTCTTAATCTCTTCCAGTCCCTTCTAATCTACACAGTTAACGGTGTCGATTCGAGATAAGGTTTACACAAAAAAGATGCACATCGATGTCGTGGTTCCATCCAGATGATCGGTTCGTAGTTTTGTTGACCTTAAATGCTAAATTTCGTGTTCATGTTTGAAAATATTTTAATCGAATTTCATCAAACTCTTCGCAAACGGTCGACCGTTTGAAATTCCTTTTTACCCAGTAGCTTCATTTCAATGTTTTACATGACTTTCATGTTGTACGTTTTCTATTTCAACGGTCGTAGATGTATGTGTGTCTTCCCATTATAGTGTACTAACATGGTCATGTGATGATTTATGGTTTAGACAAAATACGAAATGGCTTCTTTCTATTCTCACTAATCATCGTCAACCTTGCTGGATGGACGCCATGTTATGCCCGGCGCCGCGCCGGCATCAGGAAGTCGGCCTCCTCGCCCGCGGCCTACACTGGCGTCACCATCGCGAGCACACTGCCAAGGCACTCTACTGTTACTATGTGTGTCTGCAACCAAACACCACACACTTGTATCAGCCCAGCCAATGCAAGCAACCAAAACTCTAGGCAAAATTGCTCCCCTGATGCAAGCAGCTTACACGCAGGTAGCTAAACGATGTGTAGATGATAATTGTTTGCCTATTTTCCTTAGTCAGGCTGAACTGAGACAAATATGCAAACTGTCCAAAAAGAGAGATGGCACCAAAACGTGTCATAATTGTTTCTAAGAAGCACTCTGTGTACGCGGCTCATACAAGTGCACGCAGCCAATTATGGCCAAATATCTACAATTGCCTGTCAGTTTCTATCAACTGATCAACTTTCCTGAAAAAACAGCATGGTATAAAATGTCAGCCTGTATATAACTAGACACCAACTGCTACGCTATCACTGAACGAACACTACACCTATCAATCAGTCATATATAACCAAGAATTTTGCATCCACATATATAACGAAACAAAACAAAGCAAACGACATGCTTTAGCGACGTGTTATATATGACGGCACTGTTGCTAGCTACTAGCCCAATATATTTTGACAATTCGCATGTTAAAGTAGGTAGACAACGAACACTGTTTCCCTTTATGTATAGCTAGGACATACTTGCGTCATCGGGCACTATATATTGCTAGCTAGCTAGTCACCATAATTGTTGGCACTTAGCTGATGATTTTCAGGTAAACTGCACTTCTCGATGAAGCCATGCATGGGCCACGTAAACGTCTGAATGCACGTGTCAGGGCCTCAACGAGCCGCTATTTGCCAGGTTTGCGAGCAAAATTTTATTTGAGATGTGATGGATGATGTGAAAGCGTAACTAGTAGCACGTAAGGCACCCCACACGCACATATGTAAATTGTCCATGATTATTTGCATCAAAATCTCCTTCTAGATTGAAAGAGGTGTCAGATGTAAATTAGTAATTAAATATCCTCATTATAAACACAAGCTCGGCCCCAAATGATCCAAACGTACTCCCTTCGTCCGTAAATAAGTGTACATTTAACTTTTGTTCTAAGTCAAAGTTTTAAAATTTTGACCAACTTTATAGAAAAGAATAATAGCATGTATGACATCTAATTGATATATTATAAAAGCGCATTTCAAAACGAATCTAGCGATACTAATTTAGTGCCATAAATGCTACTACTTTTTTCTATAAAATTGGTTAAAATTTTAAAAATTTAACTTAGGACAAAACCTAGATGTACACTTATTCACGGACGGAGAGAGTATGGTATAAACGGTTATTAGTCTGGAATTCTGAAGGCACTTAGACGTATACCTGATAAGTGGGAACGTGCTAGTTCACACGGCGAATATCAATACTCTCAACAACTAATACGTGGTGCTATATGATTGGCTATTGTACCAGTCACTGCCACGTGTCCCAGGTGAGGTCACCATCGAAGTGCTCTTGCCACTGCCATAAATTTGCTGTTTCATTTGACTACCACTTCCATTCTACAATAGTGATTTTTTGGTGTGCCTTTTTACACCCGCGAAACAACTGTTGGGTGCACGTTGGTTGACATACGTAGGATCGATTGAATGTGCTCCAGCCATTGTTCCTAATCAAAGTGTCAATTTTTTTTAACCCAACTGAAGAGTAAGAAGGAGCAAATTGTAAGTAAATTAAGCTCAACAAAGGAAAGATGTCAATTTCTTTTGATCATATATATATATATATATATATATATATATATATATATATATATATATATATATATATATATATATATATATGCCGACATCCCCTAGTGGTTAGTGTGTGTACGAGAGTACGATCTTTTATTAGTCTTTTTTCACTACACTTGCTAATTAGATAATGGAATGCCAGCTTAAACTTAATTTACAACAAAGTTTTCTTAAGTCGTCGCTAAACTTGAAGGTTTTCAAAAGCTGTATAAACCACACAATCAAAGGTATGTGGACGTAAAACTGTGGAGTATAGTTTTCGCTGTTCGTGAAGCATCTCACAAGGCAAGGTGACGAACTGCTTGTTAAATGCAAACGAAGAAGAGCAAGATCACAAATGGATGAAACATGAGATCCAACAAAATATTAACTAAAACAACTTGATTCCACTGAGGACAAGATGTAGATGGCATTGCGCTTAGGATCAAGTGCGATAACCATGTTAGAACTATAAAGCCCCTTCGATGGCATATCATCTTTGGTTGGACCCTAAAAAACTAAAGCATTCACTACAAGATATATGTATTTTATTGTGTGTTGCCATCTTCGTCATAATCTATCGAAATGCTGAAAAACACAAGGACATGAAAATACGAAAGTCCCTTTCTACTCCCGAGAACATTTGAGCTCGGGATGAACAGTGGATTCAAAATATTAAAAAAATATTCAATTGTTTTATATGTAAACTTTGACAAATGTTTTCGGTGCTTGCAAATTTTCATCCTGAAATAACATTCGTGGAAGTCATGAAAAAAAAACAGCATTCCAAAATTCTTTTCAAAATAGCATATTTGGAGTGTCGATTTTACCACGACTTCCAAGAATGTTATTTCGGAAGAAAATTTGCAATCACTAAGAACATTTGTCAAGGTTTGGACCAAAAAAATCAGAATTGTTTTACTATTTTTTTACTGTTCATAAGGGAGTATATGAGCTGGGGACTAGGCTCTCTCTCTCTCTCTCTCTCTCTCTCTCTCTCTCTCTCTCTCTCTCTCTCGGCAATGTGATGCAAATATCATGTAAAAAATTGAATTATCACATTGGGAAATGAAAGACCTAGGTTCGACACGACGGGAGTGGCATTTGCTGATTACTAATTACTACTCCATATACTCACTATCTCTTCATGAAAGGAAGTGAATTATGCAAGGCATCATACGTGTATATCCTCCATATTAACCTCCGGGTGCAACTCGGTCATACACGGTTTCTAGCTTTCGCTATCTGAGGTTGGGAAGATATGCTTAACTAAGCTAAGTAGGTGTATTAGTTGTTGTCCCGGAACTAGATTTGTGTGGAAAATGACTCATCTGCTGCCGTGCCGGAGCACAGAACAGGAAAAGTGGCGCCGTCCAAAAGACACGTTCAAAAAGGTACCTTGTTAATTAACCTAATCAATCAGGTCATCAGGAACTGCATCATAAAGTGGGATAATGTGGGGTTAGACATGTTGTAGCGTAACAAAGTCAAGAGGACGACCTACATTCCCCAAATATTCTCTTGCGAACATATTCAGTGATACAGTTAACTGCTAAATGATATTACATGCATGATATATCACCATAAAAAATAGTGAAAATTTATGAAAATTCTAGAACTTTGTTGCAGTACAAATTCAACTGGTCTTGTCATTTCGGATTTGTTTTTCGACTGGTTTTGTCCAACTGTAGGCTAGTTAATTAACTTTCTTTCGAAAAGAGGTGGTAAAAAAACACCGGCCTCTGCATCTATTAAGATACGTCTCTCTAGTTTTTTGCTGAATTTTTTCCACGAGCACGTGCTGTCCAAATCTTCACCTGTGTCACACAATCACTGTTAATATAGTTTAGAAATTGGGGCAAGGATCGGACACGTGTGCCAGTAGGACAAGTCACTTGGACCGTAAAGTATTCGTTGGCGAATCGGAGCGAGACAGCTGCCCCTCTGCTCCCCAAGGTGGGGTAACTTAGGTGGCATGAAGCCCACGTCATCGTCCATTAGTTTAGTGACACACTGTTGTTGCAGGCGACCTGACTACAAGATCATGGAAAGATCTTCTTAAGCTGCGGTTACTATTAAATTAATCGAGACACTAACAAGTAATAACATTACATCAGATTTGATGTATTTTAATTAGGGAACAGCTCAATGTGTACTGGAGTAGATACGTCACATACGTGTGATGAAAATGAAATGGACCCGTGCGGTTTTGATTAATGGTTTCATGAGATTTGGTTTTGACCCCAGCAGCTGACTGCAGTTCTAACTTGCACGCCTGATAGTGTTGCTGTTGGTGCTGTCATTTTAACTGGCAGTTGGCAGAAGCTGAGTCAGCATTTTATACCAGCGCATTTTCACCGACTGCTTAAACGAGAGACATGTACGTCGTCTGAGGAATCTACTAATATTCTCTGTTACAAACGTACAGGTTTGGAAGAGTTTTGGACTAGCGAACCACGTCAAAAAGCGAGCAAAGCGTGGGCGGTGGCACGGTCGGTCTTCTCCGTGTCTGTGTGAGAGGCATCAAATTGCAAGGCACACACCACGTGCTGCGCTGCACTGCACCACAAGCGGCAGTCCCCATCACAGCAATGGTCAAGCCTTTCCGTTCTCTCTGTTTCTTTCTTTTGTCGGAGGCTGTCCATGGACAAGTCACAAGTGTTGATAATAAGCACCAAATGGAAAGGCTTAAGCCAACATGATACTCATAAAATTATCGACTGATGCACGCAATCATCTTTGTTGACCGGTTTACAGGCAATGACCTATTGGAGCATCTCTATCAAACCTCTTAAAATTTAGCCCCTTATATGGCTCATTATCCTTTAAAATTCACTTAAAATTTAGGTCCCTAAGAAAATCACACAAATTTGAAAACCGATAGCTCAATTCGAATTAAAGTATTAAACAATATTGCAAACTGGAAACATTGGTTTAACCATAGATAGCATAATTAGGTTCAAACTACATGGCACAATACAAATTTGAAGGAGTCAATTCAACAAAATAATCAAAACAAACAAATTTCATTTGTCCTCCTCTGCCGCTATGTCGGCCTTGGTCATCGCGTAATCCACGCCGCCCAGGGTAAAGCCACTGTTGAGTATCATTGTTATTATGGAAACATAGGATAGCGTAGGGTTTATTTCACCTTGCCTTGTACTTTAAGTAGATGATTGTACTTTTATATATATATATATATATATATATATATATATATATATATATATATATATATATATATATATGCCCACGAGACTCAAGCAATAAAATAATAACGATTCCATCAAAACCCTCTCTCCCTTCTAACATTGGTATCGGCCTAATCGATCCTAAATCCTAGCCGCCGCCACTTCCGCACCCGCGCACCGCCCCCGGGACGGTTGGCCTCCATGACCGCCGTCGGGGGCCGCGCCGACCGTACCTAGGGTTCGTCCGCCGGTCATGTTGACCGGCTGCCCTAGAGTCTTTTTCCCGATCCTTGATCCGGGGTTTTTCTCTCTCGCCGGTCGTTTGATCGGTGTTCTTTTTTTATTCTCCGATCTATAGATCGGGTTGAGTCGCTGGCCGCCGTTCGTCATCAACAACGCCCGACTACTACATCAACATCTTCATCGACTTGGACTGGATCGGGTGTCACACGGCGCCCCCGACTTCATGCCCAAGCCAGATGCGGTCGCTCACGCGGTCGTGCGTGACCCATCGTCCTCGCCGCGTTGGTCCGTGAGTCACACGTCCTGCGCGGGCGTGCTTGGCTGCCCGATCGCCCGCCCCAGCCCACGGATCCACAGCGTGGCCACGTTCCGGATGCATGCACGTTGGCTACCCATGCATGGTGCGTCCCGTGCTAGTGGAGACTCCTCTTATGCCTTCCTGCAGTACGTGTCCAAGCCTGGTTGCAGGCTGTTGCAACGTCCGGTGTCTGACGCGTGCCGTGCCGGATTACATGAAGATCGTCGTACAGTTTGTGCGCCTATCCATCGATTGAGCACGGGCTGCAACTGCGTCGTTCCTACGGACCGCAGTGTCGCTGCCCATGGTTCTTCCCGCGACAGCATCGATCCGCGAAGCCGCTGCGTCACCTCTTTGGATCGTAGCGTCACCGCATGTGGTCCTCGCCGTCGCCATGAGGCTATTCCCGTGGTTGCATCAATCCGCGCGCTACCGCTGCGTCGCCTCTTCGGACCGTAGTGCCGTGGCCCGCGGTCAATCGCCGCCCCGAGGCCATCCGCTCCAGGCCGTCCCCGAGACTGCACCGACCCTCACACAGCCGCTGCGTCGTCTGGTCGGGCCGTAGCGAGCGTGGCAAGCGGTACCTACAACCGCCATGAGGTCTTCCCTGCCGTCGCCCCGACCCGCGCGCTACCGCTGCGTCGCCCCTTCGGGTCGTAGCGCCGTCCCCGCACGTCGACTTCTATGTGGTATGCGTCGTGCCGCTTCCCTAGACGCTGGAACGCCACCGTCCGCGCCGGTCTTCGTCATGCTGTCGGGTTCTTCCTCGCCAACTTCGGGCACCGTCGCCGCGCTTCTGACCTAGCCGTCGCCGCCGCCTCCTCAGGCCGCCGCCGCCGCTCTTCTTCCCGGTCCACGGCGACTACCTCGACACCGGCCACCCCGACTCAAAATCGGCCACGGTGTCCCTCGCACGGCTACCTCGACCACGGCTACACCACCCTCCACTCTCGGCTACCTTGACAAACGGCACAAAGGGCTACCGCCTTGCTTGAGCAACCTTGTCGGTTTTCACCCCAGCCACGACTCCGCGATGCATCGACCTTTACGACTGTGGTGGGTGTCCATCGGCTTGCCTTCGGATTCTTCTCTAGTCTCACCGTCTGCGTCGCTACCATTGTGACTGCGGGGGGATGTTGAGTATCATTGTTATTATGGAAACATAGGATAGCGTAGGATTTATTCCACCTTGCCTTGTACTCCAAGTAGATGATTGTACTCCTATATATATACCCACGAGGCTCAAGCAATAAAACAACGATTCCACCAAAACCCTCTCTCCCTTCTAACAGCCACCAAAGCCAGAGCCACCTACTGGACAGCCCGACCTCGCCCTCGTCGGCCATCCCATTCTTGTACTATGAGCTGCCGACGCTCCTCGGTGACGAGCTCCGGATTAATCCGGTGGAGCTCGTCTATGATCTCATCGTCGCCGCACGACACCTGTGTTAGAATTATTATATAGGATAGGAGAGGTTGTTTAAACTTGTATCTCTCAATTCTATCTCTTCTTCTCCTTATCCCATGTAACGACCTTTCCTGGTCGATCTCCTCCTCTTCCTGGTCAATCTCCTCGATCCCTCTCTCTGTAACTTGTGAACCAAGGCTTTGCCTCAATATATATAACGCGGCCCGAGACAAAGGGTTCGACGCTTCCCAAATTACTTTACATGGTAAGAGAGCCTCTTCCTCAACAGATCAGGAAAGATCGCATCTAGCTACCTTCGCGACCGAGCCATGTCCACCACCTCCGCCTCCATGTCCCCCAGTACCATGGGCGCGATCACCACCACCTCCTCCACCTCCACCTTTGCCTCCTCATCCACAGCCACCAATACCTTTCTCGGATCGCCATCACAGGAGAAGCTGACTAGGGGGAACTTCCTCCTTTGGAAAGCCATCGTGCTTCCCCAGATCAAGGGTGCCCAGATGGAGCACCACCTCAACACCACAAGCCCGCCCCCGCCGGCCACGCTCACCATCACCAAGGATGGCAAAGAAGAGCAAGTCGTCAACCTCGCACGCACCCTCTGGTATGCCCAACAACAACAACTACAAGGGTTCTTGATGGGTTCTTTTTCCCGCGAGATTCTGTCCTAGGTGGCCACGCTCCAGACGCCGGCCAAGGTGTGGCACGCCATCAACTCCATGTTCACTGCCCAGAGCCAGGCGCAGGCGATCAACACCCGCATCGAGCTCACCAACCTGAAAAAAGGTAACATGTCCATGGCAGAATACCTCGGCAAGATCAAAACTCTCACCGATGAAGTCGCGTGCACCACCTCGGCGCTCTCTGATCCAGAGATCATCTCCAAAATTCTTCCCGGCCTCGACAGGGAGTATAACCCGGTCGTCTCTGCGCTTGCGGCACGGGTGGAACCTATCACGGTTCCGGAGCTACACAGCCAGCTGCTCAGTTTCGACGCCCTCCTCACCCTCCTCCACGGCGGCGATCTTCGGCAATCCTCCGCCTACTCCGCTTCACGGGGTCGCGGTCATGGTCGTGGTCACCAGGGCACCAACCGCGGCGGCGGCCACAGACGTGGTGCTTCTTCGGGTGATGCCCGCTCTGGTGGTGGCTACGGACACAACAACGACGGCGGCTACGGCAACACTCATGGGGGTGGTGGCTTCAACTCCAACACTAGCCGCCGCACCTCCTCTTCCCGCGACCGCCCTCGGTGTCAACTCTGCAAGAAGGCCGGACATGAGGTCATGGACTGCTGGCATCGGTATGATGAAAATTTTGTCCCAGATTCCAAACTAGTTGCAGCTGCTATGCGCGAGCAAGGTGGGGACGGCATCTGGTATGTTGACTCAGGTGCTACCGATCATGTCACCAATGAACTAGAGCAACTTGCCCTACGCGAGACATATCATGGCAACGACCAGATCCACAACGCCAGCGGTAAAGGTATGGATATTTGTCACATTGGTCAAGTTTCGCTTAATTCACCTACTCTTCAACGTGATCTCATTCTTAAGGATGTTCTCCATGTTCCTCAAGCTGACAAAAACCTTGCCTCTATGTCTCATTTAGCCACCGATAACGGTGTTTTCTTTGAAACTCACCCTCGCTATTTCTTCATTAAGGATCAGGCCACGAGGGCACCTCTCTATCACGGTAGATGCGTTGGCGGCGTCTACCCCATCTCATCCGGAGCACTTAGCAACAAGCATCATCGAGTCTACTCCGTCATCAAGCCCTCTTTTGCGCGGTGGCATCAAATATTAGGACATCCCTCATCAGTTATAGTTAGGCAAGTAGTCAATAAAGACAATCTTCCTTTGTCACATAGTTCAAATAATGAGTCTGTTTGCGAAGCATGTCAATGTGCCAAGAGCCATCAGCTTCCCTATCCTAAGTCTACTAGTGTGTCTCATGCTCCCTTACAATTGATCTTCAGTGATGTCTGGGGTCATGCTCGAGATTCTTTTGGTCGAAAAATATATTATGTTAGCTTCATTGATGATTACAGCAAGTTCACATGGATTTATTTGCTTAAGTATAAATCTGAAGTCTTTTCTATCTTCCAAGAATTTCAGAAGCTTGTTGAGCGCCACTTTGATAGGAAAATTATTTCGGTCCAAAGTGACTGGGGAGGGGAGTACGTAAAACTCAACTCCTTCTTCCGTAGCATTGGGATCACTCATTATGTGTCCTGCCCTCGTGCTCATCAGCAGAACGGTTCTGCTGAACGCAAACACCGTCATATCGTTGAAGTTGGTCTATCTCTTTTAGCTCATGCATCTATGCCTCTCAAGTATTGGGATGAGGCCTTCATCACAGCTACATACCTTATCAACCATCTTCCTAGTAAGGTCATTGGTAATTCCACTCCTTTAGAACGATTGTATCATCAACAGCCAGATTACAACTATCTCAAAAAATTTGGTTGTGCTTGTTACCCCAACCTATGTCCATACAATCGTCACAAATTAGAGTTTCGCTTCACACAATGTGTCTTTATTGGGTACAGTAATCTCCACAAAAGGATATAAATGTCTTGAACCATCCACTAGACGCATATATATCTCCCGTGATGTTATCTTTGATGAAACATTATTCCCATTTTCCCTACTTCATCCCAATGTCGGCGCCTTGCTTCGTGCAGAAATTGCACTCCTACCAGACTATTCTACACGTCCTGATCACGGGGGTGAATTAAATGATCATGATCATGTGCAAAAATCCACAGAAAATTGTGAATCTAATGGCGCTTGTACAGATTCTACTCGTCATTTTATGTGTACACAGGACAAATATGGCACGGTCTCTGAGGATGATCCTGCTGCCAGGGCGCGATCCCAGGAGGATCTGCGGCAGTCTCCAGCACAGGGCGGCGCGCGATCCCGCGCGGATTCGCTCCTGCCCCCCCCCCCTGGTGGCCGACAGCGCAGCCGACCGGGCGGCGACCCACAGCGGACCTTGTTGGGGAACGTAGCAGAATTTTAAAAAAATTCTACGCATCACCAAGATCAATCTATGGAGTCATCTAGCAAGGAGGAAGAGGAGAGTGCATCTACATACCCTTATAGATCGCGAGCGGAAGCGTTCAAGAGAACGGGGTTGATGGAGTCGTACTCGTCATGATCCAAATCACCGATGACCTAGCGCCGAACGGACGACACCTCCGCGTTCAACACATGTACGGTTGGGAAGACGTCTCCTCCAACTTGATCCAGCAAGGGGGAAGGAGAGGTTGATGGAGATCCAGCAGCACGACGGCGTGGTGGTGGAAGCAACGGTGATCTCGGCAGGGCTTCGCCAAGCTCAGGGAGAGGGAGGAGTGTCACGGGAGGAAGAGGGAGGCGCCAGGGGCTAGGGTGCGGCTGCCCTCCCTCCCTCCCCCACTATATATAGGACCCCTAGGGGGGCGCCGGCCCTAGGAGATGGGATCTCCAAGGGGGGCGGCCAAGGGGGGGTGGAGTACCCCCAAGCCAAGTGGGGCGCCCCCCACCCCTAGGGTTTCCAACCCTAGGCGCAGGGGGAGGCCCAAGGGGGGCGCACCAGCCCACTAGGGGCTGGTTCCCCTCCCACTTTAGCCCATGGGGCCCTCCGGGATAGGTGGCCCCACCCGATGGACCCCCGGGACCCTTCCGGTGGTCCCGGTACAATACCGATTACCCCCGAAACTTTCCCGATGGCCGAAACTTGACTTCCTATATATAAATCTTCACCTCCGGACCATTCCGGAACTCCTCGTGACGTCCGGGATCTCATCCGGGACTCCGAACAACTTTCGTGTTACCGTATACTAATATCTCAACAACCCTAGTGTCATCGAACCTTAAGTGTGTAGACCCTACGGGTTCGGGAGACACGCAGACATGACCAAGATGACTCTTCGGTCAATAACCAACAGCGGGATCTGGATACCCATGTTGGCTCCCACATGCTCCTCGATGATCTCATCGGATGAACCACGATGTCGAGGATTCAATCAATCTCGTATACAATTCCCTTTGTCAATCAGTACGTTACTTTGTTCAATCTCGTTACCGTCAAGTCACTTTACTCGTACCGTAATGCATGATCTCGTGATCAACCACTTGGTCACATTGAGCTCATTATGATGATGCATTACCGAGTGGGCCCAGAGATACCTCTCCGTCATATGGAGTGACAAATCCCAGTCTCGATTCGTGCCAACCCAACAGACATTTTCGGAGATACCCGTAGTGCACCTTTATAGTCACCCAGTTACGTTGTGACGTTTGGTACACCCAAAGCACTCCTACGATATCCGGGAGTTGCACAATCTCATGGTCTAAGGAAATGATACTTGACATTCAAAAAAGCTCTAGCAAACGAACTACACGATCTTTAAGCTATGCTTAGGATTGGGTCTTGTCCATCACATCATTCTCCTAATGATGCGATCCCGTTATCAATGACATCCAATGTCCATAGTCAGGAAACCATGACTACCTTTTGATCAACGAGCTAGTCAACTAGAGGCTCACTAGGGACGTGTTGTGGTCTATGTATTCACACATGTATTACGATTTCCGGATAACACAATTATAGCATGAATAATAGACAATTATCATGATCAAAGAAATATAATAATAACCATTTTATTATTGCCTCTAGGGCATATTTCCAACAGTCCCCCACTTGCACTAGAGTCAATAGTCTAGTTACATTGTGAATCGAACACCCATGCAGTTCTGGTGTTGATCATGTTTTGCTCTAGGGAGAGGTTTAGTCAACGGATCTGCCACATTCAGATCCGTATGTACTTTACAAATATCTATGTATCCATTTTGAACACTTTCACGAATGGAGTTGAAGCGACGCTTGATATGCCCGGTCTTCCTGTGAAACCTGGGCTCCTTGGCAAGGGCAATAACTCCAGTGTTGTCATAGAAGAGAGTCATCGGGCCCGACGCATTGGGTATGACTCCTTGGTCGATACTGAACTCCTTCACCCAGACTGCTTCTTGTGCTGCCTCCGAGGCTGCCATATACTCCGCTTCACATGTAGATCCCGCCACAACGCTTTGCTTGCAACTGCACCAGCTTACTGTCCCACCATTCAAAATATACATGTATCGGTTTGTGACTTAGAGTCATCCAGATCTGTGTCGAAGCTAGCATCGACGTAACCCTTTACGACAAGCTCTTCGTCACCTCCATAAACGAGAAACATATCCTTAGTCCTCTTCAGGTACTTCAGGATATACTTGACCGCTGTCCAGTGTTCCATGTCGGGATTACTTTGGTACCCTCCTACCAAACTTACGGCAAGGTTTACATCAGGTCTGGTACACAGCATAGCATACATGATAGACCCTATGGCTGAGGCATAGAGGACGACACTCACCTTTTCTCTATCTTCTGCCGTGGTCGGGCATTGAGCCGTGCTCAATCTCGTACCTTGTAATACATGCAAGAACCCCTTCTTTGACTGATCCATATTGAACTTCTTCAATATCTTGTCAAGGTACGTACTCTGTGAAAGACCAATGAGGCATCTCGATCTATCTCTATAGATCTTGATGCCTAATATGTAAGCAGCTTCTCCAAGATCCTTCATTGAAAAACACTTGTTCAAGTAGGCCTTTATGCTTTCCAAGAATTCTATATCATTTCCCATCAACAATATGTCATCCACATACAATATGAGAAATGCTACAGAGCTCCCACTCACTTTCTCGTAAATGCAGGCTTCTCCATAAGTCTGCGTAAACCCAAACGCTTTGATCATCTCATCAAAACGAATGTTCCAACTTCGAGATGCTTGCACCAGCCCATAAATAGAGCGTTGGAGCTTGCACACCTTGTCAGCATTCTTAGGATCGACAAAACCTTCCGGCTGCATCATATACAATTCTTCCTTAAGGAAACCATTAAGGAATGCCGTTTTGACGTCCATTTGCCATATCTCATAATCATAGAATGCGGCAATTGCTAACATGATTCGGACGGACTGCAGCTTCGCTACGGGTGAGAAAGTCTCATCGTAGTCAACCCCTTGAACTTGTCGATAACCCTTAGCGACAAGCCGAGCTTTATAGATGGTTACATTACCATCTGCGTCTGTCTTCTTCTTAAAGATCCATTTATTTTATATGGCTCGCCGATTATCGGGCAAGTCAGTAAAAGTCCATACTTCATTTTCATACATGGATCCTATCTCGGATTTCATGGCTTCCAGCCATTTGTCAGAATCTGGGCCCGCCATTGCTTCCTCATAGTTTGAAGGTTCACCGTTGTCTAACAACATGATTTCCAAGACAGGGTTGCCGTACCACTCTGGTGCAGAACGTGTCCTTGTGGACCTACGAAGTTCAGTAGCAACTTGATCTGAAGCTTCATGATCATCATCATTAACTTCCTCTCTAGTCAGTGCAGGCACCTCAGGAACATTTTATTGAGCTGCGCCACTTACTGGTTCAAGAGGTAATACTTCATCGAGTTCTACTTTCCTCCCACTTATTTCTTTCAAGAGAAACTCTTTCTCTAGAAAGGATCCATTCTTGGCAACAAGGATCTTGCCTTCAGATCTGAGGTAGAAGGTATACCCAATAGTTTCTTTAGGGTATCCTATGAAGACGCATTTTTCCGACTTGGGTTCGAGCTTCTCAGGTTGAAGTTTCTTGACATAAGCATCGCATCCCCAAACTTTTAGAAACGACAGCTTAGGTTTCTTCTCAAACCATAATTCATACGGTGTCGTCTCAACGGATTTCGACGGAGCCCTATTTAAAGTGAATGCGGCAGTCTCTAAAGCATAGCCCCAAAATGACAGCGGTAAATCGGTAAGAGACATCATAGATCGCACCATATCCAATAGAGTGCGATTACGACGTTCGGACACACCATTACACTGAGGTGTTCTAGGCGGCGTGAGTTGTGAAACTATTCCACATTGTCTTAAGTGTGTGCCAAATTCGTGACTCAAGTATTCCCCCCCCCCCCACGATCTGATCGCAAGAACTTGATTTTCCTGCCACGTTGATTCTCAACCTCACTCTGAAATTCCTTGAACTTTTCAAAGGTCTCAGACTTGTGTTTCATTAAGTAGACATACTCATATCTACTCAAGTCATCAGTGAGGATGAGAACATAACGATAGCCACCGCGAGCCTCAACACTCATTGGACCGCACACATCAGTATGTATGATTTCCAATAAGTTGGTTGCTCGCTCCATTGTTCCTGAGAACGGAGTCTTGGTCAATTTACCCATGAGGCATGGTTCGCACGTGTCAAATGATTCGTAATCAAGAGACTCCAAAAGTCCATCTGCATGGAGCTTCTTCATGCGTTTGACACCTATGTGACCAAGGCGGCAGTGCCACAAGTATGTGGGACTATCATTATCAACCTTACATATTTTGGTATTCACACTATGAATATG
Source organism: Triticum aestivum (assembly GCF_018294505.1). Taxonomy (NCBI): domain Eukaryota; kingdom Viridiplantae; phylum Streptophyta; class Magnoliopsida; order Poales; family Poaceae; genus Triticum; species Triticum aestivum. The sequence goes on along the minus strand of NC_057806.1, from coordinate 29,492,566 downwards.
TGCAACATTACGCTCGAGATTCATTAAGAATAAACCATTCACCAGCGGAGCATGACCATAAAACATATCTCTCATATAAATAGAACAACCATTATTCTCGGATTTAAATGAGTAGCCATCTCGAATTAAACGAGATCCTGATACAATGTTCATGCTCAAAGCTGGTACTAAATAACAATTATTGAGGTTTAAAACTAATCCCGTAGGTAAATGTAGAGGTAGCATGCCGACGGCGATCACATCGACCTCGGAACCATTCCCAACATGCATCGTCACCTCGTCCTTCGCCAGTCTCCGCTTATTCCGCAGCTCCTGCTTTGAGTTATAAATGTGAGCAACCGCACCGGTATCAAATACCCAGGAGCTACTACGAGTACTGGTAAGGTACACATCAATTACATGTATATCACATATACCTTTAGTGTTGCCGGCCTTCTTGTCCGCTAAGTATTTGGGGCAGCTCCGCTTCCAGTGACCACTTCCCTTGCAATAAAAACACTCAGTCTCAGGCTTGGGTCCATTCTTTGACTTCTTCCCGGCAGCTTGCTTACCGGGCGCGGCAACTCCCTTGCCATCCTTCTTGAAGTTCTTTTTACCCTTGCCTTTCTTGAACTTAGTGGTTTTATTCACCATCAACACTTGATGTTCCTTTTTGATTTCCACCTCCGCTGATTTCAGCATTGAATATACCTCAGGAATGGTCTTCTCCATCCCCTGCATACTGAAGTTCATCACAAAGTTCTTGTAGCTCGGTGGAAGCGACTGAAGGATTCTGTCAATGACCGTGTCATCCGGAAGATTAACTCCCAGCTGAGTCAAGCGGTTATGCAACCCAGACATTTTGAGTATGTGCTCACTGACAGAACTATTTTCCTCCATCTTACAACTGAAGAACTTGTCGGAGACTTCATATCTCTCGACCCGGGCAAGAGCTTGGAAAACCATTTTCAGCTCTTCGAACATCTCATATGCTCCGTGTCGCTCAAAACGCTTTTGGAGCCCCGGTTCTAAGCTGTAAAGCATGCCACACTGAACGAGGGAGTAATCATCAGCACGTGAATGCCAAGCGTTCATAACGTCTTGGTTCTCTGGGATGGGTGCGTCACCTAGCGGTGATTCTAGGACATAATCTTTCTTGGCAGCTATGAGGATGATCCTCAGGTTCCGGACCCAGTCCATATAGTTGCTGCCATCATCTTTCAGCTTGGTTTTCTCTAGGAACACGTTGAAGTTGAGGGCAACATTAGCGTGGGCCATTTAATCTACAAGACATAGTGTAAAGATTTTAGACTAAGTCATGATAATTAAGTTCATCTAATCAAATTATTCAATGAACTCCCACTCAGATAGACATCCCTCTAGTCATCTAAGTGAAACATGATCCGAGTCAACTAGGCCGTGTCCGATCATCACGTGAGACGGACTAGTCAACATCGATGAACATCTTCATGTTGATTGTATCTTCTATATGACTCATGCTCGACCTTTCGGTCATCCGTGTTCCGAGGCCATGTCTGTACATGCTAGGCTCGTCAAGTCAACCTAAGTGTATTGCGTGTGTAAATCTGGCTTACACCCGTTGTATTCGAACGTTAGAATCTATCACACCCGATCATCACGTGGTGCTTCGAAACAACGAACCCGACCATAACGGTGCACAGTTAGGGGGAACACTTTCTTGAAATTATTCCGAGGGATCATCGTATTTAAGCTACCATCGTTCTAAGCAAATAAGATGTAAAACATGATAAACATCACATGCAATCAAATGGTGACATGATATGGCCAATATCATTTGCTCCTTTTGATCTCCATCTTCGGGGCTTCATGATCATCGTTGTCACAAGCATGACACCATGATCTCCATCATCGTGTCTTATTGAAGTTGTCTCGTCATCTATTACTGCTACTCTATGGCTAACGCTTTAACAATAAAGTAAAGTAATTACATGACGTTTATGTTGACACGCAGGTCATAAATAAATTAAGACAACTCCTATGGCTCCTGCCAGTTGTCATACTCATCGACATGCAAGTCGTGACTCCTATTACAAGAACATGATCAATCTCATACATCACATATATCATTCATCACATCCTTTTGGCCATATCACATCACATGGCACATGCTGCAAAAACAAGTTAGACGTCCTCTAATTGTTGTTGCAAGTTTTTACGTGGCTGCTATAGGTTTCTAGCAAGAACGTTTCTTACCTACGCCAAAACCACAACGTGATATGCCAATTTCTATTTACCCTTAATAAGGACCCTTTTCATCAAATCCGATCCGACTAAAGTGGTAAAGACAGACACCCGCTAGCCACCTTATGCAACTAGTGCATGTCAATCGGTGGAACCAGTCTCACGTAAGCGTACGTGTAAGGTCGGTCCGGGCCGCTTCATCCCACGATGCCGCCGAATCAAGATAAGACTAGTAACGGCAAGCAAATAGACAATATCCACGCCCACAACTGCTTTGTGTTCTACTCGCGCATAGAATCTACGCATAGACCTAGCTCATGATGCCACTGTTGGGGAACGTAGCAGAATTTTAAAAAAATTCTACGCATCACCAAGATCAATCTATGGAGTCATCTAGCAACAAGGGAGAGGAGAGTGCATCTACATACCCTTGTAGATCGTGAGCGGAAGCGTTCAAGAGAATGGGGTTGATGGAGTCGTACTCGTCGTGATCCAAATCACCGATGACCTAGCGCCGAACGGACGGCACCTCCGCGTTCAACACACGTACGGTTGGGAAGATGTCTCCTCCAACTTGATCCAGCAAGGGGGAAGGAGAGGTTGATGGAGATCCAACAGCACGACGGCGTGGTGGTGGAAGCAAGGGTGATCTCGGGAGGGCTTCGCCAAGCTTAGGGAAAGAGAGAGGAGTGTCACGGGAGGGAGAGGGAGGCGCCAGGGGCTAGGGTGCGGCTGCCCTCCCTCCCCCCACTATATATAGGACCCCTAGGGGGGGCGCCGGCCCTAGGAGATGGGATCTCCAAGGGGGGCGTCGGCCAAGGGGGGTGGAGTACCCCCCAAGCCAAGTGGGCGCCCCCCACCCCTAGGGTTTCCAACCCTAGGCGCAGGGGGAGGCCCAAGGGGGGAGCACCAGCCCACTAGGGGCTGGTTCCCCTCCCACTTTAGCCCATGGGGCCCTCCGGGATAGGTGGCCCCAACCGGTGGACCCCCGGGACCCTTCCGGTGGTCCCGGTACAATACCGATTACCCCCGAAACTTTCCCGATGGCCGAAACTTGACTTCCTATATATAAATCTTCACCTTCGGACCATTCTGGAACTCCTCGTGACGTCCGGGATCTCATCCGGGACTCCGAACAACTTTCGGGTTACCTTATACTAATATCTCAACAACCCTAGCGTCATCGAACCTTAAGTGTGTAGACCCTACGGGTTCGGGAGACACGCAGACATGACCGAGACGACTCTCCGGTCAATAACCAACAGCGGGATCTGGATACCCATGTTGGCTCCCACATGCTCCTCGACGATCTCATCGGATGAACCACGATGTTGGGGATTCAATCAATCCCGTATACAATTCCCTTTGTCAATCGGTACGTTACTTGCCCGAGACTCGATCGTCGGTATCCCAATACCTTGTTCAATCTTGTTACTGGCAAGTCACTTTACTCGTACCGTAATGCATGATCCCGTGATCAACCACTTGGTCACATTGAGCTCATTATGATGATGCATTATCGAGTGGGCCCAGAGATACCTCTCTATCATGCAGAGTGACAAATCCCAGTCTCGATTTGTGCCAACCCAACAGACACTTTCGGAGATACCCATAGTGCACCTTTATAGTCACCCAGTTACATTGTGACGTTTGGTACACCCAAAGCACTCCTACGGTATCCGGGAGTTGCACAATCTCATGGTCTAAGGAAATGATACTTGACATTCGGAAAAGCTCTAGCAAACGAACTACACGATCTTTAAGCTATGCTTAGGATTGGGTCTTGTCCATCACATCATTCTCCTAATGATGTGATCCCGTTATCAATGACATCCAATGTCCATAGTCAGGAAACCATGACTATCTTTTGATCAACGAGCTAGTCAACTAGAGGCTCACTAGGGACGTGTTGTGGTCTATGTATTCACACATGTATTACGATTTCTTGATAACACAATTATAGCATGAATAATAGACAATTATCATGATCCAAGAAATATAATAATAACCATTTTATTATTGCCTCTAGGGCATATTTCCAACAGACCAGGCGCGGGTCCAGGCGGACCAGGTGCGGGTCCAGGCGCATCACGCCAAGTCTTGCCTGCGCGACCCGAGACGGCTGTCGAGCGCGGCGTGGGGGGAGCGAGCCCCTGGCTGACACGTCTGCCGCGACAACGCGGGACCCGCCGGCTAATTCTGTGCTGGCGGTTGATCCGACGCGCGCACAGGACGAGGAGCGGAGACAGCGCCAATCTACCTCGGATCAGGAGCCCCACCAACCTGGATCTTCTGTGGATAACATGGAAGCTACTGGATCTCCTGCGCCACAATCAACAACAGCCGCTTCTATGGCTCCTTCACCTCCTCATCGACACACCAGGTCTCGGTCAGGTATTGTCAAGGAAAAACAATATAGTGATGGTACAATAAAGTATAATCCGACCAAGCGTGCTTTTCTTGCCACTACTGGTGAACCTATTAATTTGCATGATACACTTGCTAACAAGGATTGGAAGGAGGCCATGGATAATGAATATGATGCACTCATAAAAAATCAGACCTGGCATCTAGTACCACCGCAACATGGTGCCAACATAATTGATTGTAAGTGGGTATACAAGATCAAAAGGAAATCTGATGGTAGTATAGACAGGTACAAGGCAAGGTTGGTTGCAAAAGGTTTTAAACAAAGGTTTGGAATTGATTATGATGATACCTTTAGTCTTGTGGATAAAGCAACTACCATTTGTCTTGTTTTGTCCATTGCTATTTCCAAAGGATGGAGCTTAAGACAGCTAGATGTTCAGAACGCGTTTCTTCATGGTGTTCTTGAGGAAGAAGTGTTCATGCGGCAACCACCAGGTTATGAAAGCTATAGCACACCACATTATGTATGTAAGTTGGATAAGGCATTATATGGACTCAAGCGGGCTCCAAGAGCATGGTATTCTAGGTTGAGCATGCAGTTACAACATCTTGGGTTCACACCATCCAAAGCAGACACATCCTTGTTCTTTTATAGCAAAGGAAATATCAATGTTTTTGAGCTTGTTTATGTTGATGATATAATTGTTGCTAGTTCAAGTCAAGAAGCCACAACTTGTTTGCTTAAGAATCTGAAACTTGAATTTGCTCTCAAGGATCTAGGTGATCTTCACTATTTTCTTGGCATAGAAGTAAAGCAAGTCAGAGATGGCATACTTCTCTCACAAGAGAAATATACGGCTGATGTTCTAAAGAGGGTGGGATTGGAGAATTGCAAACCAGTCAGCACACCAATTTCCACCTCAGAAAAACTTACAGTTGATAGTGGAGAAGCCCTTGGTCCAGAAGATGCACCAAATTATAGAAGTGTTGTTGGTGCCTTGCAGTATTTAACACTTACACGTCCTGATATTTCTTACTCAGTGAATAAGGTGTGTCAATATTTGCATGCTCCTAGAACTACTCATTGGACAGTCGTTAAAAGAATTCTAAGGTATCTCCAGTATTCTCAAGGGCTTGGACTGCAGATTGTCAAGTCCCCTTCTTTTCTTGTTACTGCATATTCTGATGCAGACTGGGTAGGGTGTGCTGATGACAGAAGATCTACTGGTGGTTTTGTTGTGTTTCTGGGATCTAACCTTGTGTCATGGAGTGCAAGGAAGCAAGCTACTGTTTCAAGGTCAAGTACACAAGCTGAGTATAAGTCATTGGCAAATGCCACAGCTGAAGTAATGTGGATACAAACATTACTTTATGAGCTTGGAATCAAAGCTCCTAAGGCTGCACGGTTATGGTGTGACAATATTGGTGCAACGTATCTTTCAGCAAATCATGTCTTCCATGCACGAACAAAACACATTGAGGTGGATTTTCATTTTGTCCGAGAGAGGGTAGCTCGAAAGCTACTTGAGATTCGGTTCATTCCTACAGGTGACCAGCTTGCGGATGGGTTTACTAAGCCCTTGACCGAGAGAAGATTGGATGAGTTCAAATACAATCTCAACCTTAGCAAGGCTTGAGGTTTAGATTGAGGGGGAGTGTTAGAATTATTGTATAGGATAGGAGAGGTTGTTTAAACTTGTATCTCTCAATTCTATCTCTTCTTCTCCTTATCCCATGTAACGACCTTTCCTGGTCGATCTCCTCCTCATCCTGGTCGATCTTCTGGTCGATCTCCTCGATCCCTCTCTCTGTAACTTGTGAACCAAGGCTTTGCCTCAATATATACAACGCGGCCCGAGACAAAGGGTTCTACGCTTCCCAAATTACTTTACAACCTGGAGCCGCTCGAAGGCCTCTCAATTCTCCCGCAGCCCACGGCATGAGAGCAATCGATGGTCGATGTCGATGGTCGTTGGGACGCTACAGCTGCCGATGGGGAACTTTAGCTTCACTTTACTGTCGTAGAGCACGCCGCCTTGATGTCGTATGCCCTCGCCGCGAGCTCCGCCAATTGGAACGACCTCAGCCAACACTGGATGTATGTGCCTGCATCCTTGATTTCAGACACCCATGTCCCCCAAGGCCACTACCGCATGCCCTGGTACTTCTTATGTGACGCGGTGGCAGTTCGACAAAGGGGGATGGGGTGCCACCGCGGCCTCCGGTTAGCTGAGCACCACAACATGGATATGTGCTTCAAATCAATGGCGGCAACCTCCGACAGTTAGATCCCGCCATTTTGGACTGGCGTCGGCCGATTAGAAGCGTGGGAGGAGGTGTGGGTGGCTGCGGTGCTCGTCGTAAGGCCGATCTGGGTTGAATTTTGGGTATCGGCGTGGTGCGTACAAGGGAAAGGGCGATGTTCCGGGGAGTGGGGGTGGGGGTGGGGGCGGGCCATTAGGTTTTGGGAAGCGTTCCTACTCCCTGTAAGGGAGCCGCGATGGTTTATATTAACGTGAGGCAGAAGCCCTGTCGTGGCTTACAAGTATATGCAACCGATCGCCATCGATATGGTTGTTACAGAGGAGTTTGAGATAGCTACGGAGGAGAGGGAAAGAAGATATGTTGTTGAGATTACAAGTAGAGATAAACATAAATTCTAACACCCTCCCTTAATCTCAACTATCCTAGGTTCAAATTCCTCTTGAATTCTTCAAATGGTTTTGCTGGCAGTGCCTTGGTAAATCCATCGGCTACTTGATCTTTGGAGGGAATGAACCGTATCTCAAGTTTCTGGTCTGCAACTCTTTCACGCACAAAGTGAAAGTCAATTTCAATATGTTTTGTTCTGGCATGGAATACAGGATTTGCAGATAAATATGTTGCACCCAAGTTGTCACACCAAAGACATGAGATACGATTTAACTTAACTCCCAGTTCCTCAAGTAGTGACTCCAACCAAATAATTTCTGCAGTGGCATTTGCCAAAGATTTATACTCAGCTTCTGTACTTGACCTTGATACTGATGCCTGCTTTCTTGCACACCAAGAGATAAGGTTGGACCCAAAAAAGACTGCAAAACCTCAAGTTGATTTTCTGTCATCCCTACAACCTGCCCAATCAGCATCAGAAAATGCACTCACAAGTGTAGAATTGGAACGTCTGAAATTAAGGCCCAAGCTCACAGTGTGTTTTACATATCTCACAATCCTCTTGACAGCTGACCAGTGTGCAGTGGTAGGAGCATGCAAATACTGACAGACTTTGTTAACAGCAAATGAGATATCTGGACGTGTAAGTGTCAAGTATTGTAATGCTCCAACAGTGCTTCTATGCCATGTACTTTCTACCTCTTGAAGAGGCTCCCCTTCATAAGTTGAGAGTCTTTCTGAAGAGGACAATGGATTAAGTGCAGGTTTACAGTTTTTCATGCCCATGCGAACCAGAAACTCATTGGCATATTTCTCTTGATTCAAAACTATTCCATCCTGGGTTTTCTTAACCTTAGTGCCTAAAAAGAAGTGTAGATCTCCTAGATCCTTGAAGGCAAACTCTCAGTTCAAGTCATGTAGAAGAGCATTAGTAGCATCTTGTGATGAACTTGCCACAATAATATCATCAACATAGATAAGCACAAAAATGATCACTCTTGCCTTGTTGTAAATGAAAAGTGATGTGTCAGCCCTTGATGCAAAGAAACCAAGACATCTTAATTGGGTGCTCAACCTAGAGTACCATGTTCTAGATGCCTGTTTTAATCCATAAAGTGACTTGTCAAGTTTGCATACATAATGTGGTGTTTTCTTACTCACATACCCAGGTGGTTGTCTCATGTAGACTTCCTCTTCCAGAACACCATGCAAAAATGTGTTCTGTACATCCAGCTAACGCAAACTCCATCCTCTGAACACAGCAATAGCTAGAACAAGTCTTATTGTGGCAGCTTTCACAATAGGACTAAAGGTATCTTCATAATCTATACCATAGCGTTGTTTAAAACCCTTTGCAACCAACCGTGCCTTATACCTGTCAACAGTTCCATCTGCCTTCTTTTTAACTCTGTACACCCATTTGCAATCAATAATATTTTAACCTCTCTGGTCTGGCACAAGATGCCAGGTTTTATTTTTCATGAGTGCAGAGTATTCTTCATCCATGGCTTTCTTCCACCTTGGATCATCAAGTGCCTCATTCAACGTTGTTGGTTCACCTGAGATACACAACATACCATATCGTATAGTGCCATCAGTACGTATTTTTGGATTCTTTATACCTTTATGTAGACGTGTCATGACTCGTGTAGAAGCTGCTGGCTGTACATGCTGCATAGGAGAATCTGCTGCAGAAGATCCAGGCGATCCTGCTGGCGTCGCCACAGAAGATCCAGATGCGTCTGGTGTGGCCCCGTCTCCACCAATCATCCTGGTGTCCATAGAGTCTGCGGATGCAGGGGATCCCGCCTCATCTGGCGCATGCATGCAGGGGGACAGTGACGCGGAGCACGAGGGAGATGCGGCCCCGCTGGCTGGTGACGTGGAGGCGCGGGGCTGGCTGAGCGAGGGAGTGCGCCCGCGCCTGCTGAGCCTGTGATCCGAGGACGATTGCGTCCCGCGATCCGAGGCCAACTGCCGCACAGGAGTTGCTGGCGCCGCTGGATCAGCTCTGTTTTCAGCGCCATTTTCGTCTTCTTGCGGCACATGAAATATCCCTTCGTTTTGATCATTCTGGGCACCGTTTGGAGCACCGTTTTCGTTGCCAACCTGCACAGGGACAAGAGCAGAACTAGTGCTAGCAATATTATCATCATTTTGGTCAGTGCAATTGTCTCCCCCTTGATCAAAACTCCGGAGATTTTCAGGAAGGAGAAGAATTTCTTTTCGAAGTAGGGCACCGGCGTTGGGATGTAGAGATGCAAACGGAAAGATGGACTCGTCGAATACAACATCTCTGGATATATAGATTCTTCCTGTAGGGACATCCAAGCACTTGACTCCTTTGTGCATGGGACTATATCCTAAGAACACACATCTCTTTGAACGAAAAGCAAGTTTACGTGTATTGTAAGGCCGAAGATTTGGCCAACATGCACATCCAAAGATGCGAAGAGATGTGTAATCTGGTGTTATACCAAGGAGTCGTGTGATGGGTGTTTCAAGTTTGATGACCTTACTAGGAAGCAGGTTGATAAGATATGTAGCAGTTAAGAAAGCTTCATCCCAGAACTTAAGTGGCATGGATGCATTAGCTAGTAATGCGAGCCCTACATCAACAATATGACGGTGCTTTCTTTCAGCAGACCCGTTTTGTTGGTGAGCATGAGGACAAGAGACATGATGAGAAATGCCAAGCTTTTGAAAGAATGAGTTGAGTTTCTCATATTCACCTCCCCAGTCTGTTTGCATGGCAATAATTTTAGAGTTCAGTTTGCGTTCAACAAAGTTTTGGAAGTTGATAAAAACTTGGAATACATCAGATATTTTCTTTAACAAGTAAATCCAAGTAAATTTACTATAGTCATCAATGAAGCTTACATAATAGGAAAATCTTCCAACGGAAGTGGGGGCTGGCCCCCATACATCTGAAAATATGAGTTGCAATGGTGCAGTGGACACACTAGTAGAGATAGGGTAAGGTAATTGATGACTTTTTTCTTGTTGACACGGATCACAAACTGACTCAACACTAGGCTCATAAGAGAGCTTATTCTTGCTAAGGACATGTCTAACAATTACTGAGGACGAATGACCCAAGCGACTATGCCACTTTGCTGAGGATGGCTTGGTGACGAGATATGCTTGTTTATTTGATGCTGATGATGATGATGATATGAGTGGGTAGAAACATCCCACACACCGTCCTCTAAGAATGATTCTCCGCGTGACCAGATCCTTAACCAAGAAAAAATAGGGATGAAACTCTATGAGGACATGATTATCACGAGTGAATCGATGAACAGAAAGAAGACTTTTTGCTGCTTCAGGAACATGTAGAATATTTTTCAGATGTAAATTTTTTATGGGGTTTTTAACAATTGAACTATCAATATGTGTTACTGCCATACCAGAACCGCTTGTCGTGTGGATTTGATCGCCTCCGTTGTACTTCTCTCGCATTGTCAGCTGATCAAGTTCTCCTGTAATGTGGTTGGTGGCTCCTGTGTCGGCATACCAATTGGTATCTACGCCGTAGGTGGCTGCATGCGTCGCCTTCTCTTCTGGTTCTCCATCTTCATAGCGCCACCAGCAGAGCCACGCCCCCCTGGATGATATTTGAGGCATATCTGGCACTCAGGGTTGTCGCGCTGCTGCTGATCACGCACCTGTTGCGATTGGTTTTGTCGCTGGCGTCCTCTGTAGTCGTTGCTGCCGCGAGTAGGAGAAGGTTGCCGATCTCCTCGGCCGCGCCCCCTTGTGCCACGCCCGTGGTAGGGTTTCCCGCGACCTTGGCCGCGGCCTCTGTAAGCTGCGTTTGCAGACGTGTGGAAGCCACCAGAAGATGCCTCGCCCAACATCTCCATTCTCTGGTCGAAAGCAAAGATTTGGGCAAAGAGGTCGTCGGCGGTGATCGTGTTCTTGATGGCGCCGATCGCCGCGACCACGGGATCGTAGTCACGGTCCAGCCCTTCCAGGATGTAGTCCACCATCTCCGGGTCAGAGACCGGACGGCCAGCAGCTGCTAGCTCATCGCCAAGACTCTTCATCTTGGCCATAAAGGCGGAGCTTGACATGGTGCCCTTTTTGGTGTTGGTGATCGCAATTCTCAGATTTGTAATCCGAGACTGCGATTGGGAGGCGAAGATGGTTGTCACCGTTGTCCACAACTCGAAGGTGGAATCCTTCCCGATGACCTGCGCAAATATCTCTGGAGTCATGGAGTTCAGTAAATATGAGAGCACCTGTTGATCTTTGGCGATCTAGGCCGCATACAGCGGGTTCGGCACCATGGTCGTGGTCTTGTCCGTCTGCGTGGTCTCCACCGTTTTGGGCGGAGCTGCGTCGCTGTTGTCCAGCAAACCAGTCACCCGCGCACCTCGCAGGGCTGGTAGGACTTGTGCCTTCCAGAGGATGAAGTTTCCTCTTGCAAGCTTCTCAGTCGGCGGCGACCCGAGGTTGAGGGCGGCGGACGACGAGGAAGACATGGCGGCGGCGGTTGTGGTTTGTGGTTTTTGTTTTTGTTGTGGCTAGATGTGTAGGGAAGAGGTGGCTTTGATGACCATATTAGGTTTTGGGAAGTGTTCCTACTCCCTGTAAGGGAGCCGCGATGGTTTATATTAACGTGAGGCAGAAGTCCTGCCGTGGCTTACAAGTATATGCAACCGATCGCCATCGATACGGTTGTTACAGAGGAGTTTGAGATAGCTACGGAGGAGAGGGAAAGAAGATATGTTGTTGAGATTACAAGTAGAGATAAACATAAATTCTAACACGGGCGACATATAAAGGATCAGATAGGTGCAGTTTTTGCTCCTCAAAACCGATTTTCCCTCTTCTAAATCCTTTTAGGGGATCGGCTGGAGATGCTCTTAGAGTCCGGACTATCTCATGAGATGCCTTTGGTTGGTGCTTATCCAGGCCCCCCGTGATGAATTGTTGGGTGAGTAGCTTGAAACCTGGATACATATGTTGGTTATCGCCGCTAATTTTGTAAGACTGACAATAGAGAGGATGGGAAAAAATTATATAAGACCAGGTCTCACGGTTAGCAGGTGAGACCTGTCCTGATGGATAACACGTGACATTCACAAATCACAAAGCATCTAATCTCTTTCCCCCCCTGATTTTAAGTGGAGGATGGGGGGTGCTTTGTGATTTGTGAATGTCACGTGTCATTCATCAGGATGGGTCTCGCGTGAAACCTGGTCTCATAGAATTCTTTTCCGAAAGGATGCATCCGGCCAATTCTTCCCCGAAATCACGCAATGAGAGAATACACGAAACAAAGGTGGTGTGAGCTCCATGCATGCACGCATGCCTGATCCCTTGTGCTTGTCGTGCTAACCTGAAACTGAAAGCATGCATCATGGATATTCCATCAGCCAGGGAGAGGTAGGGGAATGACGTCTTAGGTTCTTCTTTTCCACATTCGTGCGCAACCACATGTTCTCATGTTGAACGCAAAAGAGATCATTTCTTAACAACTTAGTTATGTCCGGCAAATGTTCTCTTCTTTGGGCACCTTTTTCCAAGAATATTTTACATAGGAGTACATACTCCCAAGTTAAGCAATTCCGTGCCAGCAGGGGCTCTGATCCCGTGTGGACTGGTGGAGTGATTAGCGCCTGATAGTGCAAATTAACGATCAAATTCTTCTTTTTCCAGCAAGTGTTTGGTAGCGTGCATGCAGTGCAACTGCAATGGCACGTTCGTAGCTAGCCCGCTCGTTCCATCGAGACCGACTTGTCCATGGCAAGGGACGAGCAATCTGACCGAAAACGCCAAATCAGATTTTGTGTACGTGCCTAGGGAAGAAAGAAATCGTAGGGTGAAGAAGGTGGTGTGGAGGAGAGACGAAGGCCAGCCGGGTGGACCAAGACGGGAGAGCAGCCTAGTTTCCATCCAACCATTTTCATGTACTGGATGTTTCATGTGTGCATCTGACGATATAGACAGCAAAATAAAGTTTTCAACCAAAAGTATTAATATCGACATGTTTTCAATACAGCCAAGCAGGTATGTTAGGTACTGTGCAGGGCATAAATCTAGGTAGATACTGGGGGCGCTCAAGCTCCTTCTGTAACTTGTAACAGGAATTTTAGGAGATCCGCGTTTTGGGCGTTGGGCTCCATGGAGCCGGGTATTTGAAAAATAAATTAGTAATATCATGTGTACAGTACCAAATAGATTTAAATTTCTTTCCGCACATATAATTTTTTTCTTGAAACGAGGCAAAAGATTTGCCATTCATTGATTAAGAAGAGAATTGCCCGATTAATTGGCGGAAAACCGTGCTAAAACCGATACACAACTCAACCCACATGACATGGGCACCACCGACCAACCTGACCACCAATATGGGACACAAAGCTGCAAAGAAGAAAGGCATTTGCCGAGGAGTCACAAGCGTCATCGTCATCACCGGTTGCCCCGAACGAGCGACTCCGACATCACCATAGAGCTCCAACCTCGAAGCCAACCTGCAAACAGTTGTATAGAAGCCACGACGGCACATGCCACCGGATCTCCACACGCGCAAGCAACCGACAGCTCCAACTTTAACAACGAGCCTCACCAGGGAAATATGCAGGACTTGCGCCGACCGTGTCCACATAAGAGCACCTCGGACAGGCCGGGAAGAACCGACTACCGAAGTCCACGCTGCGACCCGAGCTCCTCTTGACGATATCATCGTTGCCAGACAGAAACCAGCACTCCTATTAATTTCCAACCAATTTCAAAGCAAAAGAACACAAATCGACAATTAAACTTACAAGAAACTTTGAGCATTACTTAGTTCTAGGGTAAAGCAAACTACTACAGTGTTATGCAAGCATTTACTGGTGTAATGTTTCTCCTAAAAATGCTTTTGCAGTTACTCATGCAACTGAGCCCCATGCATGCCTGATCCGTCTCGTTCGCGTGTTAATCTGAAAGTATGATGAATGTTGGATACCATCCGCCGAGTGAGAAGTACGTAGGGCGATGACGTTTAGGTTCTTCTTTTCCACATTCACGCCATCCACACATGCTCTCCATGCGGAATGCAAAGGAGATTTCTTGCCAACCTTGTTTTTTCTTGAACTCCGAAACCGAACAATTGTTCTACGATATTTTTCATTAATAATAATAAGTTTTTGCCGATTGTTTTTTGTTTTTTACCCCGAAACCGTAGAACAATTGTTCTACGGTATTTTTTTATTAATAATAATAAACTCTCGCCAACTTTGTTCTGCTCCACGTCGATACTGACGCCTCCATGGCCCGGAATGAGCCACAAATCCAAGGCCTCCTTTGGTTCATAGGGTAGGAAAATCATAGAAATAGGAAAATCATAGGAAGTGAGATGATATGTATCTCAAATCCTATGAGTAGGAATAAGGAATGAGATGCCCTTTGATTCACATCATAGGATTTTTTCCGTTGAGTCTAGGCTAATGTTTAGTTTCCTATAAAATGTGAAGGATAGGAAGTATTCCTCCATAGGAATAGGATTTCATTCCTACAAACCAAAAAGCTCTAAAGGAAATTTTCTATAAAAATCCTATTTTATGAAATTCCTAGAAAATTCCTCTAAACCAAAGGAGGCCTAAGTGAAAACAATAATGCGGATATTGTGTATGTATATACGTACCTAGGCAAGATAGAAATGGTAGGGTGAAGAAGGTGGCATGGAGGAGAGACAAAGGCCGGCTGGGTGGACCAAGACGGGAGAGCAAGACTAGCTAAGTTCACGCGAAATGGACTTTGTTCTGCTCTAGCGCTTGTACTTTCAAATGTTGGTAACCTTAATTCGTAACTTCACGTGGCTCTGGCTCGGGGTTATGAAAGTGGCGCTTAATTAATGCGATGCTAAGCAATAGCTAAATCTACATATTGACCTATGTCGCGTCCCATCATGCTAGCTAACTAAAGATGGTCTAATCAGTATCACCGACAGATCGAACATGCAGGCTACTGTAGCGGCTGCTGACGTGGTACTTAATCTCTCTCTCTCCTGGCCACACGCCCAGGTTAATTTATTAGATGCTAAGCTAGAGCAAAATCTTCCGATTGACCTATGTCGGGTCACATCAAGCTAGCTAGCTAGTAATAAAAAGGGTCGAATCGCCGAAAGATCGAACGTACGTGCAGCTGCAAACGTGGTACACACACCGGACTACACCATCTCTCTCCCTTCTGGCCACACGCTCAGGTGAGCCGCCAGTTAATTTGCATGATCAGTTAATTCATGCGTGCGCTTGTGGCCCCCTTGGCCACCACAAGATGGCGCGAGAGATGCTTCGTACTACTACGAGCACTACGTTTCCTCGATCGATCGATGTGTAGTCTGCGATATACGACTGTTAGTTAATTTGTTATTATTGGGTCAAGGGAAAAATCACACCAAACTAAAGTATATTCCATGCATGTGCTCACGCTCGGACGCCACAAACTAAGCTGAACCGAACCGACCACGTACCCGGCAGGAGAGATCGACAGGTGGTTTATGTTGCATGCATTGCATGCACGTTCCACGCATGTACTCCGTATATTCCTGGTGACCAAACGTACGTTGACGTAGTTCTGCATGCGTGTGGGACGATCAATTCGAGCGTACGAAACAAAGACAAAAAACAGCTAGCAAGCATGCAAGCTGTTTCTTCGCCTAACATACTGGCGGCTGCGAACGCTCGAGAGGACCAGAGAAAGGCTGGTGATAGAAGCTGTCACATGCATGCGCACATCACATGTGTCGGGCCTGTCACCTTGTCTCCTAACTTCCTGCTGTGTCTTAATCTGCTTCTAGAACGACACACACAAGTACCAACAACACATACTGTAAATGACGACATAAGACACTATTTTCAGACACACAAAGAGTTAAAGCAAGGAGACCCTATGTCACCGATCCTATTCAACATAGTGGTTAATATGCTGACTATTTTAATAGGACGGGCAAAGGACCCGGGGCAGGTAGGTGGCCTTGTTCCACACCTAGTTGATGGAGGGATTTCCATTTTTCAGTATGCTGATGATACTATCATCTTTGTGGAGCACGACTTGGCGAAAGCAAGAAACATGAAGCTTCTGTTATGCTTATTTGAACAATTGTCCGGGCTCAAAATTAACTTTCACAAGAGCGAATTGTTTTGCTTTGGAAGAGCTAATGATGACCAGGAGGCGTATAAACAATTGTTCGGTTGTGAATTGGGCACGTTACCGTTTACGTACTTAGGTATACCCATTCATCATCGTAAGCTGACTAACAAAGAGTGAAAATGCATCGAGGATCGTTTTGAAAAGAAACTGAGCTGTTGGAAAGGGAAGCTCATGTCATACGGAGGACGATTAATTTTGATTAATTCGGTCCTTACCAGTATGCTTATGTTTCTCCTATCCTTTTTCCAGGTTCCGGTGTGTGTCAGGAAAAGGTTAGACTTCTATCGATCTCGCTTATTTTGGCAGAGTGATGAGCTGAAAAGAAAGTATAGGCTCGCTAAGTGGGATATTATCTGTAGGCCGAAGGACCAAGGGGGTCTGAAAATCTGGAAGTCAAAAACATATGTCTCCTTAGCAAGTGGCTATTTAAACTTTCGTCTGGGGCGGAGACTATTTGGGCACAGATTCTGCGTAATAAGTATCTTTATGCTAAAACCCTGGCCCAGGTGACTGTGAGGCCTTCTGACTCACCTTTTTGGAAAGGTTTGATGAGAGTTAAACAACTCTTTTTCAACAAGACAAGATTCATAGTCGGGAATGGAGCTACTACGAGGTTCTGGGAGGATACGTGGCTTGGGGAGACCCCCCTTGCACTTCAATATCCTACTTTGTACAACATTGTTCGACGTAAAGAAGCCTACGTTGCAACTGTTTTACAATCCACTCCCCTCAATATTAGTTTTCGGAGGACGCTAGTTGGAAATCGTTGGGAGGCCTGTCTTCATCTTGTAAGATGTTTAATGGATGTACAGCTGCCCTAGCAGCCAGATCAGCTGTATTGAAAACTTACTAAGAACAGTGTGTTCTCGGTCAAATCCATGTATTTGGATGTCATTAACTCTAGCGTCATCCCCTCCTTGATGTACGTTTGGAAAGTAAAGGTACCCTTACGAATCAAAGTGTTTATATGGTTTGTGCATAAACAAGTCATTTTGACTAAGGATAACCTGGCAAAACGCAACTGGGTGGGTTCTTCTAGGTGTAGTTTTTGCGACCATAACGAAAATATCAAACACCTCTTTCTTGATTGTCCGTTGGCTAAGATTCTGTGGCGGTCGATTCATATTGTGTTTAATATTAATCAGCCCACCTCTATCAACATGTTATTTGGAACATGGCTTGATGGGGTTGATTCCGATACTGCGAGGCACATTCGTGTTGGCGTTTGTGCTTTATTTTGGGCAGTCTGGAACTGCAGAAATGATTTAATTTTTAACAGATCAACGAACATTCACTTTTTGCAGGTTATCTTCAGGGCCACGGCGTTCATCCGTATGTGGTCGCCACTCACTTCGACGGAGGCCAGAGAGCGTTTGGTTACTGCGTCTACCCGATGGGAGATGGTAGATCGGGATATTTTCAACCGGTTTGGATGGCGGTCATGTAATAGGATAGGCATGTAGTGCTCCTATTTTATTTGCCAGCCGGTTGTGGCTTTTGGTTTTAGCTCTTATGAGCTTTTGTTTATTTTCGCACTTCGAGACTTGGAGACTTGTTGCTGGATTACTGTTTTAATAATATGAGCCGTATGCATCTATCTCATGCAGAGGTTGGGGTAAAACCCCTTTTCAAAAAAAAAACCCAACAACACATACGTGCATGCATGCGTATGCTACTAGTGTCTGCTTGGACAAGGGCTGAACACGTATGTACGTACGGTGGCCAAGAGACAAAGACAGAGTTATCTAGTCTAGTCTAGAGATGAAACCGGAAAGCGCTGATCGAACTACGTACTACTAGTTCGAACCGGGCTGCGCACGCATGCAGCTCCTTTCCGGATTTTGCTCTTACACCGACACGTGCGCAACACGGCAAAAGTATTAGGAACTCACACTGTGGAGTACTCTACGTGCAGCTAGCTATAGCTATTTCCCGACAAGGAACAGAGTTACTGGTTTCCAGCTAGTTTGAATTTGCCGCCCTTTTCCAAACTCCCATGCAAAAGCGCCGCCGACGCCTACGTGTTTCGCCGTCGACGCCGCATTCTCCCGCCCCGCTCCTCCCTGCTGGAACAAGGTCAAATATAGAAGATTAATAATTGTTGGAACTTGAAGTTGTGTGGATAATTTGCTGTACAAAAAGAGAGATGGCGTGGATAATAGTAGGAGCTTGAATGCAGGCATCTGGCATCTGCTGAACTGGACCAATGCATGCATGGTGCACGATGGCATCAACGCATACGCATGCATGCACGAACAACAAGCTAGCTTAGCTGTACGGCTCATTTTGTGACTTTGTGTTGCTTCCATCTGGGGTTTTTTTTTGAAACAAGGCGAAAGATTTGCCATTTTTATTGATTAAGAAGAAGATTAGACGTAGTTCCGCCAAGCGGGAGAGTACAGATCACTCTCGCAGCATAATATTACATAAATACTTCGCACCCGCACGAGCCCAAATAGAGGCCTCATCTTTAATCTTGGCAATGACAACGGTAGTAGGGGCGGCGGTGTTGCGGAAAACCCTCGCGTTGCGTTCATTCCAAATTTCCCACGCAACAAGCATCATCAAAGTGCTACGAACCATGCGGAGTGGCCCCTTTTGTGAGCAACCATGTCCCAACAAACTTTCACCGAGAGCACGAGTCTCCAATCTGACGGATCGATAGTGTGGAGGCCAAGCCAAGTCTTGATCTTCGTCCACACTCTCACTATGAACCGACATTGGAAGAGGAGGTGAGCCGCCGTCTCCTAAACCTGCTTGCAAAGAGGGCAAAGGTTGCAGTTCCGCCATCCCCGACACTACAATCTGTGGTCGGTCCACACTCTATTCCGAATGATCAACCAAGCGCAAAATTTGCACTTGGGGGGGAGGGAGGGGTAGCTTTCCAAACGGTACTGATCATGGCAGAGGCAGTGTGGCCCTCAAACTGAGCATTGTATGCAGAAGACGTGGAGTATACCCCATCTTTAGTGAACTTCCAAAAAATTGCATCATCGACTAGGGAATAGAATGAGATTGGAGAGCGTCTCCCAAAGGATGGCGAATTGCTCAATATGCTCAAAAGTAAGGCACTGGGAGCTATCAATGTTGCGGACCCAAGCGTTGTTGTGAGACCCAAGCGAACGGAGCTTCATTTCTTCCTCGAGAGATCAAAGATCTTTGGAGCAATATCCTTGGGGCGAATACCGTCCACCCAAGATGATTCTCAGAAAGTGGCCCGGTGACCATCGCCAATGGTAACACGAGTGGCAGCGGAAAAAAGATTGCTTCTGATCGAGTCTTCATTTGTGTTGTTCTTGCATGCAGATTTTGACTTTACTTCTGCCTGCTTGATTGATGGTTAATTTGTCTACATGTAGTCTGTAGATTACTTGAGGAAACCACCGGGCTCGATATAATTACATTTTTTTAAGCTGTAGATTAATTGGTTAGGTCCCAGTTGCAACTGAGTTCATTGTGATGCTCATGAGGTGGCGGCTGCTTATTTGCTCTCCAGGTTCGGTCATACGTTTGCTTTTGCTAGCGATACAATAGTGCGCAGTCGTCAGTTGTGCGCTGACTGGCCAAAACATACTTTAGTCAACCCTTTTTCACCTTCAAAAATATATGCAGGCGCGCGTGGGCAATGCCACCACCACTAAGATCACAGCTAGCTTGTCGGTTTGGATTAAGGTGGCCTACATATTAATTAAGCATATGCATGCTACAAAAAGCATGGAATTCGTAAATTAGTAGAGTAATTAAGGTTATCCTAGTGGGTTGTATTGGGCAACTACTTTTCGTTCGATTTTGTCTGTTGTCATGCTCGCTAGCTTGTAGAGCAAACTGGAGCTAGGTGTACATAAAATGTTCATGAGGTTGGCGGTGGAAGCAACACGATTGTCCATTTACTCACTCTTGCTACCTCCTTTTTGATCGATGATGCTTCAAGATCAGAAACCATGCATTAGACATATGAATAAATTTAATTATTTTCCCGTTTTTATTTACATGGTGCCACAACTTTTACACACCCCCTTTAAAAATAAAACATAAGTTGTGCCACACAAAATATGAGATCAATTCATATTAAAAAAAATAGCAACGCGATTGGCTATTTACTCACTCTTGCTACCTCCTTTTTCATCGATGATGCTTCAAGATCAGAGACCACGCATTAGACATATGAAAAACTTTAATTATTCTCCCGTTTTAATTTACATGGTGCCACAACTTTTACACATCACCTTTAACAATAAAACATAAGTTGTGCCATAAAAAATATAAGATCAACTCGTATTAAAAAATAAATTCAAAATTTATTTATTTCGTGATAGTGACTCATATATATTACTCCCTCTGTTTCATAATATATTATGGAATGGAGGGAGTATCAGTTAATTTCATTGCCAAATATATTATCTGTTATATTGATGATTTAAATTTTAATAACAAAATACATGTTATTTTATGCTGACAGTCATTTTTCTTTCTAAAAGGGTGACAGGAGTATTAGTTAGTGTAAGAAGATTGAATATTTTAGGTTGCAGTCTTGCAGAGGTGCACTTTTGATCGGTTCCTAACATAATTGTTCATTCGAGTTGGCATTCCACAGAACTGAAGATTGAGCCAGCGCATGCCCTGCATATGTCCAGGTTACACGTACGAACATATACATCCTCCTAGCATGCTAGGAAATTAATCTACACAGACCTGAATGGTTCTAGCTTTACGTTCAAGGGATAGTATAATTTTTTTAAAAGAATTGCGGGAAGGGGACGGGTAGTATAAGTTACGCCTTAAGCGCATCTAAATCAACGTAGTACTGAAATACGTATCCGATGGCAAGATCGAGTACAAATTATTTATGTTTTGTTTTGTCGTTGTGTATGTTATTTTAAGTCGTTGGCTAGAAGCCGTAGCCAAGCTTATGGTGAGTACTCTCTACTCACCCATCCAGCTAGCCATAGTCATGTGCACACATACATACATGGATGGATAGAAGTCTCGTGGCCGCCGCATGGCATCGAATCTACATCTGCGTTCCGCTCGTATAAACAAAGAATCTCCTGCGCTTTCTACCAGCTTCTACGCGCTTGTTTATGTCACCTCGGCTAGCTCTGGTAAGTAATCATGCTTGCAAGTTGCATATTTGTTTGACCCTAGCAGTAGTAGGTAGGGGTGGTGCACAGACTACGATGTAGCACAAATTAAGACCTCTTTTGATTCATAGGATAGGATTATTATAGGAATAGGAATTTTGTAGGAAATGCGATGGCATGTATCTCAAATCCTATGAGTAAAAATAGGAAACGAGATGTCATTTGATTGACATCAAAGGAATTTTTCCATTGAGTCTAGGCTTATTTTTATTTTTCTATGAAATGTGGAGGATAGAAACCAATCCTATATAGAAATAGAAATCTATTTCTATAAACCAAAGGGCTCTAAAGAAAAAAATTCTATAAAAATTCTATCCTCTAAAATTCCTATGAAATTCCTTCAAACCAAAGAAGGCCTAAGGTACTACTCCTACTACTAACGGAGAACAATCTCCAGATAATTGTAGCTCTGGGACGACAGGACGATCATCTTCTCGATCTCCATGCACTGAGAGAAGATTGTACGAGTATGGTGCATAGGCTAGTATATCACACCATTGACCATGTGTTCCACGTCAAGTCTAGACTCTAGAGTACATACTGTACACGGGGGTACGTGGGAGAACACCCTTGAATTTAGGCGAGGGCGACCCAAGGCGGCCCCCGAAGGGACGCCTCAAGGGATTAAATTAATTCCCAAGGGCCAAAACCAGAAGCAAATCAGCCTGCCATTGTTAATTTGGTGTACCTAGCTGTCTCGTTGACGGTACGCGAGGCTAGATCGGCACCTGTCCACCTGCATGCATGCATGCAGATAGCTAGCGCCCAAAATTCCAGCTTGCTGCTTAGGGCCTCTTTGATTCGTAGGATTTTGAAAACATAGGAATAGGAAAAGTGTAGGGTTGAAGTGACATGCCCATTTAAATTCTATAGAATTAGCAATGATTGTTTGATGTCACGGAAAAAACAAAGGAATTGTAAAAAAAGGTTCGAGTGAATGTTAAATTTCCTATAAAATATAGTACAGAAGATTTCATAGGAAAAATTTCTATGGGATCTAATCCTATGAATCAAAGGATCAACGTAGAAAAAAATTCTAAGGATTTCAATCCTCCAGAAATCCTATAAAATTGGTTTGAATCAAAGAAGCCCTTAGTGTGGGTTTGCACTGTAGTACACCCTCCATAGTATAAAATCGTTTTTTACGATAATATAGCTTGAAAAACGATCTTATATTATGGGATAAAGGAAGTAGCAAGTACTGTTTGGAGGTCAAATACTGCACCATTTGCTCTTGGTGCATTACTTGGTTTGGTTTATTATATCCTTTCTTCGAAATTTTAGGTGTGAGAGATTGTGCAAACTTTAGTTTACAAAGTTGGTTGGTTGTGTTTTTTCTCCCACCGATTGATGATCCAAATGCATCATGTGTTTCGATGAGATTTGTGCTCTTGCACCCCCCCCCCCCCCCCCCAACCCATGCATGCATGGGCCTGGGCCTTCACTATGTTTTTTCGTCCAGTTTTCCAGAAAGGCCTTTGCTCCATACATTGTACCTGCGTTTAGCATTTGCTGGGCAGGTTCATAGCATTTGCATGCATGATACACGGTCAACATATCGTGATTGAGCGAGGATTGTCCTTGACCTTTTGAGCCTTTGAGGCATTATTATGTTTTGATCCATCAAGAATTTTAGCTCCAGTTACGACCGCCCATTCGTGCAACTTGTACAGTAACGTAGGATTGAATAAAAGATGTTAAATCCTATTGAAACAATAGTATACAAATTTTATGTTTCTATCAAAATGATGAAATAATTAAACCTTTTTTTGCCCATCTTGCGGTATTCCAAATATGGTCGGTAACTGGTTGCATGCATGGTTTTGGATCTAAATTTATGCCCCAAATATTGGTCAGTAACACAACTCTCCGTGGATACATAGAACAATACGATATTCAACAAAATAAACATGTATTTCTTTCGTTGCATCTTCAAGCACCTGCCTCTATGCACTGGACAGCCGCCAAACTTATACTCAAGTTAAGTATATGTTAAAAATGATTGAAGTGTTCATCGAACATTTAAGGGATCGTCATCTACCTTGGTGAGTGGCCTCTCTTATGCAAATTAGGCATATTGTCAAGATGACACGAGATCAATCGTGGAATAACAAGCCGGACTATATTGCTTAAGTACCTTTTGTCAAGGGAATCCGTGTGTGAAAACTAGTTACTCCACTTGCTATATATGACAGCACTGTTTGACATTGATTATTAGTTTCTCGAAGCTCATGCTTCTCTCTATTTTTTATTTTATTTTCTAGTCGAAGGATGATCGGTTCATCGATGTTGACTGTTCTCCTTCAATACGTCCATCTAGATAATATGTTATCAACTGAACATTGTATATACAATAAGGGCTTCCAAAATAGTGGGAGACCTAATTAACAATGCCCGCCCGAGTATCATGGTGCGTTAAAAATTATGAACTAAATGACGCACTCCGTGATGCCATTTCGGCTGGAGAGAGACTGATTAGTTGTACACTTCCAATATAGTAGGAGACTTTTTTGTCTGGTATCAACACGTATGCAAATGTTGTTCACTGCACATACACACACATACGTACGTTTGTTTTCCATGCTGATGAGAATCCGTGTTTGCTTCTCACCAACTTATACGAGATCTGTCTATTATATAGTTTGTATTACTTCCTCCGTCCGAAAAAATTTATCCCTCAAATGAAATCGAGAGGGAGGGGGGGCAAGGTCAGGAGATTTCCATGGCATTTGTTCGGTTTCATACTGCCATGGGATGCTACTGGTCCTGCGGATTGGGATTTTTTTGGCTATTTCTGATACTTGAGTGTAAAAACTAAAATTTTGAACTAACTTTGGTTTCCTAGTATTGATGAACAAATTAGTTAACAAAATCACTCGTTTGATTCAGAAGTTCGGTACTTGGTTAATATGCCCACCCCTGGCTTGGGCTTGTTTTGAGTAAAATATGTACTCCCTCTGTCCGGTGAAGATTGTACATTTGGGTTTAACATTTGTCCACAAAAGAGTATAGTTTTATCTTCCCAATGCACTTTCAAGTAGAAAAATAAATATTTTTATCTCATCAAATGGTAACCAAGATCAATAACATTCTATACATGGTCTTCTTAATTTTTTAATGCACTTAGCTCATTGGCGGCTGGTAAATTAAAGAGAAGAGAGTTGGTGGCTTGCACCTTTTCAATACATTTTTTACTTCACATTATAATTTGTTGTAAAAAATTTATTTATACGTTTTTACCGGATGGAGGGAGTATACCTAATCAAATACAGTAATCCATTTCTCACAAGACGGATGGGACAAGCAGACTCTTGATCCATGGACTCTCTTATCTGATCTATTTTACTCTATCTATATATTCAGAGACACCACGCCACACCACACCAGTGGCTAGTCCCTTTCCCTGTCTGTCCTCCATGTCTATGTACACAAATCATATTGTACATAAAAGCAAGAAGAAAAGAAAATATACATATACGTGGCATATAGCTGGGTCGGGTGGTACCCGGGGGAGGTGGTGTGCCCTAGGAGGAAGACCGTGCCGCATGGGGGTTGCCTGCTTGGCTTCAGGTGGCTAGGCCGGATGCATCAACGTGGCAGCTCCTGCCACGCGCACGCCCACGGAAACACCTGTACCTACCTACCTGTCCCACTGTCTGCCTGTGGGATCTACTGTCACTGACTTCTCTGCACTTTTTTATCAACAAGATTAGACACGTCACCCCTAGTTTAGTTTTAACTATAATCTTAGATAATTAATTAAAGTACGTCGATCCATCACCTAGCTTAGATATATACTTTATGCTTCTCAAGGAAAATGCGACAAACTAGTTTATGGATCACCATGTACGACTACTGATCGATCTGCCACCGCTTTGCGCCTATAAAGTGGGAACCTAAGTACCGAATTTGGTAGCATTGGTAGTGCCATAAATGTGTGACCACGCTAGACACATATGCAATTCTGTTAATTTGTAATGTAGCGTGCGTTCCATGCATCCAACATCTTGCAATGCCATGGCGCCACCTCGCTTGCCCGCGGATTAGATATTGTATACGGCTATACGCTACCGTGTTCTTTAGCTGGCCGTGGCCCCAAACCCAGTCTGCGTATATTTCCTGCTTGATTGCATCACTGCATGCGTATTTCTCCTATATATACTTCGTATTACAGAAAACTGATTAAGTGGGCATGCATGCATGCCACGCTACTCGTCTCTCTCTCTTTTTCTCTACGTACGTATACGTATGTAGTCTTTAGGTATGGGGTTTATCCTCACCGGCAGCTAGCTAGCGCTCACATTAACACTGTTAATCATACAGTCAAGTTATTTAATTAAGCAATTTGGTGGCTTGCTCTAGTGCCGATATTGTTTACTAGACACGCGCATCACTCGGCTCACAGCAACAGATAGAATCTAGTGAGACGCCCCAAGGTGGCAACTGGCAACCCATGCATGAGCATCTTTGTGGTCCGGATCTTTTTTTTTTACTCATTGTGGTCCGAAATAATCATTCCACATTTGACCGGGTCACGTTTACTTGGGTCAACTCTTTCGTCTCGCTTATATCCGTCATTATCACATAACTACTACTAATTAGGAGCTGCAGGTATACTTAACATACAGTGATCACTAATCAAGGAGATGTCTGTTCCTGTCCAAGTCACTGCTACCGATCGAACACCAATGCATCAAGCAGTCACTGTCCTCCTAGTTTTTTCCCTTTAATTAATTTCTCTCTTGTTTCTTCTGGACAACGAGACGTTGATCGTTTTACTTGTTTTATTCTTGCGTGGTGCATGTGTACGTGTGGCAGCTGCTGTAGCGCTTGCATGTGTGTGCAAATTAAGCACAGTGCGGTAGCCAGTTGCTCTGGCTAGCTAGCTAGTTGCATGCGTACACTTGACCTGCCGTAGACACCAGGTCACACGCTGCGCCACTCGATCCTTCAGGTCGACCTGGCCATATACAATTTACGTTTTTGCATATACATGTCTACGCGCCGAGCGTCTATATGTACGTATTGCAGATGTGCGGGTGACGTCTACATACTCATTGAAGGAGTGCTCGTATGTCCACGTGCAAACCATGGTAGGAATGAGCGATCTTTTCTTTTCAGTTTCTATATACTATAGGTTACTACGAATTAATTAGTAACGTTAATCTGACACCATGTATCAATTATCAAGCACTATATTACCCTTCGGTTGCACCATATGTATATATATAGCCTGATCGGCTTGGATAACTCTGCGTGGACTCTACACTAACCATTCTCGATCTTTTTCCAAATTTGGAGCCGTAGTGTGTTATCTACATCATCTATCCATAAGTGTTGGATCAACTAGGATGAGTGTAGCCGGAGAGCCAAGCGTTCTTGGGTTGACTCTGGATAATGATAAAGGTAGTTTGTATCATTCCACCAGGAACCAATCACCGCGTTGGAAGTCAGATGTGTTCTATTAAAGTGGATTATTCTCCTGGTGATAAGAGACGTACCTATGATGCATGTGGTGATTTTGTAAATCTTGAGGCTCAGCAGTTCCGGTTCATGAGTAGTGTTATTCAAGCATGAGTGCATGTTGTCTGCGTGTACATTGCACTCGGCATTTCTCACAAAATTTTGTTGGATGTAATCATGTTAACTAGTCGTAGATCGTATCATGTCCATGGGATCAAACCCCTTTAATAACTAGATGGTACCCTGGAATTGTGCCGGAAATCGGTTGCAATATACTTTCGTGATATTTGATTATTTGGAACATGGATGTGTGGGTGAATAATATGAAAACTAAACTAATGACACATATAATTTATTTTATTAAATTGTTGTGATGGACCTTTTCTCATGCATGTTAAGGACACATATCCGCATGTTAACAGAAATAAGTTAGTGGGGCTAACTATTTAGATATAACCCTGAAAAAAACTATTTAGATATAGAAGGTGTATTATCTTCATTTTGTGCGTAAACTAAGGTGTATTATCATGTTAATAATATGAGTTAATCAGGTATCAATTGCTAAAGCGTCCATTCTGCATGTTCACTGTTTAGCATTGTAGTAACGAGTTGGCGTACTGAGGGCCGGGTCGGAATTGACCAGATGTCGACCATCCGAAGTGGAACATGAGGGCGTGGCACACTGGTCATGTTGGTCGGTTGACATTTTCCCAGTTGTCACTGTCATTATCCACTGAGATTATCAGCTAGAGGAATGTGCTTTGGTAGCAACCAGGGGCAACCGGTCAAGTGGCAGTAGTGTACTGTCTAAATGCTCATACACCTCCTGCGTGCTCCGGTCAACGCCTTTTTATATGTATCTTGCCATTCTTTTTATTTTGCTTTGTGTTCTGAGTGGGGCTGTTACTACTTTTGCATCAGCATCTGATGGAAAAGGTTCCGTGGATAATTGGAACCACGTTGGAGGAGTACTAGCATGCATCTTGTTGCTAGCTAGTTAAGCTTGGTGTTAACAAACTTAAACATGGGGATCGTGACTAGTTAAATACTCTATGTTAGCGTGACACGTTGCCATCAACGTACTTTATAGTGCTCCTGCATTCTGGTGTTATGTTAGTAGATTGCAGCTAGATAACATAGTTAAGCCCACTACTTTGTGGATGGCTGACGCCTGCACTTACATGTTACTGTTGTCGGCGAATGAAACTACACATTACTTAATTTGCTCACGGCCGGTTTTATTAATTTGGGATACCCTGATCTTAAACTTGGCGATAACTAACGAATTGTAGCGCATGCACTATCTTGTGCTGAGTCCAAAAGAGCAATAAAAAGGCCTTTATATTTAAAAGAAAATAATATGCAGAAATACTAGTATATAGGACACGTTTTGTGCATTATTCACTGGATTTTTGGAGTCATGATACGTACTCTACGTATACGACTCATTAGTCTCCTGCAAATTGGCTTACACAAATAATGATTTAATGGAAATGACTTCACCTTTGGTAAGCTACTTCGGAAATTCGAAAAGTTGTATTTCAGCGATGGAGATGTGTCGAGCTCGGGTGAAGAGGGGTCCGTTACTTTTTCATTTGGTGGTTGTTCTGATGGTGCCGGAGGCAGGTGATGGTGTTGGAGTCAAGCTCAGAGGAGTTGTCAGATTGTGAATTTTTTTTCTTAGCAAATGGTTCCTTGTGCAAAGGTTAGTGTTTTGACGTCTTTTCAGTTTTATTAGGCCGGTGTCTCTACATGGCTTGTCATTGATCTTTTTATTATATGAATGAGAGATGTGTTACATTAAAAATATTAATAATAAATAAAGTCTTTGTTTTCATTCCCACGTGCATGCATGCTTAATTGTATGTAATGATGATGGGATTACTACTCCTGGCCTCGAGGAAAACATGCATGCAAGAGAAGAGAAGAGACAAGCCGTACGTGACCCAGGCATGGTGAGCCGGCGTGACACGAAGCAGAGACGGCTCCCGTTGAACTGCGGTTGAATCGCGTGGTACGACACGGCTTTGGCGGTGGCCGCCGACGGCGACGGTGACCTCATCTCCCTGCCGCCAGTTGCACCTATATACGTACGCACGTCATGCTCCGTACTTCCACGCGCGCGCGCGTGCACATGTGTGTATTTATCGATCACTACAACAATACGTACGTACACGTATATGTATATATTCAAGACGATCGACGTCGATCGCGGGGGTTCCCTAGCCAGCATGGCGGGCGTCAACCTCGTGAGGTCACTCACAACTTGACCATGCAAGATCACGACACGCCACGAGCGGCGCGCGTCTACTTGTCGACCGATGCGTACCTGACCTGTCAAGTGTTTTGTGTCCGCGCTGCCGTGGCTGTCTCGAGATAACCGCTTCGGATATATCCCATGTGGCCGTGGGTCCTCCTCTCCTTCTCTTCTGTCGTCTTCTTCTTCCCGCAGTGATCAGCCCAAATATCTCGGTATATATATTTTTCTTTCATGCCAACAATGAACGCACACATACACTGATACACCATAGGCCTATGAGCATCTTCAAGTTACCGAGACAACAAAATTTGAGATTGTCAAAGTCATCAGTTATAGGCGTTTCGTAGTCGATGGAAAGGACTTCTCCTACGAAACGAGCATCGCCGAGAAATTCAGAAAAATATGATTCTCTATGCCAAGTATAGGACTCAAACTTGGGTTGGCCATCACAAAAAAAACGTAACCATCTAAGGTACGTTGAAAGCGTCTCTACATGTATATTGACCTTGACACAACAAAGATTTTTGTGTTGTATCGATTCAGGTTTTCCTTTATCACACCCATAAACCATGTACAGTATAGATAGCTAGCCCTTCGTGACTTGAAGAGGTGCTCCAAACAGAATGGAACTGAACAGTAAATTAGCAATGCTAATAAGTTGGTTTATTTGGAGATATATTGTGAGAACGTAGTATTCAATACACATTAGGAATCTTGTTACTAAAGAAAAAAAATCAGTAAATGAGAAATAAGCCTGCTCCCCAAGATACTGGTGGCCACAGATATTCTGACAACTAAGGGGTAGGACATTTTAAGGGGAATTGATTGTGCATTGCGATCATCTCATAAGCATTACATATTTGTTTAATTTTAATATGAAAAAAGGATTAATTCAATCCTCATCTTTTGGAAAGGGCTAAAACCCTAAACCTTGCCAATTGACCAAAATACCCTTTTAAAATCGTAAATATTTTGGCAACGGCCTCATATTCATTATGTGGGTAAAAAAATGTTGTTTGCAAGGACTAAATTTGCATTTTTTTTTCTTAAGCGATAAACCCTATCAAAAAAGGTAATGTGGTCAAAAGGGTAGATTCTGATCAATTTAAATTAAAAGCCTTTCACAATTTGAAATCTCTAGAAATTCTAGATATAGTCTTCAACTAATATTTGGGAGCTACCAAAATTATTTAACAGTTATAGGGCTAGTTTATCCCCTACCTACAATTCAACCCTTTCTAATAATCATAATGGGTTTATTCTCCTAATAAATATATTAATAATCATTAAAGAGATATTTTTTTATCCATCCAAGTTTGTCTTTGTCACATGTCTGCATGATGTACTGTATAGATACCCAGCCTTTCGTGACTTGAACAGGTGCTCCAAAGAAAATGGAACTGAATAGTTCATTACCCTTGCTAATAAGTTGGTTATTTATTTGGTCTCCCCTGAAATTTGGGAGCTCCCAAAATTATTTCAGAGCTACCAAAATAATTCTATATTTATAGGACCAGTTTATACTCTACCTATAGTTCAACCCTTTTCAATAATTAAATTGGGTTTATTCACATAATAAATATATTAATAATCCCTAAAAGAGATGTTTTTTCTACCGATACAGGTTTGTCTTTCTAACACGTATGCACCATGTACTGTGTAGATAGATAGCCCACTGTGACTGTAAGAGGACCTCCAAAGAAATGGAATTGAACGGTTCATTACCTATGCTAATAAGTTGGTTATTTATTTCGTGCTATATTTTGAGGTCATAGTATTAAAATCACATTAAGAATCTAGTTACAGAAGAAAAAAAGTAAATGAGAAATAACCCTGATCCCCAAGATAGCGGGGGGCACATATATTGTAACTGGTCAGTGGTATGCTATATTATTACGAATTGATTGTTCCTTATGATCATCTCATAAGCATCCTATTTATATACCTTTAAGGATAAATTAAACCCTCATCTATTGCAAAGGACTAAAACCCTAAATCTAGTCAATTTACTAAATTACCCTTTCCAAATCCTAAATATTTTGGCAATGGCCTCATATTCATTATGCGGGTCCTGACAAAAATTGATGGTTTGCAAGGACATAATTTGGATATTCTTTTATACCATAAACCCTATTAAAATGCAATATTTAAAGAGGATGGATTTTGATCTATTTAAATTAAGGGACTCTCACATCATCAAATCTCGAAACTCTAGATATAATCCTCCACTAATATTTTGGAGCTACCAAAAAATATTTCACAATTATAGGACCAGTTTATCCCCAACCTATGGTTCAACCCTTTTAATAATTAAAATGCATTTATTCTCCTAATAAAAATATTATAAATCCTTAAAATAGATACTTTTCGTATCAATACATGTTTGTATTTCTCGCAGGTATGCACAATGTAGTGTATAGATAGCTAGCCCTTCGTGACTTAAAGAGGTGCTCCAAAGGAAACGGAACGGAACAGTTCATTTCCTATGCTAATAAGTTGGTTATCTATTTGGTGCTATACTATGAGGTCACAGTATTAAACTCAAATCGAGAATCTTGTTACATAAGAAAAACAGTAAATGAGATAATATCTTTGATCCCCAAGATAGTGGGCACCACGGATATTGTAACAACTCAAGTGCGCAGAACATTTTATTAGGAATTGATTATGCATTATGATCATATCATAAGCATCATATTTCTTTAATTTTATTATGAAAATAAGGATTAATTCAACCTTATCTTTTGAGAAGTACTAAAACCCTAAATCTTGTCAATTGACCAAAATTGCCTTTCCAAATCCTAATTTTTCTTTGGCAAATGGCCTCATATTCATCATGTGCATCCTCCCATTTTTTATGGTTTGCAAGGACTTAATTTGAATTTTTTTAACCTTAAACGCTATTAAAAATGCAATATTTTAAAAAGGATATTTTTGTTTTTTTAATTAAGGGGCTTTTAGTTGGTGAAATCTCTTGAAACCCTAGATATAGTTTTCCACTAATAATTGGGAGCTACCAAAATTAGTTCACAATTATAGGACCAGTTTATCCCCTACCTACAGTTCAACCTTTTATAATTAAAATGGGTTTATTCTCCTAATAATAATTTTAATAATCCCTAAAAGAGATTTTTTTTGTATCGATACATGTTTTTCTTTATCACAAATATGCACCATGTACTGTATAGATAGCTAGCCCTTCGTGACTTGAAGAGGTGCTCCAAGAAAAATGGAACTAAACAGTTCATTACCTATGCTAGTAAGTTATTTATATATTTGGTGCTATATCATGAGGTCATAGTATTAAACTCACATTAATAATCTTGTTACGAAAGACAAAAAAGTATGTAAATGTGAAATAACCATATCTTATTATTGTGGGAGCATAGATATGAGGTGATTTTGGCTGATTATTGCGATCAATATAATCCAGTGCATCTTCGCGGAATTTTTAGTGACGCAACTGCTCCGCCCGTGGACAAGTTGATTCACTTGAACCAGTCAACATTCATCAACAGCTGTTTCATTCACGATGGTGTGTTTGTGTTGGATGAAGTGATCTATGATGTTAAAGTGGAACACCTGAAGGGTGTGTTTCTCAAATTGTGACTAGCCTACCTGTAGATTGGTTGAGGCTGATCCAATCTTGGTTTTCCATCCAATCTAGGCCAACTAGCTCCCGCTTAAAATCAAGATCTTCGTGTGGTGGTTCATCCATCACAGGTTTCCGTCAGGCATAGAGTTTGTTAAGCAACATGGCTAAGGCAATAACCTTTTCCTTACTCGAGGTGTTCCCAACACAGGGACACAATTTTTTTCATTTGTGTTGTCCAGTTTGGCAGTACTCGTGGGCTATTTTCGTGAGGCTATGGCGACACAGAGGCTGCCCTCATACCCGGGCATTCCTTTGCCATTCGAGATGGCTTTTCAGTAGGAGGAGGCGACTCCTTTAGGTTTGTTTCACCGTGATGGAATGCACTGTTTTGAACACTCGTATCAAGTTAGTTATTGAATGAGTGACCTTTGTGCATGATTCTGACTTGTTTAAACCGATGGCTTGTATGTAGTAATGGAACAAGCATTCTAAGCAAAAGGATAGTAGTATGCTTGATGCCATAATGGGGCACTCCACGGCCACCTGGTGTCTCGCTTCAACTTCCTAGCCTCTTGTTCCGCGGCTAGGCGGTTTATCTTTCGTTGTGTTTTTGGCCCTAGCAGACTATATATATATATATATATATATATATATATATATATATATATATATAGGGTCGCGCTATTCCTCACCTATATATATACGCGTTATTCGTCACCCTGGGTGAGGCATAGTTATTCTTCACCCCCCACCCCTCTATTTTACCATCAATGCACCGTAAATTTACGTTCCCTAAGTTTTGTCTTATTTCCGACGCAAAAAGGGACCGTAAGAAAATATATAATCGCCGTAAAAAATATTTTATGTTATGTAAAATTACAAATATAAAAACATAGTCTAAAATACACATAAACTGCAAATTTTCTTGTCTTATGACCTATATTTTTATTTTCTTATGTCAAATTTTACGTAGTGAATCAATAGGAATGTAACTATTTGAATTTGAAATGTAATTTAATTATGAAATGATCGCAAGATTACCTCGGGTGAAGAATAACTTATTCTGCACCCTGGTTGATGAATAGTAACACTATATATATAGTGTTTTCACGTATATAAGAGTACAAATGTATAAAGGAAATATATATATATATATATATATACATATATATATATATATTTCCTTTATACATTTGTACTCTTGTACTTGTTTTGAAAAGTTCGCTTTATCTGTAATGCATGGCGAAAGCTTGATTTATGTGAAATAATCAATGAATATTATTAAGCAAATTTGATTATGAAACCTCGCAAAAGCAACAACTTGAACAATGTAAAAGGTACCGCACCTTTCCTGTGACTGTCACTCATGGACTGGCTATCAGCACTTGTATAGTTGCAAGTGTTGTACAACGTACGTGGATCGGATGAGCACAAGAACGGAGTTTTCATGCGTTATGACGGGCGGTGGCTTAAGCTGCGCGGCAGTTCAACCGGACAAACGTACGCCGGCCGCCGTGCCATGCCATGCAACCAAAAAGCGTGTCTTGCTTCTGACAAGGACTGCGCAAAGGAAAAAACAAATGGTTCTAGTGCCAACGTGAAAATACGTGAGTTCGGCCGCTCCCCCGCTCCCTAGGGTTCCCCGCCGCCGCCGCCGGCTCCCCCGCGCGGAGCCGCCGCCGCGGCGGCTGGAGCCCGCCGCCGCCGCCAGCCCCCTCCTTCCCCCGTTCCCCTTCTCCCCCCCCCTCCTCGCCCCTGTACCCCCGCGCCGCCTCCCCGAGCGAGGCGGCCGGGGGCCCCGCCTCCGCGCGCCTCCAGCACCTCCCCGCGCGCATCCCTCCCCCGCCGCCGTCAGCCTGCGCCGCCGGCCCTCGGCCGCGTGATGCTGGCGGCGGTGGGCTTGCCCTTCCCCGCGCGCGGTCCTCCCCTGCTCGGGCGGTGATGGCCGGCGGCGGTGTGCTTCGGCCGGTGGCGGTTCGGCGTCCGGGTGTGGAGGCCGGCGGTGCTCGCCTTGGTGGTGCCGCCTCTTGGCGGCGGGGTGGTCCGGTGGTGCTGGCCGGCCGGGGGCCGTCCCCGGTCCAGATCTGGGCCCGTAGGGTTCCTTCTGGGTCCGTGCGGGTCGGTTCCGGCGCAACTGCAACGCTCTCTGTATGAGGAGGCTGGGGAGCGGCTTGGACTGGGTCAGCGACGCCGGCGGCGTACCAGCTGCTGCGCGGAGGCGGGAGCTGTCCGGGCCTTTGAGGGCCCGGCCGGGCCTGTGGGGCCACGGGCCCGATAGGCTCCTGCCATGGCGTCCGGTCGGCTACCGTCGTGGACGGTGGAGGTGGGGCCCTCCCGTATGCCGATGGTGCTGTTGCTCTAGTCCCGGCTCCTCTTCTCCGTTGTGCAGACCATCTTCGCGGTGCTGTGGTGAGACAGCGTGGGAAGCTTCGTGTTCGTGTTGGCGTAGGGTGGTGGTCGGTCTGGTGGCGAGCTCCGGAGTGCCTGAGGGAGAGGCTGGGATCGGGAGAAATCTTTGTTGGCTTGGCCGACACCGACGTGGTGGCGCATGAGGGTGCCGCCGGACCTTCTTGAAGGGCGTCGGGGCTACCCTTCCTCTCTCCTCGCCGTGTACCGGGGGAAACCCTTGGCAGCAGCGTCGTCATCGTCGCGTCCCTTCTTGGAGGTGTTGTTGGGTACAGGCACTTCGGAGTCTCGGACCTTGGTGGGTGATCTCCGGTGGACGCAGCGGTCACGAGGCTTCGTCGTTTTTGTCGATCCGCCGTTATCGGCATTTGTTTCTTTTCTTTTTTCTCTTTCTTTTTTTTTGGGCGTGTTTGTGCTGCTTCCGCCCCAGCCCCTATCGTCGGTTGTATCGGTTGGTTGCTTTGTAATACAAAGCGGGGGAAACCCTTTTTCGTCAACGTGAAAATACTTACGTATTTCTCAGTCTAGGTGTAAGAAATAGAAAACCCACTATTTATTTTGCAGAAATATCCATCAGTAGAAGATATTTCTCTTCTTTCTATAGCAAAAGATCGGACTTTACTGGTTTGCTTTTTTTTACGAGAACATTTTCGATCTATTCATCTTCAATCACGACAGTACAATGAACATCTGAAATAATAAAAAAAATGCATCTAGATCCGTAGACCACCTAGCGACGACTACAAGCACTGAAGTGAGCCGAAGGTGCGCCGTCTTCATCGCCCCTCCCTCAGCGGAGCCAGGCAAAACTTATTGTAATAGACAGTCGGGAAGTCGTTTTGTTAAGGCCTTATTGGACCAGCGCAGCAGAACAGCAACCGTCGCCGTTGAAGTGTACCGTAGATCGAAAGGATCCAACTTGAAGACACACGAACATAGACGAACTACGATCAGATCCGAGCAAATCCACCAAGAACAGATCCGTCGGAGACGCACCTTCACATGCCCACCGACGACGCTAGACGCACCACCGAGACGAGGGCTAGGAGGGGAGAATCTTATTCCACCTTCAGAGAGCCGCCATTGTCTCGTCTTCCTGAGCACTACACAGACCCTAACAAAACTCGAATGACATCTAAAACGGAGCCCTCCAGATGGCATATAAATTCATTCAAAAAACAATGCTTTGTAAATTTGATCAAGTATAATAACAAATCAATATCATTATATCCATCATTAGATATATTTTGATAATATATTTATTCAATATTGTAGTTATTGCTATTTTTATCTATATATTTGGTCAAACTAATTAGAATGGCAAAACCAAAAAAATATATAGCCGAAGATGAGAAAGATAACTAAAAAGCAATTTCCTTGTGCAGTGCCTGACCGCCTGTTGGGAAAAGAATATCAAGGCCGTCGGAGGCCATGCGCTATTTGGCACATGAGAGATGCGCATGCATGATGTATTCACTCACACAAGACACAAAGACACAAGAGACAAGCAGGGGCGATAATTGGTGGCCTCTGCCCAGGGTCCGGGAGAAGGTGTAGATATTTCGGGCATAGGGACTCAATCTTTTTCAAGGATAAGACGCACACACGCATCATATGGGACGCCTTTCTACGTGTCGCGTCCATCACCTTCCATGGATGGATCGCACCAGCAGCGGGCGGCCGCCAGCAGCTAATCTGGCTAGCCAGGACAAGCAAGGGGGAAAAGAGAGAGAGAGAGGCACATTGTTCACGCCATGGCTGGAGTTGGACGGTCGTCGATGGAACCACCCACAGTTGCAGCCGGGCGAAACACCCAACCCAACCGGTGGAGCGGTTGTTTTCATCAAGCAGAAAGAAACCTTTTCCCGTTCCTTTCCGGCGCCGATCCATCGGATCGGCTGGCTGATTCCTGTCCGCGCCGACCGCCGAGCGCGTGCCGTATCTATTTCCTCCCCACGGAACGTCGAAATCTAGCGAGAGGACGTGGAGCTCCCGCATTGCAGCAAGAGGACGCCGAGCGCGTGCCGTATCTATTTCGCTTCCACCAGCTCTCGCCGGAAGAGGACGTGGAGCTCCCGCGTTGCGTTAAGAAAAGAAGAAGAGACTGCGCCTAATCCTACCTGAAACCAGACAGCCGCCTGCCGTGCCGTCTATTTCGAGAGCCAGCGTATGTGCGAGTAGGGGTAGACGGAGTTTGGTCGTGCCGAACATGCATGCATGGCCGCAACTGGGCTGGCGCAGCAGAAGAAGTTTCTGGAACGCTAGGGCTGGAAAAGATATCGCTTCCAATGAGTCTGTCTGTCTAGCCATCTAGATGTTTGTCCGTGTGTCTCTCTCTGGCCGCTGCAAGTGCGGAGAGCCAACATGGACAGGGGTTAAAAGGTTGACGCCGAAATCCCCTTGGAAGGCAGGAGGTTGACGGAGTCTTCCAGAACCCTCCTCCTCACAACTGTCTGCTGTCCGAACCTTCTTTTCTTCTTCGCGGCTCCGCATCGTCATCTCATGACTCACTTACTTGGCCACTCGGCACACGCTTCTTCTTTCTGGCGTGCCTGAGTTAGGACAGAAAAGGAGTCTTCTCCGCTGCCAGGATTAGTTTGTGTTTCTCCTCCTTTCCTTGGTGAAATGCTCACGGGGATGCATGCGGCCAAGAAATGACTTTTCGGGACCAGGGAATTGCTAGAGGGAGAAGCAGTTGGACAATCTGATTGTCTTGCTTCTTTGTTGGCAGAGAAGGAAGAGCAACTCAACTTCTTATGCAGCTCAACAGTGTCTTCTTCCCGGCTGCTTCTTGATTTCTACGAGGACATGGGAAATAAAAGCTGATTTTTCTTTCCTTGAATGCCAAGATTTTCTTTATTAAAGAAAGATTATTCATGGACTTTGCATCAAGATGATCATGTAGACATATTACTAAACAAAAGTAGCCGTCAAGTACTTAGGTCGATACAAATCTGCACAAGCACTCATAATAAAATAAAAATTGTCACAACTGGCAAAAATAGGACCGCCATCCAAACCGGTTGTAAGTTTCCCGTACAACTGAACGGTTGCACCCATAAGTCATATGCCCCTTGGCTTCCTCATGGCTGAGTAACGACCATGGACGGATCCAACGCGGTAGGTGACCTGCAAAAAAATTGTGATGCTTTGTTTGTTAAAAATCACGACATTTTGATAGTTCCATATAGTCCAAATTAATGCACACACTCCGACTTGAATATGCGCCGCTGTTTTAGACTCTACCCCATTTAGCCACGTCCCAAATAAAGCGACAATGCTACTAGGAGGGCTGACATTAAAAGATACATGTAATGTACACCATAGTAATTTGGATAGTGGGCATTTGAGAAAAAGATGTTGGATAGGCTCATCTTCATCACAGAAACAATACCGTTTACTACCTTCTCAAATACGCTTTGTCAAGTTGTCCCTAGTCAAAATAACTTTCTTGTGAACAAACCACATTTAAAGGCACCTTAATTTTTCAAATGTGAAGCCACTTTGGGATTGGCTTAGTTTTTATCACCTTGAATGCCAAGATGATTTTGTCTTTTGATGCACTAATCGGTGGAGAGAGCAGTGACGGCTGTTGGGTTACCTGCTTCATTAGCTCAGTGTAGATTCCAGGAACGTGTGAGGCCGGGTGATTTTTTGTGCACGCTAGTGTTTGCTGTGTGCATGTTATTTATCCAGAGGTCAGGTGTACGCTCATTTTGTTTGTATCTTCTTGGCTTCATTTCGATTCAACAAATTCGACTTTTGTGAAGATAATTTGTTAGGGTTTGTGCCGTAATCAGGAAGACCAGACAATGGCAACTTTCTGAAGATGGAATAAGATTCTTCCGGCCCAGCCTCTATCCCGGGGGTGCTTCTAGCATCGTCAGACGGCATGTAGAGGTGTGTCAGCGGCGGATCTTGTGAGATCCTGTCGGGCATTTGTCTTTGGTGGATCTGTTTGGATTGGGTCTTCGTTCGACTACATCTGTGTGTCTGCAGATTGGATCATTCCGATCTACACTTCTCTTCACCGGCGATGGTTGTTGTTCCGGTGCGTTGGTTTTATGGGGCCTTACTACAATGGCAAAAATATTTTACCGGCTCCGAGGAGGGAGGAACGATGACAGCAACGCCTTTGGCTCGCTCCAGTGTTTGTAGTCGGTGGTTTATGGAATTGGATGTATATTTTTTTTACTTTTGGTGTTCTTTATACTATCTTGACAGCTGATGAATAGGTCGAAAGATTTCTCGCAAAAGAAGGGAGATTTACAACACAATAAAACCCTTAAAATTACAGTGAAATCTCCATGTTTGGATCACAGACCAATTATGATTGGAAGGTTGAGTTCAATTCACCACAACTCTTGCTTTTCACATGCAAATTCACCCCCCCCCCCCCCCCAAAAAAGATTGAATGGAGGACGGTGGTCTCCAATCATCAATTCGCCTCAAACCGAAGGCAGGCATCTGAATCAATTCTCCCCAAATTGAAGGAGAAGGAGACAGACACCACCAAACAAACAAAAAGATGAGCAGCCCCACAGATTGTGTGTGGTGTAGGGGCGAAAGCAAGCAAAAGGCAAAGAAAAAAAAGGCAACCAAGCAAAAGGCAAAGGCAAAGGCCGGTGTTTTAATGTGGCACCAACCTTGCTATGCAAATAATGCGGCCGCACGCAGGAACAGGAACAGGAACAACAAGCCAACAGAAACCCCACAAGCCGACACACACGCCCGGATTTATCTGATGAGCACACCAGTTCAGTGAAAACAAAGAGACTTACTGAGTACAAAGATAAGTAAGGGATGCGGCGTTTCTGCACCCAGGCGCAGATGCTCTTTGTCTGAATAGTAAAATCGTTTAAATAGCATAAAAATTCAAAAAAATTGAATTTTTTTGGTGCAATATGGTCGAATGTGTGATGCCTGTGCTAAATTTGGTAGAGTTTTTACATTCGAGTAGCTCGTGGTAAAAAACTCAATTTTCAGGCTTGTGAGAAAGTTTGAAAAAACACAATTTTCATACCTGATTTTTTTTGGCGGGCGAGCTCCTCCAATGTTGTATGCCCACGGATTTTCGCACGCACCTCGCGCACTCAAGCATCTTGCGTCCAAAAAGGTTTCAGGTTTTTTTTATTTTTTTACGATTTAATTTAATTTAGTTTTACTGTTCACCGATATAGATGAGCCCGAGCTCCGAGTTGAATTATCGGTGAGCAAGACAATTCAGTCAGACATGATAGAAAGAGAGAGGGGCGTTTGGTGAGCAGAGCAGAGCACATAGACACATTGGAAGGAAGATGAACATGATCAAGCTTTACTATATGACATGACAGTGATCATGAGGAGTATATATACACAGCAGAGAAAAGGAATTGAGTCCCCAACAGCACCTCAGTTGCAGGAGTCACTCCAGCTCCAGCACAACTGGGTGGTTCAATTCCCCTCTCTTGTCTCTCTCTCTCTCTCTCTAGAAGAACAGAATCCAGCTGAGCTCTCAGCACCCTGTACACCCACAGTGCCAGAGCTTCAAGCTCTCTCCCTCCCTAAACTCCACTAGTATTACTACCCTAACTGATTTACCATTTACTAATATGGGTAAAAGGTGAAAAGGTAAAAAAAAAGTGACCAAAAAACCAAGTGATGAAGAGAGAGTGATGGTGTGTAACCGCCGCTAACTGTATCCATGCCTTGGGGCAACCGCTTCCGGGGACCTCCTGTGTGGCTCCCTCTGGAAAAGCTTTTCCCTCCACATTTCTGCTCGTCCTCTGCTTCTCTGCCTCCGAGAAGCTCGGAGTGATGAGAGCGAGAGGGCCAATGGCGGGGGCAGGTGTGGCCAAAGAACCAAGGAATCGATTAGTGCTGGGCGTCGAGGTCGGCGGCGCCGATGAATGTGCCGTGGAAGCCGTAGGGGACGCGGGACGGCAGCTGCACGGTGGCCTCGAGCCGCATGTCGGCCGCGTTCACGACCAGGAGCTCGGATGTGCCGGCGGCCTCGTCGCGCACGAAGGACAGCACGTAGCCGTCGTCCTCGGCGCCGGGGCGGGCGTGCTCGCCGTCCATGGGCACGAAGCACGGCTCGCCGCCGAACCGGCCCTCGCCGTACTCGAACTTGGTGAGCTCGCCGGTCACCAGGTCCACCTTGGCGAACCCGGACACCTTGGGCCACGGCTCGGCCACGGCCAGGTAGGCGTACCTCGTCTTCCGGCCCAGCATGTTGCGGTTCACCATGCCCACCTCGAGGTTCACCTGGCTCTCCAGCGGCAGGATGTCCGCCGCGTGGACTCGCCGGTGCGCGTGTTGAGCCGGATCTCGGTGAGCACGCTCTCGAGGTGGTCGTCCGTGTCGTTGAAGATGGAGTCGGCGGGGGTCATGCAGGAGCCGATCACCACCACCTCGTCCGTCTCCGGCTCCTCCCACGAGTTCCAGAGGTGGAAGCAGAAGCAGTCGGGCACGTCCACCCACATCATCTCCGACGAGTCCTTGGCGTACTTGGGGAGGACGCCGAAGCGGGAGGTCTTCTCCTTGTCGAGCATCACCGGCGAGCCGCCGCGGAACATCTCGGCGAGCTTGAACACCATCTGGTGGTCGGGCACGACGACGAAGTTCTCGGTGATGGCGAAGTCGTGGATCATGGTGGGTTGGTCGAGCTCGATCTCGACGTCGGCGGACTTGGTGCCGTCGGCGTGGAAGTAGAAGTACTTGAGGTACGGCTTCTTGATGACATCGTAGCTGAGCGCGAAGAGCTCGCCGGAGACGGGGTCGAGCTTGGGGTGCGC
Organism: Triticum aestivum; assembly: GCF_018294505.1. Taxonomy (NCBI): domain Eukaryota; kingdom Viridiplantae; phylum Streptophyta; class Magnoliopsida; order Poales; family Poaceae; genus Triticum; species Triticum aestivum. The sequence goes on along the minus strand of NC_057806.1, from coordinate 29,450,557 downwards.
GATCATGGCGCAGTCGAGCTGGCCGTCGAAGTCGTAGCGGCCGACGGTCTCGAGGTCGCCGCCGGCGGTGACGCGGACCTGGTACGGGAGGTCGTCCTCGGACATGGCGAGGAGGCGGCCGTTGAAGTAGACGAGGCCGGCGTTGGCGACGCCGGTGCCGTGGGACGGGTCGACGAGGCCGCAGGCGCCGCGCGCGTAGAACAGAGCCAGCCTCGCGATGCCAGAGTGGCCGTGGAGCTCGCCGATGGTCTTAGGGAAAATGGGCCTCCCGACGGCGCGCTCCTGGGAGAGGCGGGCCGTCTCGGTGTAGCGGCAGGCGTAGGACTCGGCGGCGCCGTTGCGGATGCGGATGGCGTGCACCATGCCGTCGCCGTCGAAGAGGTGGTGCCCCGCCGTGGGCTCGAAGCAGGGGTTGGCGCCGTTGCGGGCGTAGACGCCGTTGATGAAGGGCGGGATGCGGCCGGAGACCGGGAGCGCGCGCACGGGGGCCTGCTCGCCGACGGGGGCGAAGTTGCCGGCGATCTGCACGGCGGGGTCGGCGGTGCGCGGCAGCGCGTGGGGCCGCTCCAGGACATTGTGGATGAACCCCTCCTCGAAGGCGTCGAGCGCCGCGGCCGCCGCGCGCTGGAAGAAGTTGAGGCCGCCCTTGCTCTGCCCGTCCTTGCTGCTCCCCTGCTTCTGCGGCGAGGCAATGGCAGGCGGCGCGGACTGCTCGTACCCGGGGACCTTCCTGGTGGAGGGCGATGGCAGGTACGCCGGCGGGCGGGCCGTGCTGGTGGAGGCGGCGATCAGCACCGAGTCGGCCGCCGCGGCGGCCGCGCGGGGCGCGAACCGGACGGAGCTGGTGCCCCGTCGGCGCCCATTTTGGCGCTGTATCGAGGAAGAGGAGGAGGCAAGGGGCTGCGCGGACAGAGTCTGCATCGCTGGTCCTCGGAAGAAGAAGAAGGAGAAGAAGGCGGGAGTCCGGCCGGTTCGATTCGATTCGATGCTCCGGCGAGCGCGGATGATTGGCGTTCGGGTGAGAGGGGAGAGGAAGTGAGGGAGTGAGATGAGATGGGGAAGGGTGGGAGTGGGAGAGCTATATTTATAGAGTTTGGGAGGGGGGGAGGCGGGACAGGGGAGGGGAGGGGAGGAGCAGGGGGGGAGTGTTGAAACGGCCCAAGGTGAGTGGCAGGAGACCACGTGGTGCCTCACTCCCCATTTCAGTCACGACCGCGTTCCCTTTGGAAAAAAAATTTATGAGACCAGGTCTCACGGTTAGTAGGTAAAACCCGCCCTGATGCATGATACGTGGTATTTATAAATCCCAAAGCATCTAATCTTTCCTCTCTTAATTTCAAGTGAAGGGTGAGGTAGATGTTTTCTGATTTATGAATGTCACGTGTCATTCATCAAGATGAGTCTCGTATGAGACCTATTCTCATAGAATTCTTTCCCGTTCCCTTCCCTTCCCCTCCTCTCCACTCTTCTTTTCTTTCTTTTTCTTCTTGTCTCCTTTCTTTTTTCTTCCTCTGCCTATGTACGTATGCTCATGTGGGGGCAATTTGGGGATTTCCCACCACGCGCCTACTACTAGTACTTGTGTTGTGTCTCGTGTTGCTGCGAGAGCATTTCTCACGAGTGCTCTCAACCAATCGCATGCTGCCACCTCCAAAGGTACGCAATACCACACCACATCCTATTCTCTTTGATTATTTCCGTTAGTGATTTCTATCTCCAGTTTATATTTCGCACGTTTCGTTGTGGCAAACAAACTTCATCAATACGCTCGCAAATTTCAATCCTTTCAGTCATATTTAATTAATTTAAGGTACATTCCACACACATTGCACATGATTTTCATTTTTTTTCTTAATTTTCTAAACAATTTTTAAAAAAATTATCACACTTTGACTTTAAAAAAAATTATTATTGTATAGTACCTAACACAAATTTCATATAGTTAAAATATTTTTACTTAATATTTCAGCAAAACTAAAAATAAATTCAACAACATTTCATATAGCCTCACCATGATTCTCCAAAATAATATTTCAAAGAAATTACTGTTGTCCTAATTTTTTATAAGATCATTTCCCCCTGAATATTCTTTTATTTTACCAACACAAAAATAGCAGTATTTTTAGAACATAAATTGATAAAAAAATTCATTTTTTTAAAACTTACATAATTCACAAACATTGACCAAAATTTAAAACCTTTTACTATTTTTTCTATCAGAAAAATTTACGAGGGTGCCAATTTTTCATTACTTGGACATATTTACATATGCAATTTAAATGTTTCCATGGTTCTTTCAATTATTTCAATCATATGTGAATAAAATTATAAATGTTAGAAAACTATTTCACATATTTTTCAATTATTTCCATAAATTTTTCAATTGACGCTTCTATAAATTGATCAATACTATAGAATTTTTCTATCAAATATAAAAACATTTTATATAGGCATATTTTTCTACTTAATATAGTTTCAAATATATTTAGAAATTACACACACATATCTATTATTTGAGTATTATTTCAAAATATTTTAAGAAATATAACACAAACATTAAACATACATTTTAATTATTTGTGGCACGTTTCAATGAAGCCAACCATAATTAAAAAATGTGAGACTTTTTAATTTCTCATGGAAATGTGAATTATTTGTAGTACTCTTTTTTGTACTCCCTCGGTAAATTAATATAAGAGTGTTTAGATCACTATAGTGATCTAAACACTCTTATATTAGTTTACAGAGGGAGTAGTTTTTTTTATAAATAATGAGATATTCCTCTTGATATTTACCAAGTTGTGTTCGACATGTCGATATACACATTCTAGTTCATTTCAAAATTTCCGTGAGATAAATATGTGTTTAATCCTGTTTACACTTGCATGAATTCTAATGTCCGGTGACATGGTCCTCGGCAATTCTCTATTGCATGCGTAACTGTAAAACCATCTTTAATAGAAATATTACATTGTTAAATGCTAGCATAATAGTCAGCTTTACCCAAGAGGTAAGTAATATTCAAAAAATTCTTGTAAGTTAAATGGTCTATTTGAGGTTTTTTTTTTGCTTTGAAATTGCTTGAAATTAGATTTATTTTCCTATGGGTCCAAACAACACATGTATTTCACTTGGATTTCAACCTAGATAGAGATTTTCACTTGAGGGGGAGAGAGGGGGCAACTCGAATGTAAGAAAACTGTGTGAAACAATGATGCTACTATTATTTTCCCGAGGATAAATGATTTTGGATATTTCTTACAATGCATTGTAAGAATCATTTAGGAGACTGGTGTGTACATGCTGGGAATGCGATGGTGAGTACATGCTGGGAATGCGAGTAGGGGCACTCGGACTCGGGCAGGTGCGCAGGTTTTCACAGCCTGCTGACCACGGGGCTAAGCCACGGTTCTCATTTCCCCAAAATTAGAGGCTCATGTTTGTTTGAGGGTACCCTAAAATTCCGAGTATGCAGTTGGATTTGTCTTCTTAAAATTGAAATAAATATGTGCAAATATCAAATACAAATGTTTAAACCGTATTTGGTGTAGCTTATACAAATAAACATTTTTAACGAAAATAGCAAATATGCAGGGCATATCTACATGTATGTGTGCAGAAAAAATAATATAATTCCTCTTTGTTTAGACAAGAACTTGGGCGCCCACAGTATATGCTTAGATTTATGGGATGCACACAGCCAAATATACCTGCTTGGGGCTTGGCTGTATTGAAAACATGTCGATGTTAGTACTTTTGGTTGAAAACTTTATTTTGCATTGCTGTCTATATCGTCAGATGCAGACATTCATAAATGAAATGGTTGCATGCTGCAACTAGGCTGCTCTCCCGTCTTGGTCCGCCCGGCCGGCCTTCGTCTCTCCTCCACACTACCTTCACCCCTACCGTTCTTTCTTCCCTAGTAGGTACACAAAATCTGTATCTATCGATTTGGCGTTTTCAGATTGTTCATTCCCGGCCATGGTCGCGTCGGTGTCGATTGAACGAGCGGCCTAGCTACGAACGTACCATTGCAGTTGCACTGCATGCACGCCACCAAACACTCGCTGCAAAAGAAGAATTCGGTCGTTAATTTGCATTATGATCTGATGCTAATCACTAGTAGTAACCACTAGTCCACACGGGATCAGAGCCCCCGCTGACCCGGAATTCCTTAACATGGGAGTATGTACTATGTGAAGTTTTCTTGGAAAAAAGTGCCCAAAGAAGGGAACATTTGCCGGACATAACTAAGTTGTCAAGAAATGATCTCTTCTGGATTCAACATGGAGAACATGTGGAGGTTTGTGAATGTGGAAAAGAAGAACCTAAGCGTCTTTGCCCTACCCCTCACTCGGCTGATGGTATCCATGAATCATACTTTCATGTTAGCACGAGAAGCACGACGCATCAGGCATGCTGGGGCTCACACCACCTTTGTTTCTACTCCAGTTGCTTGATTTCGGGGAAGAACCGGATGCATCCCCTCCATTGCCAGTCTTTACCTTAACTGTAACCAACACACATATCCAAGAATTGTGGTTTAGGTATGTTACCCAACTGTAGCCATTTGAAGCTACACACCCAACAGTTCAAGGGTTGTATTGTATCATCCATCCTTTTTTTTTCGCGGGAATACCAGCTTTAACCTTTGCATCATTTTAGGTCATCTCCGAAGATGTTCATCACCCCTCCCCCCTCCCACACTTGTCTGCGCACACATACATACGTGTGCGCGAACATTTCCTCCTTATCTGCAAACAAAGTGGTAACCAACGACTTCGCCTACTTGACTGCAAATAAGACTACCCACAATGGGAGTAACATAGGTAGTAACATCACATATTTCTAGATAAAATAGATGATATGGCAAACAATAAATGAAGGAAGAGAAGAAAGTAGTAACATAGCTAGTTACTACTAGTATGAGTAACATCACATATATCAAGGCAAGATGAGTCTATAGCGTAATAAATGAAGTATTGCATGTTATCACACATATGTTACTCCCCACTGTAGAGGTAGTAACAAAGACTAGTAACATACGCATGTTACTACTCTATGTTGCTACCCATTATGGCTAGTCTAAATGGTTGTAGATAAGCAATCAAAGCCAATCCAATGGACCAGACTTTAATCAATCTTTTCTACTCCTCCCGTGCCATAATTCCTGTCGCAGTTTTAGTTTTTTTTAAATGGAGACAAAAACTTTGCCTCATCCATTAATTAACAAGAATAAGAGTGTTCTTTTGTAGGAAAACTTTCGATCTATTAATTATCAATCGTGGGAGTACAATGAACACTAGAAATAGTTAAAATTACATCTAGATCCGCAAACCACCTAACAACCACCACAAGCATTGACGCAAGCTGAAGGCGCGCCTCCATCACCCATCCCTCGCCGGAGCCGGGTAAACTTGTTATAATAGACAGTCAAAAAATCATCATGCTAACACCAGATAAGATCAGCGCACCAGAACAATAATCACCACCGATGAAGAGAAGTGTAGATCGAAAGTATCCAACCTGAAGACAAAGACAACCACCGACCGAATCATGTGAGATCGGCTGGAGACACACCTCTACACGCCCTTTGATGATTCTAGACGCACCACCAGGACATGGGCTAGGTGCGGAGAAATTTATCCTAGCTTCAGAAAGCCGCCTCCATCTTGTCTTCCTGAGCAGAACACAAACCATAGGAAAAAAACATGTAAAAATGAAGCCCTAACGGCTGCAAGGGTCGGGATCCATCGTGTTCACATAGCTCTAAGGCCATAAGAGAAGAAGCGGATCGGCGGCGCCACCGACGGGATGCAGAAATCCTAGCCGCCTTTTTTGCTTGAAGAAGAGGTGAATAGGTAAATCACTTCAAGGCCAGGTTATTCTCCACAGAAGAAGAGAGTTGCCAAGTTAATTTTTGACAAAACAGACGAAAACTGTCACGACCATGCTCAAAAGCACGACCCCATCCACATCCACATGTGAACTACTCCCAAACCGTGGAGCCACCAACACATTACTACCGAAACCCGCAACATATGGGTCGCAGTATCGCAAAAAAAAAAAAGCAATCGACTCAATACAACTCGAGGAAAACACATGACAAAAACCACTCACAATACCGAGCATAAATCTGCAACTCAGAAAGCCGAGAACCATCCATCATGGAACCATTTGGGCGTCCCCTCTAGCGCCATCCTTCTTGCTTTTGCTTTTGCTCCTGCAAGGTTTCTTATTTACAGAAGTTGATCCGTAAATGAAGATGGCTCCCTGCATCGGTCGATAATTCTTTGTCGTGCTGGCTTAAGCCTTTCCATTTGGTGGCGGTGAGCTCTTGCCCATGGACAGCCTCCAACAATGGAAAGAAACAGAGAGAACAGAAAGGCTTGACCATGGTTGTGATGGGGACTGCCGCTTGTGGTGCAGCGCAGCACGTGGGATGTGCCTGCCTTCCAATTTGATGCCACTCACACAGACACGGAGAAGACCGACCCGAGCCACCGCCCACGCTTTGCTCTCTTTTTGACGTGGTCCGCGAGATAAAAAATTCTTCCAAAACCTGTACGTGTGTAACAGAGATTATTACTCCTCGTACGCCATACGTGTCTCTCGTCTAGCAGTCGGTGAAATATGCACTGGTATAAAATGCTGACTCGGCTTCCGCCAACTGTCAGTTAAAATGACAGCACCCACAGCAACACTACCAGGCGTGCAAGTTAGAACTGCAGTCCATTTCATTTTCATCACACGTATGTACTCCAGTACACATTTAATTAGCTTTTATCTAATTAAAATATTAGTGTGCATCAAATCTGATGTAATGTGCCCAATTTTGGCAACCTAGCAGTCATTAGTAATATACTCTTAGTGTCTTGATAATTTTATATTCACCGCAGCTTAAGAAGATCTTTCCGTGATCTTGTAGTCAGGTCGCCTGTAAACAGCAGTGTCATTAAACTAATGACGATGACGTGCACTCATGCCACCTAAGTTACTCCACCTTGGGGAACAAAGGGGCAGCTGTCTCGCTCTGATTCGCTGCAGAGTACTTTTCCGCCCAACTGACTGGCCCCACCGGTACACGTGTCCGATCCTGGCTTGCTTCACTAGATTGATCTCCAAGTTCTAAACTATACTGGTAACGGTGATTGTCCTCAAATCCTTAATTATTCTGGTCGTTTGGTCCGTCTCGAAAGATAGGAGCAAAAGAGTGTTCGGCAAGATACACACCCCGACTCAGCGTATCTTGGATCGAATTAAGGCGGAAGCACAGCAATGGGTCATCGCAAGAAATCATAGATTTAGCATTCCTGGAGTGCTTATAACTCAATAAACTATGGTGCAAAAAATATAAAGCATTGTTTTTGTCGTTGCCAAGCACCGCAATTTATATGTAAAATTTGAAGATTACACGTGTTAGATTCACAAACAATTTTTACATGTAAAATTTGAAGATTACACGTGTTAGATTCACAAACAATTTTTACATATCCGATTCCCTTGATCACTGGATATATTGCAAGAGTCAAGAAAAAATTTGGGAGCTGTAGGTCGGTGTTATCACGCTACAGCAATATGTATATATAACCCCACATTATCCCACTTTATGATGCAGTTCCTGATTACCAGACTGATTAGGTTAATTTACAGGATACCTTTTTGAACGAGTCTTTTGGACGGTGCAACTTTTCCTGCTTTGTGCTCCGGCACGGCATCAGATGAGTCATTTTCCACACAAATCTAGTTCCGGGACAGCAACTACTACGTATACACCTACTTAGTTAAGCATATCTTCCCAACCTCAGATGGCGAAAGCTAGAAACCGTGTATGACTGAGTTGCACCAGGTGTTTAATTTGGATGATATACATGTATGATGCCTTGAATAATTCACTTTCTTTCGCGGAGAGATAGTGAGTATATGGACTAGAAATTAATCTGCAGATGCCGCTCCTGCTGTGTTGATCCACGGTTTTAGTTTGCCGATGTGATAATTCAGATATTTTTACATGATATTTTCATGGTTGCGTCTTTCAGCATTGCGATCGATTATGACGAAGATGGTAACATTGTGATCGGCTCCTGGTCAATAGAGTGGTAATCTAACGTGCGAGTCTATATCTTTGCCTCACTAAGATGAAGTTGTTTTAGTTTTTTTTACGATAGTTTTAGTTTCTACTATATCTTCGCCTCACTAGGATGAAGTTGTTTTAGTTTTTTTTTGCGGATAGTTTTAGTTTCTACTATATCTTCGCCTCATGTGGATCAAGTTGTTTTAGATTCTATTTTTTCGGATCTCATATTTCATCCATTTTGTGATCTTGTTCTTCTTCCTTGGCCAACAACAATGGAGCGTGCCTGCGTTGACAGAGGCTTTCTGAATACTATGCTATGTAGTTTTACTTTTCACATTGAGTGGTTTATACAACTTTTCAAAAGCTTCAAGTTTATCAGTGACTTTGAAAAAATTAATGTAGTTTTTATGTATGTTTACCAGTTATTCAAGTTTATCAACTTCTGAAATACTTCAAGTTTACCAATTATTTATGTATGTTTAAGCTTTCTCCTTAAGCTGCTATCCTATATACCTAAATAGTTGATCCCCACTGACTTCAATTCTCTCAACATGCAACTATGCCACCATGCATGTGAAAACACATTAAAATGCACTATGCATACTACTCATATTCAGTGTCTACTAACTCTACTTCTTGGCACATGCACCTGTGCCACCTCACCATGCCACCATCAAGGGAAAAATACCCATATCAATATGCACTATGCATGCTACTCATATCAAGAAATATTCTACAATTACAAAATAATCAAATACAATAAAGTATATGTAATTTAGTTTCAATTCACATATTGTTAGTCTAAATACAAATGTTTCTTACTCTCAATTCTTACTAAAATAATGGCGATTAACTCCAGCAACAACGCGCAGGGTATCATCTCTACTTTTATTATCTATTTTATCATCTTTATTTTAGTGTTAAACTGACAAATAAAGATCGAAAGTTTAAGTACACACATGAACCATTCACTATGGGGCATCGACACCAAAAGATCAAAACCAATTGACATCTTTCCATTGTTGAGCTAAATTAACTGTACATGTTCCTTCTATCTCTCCTGTTTGGTTTCCAGGGAAAAAAAGCAGTTGACATTTTCATTAGGAACAATGGTTGGAGCACATTCGAGTGATCCTACGTATGTCAACCAACGTGCACCCAACATTTATTTCGCGGGTGTAAAAGGCACTCAAAAGAACCACTTTAGTAGAATGAAAGTGGCAGTCAAATGAACAGCAAATTTATACGGCAGTGGCAAGAGCACTTCGTGACCTCACTAGGGACACGTGGCAGTGCCTAGTATGAGCACCAATCATATGTCGCCACGCATTAGCTGTTGGGAGTATTGATATTCTCCGTGTGAACTAGCTCGTTCCCACTCGTTAACCACTTAACCAACTTGTCAGGTACAAATTTTGGATGCTCAAGAGACACAATTATTTTGTTTTTTGTGAGATCCTCAAGAGACACTATTAATAACCGATTTCTTTAGGGAAACAGTAGGATTCTGCTGCGCATTTTCATTGATTTTCAAAAAAATAAGGTAAATTAGTAACCATTTACGCCATACTTTTTGGATCATTTAGAGCCGAACTTGGTGTTCATTTTAAGGACAATTAACTAGATTAATTCACATTTGACACCTCTTCCAATCTAGAAGGAGATATTGGTGCAAATAATCATGGTCAATTTACATATATGTGCGTGTGGGTGCGTTACGTGCTAGTTTCGCTTTCGCATCACCCATCACATCTCTAAAAAAATTTTGCTTGGGAACCTGGCAATTAGCGGCCGTCGAGGCCCTGACACGTGCATTCAGATGTTTACGTGGCCCATGCATGGCTTCATCGACAAGTGCAGTTCACCTGATCATCAGCTAAGTGCCAACAATTATGCTGACTAGCTAGCAATATATAGTGCCTCACGACGCAAGTATGTCCTACCTATACATAAAGGGGAACAGTGTTCCTCTACCAACTTTAACATGCGAATTGTCAAAATATTGGGCTACTAGCTAGCAACAGTGCCGTCATATATAACACGTCGCTGGAGCATGTCGTTTGCCTTGTTTTGTTTCGTCATATATGCCTGATTGATAGGTGTGTAGTAATGTTCGTTCAGTGATAGTGTAGCAGTTGGTGTCTACTTATATATGAGATGGCATTTCACACAATGCTGATATTTCAGAAAAGTTAACCATAGCAACTGATAGGCAACTATAGGTGTTGGTTCGTATTTTATTTAAATGACGAAAAATACTTGCCTTTTGCCTGAGTTTGGACAGGTTCCAGATTTTTAGAGTCTTCTTTTAAATTGCATACTCTGGTGGTATGACCTGTGCATACCTAGAGGACAACATCTTAGACCAACTCCAACGCATGACCCTAAATGCACGTCCATTTTGTGTGGATTCTGTCCCTTTGGATCGGCAAAACGGACACACATGTCCGGTTTGGGCCGTTCGCTGGTCGATGCACCCAACGCATGGCCGTTCCCAGATCTACACTTAAAAAAGGGCATTGCAACTTAAAAAAATAGAAAAAGTCACTGCAAAATAGCTTAAAACATAAATATATAACAAACTTAATTAAACGGTCCATGAGAGTTACGACCCGCATGTAGTACTTAAGTTAAAATTAAATATAAAAGGTAGACCTGCCGCCGATACTGAGTTGTCTTCAGGCGCCACCATCCTCCTTCTCGTCGCCCCTGGTCAGATCGATGTAGGGAGGCGGCGTCCAGAGGTGGGATGGCGGCCCCCAAAAAGGGGTGGCGTCCTTTGCAGGCTGCGGCGGCGGTGGTGGTGACCACGGCTCCCATGCCGCTTGTGGCGCTAGTGGCGGCGGTGATGACTGGCTGCATGGCACCATGGTCGTCCACAACTACGACTGCCCGTACAACGACTGGTTCCACATCGGGGTGGGCGGCCGGTCCTCCATCGCCTCCTCCATCACCTTCTCCTTTACCTCCTGCTTCACATCCAGCTCCGGCATGTAGACGTCTCCGGCGACCAATAGCGCCAGCATCTCCTCCAGCCCCTCCCACTGTGCCTCCTGGCTCCGCTTGAACTCCTTATTGGAGTCTCCATGACGACCCACACCAGCCGCTCCTCCTCCTCCTCGTTCTTCATGGTGCACTAAAAAAACATTTTCGTGATGATACGTGTTTGTCACAGTAGGCCTCGTTTTCTGTCATGCATGTACATCCATGATGATTTTATGATAGAATCAAGATAGTCATACATGTGCTGTCGTAGAAGTGTTCCATGACAATACTTAAATTATCATCACGGAAGTGACCACTTCCATGACAATAAATGGCGCGTCTTGGAAGTGTTTTCGTCAAAGGTAACCGACATGTGGCATCCACCGTAACGGGTCACCGTTAAGCTATCGGGTCCTGTTTTGAATCCGATAACCCGTTAAGAACAACGGCCAATAGAGATTTTTCATGTGTAAAATTCTCATTGGCTAAAGGAACCACGTGTCAGCTCCGCGTTGGGACAAATGTCATTTAGCGAATGGACAGGACGCGCCTATGATACTCAACACGTGGCTCGGCCCAACAGTGGTCCATTTAGGTTAAAAGGCTGGCCCATTTGACTTGGTCAAAAGGTAGCGGACCGGGCACGAAAAGCCTATTAACGGCATGTTTGCATATAGCCCATTTACAGTCCGCTAACTCGTGGCCCGTTATGGCCTATCCAAATTAGGCCCAGTAGCGTCATCTGGGCCCTCCAATATGATTCCAACCCGTTGTAACTTCCGGCACATGTCTGGCTCATGACGTCTTTCGGCCCATATGATGCCCTTTGTAACTCAGGGCCCTTTAACGGCCCATGGTGAAACTGGCCCATAGTGAACAGTAAATCACTTTATACCCATTAACGACCCATTATTCTGTTGGGCCGTTTTCATCCCGTGTTACCTTTCGGCCCTCTAAGGGGTCATTTATTCTTGGGCTAATTTCTAGCATGCGATTACTTACGGTCTGTTACAGGCCTGTTGCACTGATGAGACAAATTCAGCTCGTGGTTACAGTCAGCCAATTTCTAGCCCGTTAGTCTAATGGGCTGTTTTCATAGCGTCATCTAATACAACCCATTAATGACTTGTTATGCCCGTCGATAGAATTAAGCCAGTTATACATACCGGCCTATTAACGACCGGTTATAGTTGGCACATAAACAGACGATTCCCATTCTAGACCTTTTACGGCTCACATTGCGGACCGCTATTGGCCCACAAATAGTACGGTCCATGTTTGACCAATTGATCATATGGCTCGTGGAAGGCCCATGGATCATATGAACCGTAGGAGGCTCATGGTCGCTACAGTAGGCTGCAATATCGTGGTTACAACTATCCGTATGTTTCCCATGGTTATTGCGGCCTAGTTCTAAATAAAAAGGTTACCGCGGAAAAAGAACTATAGTGACTACAAAAAAAACAAGACAATAAGAAAATAAATAAGCAAGCAACTTACGCTAGGCTATTACGACTATTACAAATACTACATCCACTGGACATCAAAGTTTACCACCAGAGCAAATATAGTGAACAAAGCAGCATATTACATACACTGGGCGTCTAAATTGGGCACCAGTGCAAAGAAACACGACAGCAAAACAAGTCCAAAACTGAAACCACTTCAGAAGAGCTCAGGAAATGATATCCTGGGTACCCACAATGCTGGCAGGAAGCTTAGCAAGCTTATTAGATTTTTCTTGTTTGGCGCTAAAATCCTCCAACGCTTGCTGTTGCACCAGAAAGCATGCATCTGAATTCTGTAAGGACTTCCTCAGTCCTTTGGCTTCTTGCCGCAGCACAAATGACTGATGCGTTTAGCTTGTATAGTTGAGACTCAAGAAGCCGAAGTGATTCAAGCAGCGATTTCGAAGAGCTTGTGCCAGCGGTAGTGGCTAGTAACTCGAACACTACATCAAGGCGGGACTTTGGGGTTGTCTCACTGTCTACAAGATAGTTTTTATCACCTTTCTTGGAGACCAACAGGGTTGTCTCACTATCTTGAACCTTATCTGCATTACTTTCTCTACCATTGCATAATGGGGTGCTCTTCTCCAATATCCTGTCTGCATTCTATAAGAGAAACAAGTAGACACATCACAAGTTTAGCATGTAGTATATGAAACACATTTTGGTAAACTAGTTCAGTAGTCAGGTGGACATGATAACAACATGAAACGAACATATATCTATGTACTATGGTCACTGTGTTTTCTATATCATTCTAGTTTATATTGTCAAATCAAGATAGAGACACAGTTCAAATCATATCTTTTTGAGACACAGCAGCATAGACAGAATATAAGTGTGGGAAACTACACAACACTAACAACACTTGTAATGTGCATGACATGAGAACATAACTGTTTATATAACTAAAACTGAAATCAACATAGAGTAAGAAGTTAGAACAACAATCCAGTTAAAGAAATAGGTTTAAAACATACTTGTTGCGCCATTGGAGTTTCAATTGGATCCTTCAAATTCGAAATTAGTTGGTATGAGTAAATATAGTGATCAAGAGCAAAGGAGTATGCACCATAGCTACGAAATTTGACCTGAGAACAATGGCTCTTTTGCTTTAAACGTTGAGTTTGGGTTCGCTGTGGTGGTCTTCGTACTTTGGGCACTGTAGTTGCCTTACTAACTGGTTGTGTGGGGGTACTCTATGGTGGACATGGTGCTGTGCCAACTAGAAGTGGATTACTATCTGCTGGGGTTGGAGTTAGATGGGTGTAGCTGGTTCTCTGTGCAGCGGTGTAGGTGTACAATCTCGAAGAGTCTCAATTATGTGTGGTGGGGCTAGTTTGTGGGACAATACAACCATGGTTCTGTTGGTGAACGCAATATTTAAAAAAATCCTACGATCACGCAAGATCTATCTAGGTGATGCATAGCAACGAGAGGGGAGAGTGTGTCCATGTACCCTCATAGACCGAAAGCGGAAGCTTTTAGTAACGTGGTTGATGTAGTCGAACGTCTTCGCGATTCAACCGATCCAAGCACCTTATGTATGGCACCTTCGTGTTCAGCACATGTTCAGCTCGATGATGTTCCTCGAGCTCTTGATCTAGTTGAGGACGAGGGAGAGTTTCGTCAGCACGATGGCGTATTGACGCTGATGATGAAGTTACCAGGTAAGGCTTCTCCTAAGCACTACAACGATATGACAGAGGTGTGTAACTGTGGAGGGGGGCACCGCGCATGGCTAAGAGAAGACTTGGTGTGCCTTTGGGGTGCCCGCTCCCACGTATATAAAGGAGGGAGGAGAGGAGGCCGACCATAGGAGGGCACGCGCCATAGGGGAGTGCGCGCCATAGGGGAGTCCAACTAGGATTGCCAATCCTAATTGGAGTCCCCTTCCTTTCCAAGAGAGGGAGAGAGAGGGAAGGAGGAAGAAGGGAGAAGGAAAGAGGGGGCGCCGCCCCCTCCCTAGTCCAATTCGGACTGGCCATGGGGGGGCCTCCCTTGTGGCCCTCCTCTCCTTTCCACTAAGGCCCATGAACTCCCCCCCCCGGGGGGGGGGGGGGTGTTCGGTAACCCCCGGTACTCCGAAACTCATCTGAAACGACCCGAACCATTTCGGTGTCCGAATGTAACCTTCCAATATATGAATCTTCACCTCTCAACCATTTCGAGACTCCTTGTCATGTCCGTAATTTCATCCGGGACTCCGAACAAACTTCAGTCATCAAATCACATAACTCATAATACGAATCGTCATCAAACATTAAGCGTGCGGACCCTACGGGTTCGGGAACTATGTAGACATGACCGAGACACATCTCCGGTCAATAACAAATAGTGGAACCTGGATTCTCATATTGTCTCATACATATTCTACGAAGATCTTTATCGGTCAAACCGCATAACAACATACGTTGTTCTCTTTGTCATCGGTATGTTACTTGCCTGAGATTCGATCGTCGCTATCATCATATCTAGTTCAATCTCGTCACCGGCAAGTCTCTTTACTTGTTCCGTAATGCATCATCCCATAACTAACTCATTAGTCACATTGCTTGCAAAGCTCATAGTGATGTGCATTACCGAGAGGGCCCAGAGATACCTCTCCGATACATGGAGTGACAAATCCTAATCTCGATCTATGCTAACTCAACAAACACCATCAGAGACACCTGTAGAGCATCTTTATAATCACCCAGTTACGTTGTGACATTTGATAGCACACAAGGTGTTCCTCCGGTATTCGGGAGTTGCATAATCTCATAGTCAGAGGAACATGTATAAGCCATGAAGAAAGCAATAGAAATAAAACTAAAAGATCATAATGCTAAGCTAACGGATGGGTATTGTCCATCACATCATTCCCTAATGATGTGATCCCGTTCATCAAATGACAACACATGTCTATGGTTAGGAAACTTAACCATCTTTGATTAACGAGCTACTCAAGTAGAGGCTTACTAGGGACACTCAGTTTGTCTATGTATTCACACATGCACTATGTTTCCGGTTAATAAAATTCTAGCATGAATAATAAAAAGTTATCATGATATAAGGAAATATAAATAACAACTTTATTATTGCCTTTAGGGCATACAGTCTCCCACTTGCACTAGAGTCAATAATCTAGATTACATAGTAATGATTCTAACACCCATGGAGTCTTGGTGCTGATCATGTTTTGCTCGTGAGAGAGGCTTAGTCAACGGGTTTGTAACATTCAGATACGTATGTATCTTGCAAATCTCTATGTCTCCCTCCGTGACTTGATCACAGATGGAATTGAAGCGTCTCTTGATGTGCTTGGTACTCTTGTGAAATCTGGATTCCTTTGCCAAGGCAATTGCACTAGTATTGTCACAAAAGATTTTCATTAGACCCGATGCACTAGGTATTACACCTAGATCGGATATGAACTCCTTCATCCAGACTCCTTCATTTGCTGCTTCCCAAGCAGCTATGTACTCCGCTTCACACGTAGATCCCGCCATGACGCTCTCCTTGGAACTGCACCTACTGACAACTCCTCCATTCAATATAAATACGTATTCGGTTTGTGACTTAGAGTCATCCGGATCAGTGTCAAATCTTGCATCGACGTAACCATTTACGACGAGCTCTTTGTCACCTCCATAAACGAGAAACATATCCTTAGTCCTTTTGAGGTATTTTAGGATGTTCTTGACCGCTGTCCAGTGATCCATTCCTGGATTACTTTGGTACCTCCCTGATAAACTAATAGCAAGGCACACATCAGGTCTGGTACACAGCATTGCATACATGATAGAACCTATGGCTGAGGCATAGGGAATGACTTTCATTTTCTCTCTATCTTCTATAGTGGTCGGGCATTGAGTCTAACTCAACTTCACACCTTGTAACAGAGGCAAGAACCCTTTCTTTGACTGATCCATTTTGAACTTCTTCAAAACTTTATCAAGGTATGTGCTCTGTGAAAGTCCAATTAAGCGTCTTGATCTATCTGTATAGATCTTGATGCCCAATATGTAAGCAGCTTCATCGAGGTCTTTTTTGTAGTTTTCTTTTATAAACTAAACTAGTGATAAAACAAGAAACTAAAAGATTTAATTGCAAGATCTAAAGATATACCTTCAAGTGCTAACCTCCTCGGCAACGGCGCCAGAAAAGAGCTTGATGTGTACTACACAACCTTCTTGTTGTAGACGTTGTTGGGCCTCCAAGTGCAGAGGTTTGTAGGACAGTAGAAAATTTCCCTCAAGTTGATGACCTAATTAAGGTTTATCAATCCGTGGGAGGCGTAGGATGAAGATGGTCTCTCTCAAACAACCCTGCAACCAACTAACAAAGAGTCTCTTCTGTCCCCAACACACCCAATACAATGGTAAACTGTATAGGTTCACTAGTTCGGCGAAGAGATGGTGATACAAGTGCAATATGGATGGTAGATAAAGGTTTTTGTAATCTGAAAATATAAAAACAGTAAGGTAACTAATGATAAAAGTGAGCACAAACGGTATTGCAATGTGTTGAAACAAGGCCTAGGGTTCATACTTTCACTAGTGCAAGTCCTCTCAACAATAATAACATAATTGGATCATATAACTATCCCTCAACATGCAACAAAGAGTCACTCCAAAGTCACTAATAGCGGAGAACAAATGAAGAGATTATGGTAGGGTACGAAACCACCTCAACGTTATCCTTTCTGATCGATCTATTCAAGAGTCCGTAGTAAAATAACATGAAGCTATTCTTTCCGTTCGATCTATCATAGAGTTCGTACTAGAATAACACCTTAAGACACAAATCAACCAAAACCCTAATGTCACCTAGATACTCCAATGTCACCTCAAGTATCTGTGGGTATGATTATACGATATGCATCACACAATCTCAGATTCATCTATTCAACCAACACAAAGAACTTCAAAGAGTGCCCCAAAGTTTCTACCGGAGAGTCAAGATGAAAACGTGTGCCAACCCCTATTCATAAGTTCACGAGGTCACGTAACTCGCAAGTTGATCACCAAAACATACATCAAGTGGATCACATGATATCCCATTGTCACCACAGATAAGCACGTGCAAGACATACATCAAGTGTTCTCAAATCCTTAAAGACTCAATCCGATAAGATAACTTCAAAGGGAAAACTCAATCCATTACAAGAGAGTAGAGGGGAAGAAACATCATAAGATCCAACTATAATAGCAAAGCTCGCGATACATCAAGATCATACCACCTCAAGAACACGAGAGAGAGAGAGAGAGAGAGAGAGATCAATGCTACCTCTTGAGCACTGCACTGGTTTTCCCTTGAAGAGGAAAGGGTGATGCAGCAAAGTAGCGTATGTATTTCCCTCAGTTTTTGAGAACCAAGGTATCAATCCAGTAGGAGGCTACGCGCGAGTCCCTCGCACCTACACAAAACAAATAAGTCCTCGCAACCAACGCGATAAGGGGTTGTCAATCCCTACACGGTCACTTACGAGAGTGAGATCTGATAGATATGATAAGATAATATTTTTGGTATTTTTATGATAAAGATGCAAAGTAAAATAAAAGGCAATGAAAATAGCTAAGTGTTGGAAGATTAATATGATGGAAGATAGACCTGGGGGCCATAGGTTTCACTAGTGGCTTCTCTCAAGAGCATAAGTATTTTACAGTGGGTGAACAAATTACTGTTGAGCAATTGACAGAATTGAGCATAGTTATGAGAATATCTAGGTATGATCATGTATATAGGCATCACGTCCGAGACAAGTAGACCAACTCCTGCCTGCATCTACTACTATTACTCCACACATCGACCGCTATCCAACATGCATCTAGAGTATTAAGTTCATAAGAACAGAGTAACACTTTAAGCAAGATGACATTATGTAGAGGGATAAACTAATGCAATATGAAATAAACCCCATCTTGTTATCCTCGATGGCAACAATACAATACGTGCCTTGCGGCCCCTACTGTCACTGGGAAAGGACATCGCAAGATTTAACCAAAGTTAAGCACTTCTCCCATTGCAAGAAAGATCAATCTAGTAGGCAAAACCAAACTGATAATTCGAAGAGACTTGCAAAGATAACCAATCATACATAAAAGAATTCAGAAGATCCAAATATTGTTCATAGATAAACTTGATCATAAACCCACAATTCATCGGTCTCAACAAACACACTACAAAAGAAGATTACATCGAATAGATCTCCACGAGAGAGGGGGAGAACATTGTATTGAGATCCAAAAAGAGAGAAGAAGCCATCTAGCTAATAACTATGGACCCGAAGGTCTGAGGTAAACTACTAACACATCATCGGAGAGGCTATGGTGTTGATGTAGAAGCCCTCCGTGATCGATGCCCCCTCCGGCGGAGCTCCGAAACAGGCCCCAAGATGGGATCTCGTGGATAAAGCAAGTTACGGCGGTGGAATTAGGGGTTTGGCTCCGTTTTTGATCGTTTGGGGGTACGTAGGTATATATAGGAGGAAGGAGTACGTCGATGGAGCAACATGGGGCCCACGAGGGTGGAGGGCACACCTCGGGGGGGAGGGGGTAGGCGCGCCCCTACCTCGTGGCTTCCCTGTTGGTTGCTTGACGTAGGGTCCAAGTCTCCTGGATCATGCTCGTTCCGAAAATCACGTTCCCGAAGGTTTCATTCCGTTTGGACCCCATTTGATATTCTTTTTCTGCGAAACTCTGAAATAGGCAAAAAAACAACAATTCTGGGCTGGGCCTCCGGTTAATAGGTTAGTCCCAAAAATAATATAAAAGTGAATAATAAAGCCCAATAATGTCCAAAATAGAAGATAATATAGCATGGAGCAATCAGAAATTATAGATACGTTGGAGACGTATCAAGCATCCCCAAGCTTAATTCATGCTCGTCCTCGAGTAGGTACATGATAAAAACAGAATTTTTGATGTGGAATGCTACTAGGCATAATTTCAATGTAATTCTTCTTAATTGTGGCATGAATATTCAGATCCGAAAGATTCAAGATAAAAGTTTAATATTGCATAGAAATAATAATACTTCAACTATACTAACTAAGCAATTATGTCCTCTCAAAATAACATGGCCAAAGAAAGTTTATCCCTACAAAATCATATAGTTTAGTCATGCTCCATTTTCGTCACACAAGAATGCTCTCATCATGCACAACCCCGATGACAAGCCAAGCAATTGTTTCATACTTTAGTAATCTCAAACTTTATAAACCTTCATGCAATACATGAGGGTGAGCCATGGATATAGCACTATGGATGGAATAGAGTATAATGATGGGGGTTATGTGGAGAAAAAAGGAGAAAGTCTCACATCAATGAGGCTAATCAATGAGCTATGGAGATGCCCATCGATTGATGTTAATGCAAGGAGTAGGGATTGCCATGCAACGGATGCACTAGAGCTATAAATGTATGAAATCTCAACAAAAGAAACTAGTGGGTGTGCATCCAACTTGCTTGCTCATGAAGACCTAGGGCACTTGAGGAGGCCCATTGTTGGAATATACAAGCCAAGTTCTATAATGAAAAATTACCACAAGTATATGAAAGTGACAAAACAAGAGACTCTCTATCATGAAGATCATGGTGCTACTTTGAAGCACAAGTGTGAAAAAAGGATAGTAGCATTGTCCCTTTTCATTTCTCTTTTTTTCGGGGCCTTCTTCTCTTTTTTTATTTGGCCTTTCTCTTTTTTTCTATTGGGACAATGC
Organism: Triticum aestivum; assembly: GCF_018294505.1. Lineage (NCBI taxonomy): Eukaryota > Viridiplantae > Streptophyta > Magnoliopsida > Poales > Poaceae > Triticum > Triticum aestivum. The sequence continues at coordinate 29,430,282 of NC_057806.1, read as the reverse complement.
TCTATTAAATGATGATCATCACACTTCTATTTATTTACAACTCAATGATTACAACTCGATACTAGAACAAGGTATGACTCTATATGAATGCCTCCGGCAGTGTACCGGGATATGCAATGAACCAAGAGTGACATGTATGAAAGAATTAGTGATAATTAGATTTATGCCCCTAGTTGTGTCCCACTCGTTTGTTTTACCCCTAATTCCCAAAAGTCACCGGTTCTGTCCAAGTCACTTTGATCCTCTTATGCTTTTGCCCTTTGACGGTTTGACCGTCAGTTTGAAAACTTCATAACTAATTCATACAAAATCAAAAAAATGCAAATAAGATACCAAATGTTGACACCTGATTTTGGCACAATGCAGAATGCAATGGAGATGGCCTCAAATGACAAAATATTCTAAATGAGAAATTTCACATTGCCGAGTGGAACAACTTTGATGTTTGGACCATAATCATTCGGCATCATATCAAAGACCAAAACTACACTCAGATTGTCATGTTTAGGTGTTTTGAGTGCTTTTTGGTCAAGTACGCCTCCAGGACAATCTCGGATGAAGGAATGCTCTACATGAATTGTCTTTGTCTTGTCGAATCGGTCGATTTTGATATAAAAATCATCTCAATCCGAGTTCGTATGCAAAAGTTAGAGCTATCTGGATGCAGCCCTGTCAAGAGGCGAAACATGACGCGGAAGACCAGACATGTCTTGGCAAGTGTCTGATGTAATGCGTGAGTGTTTTGGCCCAGAAGATGGCCTCGAATCGGAAAACGTTTAACACAAAAGTTTTTCGTCTCGTCAAAACGGTCAACTTTGCTTTTGGACACATTTTCATCCGAGGTCGTTTACTGCCTCAAAAACCTTGCCGGGGAAATCTTGCCGCCGTGAACAGTAACCTTGCCGGGGAAAGCTTGCCGCCGTGAACAGTAACCTTGCCGGGGAAAGCTTGCCGCCGTGAACAGTAACCTTGTCGGGGAGAGCTTGCCGCCGTGAACAGTAACCTTGCCGGGGAAAGCTTGCCGCCGTGAACAGTAACCTTGCCGGGGAAAGCTTGCCGCCGTGAACAGTAACCTTGCCGGGGGAGAGCTTGCCGCCGTGAACAGTAACATGCCGGGGAAAGCTTGCCGCCGTGAACAGTAACCTTGCCGGGAAAGCTTGCTGCCGTGAACAGTAGAACTGTCGAGGCCAATCCGACCAGATGCTGAAGATGGGCTCAAATACTTATCTAGATGGCTTCGGATGAAGAAGTGTTCAACATAGGAGTTGTTCGTAACGTCGAAACGTTCAACTTTTCTTTTGGAGTCATCATCATCCGACGTAGTATACGACCTGCAGAGACGCTGCAAGAGTCGGACGGTCCAGTCAGCTACATGAACGAGTCCGACTCGAAATTAGAGATGACCCCGTGGAGTATTCAAGATGGCCTTATTTGGAAAAGTGATCAACATACGGATTGTTGGCCTCGTCGAAGCACACATAATTGATATTTGAACCGTCTCCATCGGAAGTCATATGCAGATTCCACAGCCCACGCAAGGAGCAAGACAGAAGATTGGACCAGATTCGGGCTGAATCCGAGTGGGACCAGAGCTAGGATTCTTGGACGTGAATTGATGTAATTTTCTTGTAAGGAAAGCCTAGATAAATCCTTTGCTTGTACGGGAAGTCCAGCCGCCTCTTATATATGTTGGGGGTGACGGCCGATTGAACAACACACAATCGAACAAATCAATATACTACTTTTTCATATACGTTTTATCTCTCCACCGTTTTTTCTATCTCGTTCTTCGCTGTTCTTCGTGTTTGAGAGCTGCGAATTCCGAGGCTCTAGGGGCGAGCGAATCGACCTAGGGCAGCCCATAGCCGCCGCACTCCCTCGCGGGGTCCCTCCCGGGGGTGTGGGGTTTTCGGGTCTGCAAAAGCGCCCGTCGACTGTCTTGCGTATTGCGTTGTCGGCCGGGTCTCCTTCGACGTGAGCTGCGGTGCATCACCCCCGGCGTCGAGGGTACATGTGACATGTTCGTGTGTCAACACACCTTTTTGGCGACTCCGCTGGGGACGAAGATCAATCATCATCATCCACCATGACCGATCTTCCCAAGCCATCTGAGGTAGACGCCGATAACATCATTAAGCCCAGTCTTGATGAGATATCGGCCGATCATCGTCAAGTCTACGAGGAGTACAAGAAGGCACGCGAGGAGAAGGACCTGCAAGAGTTCCTTGCAAAATTCAAGAAAGATCGCCAAGGCAACGTCACTTCGATTGAAGAAATCAAGTTCCCTCCTCTTCAAACTGAACAGGTTAAACCCTCTGTAAGTACTGCCTTTTCTCCTGAGCAGTGGGCTGAGATTGAAAGTCGTATTGCTGATGGTAACAATCTAGTCTATCAAACTTTCATAGAAAATACTAATGCTCAGAAGAATACATCTCAATCATCTAGTGGTAATGATGGTGTAGCTGCTAGTGTGCAAAACCCTAATCTGGCTTTACCTATTGCATCGGCGCCTCCTGTGCCGATGGCTTATTATCCTACCCATACAAATCAGATTGTGACTGCACCCATCAACCCTATTATGAGCATGCCAGGTTCGGTGGCAGCGCTGAACCAAACCCTACCTACACCTACAACCACTCGACCACTACCAAATTTTGGGTCGACATACATGCCACAATTCTTACCTACAGCTAGTAACCCTACTCCTCCTATGCCACTGCCACAAGCGTCATCGTCCACTATGGATGATGGTCTAGCTAATCTTAGAGAGGAGATGGCTAAGATGCTTCGAGAGAATTTTGGAGTTGAGTTACCTCGGAATCGGATTTACCAAAAGCCGTACCCCGAGTACTTTGATGCCATCCAGTGCCCTCCAGGATATAAAATTCCAGATTTTGTTAAATTTAATGGAGAAGGCACAAAAACCACATGGGAGCATGTTAGTCAATATTTAGCACAATTGGGTGAGGCAGGCTCATTGAACGAATTGAAAGTGCGTTTATTTCCTTTATCATTAACTGGTACCGCATTTTCATGGTTTTCTTCTTTACCCCATGGTTCCATTCGGGTTTGGTCGCAGCTAGAGCAGAAGTTTCATGATCACTTTTATAGCGGCGACAATGAACTCAAGTTGTCACATCTAACATCGGTTAAGCAGAAGCATGATGAATCGGTCTCCGATTACGTCAAGAGATTTAGAGAAACAAAAAACCGGTGTTTTAGTTTGGTGATAACCGAGAGAGACTTGGCAGACCTAGTGCTGAGTGGTTTGAGAACTCCCATCAGAGAAAAGCTAGAAGGCTATGAGTTCTTAAATATCAACCAAGTCTTACAAAGGGCTTTGGCTCAGGAAAGCCGAAGCAAAGACCTCAAAGAAGTGCATAGATACAAAGCCGATCGTCCAAAGATGAATATGATCGAATATGATAGTGATCACTCGGACGATGAGGGTGATGTTTTTCTACTGAATTTGTTTGGCCATCTAAGGCCAAACCATTTACTTGCAATGATCTGAAACCGATTCATAAGAATCGTGATGAAGAGATGAAGTTTACTTTTAACATTGCCAAGTGTGATAAAATATTTGATGCTTTGCTGCAAGCTAAAATTATTAGAATAACTCATACTTTGCCGCCGTTTGAAGAGCTGAAACGGCGCGCTTATTGCAAGTATCATAATTCTTTTTCTCATGCTACTAACGATTGCAATGTTTTTCGACGACAGATACAATCGGCCATTAATGACGGACGATTGAACTTTTCTGAAATGCAAGTTGATAAACAGCCTTTTCCAATGAATACCATGGATTTGGAGGGGAAGAAGCTACTCATTCGGCCGGAGGTAGCCGAATCTGCTAATAAAGCTAATGTCATTGTCGGTGAGCCCAGGAAAGACAAGGAGGACAACAAGGTCTTGGGGAGACAGGTTGTGCTTGATAAGCAACCCGATGGCAAGGAAGTGATCAAAATCACCATCAAGAATCCTACACTCGGGGGGCAACCGCAAGTGCAAGAAAATACTCGTGTTAAATTTGTCAAGCCCAAGAGTCCAGAAGTTGGCAAGTGGAAGAAGAATGAAGCTAAAGTGCAGCGCAAGCGGATCAAGCCAACTTTTGATATGTTGCTGTCCAAGTATGCTAACCAGTCGGCCGGTTCTAGTTTCAATCGACCGACTCATCTGAAACGACCAAGGTCACCATCAGCTGATATGTTCAGTCGGTATACAAAACCGAGTGGACCAAAGGCGCAGTTTTCAGAAGAGCAGAGGCAATCTGTGTGGGATCGACTTGATTACTCATATAATGGCCGACTCAACATCGGTGACTATCAGTCGGCTGGTCAAAATATGCGACCGAGTGGAAATTATCCGAGTGTAAGGATGCACCCAGGTGGAAGCTATCCGAGTGAAAAAATGTGGCCAAGTAGATTCCATCCGACTGGATTCCATCCGAGTGAATTCCATCCGAGTGACATCCATCCGAGTGGATTCCATCAGAGTAAAAAGCTGCGCCCGAGTGGAAATTTCATGCATCTGGAAAGTCGAAAAGAATGGCGTGTTAAGTCACCAAGTGTTGCAGCAGTTGAGTCGGGAAAAAGCAAGGAGAAAACGGATGCCGACTCACTTATCTTGGGCACCAAAACATTTGCCATACAGCAGCCAATTGTGCATAGCAAACCGGCTGAGCCGATACTTTCTATTGCGCCAAAGCACTCGGCTAATGACCATGAAGCAAGCGCCAGCCGAGTAAAAACGAGAGATCCTAAATACACTCAGCCAAAGTGGTGTCCTCCAGGGCTAACAAAGACACAGAAGAGGAAACTACAGAGGTTAAGGAGCCAAGAGATGGCAGAACAAGAGGCTGAGAAGCAAAGGGATAAGTTGTTCAATGACACTCGGCCTATGGTACCTACAAAACAAGTGTGGAGGCCCAAACAAATACGAGATACAGTGGCCTCTACGCCTATCACAGCAGCACCTACACTACCAAAAAAGGACGACGCAATCATTGCATCGTCTACGTTACCTATTGCTTCCTCTTCACTCGGACAAATTTCTGAATCGGTGGATGCACTTGAGGAGGAGGCTGATATGTTGGACTATGAGTCTACACCGGTTCATGAAGGTATGGATATCAATATGGTGTATTACTTGCCTGCTGAGTTTCGTGCTGTAGATGAGGAAGGGGAGGTGGCTCAGCTGGATTTTGGCCCTAAAAACGCGATATTCGAGAAGCCAAAAGAACCAGTAACGCATCTGAAACCATTATATCTCAGAGGTCATATCAATGGGTCGCCGCTCACTCGGATGCTTGTTGATGGTGGTGCTGTGGTAAATCTTATGCCCTATTCGGTCTTCAAGAAATTGGGTTTGCCTGATGAAGAATTGATCAAGACCAATATGGTGCTTAACGGGTTTGAAGGCAAAGAGAAAACTGAAGCCAAAGGTGTGATGTATGTGGAGCTTACAGTCGGAAGCAAAACTTTGGCTACTGCATTCTTTGTCGCTGAGGTGCAAGGTAACTACAACGTCATACTAGGCCGTGATTGGGTTCATGCAAACCAGTGCGTGCCATCCACTATGCACCAGTTTTTGATTCAGTGGGTTGATGATGAAGTGGAAGTCATTCATGCGGATAACTCGGCCTGTGTTGCTTTGGCCGATGCATCGGTGGATTGGCAACATCCCAATGCTACTTGCTTGACGGGACGTGACTTATCAGAGTTTGATTTTCTCAGCGCAACCAAGAATGGTTTTGTGCCCGTCTCTTTAAAGCCGACTGAATGCAATCGGCTCCAAGGTATGATATGTTTAAATGGATTCTAGCTCTGAGTGGTTACAAAAACGTCTTGTGAAATATCGGTCCAGCGAGAACGATATGTATGAGTCTATAGAGGAGTTGGATGACATGGATAAACTTGGACAAGGTTTTACGTCGGCCGATCCATTAGAAGAGGTAGATATTGGAGATGGTTCAGTCACTCGACCGACATTTATAAACAAAAACTTGAAAGCCGATTGTAAAGCTAAGTTAATCGAGCTATTGAAAGAATATGTTTGTTGCTTTGCATGGGAATATCATGAGATGCCAGGGTTAAGCCGAGAGCTAGTGGAGCATCGGTTGCCTATAAAGGCCGGTTTTAGACCTTATAAACAGTCGGCCAGAAAATTTAATCCGAAAACATATGACCGGATCAAGGAAGAGATCGGTCGACTGCTTGAAGCTAATTTCATTCGACCTTGCAGGTACGCCGAGTGGATTTCTAACATTGTCCCAGTGGAGAAGAAAGGATCCGGCAAGTTGAGGGTGTGCATTGATTTCAGAGATTTGAATAGGGCTACACCCAAAGATGAGTATCCTATGCCAATAGCCGATATGCTTATTAATGATGCTTCTGGGCATAAGGTTATTAGCTTTCTAGATGGTAATGCCGGATACAATCAAATTTTTATGGCCGAAGAGGACATGTACAAGACTGCTTTTCGATGCCCTGGTTTCGTTGGTTTATTCGAGTGGACAGTGATGACATTCGGATTAAAAAATGCTGGAGCCACATATCAAAGGGCTATGAATTTGATTTTCCATGATTTACTCGGTATCATACTTGAAGTTTATATTGATGATATTGTTGTCAAATCGGATGCTTTTGAATCTCACTTGGCCGATTTGCGTTTAGCTTTTGAAAGAATGAAAAAGTATGGACTGAAGATGAATCCTTTGAAGTGTGCTTTTGGCGTGTCAGCTGGCAAGTTTTTGGGTTTCATTATTCATGAAGATGGCATAGAGATTGATCCCAAAAAGATAGAGGCTATACAGAAAGTGGAGGCTCCAACATGCAAGAGAGATATGCAAAAGTTCCTTGGCAAGGTCAACTATTTGAGAAGGTTCATAGCTAATCTGTCAGGGAAAGTTGATGCATTTACTCCTATCCTTCGGTTAAAGGATGATGCTGATTTCACTTGGGGGGCAAAACAGCAAGAAGCATTTGATATGATCAAGAATTATTTGTGCACTCCTCCGGTGATGAGAGCACCCAAGCATAGGGAACCCTTCAGACTTTACATTGCAGCAGAGGAAGAAGTTATTGGTGCTGTTCTAACTCAAGAGACCGAAGGAAAAGAGCATGCCATCACTTATTTGAGCCGCCGCTTATTGGACGCAGAGACAAGGTATACATTTATTGAGAAATTATGTCTATGCTTATATTATGCTTGCACAAAACTGAGACATTATTTAGTGCCGAGTGCTTGTGTAGTAGCTTGTCAAACCGATGTCATTAAATACATGTTGCATAGGCCAATTCTTAGTGGTAGAATTGGCAAGTGGGCTTATGCTTTGATTGAATATGATTTGGCTTATGAATCTCTAAAGTCCATGAAAGGCCAAATTGTTGCTAATTTCATTGTTGAACATCGGATTAATGACAAGCATGATGTTGATATGAACCTTATTTCATTAGTACCATGGATATTATACTTTGATGGGTCAGTTTGTAGCAATGGCCAAGGTGTTGGTATTGTTTATATATCTCCTCATGGTGCTGTTTTTGAAGCCTCATGCCGCTTAGAATATTTTTGCACAAACAATCAAGCCGAATATGAAGCATTGTTATTCGGCCTAGAGATGTTACTTGCTATAGGTGTTACACATATTGAGGCTTATGGTGATTCGTTACTAGTGGTACAGCAAATATCCAAAGTCTTTCAGTGTTTGGACGAATCACTTAATGTTTATCTTGATAAATGTCTAGATATAATCTCTACTTTGGATTGTTTTAGCATTGCACATATATCTAGACATGACAACTGGAAAGCAAATGAGTTGGCACAACAAGCATCTGGATACCATGTTGATCATGGCATGTTTCATATTTCTCAAAATCCGATGTCTTGTCTTACCAGTATAGAAGAGGCCGAACCAGAACCCACTGATTCGGTCATTAACAAAAAATCTAGTGCAGGTGACAATTCCGACTGGAGGAAGCCCATTGTTGCTTACTTGCGTAATCCGAGTGAAAGGGTGGACAGGGCTGTTCGGCGTATGGCTTTTAAATATACTATGAGGGATGATGATCTTTATCGCCGAACAGTTGATGATGTTCTTTTAAAGTGCTTGGATGAGGACCAAGCAAGAGTTGCTATGGGAGAGGTACATGAAGGCATTTGTGGTACTCACCAGTCGGCTCCCAAGATGAAATGGTTATTACGACGTGCTGGGTTTTATTGGCCGACCATGATTAATGATTGCTTCAGATATTATAAAGGGTGCGAAGCTTGTCAAAAATTTGGTGATATTCAATTGGCTCCCGCTGCTATGTTGCATCCTATTATCAAGCCGTGGCCTTTCAGAGGATGGGGTTTAGACTTTATTGGGCAAATCCATCCGTCTTCTTCAAAGGGGCATCGGTTCGTATTGGTGGCAACTGATTATTTCACTAAGTGGTCTGAAGCAGTACCTCTCAAGAACATGACGCATACGGAGGTAATTAAATTCATAACCGAGCACATTATTCATAGATTCGGTATTCCTCAAACGTTAACTACAGATCAAGGTTCATCTTTTATGTCACACCAAGTCAGAGAGTTTGCCGAATCTTATAACATAAAGTTGCTCAATTCCTCCCCATATTATGCCCAAGCTAATGGACAAGCTGAGTCTAGCAATAAAATTTTAATCAAGCTCATCAAGAAGAAGATTGAGGATAATCCAAGGAGATGGCATGACTTGTTGTCTGAGGCATTATGGGCACATAGAATCTCAAGGCATGGTGCTACGAAAGTGACTCCATATGAGCTAGTATATGGTCAGGAGGCTGTTTTACCAGTGGAAGTAAATTTGAATGCTTTGAGAATAGCCAAACAAAATGATTTATCGGCAATAGACTTCTATAACTTGATGATGGACAACATTGATGAGGTTGCTGATAAACGTTTGGCTGCTTTGAATGCCATAGAGAGAGATAAGTTGAGGGTGGCAAGGGCTTACAATAAGAAAGTCAAGTTGAAGAATTTTCAAGTTGGTGATCTCGTCTGGAAAGTGATTCTACCGATTGGTTCAAGAGATAGAAAATTCGGGAAGTGGTCTCCAAGTTGGGAAGGTCCTTTTAGGATTACAAGAGTTGTTCCCGGAAATTCATATTTGGTGGAATCAATACAGGGGGCATTGTTACCTCGAGCTCTCAATGGCAAATATTTGAAGAAGTACCACCCGAGTGTGTGGCAGGAAGCCTAAGTAGGCAATGGCCGATATACGATTATCGCCCTTAGCACAAACATGGCCGATACATAATTATCGCCCTGAGAAGAATAGATGGCCGATGGAGTGTTGACATCGTCCTTAGAACAAACATGGTGCAAATTATTTTTCGGCATGCAAGCTTTGCCGAAAAACAGGGGGGCCTGTGTTGACACCTGATTTTGGCACAATGCAGAATGCAATGGAGATGGCCTCAAATGACAAAATATTCTAAATGAGAAATTTCACATTGCCGAGTGGAACAACTTTGATGTTTGGACCATAATCATTCGGCATCATATCAAAGACCAAAACTACACTCAGATTGTCATGTTTAGGTGTTCTGAGTGCTTTTTGGTCAAGTACGCCTCCAGGACAATCTCGGATGAAGGAATGCTCTACATGAATTGTCTTCGTCTCGTCGAATCGGTCGATTTTGATATAAAAATCATCTCAATCCGAGTTCGTATGCAAAAGTTAGAGCTATCTGGATGCAGCCCTGTCAAGAGGCGAAACATGACGCGGAAGACCAGACATGTCTTGGCAAGTGTCTGATGTAATGCGTGAGTGTTTTGGCCCAGAAGATGGCCTCGAATCGGAAAACGTTCAACACGAAAGTTTTTCGTCTCGTCAAAACGGTCAACTTTGCTTTTGGACACATTTTCATCCGAGGTCGTTTACTGCCTCAAAAACCTTGCCGGGGAAAGCTTGCCGCCGTGAACAGTAACCTTGCCGGGGAAAGCTTGCCGCCATGAACAGTAACCTTGCTGGGGAAAGCTTGCCGCCGTGAACAGTAACCTTGCCGGGGAGAGCTTGCCGCCGTGAACAGTAACCTTGCCGGGGAAAGCTTGCCGCCGTGAACAGTAACCTTGCCGGGGAAAGCTTGCCGCCGTGAACAGTAACCTTGCCGGGGGAGAGCTTGCCACCGTGAACAGTAACCTGCCGGGGAAAGCTTGCCGCCGTGAACAGTAACCTTGCCGGGAAAGCTTGCTACCGTGAATAGTAGAAACTGTCGAGGCCAATCCGATCAGATGCTGAAGATGGGCTCAAATACTTATCTAGATAGCTTCGGATGAAGAAGTGTTCAACATAGGAGTTGTTCGTAACATCGAAACGGTCAACTTTTCTTTTGGAGTCATCATCATCTGACATAGTATACGACCTGCAGAGATGCTGCAAGAGTCGGATGGTCCAGTCAGCTACATGAACGAGTCCGACTCGAAATTAGAGATGACCCCGTGGAGTATTCAAGATGGCCTTATTTGGAAAAGTGATCAACATACGGATTGTTGGCCTCGTCGAAGCACACATAATTGATATTTGAACCATCTCCATCGAAGTCATATGCAGATTCCACAGCCCACGCAAGGAGCAAGACAGAAGATTGGACCAGATTCGGGCTGAATCCGAGTGGGACCAGAGCTAGGATTCTAGGACGTGAATTGATGTAATTTTCTTGTAAGGAAAGCCTAGATAAATCCTTTGCTTGTACGGGAAGTCCAGCCGCCTCTTATATATGTTGGGGGTGACGGCCGATTGAACAACACACAATCGAAAAAATCAATATACTACTTTTTCATCTACGTTTTATCTCTCCACCATTTTTCTATCTCGTTCTTCGCTGTTCTTCGTGTTTGAGAGCTGCGAATCCCGAGGCTCTAGGGGCGAGCGAATCGACCTAGGGCAGCCCATAGCCGCCGCACTCCCTGACGGGGTCCCTCCCGGGGGTGTGGGGTTTTCGGGTCTGCAAAAGCGCCCGCCGACTGTCTTGCGTATCGCGCTGTCGGTCGGGTCTCCTTCGACGTGAGCTGCGGTGCATCACCCCGGCGTCGAGGGTACACGTGACGTGTTCGTGTGTCAACACCAAAATGTTCAGAAAAACATCACCTATATGCCAGTGTCATTTGCATTCATGAAAAAGGTGTTGGAAAGTGCACATCCGAGTTTTAGCTCTTTTGATACCACCATGAATAGTAAACTCTAAAAAAATTCAAAAAACAATTCAAAAAATATGGTGGCAAAGAACAACAAGTGTTCTAAGTGCTTGCGAAGTTTCATTAGGGAACGACATTCCTGGAAGTCGTGGCAAAAAAATAATCTATTTTGGAGTGTTGATTGTTTTTTTGCCGCGGCACCCACGAATGTTATTCCCTGATGAAACTTGGCAGACACTTAAAACATTTGTCATTCTTTGCCACCAAATTATTTTTGAATTTTTTTTGAACTTTTTTAGATTTTACTATTCATGGTGGTAGCACTTTCCAACACTTTTTTCATGGATGCAAATGACACTGACATATAGGTGATGTTTTTCTGAACATTCTGGTATCTTATTTGCATTTTTCTGATTTAGTATGAATTAGTTATGAAGTTTTCAAACTGACAGTCAAACGGTCAAAGGGCAAAAGCATAAGAGGAGAAAAGTGATTTGGACAGAACCGGTGACTTTTGGGAATTAGGGGTAAAACAGACGAGTGGGACACAACTAGGGGCATAAATCTAATTATCCCAAAGAATTATGAACGGTGGCTTTGCCACAAATACTATGTCAACTACTTGAACATGCTAAACAATATGACAATGATGAACGTGTCATGATAAACGGGATGGTGGAAAGTTGCATGGCAATATATTTCGGAATGGCTATGGAAATGCCATAATAGGTAGGTATGGTGGCTGTTTTGAGGAAGATATAAGGAGGTTTATGTGTGAAAGAGTGTATCATATCACGGGGTTTGGATGCACCGGCGAAGTTTGCACCAACTCTCAATGTGAGAAAGGGCAATGCACGGTACCGAAGAGGCTAGCAATGATGGAAAGGTGAGAGTGCATATAATCCATGGACTCAACATTAGTCATAAAGAACTCACATACTTATTGCAAAAGTCTACAACTCGTCAAAAACCAAGCACTACGCGCATACTCCTAGGGGGATAGATTGGTAGGAAAAGACCATTGCTCGTCCCCGACCGCCACTCAGAAGGAGGACAATCAAATAACACCTCATGTTTCAAATTTGTTACATAACATTTACCATACGTTCATGCTACGGGACTTGCAAACTTCAACACAAGTATTTCTCAAATTCATAACTACTCAACTAGCACAACTTTAATATTACTACCTCCATATCTGAAAACAATCATCAAGCATCAAACTTCTCTTAGTATTCAAAACACTCATAAGAAAGTTTTTACCAATCTTGAATACCTAGCATATTAGGATTATTTAAGAAAATTACCATGCTATTTAAAACTCTCCAAATAATCTAAGTGAAGCATGAGAGATCAATAGTTTCTATAAAACAAATCGACCACCGTGCTCTAAAAGATATAAGTGATGTACTAGAGCAAAACTATATAACTCAAAATATATAAGTGAAGCACATAGAGTATTCTAATAATTTCCGAATCATGTGTGTCTCTCTCAAAAGGTGTGTACAGAAAAGATGATTGTGGTAAACTAAAAATCAAAGACTCAAATCATACAAGACGCTCCAAGAAAAACACATATCATGTGGTGAATAAAAATATAGCTCCAAGTAAAGTTACCGATGGAAGTAGACGAAAGAGGGGATGCCTTCCGGGGCATCCTCAAGCTTTGGCTTTTTGGTGATCTTAGATTATCTTGGGGGTGCCATGGGCATCCCCAAGCTTAGGCTTTTGCCACTCCTTGTTCCATAATCCATCAAATCCTTACCCAAAACTTGAAAACTTCACAACACAAAACTTAAAGTAGAAAATCTCGTGAGCTCCGTTAGCGAAAGAAAACAAAACACCACTTCAAGGTACTGTAATGAACTCATTATTTATTTATATTGGTGTTAAACCTAATGTATTCCAACTTCTCTATGGTTTATAAACTATTTTACTAGCCATAGATTCATCAAAATAAGCAAACAACACACGAAAAACAGAATCTGTCAAAAACAGAACAGTCTGTAGTAATCTGTAGGTAGTGCAAGATATGGAACCCCAAAAATTCTAAAAGAAATGGCTGGACGTGAGGATTTATCTATTAATCATCTTAAAAAATAATTAACTAAATAGCATTTTCCAAATAAAAATTGCAGCAGTTCTCGTGAGCGCTAAAGTTTCTGTTTTTTACAGCAAGATTAACAAGACTTTCCCCAAGTCTTCCCAACAGTTATACTTGGGCTAGATAAATTATTTATTACTAAACCGGAGCAAAAAGCAAGGAATAAAAATAAAATTGGTTTGCCTCCCAACAAGCGCTATCGTTTAACGCCCCTTGCTAGGCATAAAAAGCAAGGATAGATCTAGGTATTGCCATCTTTGGTAGGCAATCCATAAGTGGCTCTCATAATAGATTCATAAGGTAATTTAAATTTCTTTCTAGGAAAGTGTTCCATGCCTTTCCTTAACGGAAATTGGAATCTAATATTTCCTTCCTTCATATCAATAATTGCACCAATCGTTCTAAGGAAAGGTCTACCAAGAATAATAGGACATGAAGGATTGCAATCTATGTCAAGAACAATAGAATCTACGAGCACATAGTTCCTATTTTCAATAATAAGAACATCATTAATTCTTACCATAGGTTTCTTAATAGTGGAATCCGCAAGGTGCAAGTTTAAAGAGCAATCATAAAAACCACGGAAACCTAACAAATCACACAAAGTCTTTGGAATCATGGAAACACTAGCACCCAAATCACACAAAGCATAGCATTCATGATCTTTAATTTTAATTTTAATAGTTGGTTCCCACTCATCATAAAGTTTTCTAGGGATAGAAACTCACAACTCAAGTTTACTTCATAAGATTGCATCAAAGCATCAACGATATGCTTGGTAAAAGCTTTATTTTGACTGTAAGCATGGGGAGAATTTAGCACGGATTGCAACAAGGAAATACAATCTTTCAAAGAGCAGCTATCATAATTAAATTCCTTGAAATCCAAAATAGTAGGTTCATTAACATCTAGAGTTTTGATCTCTTCAATCCCACCATTATCAAATTTAGCATCAAGATCTAAAAACTCGAAATTTTTGGAACGCCTTCCAGGTAGAGGTGGATCATATTCAGTCCCATCATTATCAAGATTCATATTGCAAAACAAAGATTTAATAGGGGACACATCAATAACCTTTAGATCTTCATCTTTATTTTCATAGTTTTCCGGCTTAGCGGCCATCTTATTAACTAAGGTAGCCTACTTATCTGAAATTTCAGCTATTAACTTCTCAAGACAAGCAATTTGGGATCTCAAACCATCAAATTCTTTGGACATATCATCGAGCTCTTTATTCATATAACTCATAAAGCTTTTTTGTTCCTTAAGCTCATTTCTAAAGAAATTATTATGCTCAAATTGTAAAACCGTACAACTCCTAACGTTGCTTTCGATTTCTTCTAACCTTTTAAGGTGAAGATCACCAAATCGGGGAAGAGCCATCGTGACAAGCAAGCAATCCAACACACAAGCAAACAAGGAACGGGCAAAAAAGAGGCAAATAGAGAAACAGAGGGAGGATAGAGAGAGAGAGAGAGGGCGAATAAAACAGCAAGGATGAAGTGGGGGAGAGGAAAACGAGAGACAAGTGGCAAATAATGTAATGCGGGAGATAAGGGTTTGTGATGGGTACTTGGTATGTTGACTTTTGCGTAGACCTCCCGGCAACGGCACCAGAAATCCTTCTTGCTACCTCTTGAGCATTGCGTTGGTTTTCCCTTGAAGAGGAAAGGGTGATGCAGCAAAGTAGCGTAAGTATTTCCCTCAGTTTTTGAGAACCAAGGTATCAATCCAGTAGGAGGCTACGCGCGAGTCCCTCGCACCTACACAAAACAAATAAATCCTCGCAACCAAGGCGATAAGGGGTTGTCAATCCCTACACGGTCACTTACGAGAGTGAGATCTGATAGATATCATAAGATAATATTTTTGGTATTTTTATGATAAAGATGCAAAGTAAAATAAAAGGCAATGAAAATAGCTAAGTGTTGGAAGATTAATATGATGGAAGATAGACCCGGGGGCCATAGGTTTCACTAGTGGCTTCTCTCAAGAGCATAAGTATTTTACAGTGGATGAACAAATTACTGTTGAGTAATTGACAGAATTGAGCATAGTTATGAGAATATCTAGGTATGATCATGTATATAGGCATCACGTCTGAGACAAGTAGACCGACTCCTGCCTGCATCTACTACTATTACTCCACACATCGACTGCTATCCAACATGCATCTAGAGTATTAAGTTCATAAGAACAGAGTAACGCTTTAAGCAAGATGACATGATGTAGAGGGATAAACTCATGCAATATGAAATAAACCCCATCTTGTTATCCTCGATGGAAACAATACATTACGTGCCTTGCTGCCCCTATTGTCACTGGGAAAGGACACCGCAAGATTGAACCCAAAGCTAAGCACTTCTCTCATTGCAAGAAAGATCAATCTAGTAGGCCAAACCAAACTTATAATTCAAAGAGACTTGCAAAGATAACCAATCATACATAAAAGAATTCAGAAGATCCAAATATTGTTCATAGATAAACTTGATCATAAACCCACAATTCATCGGTCTCAACAAACACACCGCAAAAGAAGATTACATCGAATAGATATCCAGGAGAGAGGGGGAGAACATTGTATTGAGATCCAAAAAGAGAGAAGAAGCCATCTAGCTAATAACTATGGACCCGAAGGTCTGAGGTAAACTACTCACACATCACCGGAGAGGCTATGGTGTTGATGTAGAAGCCCTCCGTGATCGATGCCCCCTCCGATGGAGCTCCGGAACAGGCCCCAAGATGGGATCTTGTGGATACAGAAAGTTACGGCGGTGGAATTAGGGTTTTGGCTCCGTTTTTGATCGTTTGGGGGTACGTAGGTATATATAGGAGGGAGTACGTCGGTGGAGCAATAGGGGGCCCACGAGGGTGGAGGGCACGCCTGGGGGGAGGGGTAGGCGCGCCCCCTACCTCGTGGCTTCCCTGTTGGTTGCTTGACGTAGGGTCCAAGTCTCCTGGATCATGTTCGTTCCGAAAATCACATTCCCGAAGGTTTCATTCCGTTTGGACTCTGTTTGATATTCTTTTTCTGCGAAACTCTGAAATAGGAAAAAGACAACAATTCTGGGCTGGGCCTCTGGTTAATAGGTTAGTCCCAAAAATAATATAAAAGTGAATAATAAAGCCCAATAATGTCCAAAACAGAAGATAATATAGCATGGAGCAATCAAAAATTATAGATACGTTGGAGACGTATCAATCAAACACACAGCTACTGGTACATACCCTGAGCCCCGAGGGTGAACTACTCCCTCCTCATCATGGAGAGCACCGGGATGATGAAGATGGCCACCGGAGAGGGATTCCTCCCTCTGGGAGGGTGCCGGAATGGGTCTAGATTGGTTTTCAGTGGCTACTGAGGCTTCTAGCGGCGGAACTCTTGATCTATTCTGCTCCCGGAAGTTTTTAGGGTATATGGACATATATAGGCGAAAGAAGTCGGTCAGGGGAGCCACGAGGGTGGGGGCGCGCCCAGGCGGGTAGGGCACGCCTCCCTGCATCGTGGCCACCTCGAAGCTTCCGTGACGTCTACTCCAAGTCTCCTGGATTGCTTCTGATCCAAAAATAAGTTCCATGAAGTTTCAGGTCAATTGGACTCCGTTTGATTTTCCTTTTCTGCAATACTCTAAAACAAGGAAAAACAGAAACTGGCACTGGGCTCTAGGTTAATAGGTTAGTCCCAAAAAGTATATAAAATAGCATATAAATGCATATAAAACATCCAAGGTTGATAATATAATAGCATGGAACAATCAAAAATTATTGATACGCTGGAGACGTATCAAGCATCCCAAGCTTAATTCCTGCTCGTCCTCGAGTAGGTAAATGATAAAAACAGAATTTTTGTTGTGGAATGATACCTAACATATTTATCCATGTACTCTTCTTTATTGTGGCAAGAATATTCAGATCCATAAGATTCAAGACAAGAGTTTAATATTGACATAAAAATAATAATACTTCAAGCATACTAACCAAGCAATTATGTCTTCTCAAAATAACATGGCCAAAGAAAGCTATCCCTACAAAATCATATAGTCTGGCTATGCTCCATCTTCATCACACAAAATATTTAGATCATGCACAACCCCGATGACAAGCCAAGCAATTGTTTCATACTTTTGATGTTCTCAAACTTTTTCAATCTTCACGCAATACATGAGCGTGAGCCATGGATATAGCACTATAGGTGGAATAGAACGGTGGTTGTGGAGAAGACAAAAAGGAGAAGATAGTCTCACATTAACTAGGCATATCAATGGGCTATGGAGATGCCCATCAATAGATATCAATGTGAGTGAGTAGGGATTGCTATGCAACGGATGCACTAGAGCTATATGTATATGAAAGCTCAACAAAAGAAACTAAGTGGGTGTGCATCCCCTTCTCTCTTTTTCTCTCATTTTTTTTGTTTTGTTGGGCCTTCTCTTTTTTTTTGGCCTTTCTTCTTTCTTTTTTTCGTCTGGAGTCTCATCCCGACTTGTGGGGGAACCATAGTCTCCATCATCCTTTCCTCACTGGGACAATGCTATCATCTCACTTTTATTTACTTACAACTCAAGAATTACAACTCGATACTTAGAACAAAATATGACTCTATATGAATGCCTCCGGCGGTGTACCGGATGTGCAATGACTCATGAGTGACATGTATGAAAGAATTATGAACGGTGGCTTTGCCACAAATACAATGTCAACTACATGATCATGCAAAGCAATATGACAATGATGGAGTGTGTCATAATAACGGAATGGTGGAAAGTTGCATGGCAATATATCTCGGAATGGCTATGGAAATGCCATAATAGGTAGCTATGGTGGCTGTTTTGATGAAGGTATATGGTGGGTTTATGGTACCGGCGAAAGTTGCGCGGTACTAGAGAGGCTAGCAATGGTGGAAGGGTGAGAGTGCGTATAATCCATGGACTCAACATTAGTCATAAAGAACTCACATACTTATTGCAAAAAATCTATTACTTATCGAAACAAAGTACTACGCGCATGCTCCTAGGGGGATAGATTGGTAGGAAAATACCATCTCTCGTCCCGGACCGCCACTCATAAGGAAGACAATCAATAAATAAATCATGCTCCGACTACATCACATAATGGTTCACCATACATGCATGCTATACGGGAATCACAAACTTTAACACAGGTATTTCTCAAATTCACAACTACTCACTAACATGACTCTAATATTACCATCCTCATATCTCAAAACATTCATCAAGTGTCAAACTTCTCATAGTATTCAATGCACTTTATATGTAAGTTTTTATTATATCCCTCTTGGATGCCCATCATATTAGGACTAAATTCATAACCAAAGCAAATTACCATGCTGTTTAGGACTCTCAAAATAATATAAGTGACACATGATAGTTCATCTATTTCTATAAAATAAAAACCACCACCATGCTCTAAAAAGATATAAGTGAAGCGCTAGAGCAACAACGAACTACTCCGAAAGATATAAGTGAAGATCAATGAGTAGTCGAATAATTATGCAACTATGTGAAGACTCTCCCATTTAATAATTTCAGATCTTTATATTTTATTCAAACAGCAAGCAAAACAAAGTAAAATGACATTCTAAGAATGGCAAACATCATGTGAAGAAGCAAAAGCTTAGGATCAACCGAAACTAACCGATAGTTGTTAAAGAAGAAAGGTGGGATGCCAACCGGGGCATCCCCAAGCTTAGACGCTTGAGACTTCTTGAAATATTATCTTGGGATTCCTTGGGAATCCCCAAGCTTGAGCTTTTGTGTCTCCTTAATTCCTCTCATATCACGGTCTCCCTAAATCTCAAAAGCTTCATCCACACAAAACTCAACAAGGACTCGTGAGATAAGTTAGTATAAACCAATGCAAAAACCTTATCATACTCTACTGTAGAAAATCACTAAAATTATTATTCAACATTTCATACTAAATTACTCTTCATATTTAATATTCCTATCCTCAAATAGAATCATTAAAGAAGCAAACATATGCAAACAATGCAAAAATAACAGCAATCTGCCTAAACAGGACAGTCTGTAAAGAGTGCAGCAAGATCCATACTTCCCTACCTCCAAAAATTATGAAATAAAATTCCCACTGTATTAAATTTATCAGATCTTATTATTCAAAAGGTTTCAACATTTTATCACATTCTGACTTTTCTAGGGAATTTTTGCAACAGCGGTAAACTTTCTGTTTTCAAACAGAAACATGTGGACTTGTAAAATAGGCATAGTAAAGGCTATCAATGCCAATTTTATTGAAATAAAAGATGCAAAAAATTTTTATAAATAACATAAAGCAATTCCTAACAAAATAAATTGACGCTCCAAGCAAAACACATATCATGTGGTGAATAAAAATATAGCTCCAGGTAAAGTTACCGATGAACGAAGACGAAAGAGGGGATGCCTTCCGGGGCATCCCCAAGCTTAGTCTCTTGGTTGTCCTTTAATATTTCCTTGGGGTGCCTTGGGCATCCCCAATCTTAGTCTCTTGCCACTCCTTATTCCATAGTCCATCGAATCTTTACCCAAAACTTGAAAACTTCACAACACAAAACTTAACAGAAAACTCGCAAGCTCCGTTAGTATAAGAAAATAAATCACCACTTAGGTACTGTTGTGAACTCATTATAAATTCATATTGGTGTAATATCTACTGTATTTCAACTCATGTATGGTTCACACCCTCCGATACTACTCATAGATTCATCAAAATAAGCAAACAACACATAGAAAACAGAATCTGTCAAAAACAGAACAGTCTGTAGTAATCTGTAGCTAATGCAAACTTATGGAACCCTAAAAATTCTGAAATAAATTGCTGGAAGTGAGGAATTTATCTATTAATCGTCTTCAAAAAGAATTAACTAAATATCACTCTCCAAATAAAAATGGCAGCAATTCTCGTGAGCGCTAAAGTTTCTGTTTTTTACAGCAAGATCCAAAAGACTTACCCCAAGTCTTCCCAACGGTACTACTTGGCACAAACACTAATTAAACACAAAAAAACAACCAAAATAGATTCTAAATGAATTATTTATTACTAAACAGTAGCAAAAAGCAAAGAACAAAAATAAAATTGGGTTGCCTCCCAACAAGCGCTATCGTTTAACGCCCCTAGCTAGGCATGATGATTTCAATGATGCTCACATAAAAGATAAGAATTGAAACATAAAGAGAGCATCATGAAGAATATAACTAGTACATTTAATCCTAACCCACTTCCTATGCATAGAGAGTTTGTGAGAAAACAATTTATGGGAACAAGAATCAACTTGCACAGGAAGGTAAAACACGCATAGCTTCAAGATTTTCAATACATAGAGAGGAAACTTGATATTATTGCAATTCATACAAGCATATGTTCCTCCCTCATAATAATTACATGTAGGATCATAAGAAAATTCAACAATATAGCTATCAAAAAACATATTATTAACATGATCCACATGTATGCAAAGTTGACACTCTTCCAAAATAGTGGGATTAACATTAACTAAAGTCATGACCTTTCCAAACCCAGTTTCATAATTATCACAATAAGATTCAACACCCTCCAAAATAGTGGGATCATTACTTCCTAAACTTGACACTCTTCCAAACCCACTTTCATCAATATAATCATCATAAATAGGAGGCATGCTATCATCAAAAAAAATTTTCTCATCAAAAATTGGGGGACAAAAAATATCATCTTCATCAAACATAACATCCCCAAGCTTGTGGCTTTGCATATAATTAGCATAATTGGTATTCAAGGAATTCATACAAACAACATTGCAATCATGCTCATCATACAAAGATTTAGTGCCAAACATTTTATAGATTTCTTCTTCTAGAACTTGAGCACAATTATCGGAAAACTTATTCTCACGAAAGATATTAAAAAGATGAAGCATATGAGGTATCCTTAATTCCATTTTTTGTAGTTTTCTTTTATAGACTACACTAGTGATAAAACAAGAAACTAAAAGATTCGATTGCAAGATCTAAAGATATACCTTCAAGTGCTAACCTCCTCGGCAACGGCGCCAGAAAAGAGCTTGATGTCTACTAAACAACCTTCTTCTTGTAGATGTTGTTGGGCCTCCAAGTGCAGAGGTTTGTAGGACAGTAGCAAATTTCCCTCAAGTGGATGACCTAAGGTTTATCAATCCATGGGAGGCGTAGGATGAAGAAGGTCTCTCTTAAACAACCCTGCAACCAAATAACAAAGAGTCTCTTGTGTCCCCAACACACCCAATACAATGGTAAATTGCATAGGTTCACTAGTTCGGCAAAGAGATGGTGATACAAGTGCAATATGGATGGTAGATAAAGGTTTTTGTAATCTGAAAATATAAAAACAGCAAGGTAACTAATGATAAAAGTGAGCACAAACGGTATTGCAATGTGTCAAAACAAGACCTAGGGTTCATACTTTCACTAGTGCAAGTCCTCTCAACAATAATAACATAATTGGATCATATAACTATCCCTCAACATGCAACAAAGAGTCACTCCAAAGTCACTAATAGCGGAGAACAAACGAAGAGATTATGGTAGGGTACGAAACCACCTCAAAGTTATCCTTTCTGATCGATCTATTCAAGAGTCTGTAGTAAAATAAGACACTATTCTTTCCATTCGATCTATCATAGATTTCGTACTAGAATAACACCTTAAGATACAAATCAACCAAAACCCTAATGTCACCTAGATACTCCAATGTCACCTCAAGTATCCATGGGTATGATTATACAATATGCATCACACAATCTCAGATTCATCTATTCAACCAACACAAAGAACTTCAAAGAGTGCCCAAAGTTTCTATCGGAGAGTCAAGACGAAAACGTGTGCCAACCCCTATGCATAAGTTCACGAGGTCACGGAACTCGCAAGTTGATCACCAAAACATACATCAAGTGGATCACATGATATCCCATTGTCATCACAGATAAGCACGTGCAAGACATACATCAAGTGTTCTCAAATCATTAAAGACTCAATCCGATAAGATAACTTCAAAGGGAAAAGTCAATCCATTACAAGAGAGTAGAGGGGGAGAAACATCATAAGATCCAACTATAATAGCAAAGCCCACGATACATCAAGATCGTACCACCTCAAGAACACGAGAGAGAGAGAGAGATCAAACAGATAGCTACTGGTACATACCCTCAGCCCCAAGGGTGAACTACTCCCTCCTCGTCATGGAGAGCACCGAGATGATGAAGATGGCCACGGGAGAGGGATTCCCTCCTCCGGGAGGGTGCCGGAACGGGTCTAGATTGGTTTTCGATGGCTACGGAGGCTTCTGGCGGCGGAACTCTTGATCTATTCTGCTCCTCAAAGTTTTTAGGGTATATGGACATATATAGGCGAAAGAAGTCGGTCAGGGGAGCCACGAGGGGCCCACGAGGGTGGGGGGTGCGCCCAGGGGGTAGGGCGCGCCTCCCTGCCTCGTGGCCACCTCGAAGCTTCCCTGACGTCTACTCCAAGTCTCTTGGATTGCTTCCGTTCCAAAAATAAGTTCCGTGAAGTTTCGGGTCAATTGGACTCCGTTTGATTTTCCTTTTCTGCGATACTCTAAAACAAGGAAAAAACAGAAACTGGTACTGGGCTCTAGGTTAGTAGGTTAGTCCCAAAAATCATATAAAATAGCATATAAATGCATATAAAACATCCAAGGTTGATAATATAATAGCATGGAACAATAAAAAATTATAGATACGTTGGAGACGTATCAGGGGACAACCCACCAGGGCGCGCCCTGGTGGGCTGTGCCCACCTCGAGTGCTCTCGGACCGCCTCTTTGCTCTATAAATACCCCAAAAATCCCAGAACCCTCGGGGAGTCAACGAAATATTCATCTAGCCGCCGCAGAGTACAGAACCACCAGATCCAATCTAGACACCATCTCGGATGGGGTTCACCACCTCCATTGGTGCCTCTCCGATGATGCGTGAGTAGTTCTTTGTAGACCTTCGGGTCCGTAGTTAGTAGCTATATGGCTCCATCTCTCTCTCTTGATTCTCAATACAATGGTCTCTTGGAGATCCATATGATGTAACTCTTTTGGGGTGTGTTTGTTGGGATCGATGAACTTTGAGTTTCTGATCAGATCTATCTTTTTATATCCATGAAAGTTATTTGAGTTTCTTTGATCTCTTATATGCATGATTGCTTATAGCCTCGTATTTCTTCTCCAATATTTGGGTTTTGTTTGGCCAACTTGATCCATTTATCTTGCAATGGGAAGATGTACTTTGTAGTGGGTTCGATCTTACGATGCTTGATCCCAAAGACAGAAAGGGAAAACGACACGTATGTATCGCTGCTACTAAGGATAAAACGATGGGGTCTATCTGTACATAGATAGATCTTGTCTACATCATGCCATCGTTCTTATTGCATTACTCCGTTTCTCCATGAACTTAATACACTAGATGCATGCTGGATAGCGGTTGATGTGTGGAGTGATAGTAGTAGATGCAAGCAGGAGTTGGTCTACTAATCTTGGACGTGATGCCTATATAATGATCATTGCCTGGATATCGTCATAATTATTTGAGGTTCTATCAATTGCCCAACAGTAATTTGTTTACCCACCATTTGCTATTTTTCTCAAGAGAAGCCACTAGTGAAACCTACACCCCCCGTGTCTCTTTCTCATATTATTTGCCTTTGCGATCTACTTTTATTTGCATTTATTTTCAGATCTATTAATCCAAAAACCCAAAAATACTTTGCTGCATTTTATTTTATTTTATATCTATTTATTTAATCTATTACAACTTTCTCCCATCACGCACCAATTTCTGGCACCATTACCCGAAAGGGGTTGACAACCCCTTTAACATGTCAGGTTGCGAGGATTTGTTATCTGTGTGCAGGGGCTATTTACGTTGTGTTGCTTGGTTATCCTACTGGTTCGATAACCTTGGTTTCATATCTGAGGGAAATACCAACCGCTGCTGTGCTGCATCATCCCTTCCTCTTTGGGGAAATATAGACGTAGCTTCAAGCGGCATCAAAAGGAATTTCTGGCGCCGTTGCCAGGGAGGATTTTCAACATACACCAGGTTCCTAATCACAAATATCATGTCCTCGCAATTTACATTATTTGCTATTTGCCTCTCGTTTTGCTCTTCCCCACTTCACAAAAATTTGCCATTTTATTAGCCTCTCTTTTTCCGTTTGCCGTTATCTTGCCGGATTTATTTTTGTGTGCTCTCTTGTTTGCATAATCATGACACCTCAAAGGAAGTATTATGATGTTCCTTACCCCAATATTTTGCTTGAAATTGAGAAAAGTACTAAGGAATATATGACTACACAATTTGAGCATAATAAATATTTCACCGAAGAACTTAAGGAACACTCAGTTGTGCTCGATGCTATCACAAAACAACTTGATGATATTAGTAGGGAAGTTTACAATCTCCAATCTAAGTATGCTTTTGTTGAAAGTTTGCTAGGAAAAATATCTGATGCACAAGCTACCTTAGTAAATCAAATGACTGCCAAACCAATATCATTAGAAGACAAAAGTGATGAAGATCTTAAAATGATTGGTGTTTCTTCTATTGATTCCTTGTTTAGCAAAATTAATATTGATGAAAAAGGGACTGGAGAAGAGTCAACTTTAGGTAGAAGGCGTCCCAATATTTCGGAGGGTGAAAATCTTGTTGAGAAAATTGATGAAAGTGGGTTTGGAGAGGTCAAAACTTTAGCTAATGATGTACCCACTCTTTTGGATTACAAAGGCTTTAATTATGATAGTTTCTCTTTGATTGATTGTATTTCTTTATTGCAATCCATGATAAATTCACCCCATGCTTATGAACTAAATAAAGCTTTTACTAAACATATTTTTGATGCTATGATAAAATATCTTGAAGAAAAATTAGAATTAGAAGTTTAAATTCCTAGAAAATTGCATGATGAATGGGAACCTACTATCAAAGTCAAGATTAAAAATTATGAGTGTTTTGCTTTGTGTGCTTGGGTGCTAGTGTTTCTTGAAGGAAATATGCCCTAGAGGCAATAGTAAAGTTGTTATTTATATTTCCTTATATAATGATAAATTTTATTATTCATGCTAGAATTGTATTAACCGGAAACTTAGTACATGTGTGAATACATAGACAAACAGAGTGTCACAAGTTTGCCTCTACTTGACTAGCTCGTTGAATCAATGATGGTTACGTTTCCTAACCATAGACATGAGTTGTCATTTGATTAACGGGATCACATCATTAGAGAATGATGTGATTGACTTGACCCATCCGTTAGTTTAGCACGATGATCGTTTAGTTTGTTTCTATTGCTTTCTCCATAACTATACATGTTCCTATGACTATGAGATCATGCAACTCCCGAATACCGGAGGAACACTTTGTGTGCTACCAAACGTCACAACGTAACTCGGTGATTATAAAGGTGCTCTACAGGTGTCTCCAATGGTATTTGTTTAGTTGGCATGGATCAAGATTAGGATTTGTCACTCCGATTGTCGGAGAGGTATCTCTGGGCCCTCTCGGTAATGTACATCACAATAAGCCTAGCAACCAATGTAGCTAGTGAGTTAGTTATGGGATGTAGCATTACAGAATGAGTAAAGAGACTTGCTGGTAACGAGATTGAACCAGGTATTGAGATACCGACGATCGAATCTTGGGCAAGTAACATACCGATGACAAAAGGAAGAACGTATGTTGTTATGCGGTTTGACCGATAAAGATCTTGGTAGAATATGTAGGAACCAATAGGAGCATCCAGGTTCTGCTATTGATTATTGACCGGAGATGAGTCTTGGTCATGTCTACATAGTTCTCGAACCCGCAGGGTCCGCACGCTTAACGTTCGATGACGATCGGTATTATGAGTTTATGTGTTTTGATGTACCGAAGGTAGTTTAGAATCCCAGATATGATCACGGACATGACGAGGAGTCTCAAAATGGTCGACATATAAATATCGATATATTGGACGGCTATATTCGGACACCGAAAGTGTTCCGGGTGATTTCGGAGAAAACCAGGGTGCCGGAGGGGTTACCGGAACCCCCCGGGGAAGTATTGGGCCTTAGTGGGCATTAGGGGAGAGAGAGGGCAGCACCCCAGGAGGTGGCGCCCCCTCCCCCAAGGGGAGTCCACATAGGACTAGGGGAGGGGGTGCGGCCCCTCTTTCCCTCTTCCTCTCCCTCTCTTTCCTTCCCCCTTCCTCCTTCCTAGTAGGACTAGGAAAGGATGAATCCTACTCCTACTAGGAGGAGGATTCCTCCTCTCCTTGGGCGCCACTAGGGCCGGCCGGCCTCCCCCTTGCTCCTTTATATACGGGGGTAGGGGGCACCCTAGGACACATAAGTTGATCATTGATCTTTAGCCGTGTGCGGTGCCCCTCTCCACCATAATCCACCTCGGTAATGTCGTAGCGGTGCTTAGGTGAAGCCCTGTTTCGGTAGCAACATCATCATTGTCATCACGCCGTCGTGCTGACGAAGCTCTCCCTCGAAGCTCTACTGGATCGTGAGTTCGCGGGACGTCATCGAGCCGAACGTGTGCAGATCGCGGAGGTGCCGGACCTTCGGTGCTGGGATCGGTCGATCGTGAAGACGTACGACTACATCAACCGCATTGTCATAAAGCTTCCGCTTACGGTCTACGATGGTAATAGAAGATACTCTCTCCTCTCATTGCTATGCATCACCTTGATCTTGCGTGTGCGTGTTGGGGAACGTAGTAATTTCAAAAAAATTCCTACACACACCCAAGATCATGGCCATGCATAGAATGAGAGGGGAGAGTGTTGTCTACGTACTCTCATAGACCGGAAGAGGAAGCGTTAGCACAACCCGGTTGATGTAGTCGTACGTCTTCACGGCCTGACCGATCAAGCACCGAAACTACGGCACCTCCGAGTTCTAGCACACGTTCAGCTCGATGACGATCCCCGGACTCTGATCCAGCAGAATGTCGGGGAAGAGTTCCGTCAGCATGATGGCATGGTGACGATCTTGATGTTCTACCGTCGCAGGGCTTTGCCTAAGCACCGCTACAATATTATCGAGGATTATGGTGGAGGGGGGCACCGCACACGGCTAAGAGAACGATCACGAAGATCAATTTGTGTGTCTAGAGCTGCCCCCCTGCCCCTGTATATATATAAAGGAGCAAGGGGGGGAGGCCGGCCGGCCCTTGAGGTGCGCCAAGGAGGGGGGAGTCCTCCTCCTAGTAGGAGTAGGACTCCCCTTTCCTAGTCCAACTAGGAAGAGGGAAGGGGGAAGGAAAGAGAGGGAGAGGGAGAGTGAAAGAGGGGTCGCGCCCCTCCCCTAGTCCAATTCAGACTCCCCATGGGAGGGGGCGCGCCACCTCCTGGGCTGCTGCCCTCTCTCACCCCTCAGGCCCACTGAGGCCCAATACTTCCCCGGGGGGTTCCGGTAACCCTTCCGGCACTCTGGTTTTCTCCGAAATCACCCGAAACACTTCCTGTGTCCAAATATAGCCGTCCAATATATCGATCTTTATGTCTCGACCATTTCGAGACTCCTCGTCATGTCCGTGATCATATCTGGGACTCGGAACAACCTTCGGTACATCAAAATATATAAACTCATAATGAAACTATCATCGTAACGTTAAGCGTGCGGACCCTACGGGTTCGAGAACAATGTAGACATGACCGAAACACGTCTCCAGTCAATAACCAATAGCGGAACCTGGATGCTCATATTGGCTCCCACATATTCTACGAAGATCTTTATCGGTCAGACCGCATAACAACATACGTTGTTCCCTTTGTCATCGGTATGTTACTTGCCCGAGATTCGATCGTCGGTATCTCAATACCTAGTTCAATCTCATTACCGGCAAGTCTCTTTACTCATTCCGTAATACATCATCCTGCAACTAACTCATTAGTTGCAATGCTTGCAAGGCTTAAGTGAAGTGCATTACCGAGAGGGCCCAGAGATACCTCTCCGACAATCGGAGTGACAAATCCTAATCTCGAAATACGCCAACCCAACAAGTACCTTCGGAGACACCTGTAGAGCACCTTTATAATCACCCAGTTACTTTGTGATGTTTGGTGGCATACAAAGTGTTACTTCGGTAAACGGGAGTTGCATAATCTCATAGTCATAGGAATATGTATAAGTCATGAAGAAAGCAATAGCAACAAACTAAACGATCAAGTGCTATGCTAACGGAATGGGTCAAGTCAATCACATCATTCTCCTAATGATGTGATCCCGTTAATCAAATGACAACTCATGTCTATGGTTAGGAAACATAACCATCTTTGATCAACGAGCTAGTCAAGTAGAGGCATACTAGTGACACTCTGTTTGTCTATGTATTCACACATGTATTATGTTTCCGGTTAATACAATTCTAGCATGAATAATAAACATTTATCATGATATAAGGAAATAAATAATACTTTATTATTGCCTCTAGGGCATATTCCCTTCAGTGCGTAGGATTTTTTTGAAATTACTGCGTTCCCCAACAGTGGCATCCGAGCCAGGTTTATGCGTAGATGTTAATAGCACGAGTAGAACACAAAGGAGTTGTGGGCAAGGGTATATACATGTTTCTTGCCGTCACTAGTTGATTCTTGATTCGGCAGTATTGTTGGATGAAGCGGCCCAGACTGACATTACGTGTATGCTTACGCGAGACTGGTTCTACCGACGTGCTTCGCACACAGCTGGCTGGTGGGTGTCAGTTTAACCAACTAAAGTTGAATCGGATTCAATGAACAGGGTTCTTTATGAAGATCAAAAAGCAATAACTATACCGCATTGTTGTTTTTGATGCGTAGGTAAGAACGGTTCTTGCTCAGCCCGTAGCAGCCACGTAAAACTTGCAACAACAAAGTAGAGGACGTCTAACTTGTTTTTGCAGGGCATGTTGGGATGTGATATGGTCAAGACATGATGCGAAATTTTATTGTATGAGATGATGATGTTTTTTAACACAGTTATCGGCAACTGACATGACCCATATGGTTGTCGCTTTATTGTATGAAATGCAATCGCCATGTAATTGCTTTACTTCATCACTAAGCGGTAGCAATAGTCGTAGAAGCAATAGTTGGCGAGACGACAACGATGCTTCGATGGAGATCAAGGTGTCAAGCCGGCGACGATGGTGATCATGACGGTGCTTTGGAGATGGAGATCAAAGGCACAAGATGATGATGACCATATCATATCACTTATATTGATTACATGTGATGTTTATCCTTTATGCATCTTATTTTTGCTTAGTTCGGTGGTAGCATTATAAGATGATCTCTCACTAAATTTCAAGGTATAAGTGTTCTCCCTGAGTATGCACTGTTGCTACAGTTTGTCGTGCCGAGACACCACGTGATGATCGGGTGTGATAAGCTCTACATTCGCATACAATGGATCCAAGCCAGTTTTGCACACGTGGAATAGTTGGGTTAAACTTGACGAGCCTAGCATATGCAGATATGGCCTCGGAACACTGAGACCGAAAGGTCGAGCATGAATCATATAGTAGATATGATCAACATAGTGATGTTCACCATTGAAAATTACTCCATCTCACGTGATGATCGCACATGGTTTTGTTGATATGGATCACGTGATCACTTTGGTGATTAGAGAGATGTTTATCTAAGTGGGAGTTCTTAAGTATTTTGATTAATTGAACTTTAATTTATCATGAACTTAGTACTTGATAGTATTTCGCATGTCTATGTTGTTGTAGATAGATGGCCCGTGTTGTTGTTCCGTTGAATTTTAATGCGTTCCTAGAGAAAGCTAAGTTGAAAGGTGATGGTAGCAACTACACGGACTGGGTCCGTAACTTGAGGATTATCCTCATTGTTGCACACAAGAATTACGTCCTGGAAGCAACGCTAGGTGACAAACCCGCTGCAGGAGCAACGCTAGATGTTGTGAACACCTGGCAGAGCAAAGCTGATGACTACTTGATAGTTCAGTGTGCCATGCTTTACGGCTTAGAACCGGGACTTCAACGACGTTTTGAACGTCATGGAGCATATGAGATGTTCTAGGAGTTGAAGTTAACATTTGAAGAAAATGCCCAGATTGAGAAATATGAAGTCTCCAATAAGTTCTACAGCTGCAAGATGGAGGAGAATAGTTCTGTCAGTGAACATATACTCATAATGTCTGGGTACCACAACCACTTGTCTCAACTGGAAGTTAATCTTCCTAATGATAGTGTGATTGACAGAGTTCTTCAATCACTACCACCAAGCTACAAGAGTTTCATGATGAACTATAATATGCAAGGGATGGATAAGACGATTCCTGAGCTCATCGCAATGCTAAAGGCTACGGAGGTAGAAATCAAGAAAGAGGATCAAGTGTTGATGGTCAACAAGACCACTAGTTTCAAGAAAAAGGGTAAAGGGAAGAAGGGGAACTTCAAGAAGAACATCAAGCCAGTTGCTGCTCAAGTGAAGAAACCCAAGTCTGGACCTAAGCCTGAGACTTAGTGCTTCTACTTTAAAGGAACTGGTCACTGGAAGCGGAACTGCCCCAAGTATTTGGCGGAGAAGAAGGATGTCAAAGTGAAAGGTATATTTGATATACATGTTATTGATGCGTACCTTACTAATGCTCGCAGTAGTGCCTGGGTATTTGATACTAGTTCAGTTGCTAACATTTGCAACTCGAAACAGGGGCTACGGATTAAGCGAAGATTGGCTAAGGACGAGGTGATGATGCGCGTGGGAAATGGTTCCAAAGTTGATGTGATCGCCGTCGGCACGCTACCTCTACATCTACCTTCGGGATTAGTTTTAGACCTAAATAATTGTTATTTGGTGCCAGCGTTGAGCATGAACATTATATCTGGATCTTGTTTGATGCGAGACGGTTATTCATTTAAATCAGAGAATAATGGTTGTTCTATTTATATGACTAATATCTTTTATGGTCATGCACCCTTGATGAGTGGTCTATTTTTTACTAAATCTTGATAGTAGTAATACACATGATCATAGTATTAAAGCCAAAAGATGCAGAGTTGATAATGATAGTGCAACTTATTTGTGGCATTGCCGTTTAGGTCATATTGGTGTAAAGCGCATGATGAAACTCCATTCTGATGGACTTCTGGAATCACTTGATTATGAATCACTTGGTACTTGCGAACCATGACTAATGGGTAACATGACTAAACTACGTTCTCCGGAACAATGGAGCGAGCAACAGATTTATTGCAAATCGTACATATTGATGTATGTGGTTCAATGAACATTGAAGCTCTAGGAGGATATCATTATTTTCTCACCTTCATAGATGATTTGAGCAGATATGGGTATATCTACTTAATGAAACATTAGTCTGAAACATTTGAAAAGTTCAAAGAATTTCAGAGTGAAGTGGAAAATCATCGTAACAAGAAAATCAGGTTTCTACGATCTAATCGTGGAGGTGAATATTTGAGTTATGAGTTTGGACTTCATTTGAAACAATGCGGAATAGTTTCGCAACTCACGCCACCTGGAACACCACGACGTAATGGTGTGTCCGAACATTGTAATCATACTTTACTAGATATGGTGCGATCTATGTTGCCTCTCACCGATTTACCACTATCATTTTGGGGTTATGCTTTAGAGACAACTGCATTCATGTTAAATAGGCAACCATCTAAATCGGTTGAGACGACACCATATGAACTGTGGTTTGGGAAGAAACCCAAGTTGTCGTTTCTTAAAGTTTGGGGCTGCGATGCTTATGTGAAGAAGCTTCAACCTGATAATCTCGAACTCAAATTGTAAAAATGCGTCTTCATAGGATACCCAAAGGAGAGTGTTGGGTACACCTCCTATCATAGATCCGAAGGCAAGATATTCGTTGCTAAGAATGGATCCTTTCTAGAGAAGGAGTTTCTCTCGAAAGAAGTGAGTGGGAAGAAAGTAGAACTTGACGAGGTAATTGTACCTTCTCCCTTATTGGAAAGTAGTTCATCACTGAAATCAGTTCTAGTGATTCCTACACCAGTAAGTGAGGAAGCTAATGATGATGATCATGAAACTTCTGATCAAGTTACTACCGAACCTCGTAGGTCAACCAAAGTAAGATCCGCACCAGAGTGGTACGGTAATCCTTTTCTGGAAGTCATGTTACTTGACCATGACAAACCTACAAACTATGAGGAAGCGATGGTGAGTTCAGATTCCGCAAAATGGCTTGAGGCCATGAAATCTGAGATGGGATCCATGTATGAGAAGAAAGTGTGGACTTTGGTTGACTTGCCCGATGATGGGCAGGCCATAGAGAATAAATGGATCTTCAAGAAGAAGGCTGACGTTGTCGGTAATGTTACTATCTACAAAGCTCGACTTGTTGCAAAAGTTTTTCGACAAGTTCAAGGTGTTGGCTATGATGAGACCATCTCACCCATAGCGATTTCTTAAGTCCGTTTGAATCATGTTAGCAATTGCCACATTTTATGATTATGAAATTTGGCAAATGGATGTCAAAACTACATCCCTTAATGGATACCTTAAAGAAGAGTTGTATATGATGCAACCAGAAGGTTTTGTCGATCCAAAAGGTGCTAACAAAGTGTGCAAGCTCCAGAGATCCATTTTATGGACTGGTGCAAGCCTCTCAGAGTTGGAATATACACTTTGATAATGTGATCAAAGCATATGGTTTTATACAGACTTTTGGAGAAGCCTGTATTTACAAGAAAGTGAGTGAGAGCTCCGTAGCATTTCTGATATTATATGTAGATGACATATTGTTGATTGGAAATGATACTAAAATTTCTGAATAGCATAAAAGGATACTTGAATAAGAATTGTTCAATGAAATACCTCGGTGAAGCTGCTTATATATTGGGCATCAAGATCTATAGAGATAGATCAATATGCTTGATTGGACTTTCACAAAGCACATACCTTGATAAAGTTTTGAAGAAGTTCAAAATGGACCAGGCAAAGAAAGGGTTCTTGCATGTATTACAAGGTATGAAGTTGAGTCAGACTCAATGCCCGACCACTGCAGAAGATAGAGAGAAAATGAAAGGTGTTCCCTATGCTTCAGCCAT
Source organism: Triticum aestivum (assembly GCF_018294505.1). NCBI lineage: Eukaryota > Viridiplantae > Streptophyta > Magnoliopsida > Poales > Poaceae > Triticum > Triticum aestivum. The sequence goes on along the minus strand of NC_057806.1, from coordinate 29,396,938 downwards.
GGGCTCTATCATGTATGCAATGCTGTGTACCAGACCTGATGTGTGCCTTGCTATAAGTTTAGCAGCAAGGTACCAAAGTAATCCAGGAGTGGATCACTGGACATCAGTCAAGAACATCCTGAAATACCTGGAATGGACTAAGGATATGTTTCTCATATATGGAGGTGACAAAGAGCTCGTCGTAAACAGTTACGTCGATGCAAGCTTTGACACTGATCCGGATGACTCTAAGTCACAAACCGGATACGTGTTTTTATTAAATGGTGGAGCTGTCAGTTGGTGCAGTTCCAAGCAGAGCATCCTGGCGGGATCTACGTGTGAAGCGGAATACATATATAGCTGCTTCGGAAGCAACAAATGAAGGAGTCTGGATGAAGGAGTTCATATCCGATCTAGGTGTCATAACTAGTGCATCAGGTCCAATGAAAATCTTTTGTGACAATACTGGTGCAATTGCCTTGGCAAAGGAATCCAGATTTCACAAGAGAACCAAGCACATGAAGAGAAGCTTAAATTCCATCCGCGATCAAGTCAAGGAGGGAGACATAGAGATATGCAAGATACATACGGATCTGAATGTTGCAAACCCGTTGACTAAGCCTCTCTCACAAGCAAAACATGATCAGCACCAAGACTCCATGGGTGTTAGAATCATTACAATGTAATCTAGATTATTGACTCTAGTGCAAGTGGAAGACTGAAGGAAATATGCCCTAGATGCAATAATAAAGTTGTTATTTATATTTCCTTATATCATGATAAATGTTTATTATTCATGCTAGAATTGTATTAACCGGAAACTTAGTACATGTGTGAATACATAGACAAACAGATGTCACTAGTTTGCCTCTACTTGACTAGCTCGTTGAATCAATGATGGTTACATTTCCTAAACATAGACATGAGTTGTCATTTGATTAACGGGATCACATCATTAGAGAATGATGTGATTGACTTGACCCATCTGTTAGCTTAGCACGATGATCGTTTAGTTTGTTGCTATTGCTTTCTCCATAACTATACATGTTCCTATAACTATGAGATCATGCAACTCCCGAATACCGGAGGAACACTTTGCGTGATACCAAACATCACAACGTAACTTGGTGATTATAAAGGTGCTCTACAGGTGTCTCCAATGGTGTTTGTTGAGTTGGCATGGATCAAGATTAGGATTTGTCACTCCGATTGTCGGAGAGGTATCTCTGGGCCCTCTCGGTAATGCAAATCACAACAAGCCTTACAAGCACTATAGCTAATGAGTTAGTTACGGGATGTAGCATTATGGAACGAGTAAAGAGACTTGCCGGTAATGATATTGAGCTAGGTATTGAGATACCGACGATCAAATCTCGGGCAAGTAACATACCAATGACAAAAGGAACAACGTATGTTGTTATGCGGTTTGACCGATAAAGATCTTCATAGAATTTGTAGGAACCAATATGAGCATCTAGGTTCCGCTATTGGTTATTTACCGGAGATGAGTCTCGGTCATGTCTACATAGTTCTCGAACCCGTAGGGTCCGCCCGCTTAACGTTCGGTGACGACCGGTATGATGAGTTTATGTGTTTTGATGTACCGAAGGTAGTTCGGAGTCCCGAATATGATCACTGACATGACGGGGAGTCTCGAAATGGTCGTGACATAAAGATCTATATATTGTATAGCTATATTCGGACACCGGAAGTGTTCCGGGTGATTTCGGAGAAAATCAGAGTGCCGGAGGGGTTACCGGAACCCCCTGGGGAAGTATTGGGCCTTAGTGGGCCTTAGGGGAGAGGGAGGGCAGCACCCCAGGAGGTGGCGCCCCCTCCCCCAAGGGGAGTCTGAATAGGACTAGGGGAGGGGGTGCGGCCCCTCTTTCCCTCTTCTTCTCCCTCTCTTTCCTTCCCCCTTCCTCCTTACTAGTAGGACTAGGAAAGGATGAATCCTACTCCTACTAGGAGGAGGATTCCTTCTCTCCTTGGGCGCCACTAGGGCCGGCCGACCTCCCCCCTTGCTCCTTTATATATGGGGGCAGGGGGCACCCTAGGACACACAAGTTGATCATTGATCTTTAGCCATGTGCGGTGCCCCCCTCCACCATAATCCACCTCGGTAATATCATAGCGGTGCTTAGGTGAAGCCCTGTTCCGGTAGCAACATCATCACCGTCATCACGACGTCGTGCCGACGAAGCTCTCTCTCTCGAAGCTCTACTGGATCGTGAGTTCGCGCGACGTCACCGAGCCGAACCTGTGCAGATCGCGGAGGTGCCGTACCTACGTTGCCGGGATCGGTCGTTCGTGAAGACGTACGACTACATCAACCGCATTGTCATAACGCTTCCGCTTAAGGTCTATGAGGGTACGGAGACAATACTCTCCCCTCTTGTTGCTATGCATCACCTTGATCTTGCGTGTGCGTAGGAATTTTTTTGAAATTTCCGTGTTCCCCAACATTTCTACAATTCCAAAATCTTTATGTGATGTGCTTGGTCTTACTAATCTTGAAGAGTGTTCTTTGAATTTGCACTTCGCGGATTCTAGTGTTAAAAATCCTATGGGAAGAACTAATGGTGTTCTTATTATTGCAAATAGGAATTATGTGCCCATAGATTTTATTGTTCTTGATATTGATTGCAATCCGTCTTGTCCAATTATTCTTGGTAGACCGTTTTTACGCACTATCGGTGCCGTGATTGATATGAAATAAGGCAATACAAAGTTCCAATTTCCTTTGAGGAAGGGTATGGAACACTTTACTAGAACTAGAACTAAGCCACCTTATGAATCAATCATGAGGGCATCTTACGGATCTCGAACCAAAGATGCCAAATTTAGATCCTTGCTTTATGCCTAGCTAATGGCGTAAAACTATATCACTTGTTGGGAGGCAACCCAATGAATAAAATTTATTTTTGCTTTTTGCTTCCTATTTTGTGTGTTAGCATAATTATGATACTGTTATGATTGTGTTTTTTGTGTTTTAATTAGTGTTTGTGCCAAGTAAAGCCTTTAGGATCTTCTTGGGTGATAGTTGTATGATCTTGCTGAAAAACAGAAACTTTTACGCTTATGAATTTAATTTTCTCTTTTTACCAGAGAGCGATAAAATACCCATTCCACTTGCAGTAGATCAATATACAAATTGCTCAGGTCGTCCTAATTGTTCAGATTTTTTGGAGTCACAGAAGTAATCGAAATAGTCAGATTGCTACAGACTATTTTGTTTTGACTGATTCTGTTTTCTTTGTGTTGTGTGCTTATTTTGATGGCTCTATGGTTTTCTTTGATGAGTTTTTTCCATAGAAAAGTTGGAATACAGTAGATATAATACAAAAATAAAATATGAATTGGTTTGATACAGTACTTATAGTAGTGATCTATTATTTTCATACACTAACGAATCTCACGAAGGTTTTGTTGAGTTTTGTGTGATTGAAGTTTTCAAGTTTTGGGTTATCTTATGATGGATGAAGGATGGAAGAACCTAAGATTGGGGATGCCCCGGCATCCCAAGATTTTATCAACATTAAAAATGAGCAACCAACTAAGCTTGGGGATACCCCCGAGTGGCATCCCCGCTTTCTTCCAACGAGCATCGGTATTTTACTTGGAACTATATTATTATTCGTGACATGATATGTGTTTTGCTTGGAGCGTCTTGTATGATATGATTCTTTGCTTGTTTTATTTTGTGTTTTGAGTTATCGATCCTTGCTGGACTGTGACGCCCCCGATTCAATCGTACACTAATGATAGACGCAAACGTGTACGATCAAGATCAGGGACTCACGGGAAAAATATCACAACACAACTCTAAAAATAAAATAAGTCATACAAGCACCATATTACAAGCTAGGGGCCTCGAGGGCTCGAATACAAGATCTCGATCATAGACGAGTCAGCAGAAGCAACAATATCTAAGTACAGACATAAGTTAAACAAGTTGCCATAAGATGGCTAGCACAAACTGGGATACAGATTGAAAGAGGCGCATGCCTCCTGCCTTGGATCCTCCTAAACTACTCCTGGTCGTCGTCAGCGGCATGCACGTAGTAGTAGGCACCTCCAGTGTAGTAGGAGTCATCATCGACGGTGGCGTCCGCCTCCTGGGCTCTAATGGATGGTCGCAACAACCAGGTATAGAAAGGGGGAAAAGAGGGAAGCAAAGCAACCGTGAGTACTCATCCAAAGTACTCGCAAGCAAGGAGCTACACTACATATGCATTTGTATCAATGAAAGGGGTAGTATATGTGGTCTGAACAGCAGAATGCCAGAATAAGAGGGGGATAGCTAGTCCTATCAAAGACTACGCTTCTGGCAGGCTCCATCTTGAAGTAGTAGAAGAGAGTAGGTGGTAAGTTAACCAAGTATCATCACATAGCATAATCCTACCCGGTGATCCTCCCCTCGTCGCCTTGTGAGAGAGCGACCACCGGGTTGTATCTGGCACTTGGAAGGGTGTGTTTTTATTAAGTATCAGGTTCTAGTTGTCATAAGGTCAAGGTACAACTCCAGGTCGTCCTTTTACCGAGGGACACGACTATTCCAATAGATAAACTTGCCTGCAGGGGTGCAACACATTTCCGAACACGCTCGATCCCCTTTGGCCGAACACACTTTCCTGGGTCATGCCCCGCCTTGAAATATCAACACGTCGCAGCCCCACCTAGGCACAACAGAGAGGTCAGCACGCCGGTCTAAATCCTATGCGCGCAGGGGTCTGGGCCCATCGCCCATTGCACACCTGCACATTGCGTACGCGGTCGAAAGCAGACCTAGCCCCCTTAATACTAGCGCATGCTTACGGTCCAATCCGGCGCGCCGCTCAGTCGGTGACGTCGGCTACGGCTGATACCACGACGTCGAGTGCCCATAACTGTTCCTGCGTAGTTGGTTAGTGCGTATAGGCCAGTGGCCAGACTCAGATCAAATACCAAGATCTCGTTAAGTGTGTTATTTTGAAGTACTTGCGGATGCCGACCAGGGCCAGGCCCACCTCTCTCCTAGGTGGTCTCAACCTGCCATGTCTCTCTGCCACAAAGGTCCACTCAGAGGGCCGTTGGGACAAACGTCCTTTCGGTCCAAGTCCATGAATCACTCGCGGGTACTCTACGAGCCGACCCGACTTTAGTCACCACATGTATCATGTATTATGTATATAAGTATATACCCATGATCACCTCCCGGGTGATCACGACCCGATAGTATAGCATGGCAGATGGACAAGAATGTAGGGCCACTGATGGAAATCTAGCATCCTATACTAAACATTCAAGATTGCAGGTAAAGGTAACAACAATAGTAGCAAAGACATGCTATGCATCAGAATAGGATTCACGAAAAGCACTAACATGCTACACTACTCTAATGCAAGCAGTAGAGAGAAGAATAGGCGATATGTGGTTGATCAAGGGGGGAGGGGGGCTTGCCTGGTTGCTCTGGCAAGGAGAGGTCGGCAACAACGTAGTCGATCGGGGCACTAGCAACGGCGTTAGTCTCGTAGTCTACCGGAGAGAAGAGGGGGAAGAAACAATAAATACAATGCAAACGGATGCATATCGATGCATGACATGACAAGTAACGGTGCCAGGTGTGCCCTAATGCAGTAGGAAGTGATACCGGCGAAGGGGGGAAACAACCAGGAAATTATCCCTGGTGTTTCACGTTTTCGGACAGATGAACCGGAGGGGGAAAATTGTGTGTTTGCTATGCTAGGGATGTGTGTCGGTCGAACGGGCTACGTATACGGATACGTCTCGTCGTTCTGAGAAACTTTCATATACAAAGTTTTTCCATCCGAGCTAGGGTTTATTTTATATTAATTTTAAAAGATTTAATTATTTTTTGATTTAATAAATTAATTTAATTCGAAAATTAATTAATGCGTCAGCATGACGTCAGCAGTCAACGTTGGCCGTTGACTTGGTCAACCTGACAAGTGGGTCCCACTGTCATTGACTATTTAGTTAATTATTAGTAGTTAATTAGGTTAATTAAACATAAGTAATTAAGTTAATTAATTATTTAATTAATATTTGTATTTATTATTTATCTATTTATTTATTCCTTTTTTAAAACGTTCCAGGGCGCGGGGCCCCCTTGTCACTGCCCATAGGGCCAAACGGGCGCGAGCGAATGGGCATAGCACGAACGGGCGAGGGGAATATGGGCGACGGACGGGCATCCTTTAACAGCGAACCCGGGCGGCGGTAGCGGCGGTCGGCGACGGCGTGCAGGAAGTGAGGCGACAGCGGCACGGGTGGCTGCAGGGCAGAACAGGGCGATGGCGCGGGAGCCGGGTCGGCGTGCGGTCAGCGGAGCAAGGGGGCCGTGGGGTGCAGCGTGGCGCGGGCGTGCGTGTGCACGGTCGGTGGTGGTGAGCACGAGCGCCCAGCGAGCTCTCGACGCGGTGGTGTGGCGAACTTTGGCGACGGAGAAACGAAAAAGGGGGGAACATGGGAGTCGAGGGGGAGCCTCACATCGAGCGGCAGGGAAGGTCCGCGAGTTGGGGGAGGCCTTGGCGGGTCGGAGAGGTGTCCGACGAGGCGCGGGCCATCGGTGACGAGGCAGCCAGGCAGGGGCGACTAGCATCAGCGTGGCGCGAAGGAGTAGTGGCGAGCTGCGGGCAAGCGCCCACGCGCGCCGGCATGTGCCGGCCGCGGCCTGGTGCGCCATGGGAGGTGCAGGGCGCGGGCGACGCCGACGACATGGGGTGTGCGGCAGGGGCGGGGCCAGCAGTCGTGCAGGTCGAAGGAGGAGCCGACAATGCGAGGGGGTCAGGGGTGAGGAGCTCGCCGACCAGAACAACGACAGGGCGACAGAGGTGGTCGGAGCAGGGCAAGGAGGGCGCATGTGAGCGGGATCGGGTGCAGGGTCTCTTTCTCCTCTCTGCTCTCTTCCTGGCGGCGTGAGGAGGGACAATGGGATTGATCAGGTGGAGTGGGGATCGAACGTGGGGGAGGGCGAGTGCATGGGGATAGGGTTCTGGTGGGGGGAGGCCAAGTAGGCCAGGGGCGTGCTGGGGTGGGCCGGCAAGTCGGTCGGCCATTCGGCCAACTGGGCCAAGGCCCAATCGAGGGGGGGGGTCCTTTTTATTTTAGTAATTTTATTTACTATTTTAACTTTATTCTCATTTGTGTTTTTTTGTTTTACAAAATACATACAAGAGCACCTACATTTGTGTGACTACTTTTACCACTGCCACAAAAAGTTGCACTCCTAATTAACTAAAATAGTTTAACACTTTACAAATTATAAAAGGCATTTATTTAATTGTTTAAGCCACTGTTTTATTTATTTTGGGGCTTTTAATTACTCCATAAAAATGTGGTTTCTTCTCCAATATTTTCTTGGGATTATTTTTCACACAAAGAACATTTTAGTTTTAACGTTTGAAAACTTGGACCATTTGACTTTAATTTAAATTTCAACTTCAAATGGATTTGAATCAACGTGATATTAACAACACTGACAGCGGTGACATGTCATCATTAGTAGAGGTTCACTGTATCTTAAATATCCGGGCATCACAATTCTCCTCCACTACAAGAAATCTCGTCCCGAGATTTAAGCGGGGAAGTGACGGGGAAGTGATTTGGTTATGAAATTCTAACTAGCGTTCTTGATCTTGGTTGCACTTCTTGAAGTGGTCGATCCATTATGTTCCTGTCTTCATCTCCCTGCTTTAGGTCATCATGATGAAGTCATCATCCTTTCTTCAGGAACTCCATCGTACGTACGGTGGACAAGGGGGTAGCTTCAGAAGAATGGACCGCTACAATGTTGCTTATCTGGCAGATAATCATCAGGAAAGGTGTCAGAAAGTAACTCTCGAATTGAAACTTAAGAAATTATCGAGGGCAAAGTAAGAAGGTGAAAAATAGAAGTTTCAACCGCATATGCAATCGTTTGACGCGTGTAACAGGGCATGAAAAGGGGTTTAGAGCAGCGGGAATAAGTATTGTGTATGACATCAGGATAGATCATCTCTAGGATGGTGACCCATGTATCACATACGAGGCCGCATGCGAGGAATAACTTAGGAAACCAGGGAGTGTACAGGAGAGTCAGGTTTCGAACCTGTGGAACTGTGGGTTATGGGCCCACCATGTGGGTTGAAAAGTAGGAAGGGCGATGTCATCTTGCACGATCAACATAGCAAGGCATGTCAGAGGGTAGCCTGTCAGTTATGCCGGCAACAACATTGGTACCAAGGGCAAGGGACGAAGAGAACCATTTTCCTGCTCATTGAACAAGGCAGACCAATAGGCAAAGTTCTCGTCCATCGGTGGTTACCAAAATGTCATCAACAATAGTAACAGGGTCTTGCTGACAGAATTGCACACGAGGTGTTTACATAAGCAGGAGAATAATACTTCTTAGATCATATAGATCACAAGAAAGGTTAAACCAAACAATGGAAAGGAAAATATTATTATCAGAATAAACAGAACAATGGAAAGGAAAATGTGTTTAAACACATATTTTAGGGGTATATCCTTCCCAAGGACAAGCAGAGCATGATATCCGTGGCAGGATATAATGTAGAAAACCATTCAGGTTAGGGGAGAGAAATTTCATGACAATACCCATGCAACGGTGTTTGGATAATTGAGCAAGAAACATTTAGCATTGGGCTTCAAATGGTCTTGCTGAAAATTGGAGTACCACAGACATGCTTCGAGATAGCATTGACATGGTCTTCAAGCAAGGGTCGGACTTTGGATACTCAAAGGATTCATCAGGAAAAGCTTATAGACTAATCTTACAATTTCCTCATGGAAGAATGGTTAACCTTTCCAAAAAAAGGAAGAACTATAACAATAGGTCCTCCGGCCAGGTGTGCTAGGCATGACATCACCTTAGTGGGCTATACAAAGACCAATGTTATGGCTTTTGGAAATTGTCCCAACCATCATATATGACTGAGATTCAGTTTCTGATTGGTGTCAGGATACCTCAGACTCTGGATGCTTGATAAGAAAAGAGCAACACAAATTGACAAGATGACATTGTAAGATTCTGGGGAAATGAACCATGGAAGCAAGTTCTGAAACCAGAATTCATCATTAAACCAAGGAGAGGATGAGGAGGTGGCTGATGGACTTAGCGACATATCATCGAGATTTCCAAAAAGATGGATTTCCACAATTATGTGAACAAGGAGATAACATTTGTCATATCAAATGATATAATGATGTATGCTCGAGGAAAACATACAAAATTAAACATTGGTTGAAAGGTTTGCCCAAAATATGGCCTTAGGTAGCATGATCAATGTTAGAATGGTGATTCAATAATCAATAGTCAAGGAATGAATGGTCGACCATTAACTTCAAAGCAATAGGGTTGCTAGAAGGGCAGAATCCAAACATCACCGTTCACTTGTTGGTATCCCGGTTAGAACCAACACGGGGACCAAGGAATGAACGGATATGTCAAGAAGTATCACCTGTATCAAGAATTCTTAAGAGGTGGTGAAATTCTCACGACATTCTTGACATAAAATAATACTCCAAGGTAAAGGAGAACAAATGATGGATAGCAAGGATCTCAAGGTATACATAAAACACGAACAAGTTTGTGTTGAACGAAAGGCAATAAAGTGGACGATGATAACACAAATCATCGAGAGCAAGGATGGTAATTCTCATCCTGAATTCAATTGATATCATGGAAGAGCTCATAATGATGATGATGATCATGACAAATTTTGTCAAGAGGCTCCATGAAGAAGCAGTTGAACAATGGCTACATCAAGCAACAAGACTAATGTAGCGAAAGATTATTGGAACCACGGATACGACACCAACTCAGAATCAAGCTTGTTGTTTGAGGTGAAATGATAAGACAAGGAAGATCGATGTAAGCTTAGCTCATCACCAAAAGTGGTGCTTCGGGAATAAGGACCAAGTAGCACATTTAAAATCAGCACGATACTGATATAGCCGATCAGGCTAGAAATGACGTGATCGAGTACAAACTCGTAAGTAAAGAAGATTACTAATAGTTGTTTTAATTGCGATGCGGACTCGATTCAGTTATCGGTGTCCTTGAGTGTTTAATGACTCAGAGCCCATGATTTTTTTTGGAATCAGTGAGAATGTAGTACTTGATGGAGAATTCATAAGAAGTTATGCAGTTCCGTGATAATCTTGAGATACCAGGGTGTAATACTCGACGAAAGATCAAAGTAAAGATTAGACTGGTGTATTGATCCACAGAAGACAAGTGCTTAAACTTGCCCAAGAAATGGGATCAAAGAAGAACATATGGTCGGAACCACAATTGCAAAGGATAAATTCACCGATACCAAAGGATATTATATTAAGTAAATAGTTATTATTACAAGAAGCTTCCATGATAGGATCTACATCGTGTCCATGGGCATGAACACAAAGGTTCAAGGTCGACTCCCACTTCCTCAATGCATAACCTTACATTCACCTTCCGTATTTCGAAAATGACATTATTTGTTGAAAGTTTTACCTGGTGCAATACCAGATAAGTATGACCCGTGAAATCTTTTGGGTTCACACAGATTAGGGAAGGCGTTGGTTCAACCCATCAGGGAATCTTAGGAACATATACCACAAACTTTAGAGTAAATAATGCAACCTCGAAAGTAGAGTATGGTTATCAAAGCAGAGGATACAAATTACCAAAGGCATTATATACCCATGGAAAATCTCACAAGGTTATTGAATATGAAGGACACTGTCATATAATAATCCAACAAGGGGTCTTGTGGTCTACAATGGATTTGATGCGAGTATCAGTACTCTATCAAAGGAAGAAGGAACGAAAGGGCATCAGATTATAGAAACAACCGACTAATTCAAAGCTGAAATGCAAAGGAATTATAATTTCCAAATCAAGGGATCAGAAGCCAACGGTCTGATTAAGAATGGATAAGTTGAATAGACTTAGGGGTACAATCGATGACAATTTGATTGGTCGATAACCAGCTCATGTTCAAAATGACATCTGAGCCAGAAAGATAATTTAAAAGGATCAACCGATGATTGCGTGCATTCACACTCATGTTGAATCAATAGGATCAAAATGACGGTGTCAAAGGAGACTAATGAATATTGCCAGACATATGGGAAGCATCCATAATGCAAGCAGACAAGTATTTCTAGAGCAATAAGCTGCTAAGGATTTTCCGAGGATCGAATAGTATTTCAAAGAATTTTGTGAAACACCTGAACAACTAGGGATGAGCGGATACTTGGTAAGTGCGAGGAATTATTCGTAGGGGTATTCATGTGGCAAATAATAGCAAGGCAGTAGGCACAAAGTATTCTCGGAACAATAGAGATAATTTCGAGGTATCTTATAATAACAAGATCAACGGGGAATGATTGTATGAATGGCAAGTGTACGTGGTTATCCAGAAAGGTTTATCGATGGATGGGAATTGCAAAAGCGATGGCACAAAGTCTCAAGAGAACATCATAGAGTATCCTCGGAATCTTCTGGTGCAGCAGACGATTATCGGTAATAAGGTGCTCTGCGGGTGAAAGTGATCACGAGATCCTAATGTTAGATTTAGTAAAATTCATTTAACCCGAATAGAAGAGAGATCGGAGTCCCAGAGTATTGACGAGGAATAAAAGATCCTAATACAACCTAATGGCGACGTGGGCCCGTAAGCCACACAACCATGTTAGTAAAACAATTTTTTTTGAAGAACTAGACTCAACTTCGGCCAAGGAGTTGGAAAGGGGGTTCTTATAGACAATCGGCTCTGATACCAACTTGTGACGCCCCCGATTCAATCGTATACTAATCATACACATAAACATGTACGATCAAGATCGGGGACTCACGGGAAGATATCACAATACAACTCTAAAAATAAAATAAGTTATACAAGCATCATATTAGAAGCCAGGGGCCTCGAGGGCTTGAATACAAGAACTCGATCATAGACGAGTCAGCGGAAGCAACAATATCTGGGTACAGACATAAGTTAAACAAGTTGCCATAAGATGGCTAGCACAAACTGGGATACAGATCGAAATAGGCGCAGGCCTCCTGCCTGGGATCCTCCTAAACTACTCCTGGTCGTCGTCAGCGGCCTGCACGTAGTAGTAGGCACCTCCAGTGTAGTAGGAGTCGTTGTCGACGGTGGCATCTGGCTCCTGGGCTCCAACGTCTGGTCGCAACAACCAGGTATAGAAAGGGGGGAAATAGGGAAGCAAATCAACCGTGAGTACTCATGCAAAGTAATCGCAAGCAAGGAGCTACACTACATATGCATTTGTATCAATGAAAGGGGTAGTATATGTGGACTGAACTGCAGAATGCTAGAATAAGAGGGGGATAGCTAGTCCTATCGAAGACTACGCTTCTGGCAGGCTCCATCTTGAAGTAGTAGAAGAGAGTAGATGGTAAGTTAACCAAGTATCATCGCATGGCATAATCCTACCCGGCGACCCTCCCCTCGTCGCCCTGTGAGAGAGCGATCACCGCGTTGTATCTGGCACTTGGAAGGGTGTATTTTATTAAGTATCAGGTTCTAGTTGTCATAAGATCAAGGTACAACTCTGGGTCGTCCTTTTACCGAGGGACACGACTATTCGAATAGATAAACTTCCCTGCAGGGGTGCACCTCATTTCCCAACTTGCTCGATCCCCTTTGGCTGGACACAGTTTCCTGGGTCATGCCCGGCCTTGTAAGATCAACATGTCACAACCCCACATAGGCACAACAGAGAGGTCAGCACGCCGGTCTAAATCCTATGTGCGCAGGGGTCTGGGCCCATCGCCCATTGCACACCTGCACATTGCGTACATGGCCGAAAGTAGACCTAGCCCCCTTAATACAAGCGCATGCTTACGGTCCAATCCGGCGCGCGCAGCTCAGTCGCTGACGTCAAGAAGGCTTCGGCTGATACCATGACGTCGAGTGCCCATAACTGTTCCCGCGTAGTTGGTTAGTGTGTATAGACCAGTGGCCAGACTCAGATCAAATACCAAGATCTCATTAAGCGTGTTATTTTGAAGTAATCACGGACACCGACCAGGGCTAGGCCCACTTCTCTCCTAGGTGTTCTCAACCTACCCCGTCGCTCCGCCACAAAGGTCCACTCAGAGGGCCATCGGGACAAACATCCTTTCGGTCCCAATCCGTGAATCACTCGTGGGTACTCTACGAGCCGACCCGACTTTAGCCACCACATGTATCATGTATTATGTATATAAGTATATACCCGTGATCACCTCCCGACTGATCACGGCCCGATAGTATAGGATGGCAAACGGAAAAGAATGTAGGGCCACTGATGGAAATCTAGTATCCAATACTAAACATTTAGGATTGCAGGTGAAGGTAACAACAATAGTAGCGAAGACAGGCTATGCATCAGAATTGGATTAACGGAAAGTAGTAACATGCTACACTACTCTAATGCAAGCCGTGGAGAGAAGGATGGTCGATATCTGGTTGATCAAGGGGTGGGGGGGCTTGCCTGGTTGCTCTGGCAAGGAGGGGTCGTCAACAACATAGTCGATTGGGGCACCACCAGCAGCGTCAGTCTCGTAGTCTACCAGAGAGAAGAGGGGGAAGAAACAATGAATACAATGCAAACAAATGCATATCGATGCATGACAGGACAAGTAACGGTGCCAGGTGTACCCTAATGCAGTAGGAGGTGATACCGGTGAAGGGGGGAAACAACCGGCAAAGTATCCCCGGTGTTTCGCATTTTCGGACAGATGAACTGGAGGGGGAAAGTTGCGTGTTCCCTATGCTAGGGACGTGTGTCGGTTGAATGGGATACGTATCCGGATTCGTCTCGTCGTTCTGAGCAACTTTCATGTACAAAGTTTTCCCATCCGAGATAAGGTTTATTTTATATTAATTTTAAAAGATTTAATCAATTTTTTGGATTTAATAAATTAATTTAATTCGAAAATTAATTAATGCATCAGCATGATGTCAGCAGTCAACGTTGACCGTTAACTTGGTCAACCTGACAAGTGGGTCGCACTGTCATTGATTGTTTAGTTAATTAACAGTAGTTAATTAGGTTAATTAAACATAATTAATTTAGTTAATTAATTAATTAATTAATATTTGTATTATTTATTTATTTATTCCTTTTTTAAAACATTCCAGGGCGAGGGGCCCCTTGTCATTGGCCCAAACGGACGCGGGCGAATGGGCATAGCCCGAACGGGTGAGGGGAATACGGGCGACGGGCGGGCGCCCTTTAACAGAGAACCCGGGGGACAGCTGCGGTAGCCGGCGAAGCCGCACAGTGAGCGAGGCGACAACGGCATGGGTGGCTGCGGTGCGGAATAGGGCGATGGCACGGGGAGCCGGGTCGGGGTGTGATAACCCACAAGTATAGGGGATCAATTGTATCCTCTTTCGATAAGTAAGAGTGTCGAACCCAACGAGGAGCTAAAGGTAGAACAAATATTCCCTCAAGTGCTATCGACCACCGATACAACTCTACGCACGCTTAACGTTCGCTTTACCTAGAACAAGTATGAAACTAGAAGTATGTTGTAGGTGTTTTTGGATAGGTTTGCAAGATAATAAAGAGCAAGTAAATAAAAGTAGGGGATGTTTAGATAAAGACACAACTAAGTTAGTTTTAGTAAAGAGCTTTTTGTTACGAGAAAGTTATTTGTCCCTAGGCAATCGAGAACTAGACCGGTAATCATTATTGCAATTTTATTTGAGGGAGAGGCATAAGCTAACTTACTTTATCTACTTGGATCATATGCACTTATGATTGGAACTCTAGAAGCATCCGCAACTACTAAAGATCATTAAGGTTAAACCCAACCATAGCATTAAAGTATCAAGTCCTCTTTATCCCATACGCAAACAACCTACTTACTCGGGTCTGTGTTTCTGTCACTCACGCCACCCACAATAAGCAAATTGTGAACATATTGCAAACCCTACAGCGGGAATCCCTCATGCTTGTGCGACACGGAGAGCACCACAGGACAGCACCAATAATAAAACATGCAACTCAAACCAATCACGATCATCAATTAACCCATAGGACAAAACGGATCTACTCAAACATCATAGGATAGCCATACATCATTGGGAAATAATATATAGCATTGAGCACCATGTTTAAGTAGAGATTACATTGGGTAAAAGAGGGGTTACACCGCTGCATAGAGGGGGGAAGAGCTGTTGATGATGGTGGTGAAGTTGTTGGTGAAGATTGCGGTGATGATGATGGCCCCCGGTGGCACTTCGGAGCCACCGTAAGCGAGGGGGAGAGAGCCCCCTCCTTCTTCTTATTCTTCCTTGACCTCCTCCCTAGATGGGAGAAGGGTTTCCCCTCTCGTCCGTGGTCTCCATGGCGTGGGAGGGGCGAGAGCCCCTCCGAGATTGGATCTGCCTCTCTGTCTCTCTCTGTTTCTGCGTTCTCAGATTTTGCCCTTTCACCATTTCTTATATTCCTGGAGATCCGTAACTCTGATTGGGCTGAAATTTTAACACCATCTCTATCCGGATATTAGCTTTCTTGCGGCGAAAGAAGGGCATCAACCGCCTTAAGGGGTGGCCATGAGGGCCCAGGGCGCGCCCCCTGCCTCGTGGCCCCCTCGGGCATCATCTCGCGTTGGTTTTTCTTCCCGAAAATCACATATATTTCAAAAATAATCTCCGTCAGTTTTTATCCCGTTTGGACTCCGTTTAATATGGATTTACTGAAAAACAAAAAACATGCAACAAACAGGAACTGACAGTGGGCACTGGATCAATATGTTAGTCCCAAAAATAGTATAAAAAGTTGCCAAAAGTATATTAAAGTTGTAGAATATTGGCATGGAACAATAATAAACTATAGATACGACGGAGACGTATCAGCATCCCCAAGCTTAATTCCTGCTCGTCCTCGAGTAGGTAAACGATAAAAAAGATAATTTTTGATGTGGAATGCTACCCAGCATAATCTTGAACATGTGATCTAATCATGGCATGAATATTAAGACACGAGTGATTCAAAGCAATAGTCTATCATTTGACATTAAGATAATAATACTTCAAGCATACTAATAAAGCAATCATGTATTTTCAAAATAACATGGCCAAAGAAAGCTATCCCTACAAAATCATATAGTCTGGCTATGCTCCAACTTCACCACACAAAATATTCAAATCATGCACAACCCCGATGTCAAGCCAAGCAATTTGTCGGGGGAAACTGATCCACAAACACCTATGGGGCCGGCGGACCGGGCCCCTTTCAGTTCGGCGGGGGGCGGAGATCGCACGAAGAGCAGATCGAGGCGAAGCACACGAGCAGTTTACCCAGCTTCCGAGCTCTCCGGAGAGATAACACTCCTACTGCTGCTTGTCTGGTTGTATTATGTTCTTGCTCGCGAGAGCTAAGTGTTTTCTGGCTTACGAATGAATCGAACCTGAACCAGTCGAACCGAACCCCCTCTACGTTGCGCATGGGCCTCCTTTTATATGCTAAAGGGGTCACCGACAGGTGGCAACGCAGAGAAGGGTACAAATGTAAAAAGTGAGGTGGTTGGTATAGTTACTTGTACAGTGCACCCTACCTAACCCTGATGGCAGGGGACAAGGGCATGAAATGCCCGTCTGAGTCGCCCAAACAGTGCAGAAAAGGACCGTTAGGGGCGCCACCGTTTGCCACGATGGCGATCTTGTCAGCTTCGCATGCCACTGCGCACCGCTGGCTGCACACCCTCCCGCCACGCGCGCCTGGAGAGGCCCCCAGAGCGACACGTTGGTGGATGCGCTGGAGCGTGGGCACAGAGTGGCCGCCTGCCGCGGCAAGCGCCTTGCCGCTGCTGTTATCTTGTCGGGTCCGGAAGCTTGTCGCTCACCGGGCCTCGAGGTACCTTGGTTGGTCTTCCCGGCAAGCTCCTCTTGCCGGGGCCTTGTTGCCTTGCCGGAGCGCGTGGCGCGTCGCGGCAAGTTCCTTGGAGTGCCTTGGTTGGCCTTCCCGGCAAGCTCCTCTTGCCGGGGCCTTGTCTCCTGAGCTTAAATACTTTGTTCTTGAATGGCTCCAAGGGAACCACGGAGGATCTTGGCGTTCGCCCGGCAAGCCTTGCCGCGGGGTGCTGCAACTGCCCGTGCACAAGTTCGGGGTACTAGGGTACCCCTATTCTAGTACACCGACAGGAGCCCCCGGGCCTGGGCCAGACACGGTGCCGAGCGCTGTTGGGCCAGGCCCAAGACAGGGCACGGGCACACGCGGACTGGGCCACGCCGAATCTCGCTCCGTATCCACCGCGCTCTCCCCTAACGGCACGCGTTGAATGCGGCGTCGTGGGAGAGATCGTGGGTGGTTCTTTATTCGGAAGGGCGAAACGTCCGCCCCGTCCCTCTTTATAAGCAGAGGAAACAGGGGCAGTTCGTTCCCCCTCGCTGGTTGCTACTACTCCATCTTCACGAACCTCCGCCGCTCCCCCCTTCTTCTCGAAGCCGAGAGAGCAGCGCTCCGCCCCCCATTGCCACCAGCATCACCAACGCCGTCGACCTCCCCCACCACCTCCGCCATGGCTCCGAAAGCCGACAAGGGAAAGGGCGTGAAGTCGGCCGAGGCGCAGCGGCTCGCGGCGCTGCGGAAGGAGCGGGCGATCTTCTCCCCCCAGCTCGGCGTGAAGGAGCTGAGGGAGTACTTCTACCTCTTTTGGGCGACGGAGACGCGGGCGCATCCGCGCACGAGGGTACTCCCGGCCGCTGCTTCGGAACTGGCTCCAAACGGGTACCCATTCTTCGCGCTGTTCTTCTATTGCGGGCTCTGCCCGCCCTTCTCGGAGTTCTTCTGCGATATCATGAACACCTACGGCTTCCGCCTCCTTGATTTCACCCCCAACGCCGTTCTGACCATGGCAGTTTTCGCACATTTGTGCGAAAACTTTGTCGGAGTCCACCCCAATGTTGCCCTTTTCCGCCACTTCTTCATACCTCGGGTAGAGAGAGGAGAGCCGCTTGCCGGAGGGATCGCCTGGATCTCGAGAGTCGGCAAGAAGGAGGCGTACTTGGAGGGTGAGCTCCGCAGCAAGTGGGAGGAGTGGAGAGCGGAGTGGTGCTGGATCGTCGAGGAGAATCCGCAGCCCTTCACCGCCGTGCGCCAAGCTCCAATAGTGCGCGGCAATGACTGGAGCAACGTGGCCCCGGAAGACGAGAGGCTGAAGATCGCCATTACTAGGATCCTTCGCCTCAGGCTTGCCGGGCTCACTGTAGGCGCTGTAGGCGCAGATTTCCTCCGCCGCCGCATCGCCCCCCTGCAGGAGAGGGGGAGGCCCGCCTGGGAATTCAAGAACTCGGCGGACATCATGAGGCTGCGGCCGGGCCTCAACTACAACTTCACCGTCTTGGAGCTGGATGCAATGCTCCTGGAGTTGTTCAAACGCGACCCCCAGCACCCATTCACGCTGCCGAGGGGCGTCGTTCCATTGTGCAACAATTCTTCGCTTGACCGGATCCGCGCCATGATGCCGTTGTGCGATTCACACGGAATCGTTCCAACTTGGCAAGAGCCTGCGGATGACGTCGTGCAAGCGTTCTTCGACAACTTGGAAGAAGTGCCGGTCCACGCTGACGAGCAGAAGAGCCTCACCCGTGACACCACCGACGAGGAGCTGCAGCGCATCGCCACTAGGGCGGAAGAGGTTGCGGCCGCAGCTGCCGCGGGCGCGTTCGGGTTCACTGTGGAGGAGGCGGAGGCGGCAGAGGCGGCAAACCTCGCCGAGCGCGCGGAGTTCATTGGCGAGGAAGAGCCTGCCGGTTCTGAAGCTGAGCCGAGCGAGGCCGGCGAGGAAGAGCCCGAGCCTTCAGAAAGCTTGCCGCAGGCGGAGCCCCCGGCCCCGCCAAGAAGGCGTCTTCGCAGGGCCGCGGACGTAGCGGGGCGGCAGCCGGGTCAACAGCCGCCGAGCCGTGCGACACGCTCTACCGCGGCAAGCAATGTTGCCGCGGGAGCGCCTCACGCAGCAGCGGCAACTGGAGCGGGATCTTCCCGGGCCACCGCCACCGCCCCCGCCAAGCGGGCAAGGGATCCTACTCCTCCGCCTCGCCGCACCGGAGGGGAGCCGGACTTCGATCTTTCCGCGCTCAGCTCCGACGAGGAGGAAGAAGAGTAAGTTTCTTTGGTGCTCTTGTAGTTCTTCAATCTTGCTGTTTTTATCTTGTATCTGACTTGCTTCAATCTGGACTCCTTTCTTTTCAGGACGCTGGCCCAGAGAGCGGCGAAGAGGGCCAAGGCCGCGGTGATTGTCATCGAAGATGACCCCACCGTGTCAGCAGGGGGTGGGTCCGAGACCACCTTGACGGACCCGGCAACCACTCCTCAAAGCAGCCCCCAGCGCAGCCCCCAGCGTAAGTTCATAGTTAGCTTTCTGCTGTCAGGCGCGCATGAGTGCTTTTTCCTTTGTTGATATCTTGCTTGTTGATTTGTGTAGGAGCAGAGCAGCCATATCAGGAGCGCCCGGAAGCTGGTCCCGAAGTGCCATCTGCTTCGACTACGCCGCCAAGGGAGGGGTTCCCGGTAAGGGAGCGCTCTCCGGCAAGGGAGGAATCTCCGGCAAGGGGCAGCACCGTCGATCCTGCGGCGGCCGAGACCGCAACTGCAGGCCTTGGCACAGGTAATTCCCTTGTCCAAAAACTTTCCCTTGGGTTCTTCTTCTTCTGATTTTTGATTGATTTTTTTCTCCTTCTTCGTTCTTCAGATCCATCTACCGCAGAGCTAATGGAGACAGAGGACGCCGGCGAGGAAGGCGCGCGTGGCAGCAACGACGACACCGCCGTCAACGAAGAAGGGGCTGGTGCTGCTGAGCCTGCCGGCGAAGAGGCCGCCAAGGCTGCTACCGCAGAAGCCGGCGAGGGGTCGGGCGATCGCACTGACGGCCCTGAGGCCGCAGGAGCGCCAGGCGCTGCACCGACCGCCGATCCCTCCGCTGCTGCCGCAGAGCCGGGCTCTGAAGAGCCCCAGCCAGGCGCCTACTTGAAGGCCGGCGATGATATCTTCATCAAGCTGCCCTGGGCGTCGAGCTCCAGGGCGCCGGTCGAGGGGGAAACTTTCGATGAGGAGCTGCTCGCCTCCGCTGGGCTATCGTTGGTCGACGCGTCCAGCAGCAGAAGTGGCGAGCCTGAGGAGGAGCAGCTGTTGCGGAAGCTGCTGTCACTCTACCGCACCCGACAAGCCAAACTGGCTTCCCGAGAAGCGCTTGTCGCGAAGGCGGGAGTGGATATGGAGAAGCGCGTGGAGGAGCTCCGGGGCCACAATCAAGAGGCTCTCCGGTCCCTGGCACAGGAGCGAGAGCGACTCGACGAGGAGCGCACGGCCTTCCTTCTCGAGAAGGCCGAAGCTGAGGAGGAACAAAGGCTGGCCGCCGAGAAGCAGTCCGCGCGAGAAGGAGAATTGGTGCAGCGGAAGGCCAACCTCGACAGCTACAAGGAGGAGCTCGCCGAGCACGAGCAAACACTTGGCGGGGCGCTCAAGGAAGCAAAGGACGCTGCCGCGATCGTAGAGGCCGCCAAGAAAGAGCTGGAGGAGAAGGTGGCGCAGCTGGAGGCCAACATTGGGAAGAGCGGCGAGGAGCTTGCCGCGCTCAAGCGTGAGCGTGAGAAGGATGCTGCCGCCCACGATGAGCTGCAAGGTCTTCTCGCCGAGAGGGGCAAGGAGCTCAGCGCCGCCAAGGATTCCAATGCGGACCTAGAGTTGAAGCTGTCCACACTGATGCAGACGCTGGAGGCCGCCAAGGAGCGGGAGAAAACCTTGTCGGAGAAGGTCAAAGCTGACAAGGCGCTGCTGGAGAGCATCGCAGTTACCCAGAACTCGTTCAGAGATACTGTGGAGCACTGGACCGAGGGTCTGGTGAATATTGCCGCAGTCATCAATGAGGAGCTGGCGCAGCTGGGGATGGAGGACTTTGGGTATCCCTCCGACGAGAATCTCCAACCCAGCGCCAAGCTCAGCCTGTTCTTCAAGGGCGTGGCGACGGCACTCCAGCGGCTCCGGGAGAGGATCCCAAAGCAGCTGGCCGACGAGTCGCGCAAAATCTGCGCCGGGGTTCTCCAGAAGGTGCTGATGAAGGTGGCCTTCCGCAATCCAGGCCTCAGCTTCACCAACGTCCTCAAGTCCTTGCCGCCAGACGCCGATCGGGACGCACTCAAGGCCCTTGTCGCACCCATTGTGGACAAGGTGAGCGAGATCAAGAGGGTTGAGGGTGACCGCGTAGACTAGGCCGCCCGTTTTCTCTTTTCCCTTATCGCTGCTAATCATGTTAGGAAAACAGTCTGTTAGAGCTGCGACAAGTTATCTTGTAATATAACTTTATTTCTGTTATCAATTGCTATGTTATTTCCTCTACTAGATTCTTTCCTTTGTATGTTTTTACCCTATGCTTCTAGGGAACTTGTCGGTGCAGGCACCCGAGCCGCGAGCGCTGAGTGCGGAACGTCAGCAGCCTGCTGGCGGCGCTGCTTCCGACAAGAAACCTTGTCGCGACTAGATGCAGCACACTTAAGTTGTTGAGCGGACTCGAAACAAAGTAAGGGCGCAACTAGCCACGAGTTGGTTCCTCCGCGCACAGGTTTTCCATACAAAGCAGGGTCGTTCGAGGAAGATAACTCAAAAAATTTAAAAATTGATTGCTCAAACTTTCGCAACTTAGCTTTTCTGCCGTTTACTTCCCGGCAAGGCAAAACTTTGCTTGAACGACGCCTGGTCCATACCACAATCTTCTCCTTCCCCCCGGCAAACTTGTGTGCGAGGGAACCTTCTTTTCCTTTGTTGAAAAAGAAGAAAGAAGAGAAAATAATGATATGGAGCCCTTCGGCTCGTTATTGCTTACCGGATGTAGGTGTTGCACAAAGTGTCAGATAACGCATGCAAGAAAGAAACTAATGCATGAAATGGACAAGTTGTGCGAAGCATATGGGGTTCTATTTATGCACGGGATCTGCGCCCGGCTTTGTACAAAGGATTACATGCAACAGCGGCAAGACTTGTACAAAAGGTGGTTGCCGGAACGGGTTCCGGCAACCACGCCCTACGGGAAAAACTTACGAAGATGTTCTATGTTCCAGGAGTTGCTCACCGGAATGCCATCTTCGGTCTCAAGGCGGACAGCGCCGGGCCTTGCGACTCGTTTCATCCGATAAGGGCCTTCCCACTTTGGCGTCAACTTGTTGGAATTCTTGGCGGACTGAACGCGCCGAAGAACAAGGTCGCCTTCCTCGAAAGTTCTGGCTTTAACTTTGCGGCTATGGTAGCGGTGCAAAGCTTGCTGGTATCGAGCAGCTCGTACAGCAGCCTGAAGACGATCTTCCTCAAGGAGCAGCGCGTCGTCTTGTCGCAGCTATTCTTGCTCAAGCTCATCATAAGCGAGCACTCGAGGCGATCCGTATACGAGTTCTATGGGGAGAACTGCCTCTGCTCCATAGACTAGAGCGAAAGGCGTCTGGCCAGTGGCTCGATTTGGCGTCATTCTGATCGACCAAAGAACCACCGGCAGCTCCTCGATCCAGTTTCTTCCGCACTTGCGCAGCCTGTCGAAAGTTCTGGTCTTGAGCCCGCGCAGCACTTCAGCATTTGCCCTCTCTGCTTGACCGTTGCTTCTTGGATGAGCAACAGAAGTGAAGCAGACCTTGGCACCAAGGTCTTGGACGTACTGCATGAAGGTGCGGCTCATGAATTACGTGCCGTTGTTGGTGATGATCCTGTTAGGGATCCTGAAACGGCAAACAATTGACCTGAAGAACTTGACTACTGACTGTGCTGTCACCTTCCTCACTGGCTGCACTTCCGGCCACTTTGTGAACTTGTCGATTGCGACGTGCACGTACTCAAAGCCCCCGACAGCTCGGGGGAAAGGGCCGAGGATATCGAGCCCCCAGACCGAAAATGGCCAGGATAAAGGGATCGTCTGGAGAGCTTGAGCTGGCTGGTGTATCTGTTTGGAGTGGAACTGGCACGCTTCACACTTGGTTACTTGTGCAGTTGCATCCTGGAGGGCTGTCAGCCAAAAGAAACCTTGCCGGAAAGCTTTGCCGGCAAGTGCTCTTGCGCCAATGTGGTGGCCACATATGCCTCCATGTATCTGTGCCAACAGCTTTTGTCCATCTTCCCGGCAAATACACTTCAATTTCACACCGTTGAGTCTTCTTCTATACAGTATGCTATCGACAAACTGGTACATACTTGACTGCCGGGCTACTTTTTCCGCTTCTTCTTGCTCTTCGGGAAGTTCTCCTGTCTGAAGGAAATGGACAATCTGCTGTGCCCATGCTGGAGCTTGTGGCTCGACAACAAGGACTAGAGGCACATCTGCTGCTGCGGGAACATCCGCTTCCATGGCAAGGACTGGCGGCCCTGCCGGAGCTTGATGTTCCCCGGCAAGCTTGCCGGAGCAAAACTTGTCGGGAGCGTCTGCTTCAACGGAACAAACCATAAGGCTTGCCGGAGCAGACTGCCCCTCAGCAACCTTGGTGTTGATCTTGGGGACTTTCTTGGCGGCGGCTTCGGGGAGCTCTGCCGGAAAGTAGTCACCAGAAATCAACTTCCTCTTCTTGCTTTGTCCAGTTGATGGTGTTACGGATGGTTGAGTCAACTTGAGCACAAAGATCCCTGGTTCCACAGGTAACTTTAGTGCGGTGCACTTTGACAGGCCATCAGCAATGTCATTCTGAGCTCTCGGGATATGCTCCATCTGTAGGCCATCAAAGTGCTCTTCTAGCTTCCTCACTTCATCAACATATGCTTCCATCAATGGACTCTGGTAGTTCTTGTTCACTTGGCGGACGACAAGCTGTGAGTCACCCCTGACAATGAGCTTCTTGATCCCAAGGTCTGCTGCAATTCTGAGACCGGCAAGCAATCCTTCATACTCTGCAGTATTGTTGGTTGCTTGCTCCTTGGGAAAGTGCATCTGGACTACGTACTTGAGGTGCTCTCCGGTGGGCGCGACAAGCAGCACGCCCGCACCGTCGCCTTGCAGCGAGAAGGCACCATCAAAGTACATCAGCCACTCTTTGCTTGCCTCTTTGACGGGGATGCTCGTCTCTGGAATTTCTTCATCTGGTGTTGGCGTCCATTCTGCTATGAACTCTGCCAATGCCTTGCTTTGGATAGTTGAAGTGCTCTCAAACTTGAGGCCAAAGCTTGATAGTTCCAGCGCCCACTCGACAATCCTGCCAGTCGCTTCTGGATTTTGCAGTATCCTCTTCAGCGGAAAGCGAGTGACGACTGTGATCTCATGTGCTTGGAAGTAATGGCGCAGCTTTCTCGAGGCCATGAGGAGGCCGAAAAGCAACTTCTGCACACCAGAGTACCTTGATCTAGCCCCCTGTAGAAGGGAACTGACAAAGTAAACTGGACGCTGCACCATTCTCTTCTGCATCTTATCATGCTCCTACACAGATCCATCTCTGTCGGGACCAGAGCTTGTCGGCGAAGCCCCCTGCTTGTCGCTGGATGCATCTGCCGTGGTTGCTGGCTCATCATCTGCCTTCCTCTCCGCCACTAACGCAGCACTAACCACTTGATTGGTTGCCGCTATATACAGCAGCAACTTCTCTTGCGGCTTAGGTGCGACAAGTGTTGGAGTGGAGGACAGGTATCTCTTCAAGTCCTGCAGCGCAGCCTCCGCCTCCGGAGTCCATTTTATTGGACCTGCCTTTTTCAAAATTTTGAAAAATGGCAGGGCGCGCTCAGCAGATCTAGAGATAAACCTGCTGAGAGCAGCCACGCAACCGGCAAGCCTTCGTACATCCTTGACGCGCTTTGGTGCTTCGATCTGCTCAATGGCCTTGATCTTGTCGGGATTGGCTTCAATTCCCCGCTGAGACACGAAGAACCCGAGAAACTTGCCGGAAGGGACTCCAAACACGCACTTCTCGGGGTTAAGCTTGAGGTTGATCTTGCGCAGATTTGCAAATGTCTCGTCTAAATCTTGAATCAGGGTCGCCCTGTTCTTGCTTTTGACCACTATGTCATCCATGTAGGCTTCCACATTTCTGTGCATCTGCGGCTCAAAAGCATGGTGGACTACCCTTGCGAATGTTGAACCGGCATTCTTCAAACCGAAAGGCATCCGTACGAAGCAGTACGTGCCACACGGGGTGATAAATGCAGTTTTCTCTTCATCCTCTTCTGCCATGAAGATCTGATGGTATCCTGAGTATGCATCAAGAAATGAAAGCAAATCACATCCGGCTGTGGAGTCAACAATCTGGTCAATACGCGGCAAGGGAAATGGGTCTTTGGGACAAGCTTTATTAACATCAGTGAAGTCAATACAAAGCCTCCAATTCCCGTTAGCCTTGCACACGACAACAGGATTGGCCAACCACGTGGGATGGAGCACTCCTTTGACAAGGCCTGCTGCTTCCAACTTCTTGATTTCTTCTGCAACGAATTCTTGGCGCTCCACTGCCTGCTTCCTGGCTCTCTGCTTGACGGGCCGCGCATGAGGACAGACGGCAAGGTGGTGCTCAATTACTTTCCTGGGAACACCGGGGATATCAGACGGTTGCCACGCAAACACGTCGACATTCGCCCGCAGGAAAGCAACGAGCGCACTTTCCTATTTGGGGTCAAGAGTGGCGCTGATGGTGAAGGTACCACCAGCGCCGTCCTCCTTGGCGGACACCTTTTTGGTCTCAGGTGGAGCTGTCATTGCCTTCTTACACTTGCCGGTGGAGCTCGATGGTGCGTCCTTGACGGTAGCGCAGCACTCCGAAGAGGTGCGCTTGCCGGAGTGGGCATCAGAGCTCTTGCCGGACTTGGTCTTCTTCTTCCCCCCGGGAGCTTCAGCGGCAAGTGTCTTGCGTTCTGCTGCGGCTGCTGCTTCCCGGTAGATCTTGTCAGCACAGATAAGAGCATCCTTCTTGTCGCCAGGGACAGAGATGGCACTTATCGGGCCTGGCATTTTCAGTACGTTGTACGCATAGTGAGAGGCTGCCATGAACTTGGCGAGTGCCGGACGGCCAAGGATTCCATTGTAAGGTAATGGAAAGTCAGCAACATCAAATGTGACCCTCTCAGTCCTGAAGTTTAGCTCGCTGCCAAATGTTACCGGCAACGTGATCTTTCCCTTCGGCTTGCTTCTTCCCGGGTTGATTCCTTGAAATGTACCGGTCTCTTCGAGCTCGCTGTCAGGGATCTGGAGTTTCTGGAGCACCGAGGAGGAGATCAGGTTCAAGCCGGCCCCGCGTCAACTAGCATCTTAGTGACCTTGAGGTTGCGGATTTTTGGTGAAACCAACATCGGCAAGCACCCGACCGCAGTTATGCGATCAGGGTGGTCCTCAATATCAAAGATGATAGGCGTGCTAGACCATTTCAGAGGCTTGCGTGACTCGACGGGTGGTTCTGCTGCATTAACTTCCCGCACCCACTGCTTGAGCTGGCAGTGCGAGGTGTGCAGAGAAGCACCACCGTCAACGCACAGGACCTCTGTAGCTTTCTGGAACTCCTGCTCATCAGTCTCCTCATCATCCATGTCTTCATTGTCGTCGTCATCTTCATCCTTGTCGCGGCCGCGAGGAGGTCTGTCTCCTTGCCGCTGCTTGGCCTTGCCGCGGCGTCCTCCTCGACCGGGACGTTTCTTGCCGGATCCCCCAGTACCTTCCTGGGCCTTCTCCTTGTCGCGCCACTCGTATTCAGCTTTCTGTTGCTCAACAAGCTACTCGACTTTCTTACACTTCTGGAGATCGTGGCCCTTGGTGCGGTGGATCTTGCAATACTGCTTGTTGGTGCCGTCCTACTTGTCAGCGACCGCCACCTCCGCGGCAACCTCCTTGCCGGAGTCACCAGCTTTGGCTTCCTTGGCGCCACCACCGTTGCCGGACTGCTCAACAACTAGCACCTCTTTGCCTTTCCTCCTTCTGTTGTTCCGCCGCCGGTTTTTCCTTGCCGGGGCAGCATCTTCACTGTCAGATCCTCCGCTCCTACATTTTCTCTGGGGAGTCTCCTCCCTTCCTCAGCACGTGCACACTTGTCGGCCAGTGCATATAAATCACTGAAGTCCCTGATCTTGCACATCGCCATTTCCTCCCGCATCCTGCGGTTTTGCACATTCTGATGGAACGCGCTGATCACCACGGCAGGGTGGACGTCTAGGATGTTGTGTTGCACACTGCTGAATCTCTGAATGTACTTGCGCAGGGGCTCTCCTTCCTTCTGGGCGAGCAGATGAAGATCACTCTCCTGGCCATGAGGCTTGTGTCCGCCTGTGAAGACGCCGACAAACTGATAGCACAGATCAGCCCAAGAGGATATGGAGTTGTCCGGCAAGTGCATTAGCCAGGACCTGACATTGGGCTTGAGTACCAGCGGGAAGTAGTTGGCAAGGATCTTGTCATCCCGTCCCCCAGCAGCCTGCACCGCAATGGTGTAAATGCTGAGGAACTCCGACGGATGCATCTTGCCGTCGTACTTCTCCGGTACGTCTGGCTTGAAGTTCTTCATGCTGGGCCACTAGACTTGCCGCAGCTCACGAGTGAACGCAGGGCAACCTACCGCGTACGGCAGATCGCCTGGTTCCCCTGGCGCATGCATGTCAATAGAGGGCCCAGCGCGCTTGTCGGATTGACATCACGCTTCTCTTTGGCGCTCGATGCGAGTTCGAGCGTCTTCTTGTTGTCGATCATGAAGAACTTGGCGCTGATCGCGACGAGCTCGTGGATCCGAAGATGCGGTGGAGCCGCTGTCAAGGTGGATCCGGCGAGTCGGCGATCTTGGCCTTCGGGGTGGTGATTGCATGGTAGTTGCACCTCCACCCGTTTCGTCGCCACCGGCTCGCGCCCGGCAACCCTGCCGCGGCAGCGACGCGCTCGGCCGCCATGGAGTGTCACCGTTGGCGTAGCCGATGAGACTCTGAATGGTGGCCCTCCATTCGTCGATCTTGTCCGACGTCGGAGGGTAATCTTGGAGAAGTTGAGCTCGCGCCAAAGCTTCTGCTGGAGTGGTGGGTGGCAGTGGCGGACGGCGCGAGGAGCGGGACGTGCTCGGACTTCTAACTATGTTAGAAGGAGCAGTATCCCGTCCAGGCGACCGTGCACCGCTCGTGCCAGCACGCTGGCGTGCATGCTGGTCTTGAGCGCCCCGAGGTCCACTAGCTTGGTCTTGGCCTATCATGCGTATGGCACTGCAAGTGCCATGACGCTGTTGGTCTTGCTCCTCCTGAGAGTGGCATGGAACATGTACAATCGCCGAGGTTTGTGCAGCCTTGTTCTTGGACCTGGCAGCATCATGAGCTTCCTCGTCGACGTCCATTCTTTCGCCGGCGTCCATTCCACCACCCGTTCGCTCCAACGGTGGCGGAAGTGACGTGGACGGAGCGGCTGCCGCCGAAGTCTTCTTCTTTAGTGGCATGTTGATGAAGGGAATGAAGATCTAGCTCGTGTGAACGCCGGATCAGGTTCACACAATCTCGACGCCCCCCTACCTGGCGCGCCAAAGATGTCGGGGGAAACTGATCCACGAACACCTATGGGGCCGGCGGACCGGGCCCCTTTCGGTTCGGCGGGGGGCGGAGATCGCACGAAGAGCAGATCGAGGCGAAGCACACGAGCAGTTTACCCAGCTTCGGAGCTCTCCGGAGAGATAACACTCCTACTGCTGCTTGTCTGGTTGTATTATGTTCTTGCTCGCGAGAGCTAAGTGTTTTCTGGCTTACGAATGAATCGAACCTGAACCATTCGAACCGAACCCCCTCTACGTTGCGCATGGGCCTCCTTTTATACGCTAAAGGGGTCACCGACAGGTGGCAACGCAGAGAAGGGTACAAATGTAAAAAGTGAGGTGGTTGGTACAGTTACTTGTACAGTGCATCCTACCTAACCCTGATGGCAGGGGACAAGGGCATGAAATGCCCGTCTGAGTCGCCCAAACAGTGCAGAAAAGGACCGTTAGGGGCGCCACCGTTCGCCACGATGGCGATCTTGTCAGCTTCTCATGCCACTGCGCACCGCTGGCTGCACAGCCTCCTGCCACGCGCGCCTGGAGAGGCCCCCAGAGCGACACGTTGGTGGATGCGCTGGAGCATGGGCACAGAGTGGCCGCCTGCCGCGGCAAGCGCCTTGCCGCTGCTATTATCTTGTCGGGTCCGAAGGCTTGTCGCTCACCGGGCCTCGAGGTACCTTGGTTGGTCTTCCCGGCAAGATCCTCTTGCCGGGGCCTTGTTGCCTTGCCGGAGCGCGTGGCGCGTCGTGACAAGTTCCTTGGAGTGCCTCGGTTGGCCTTCCCGGCAAGCTCCTCTTGCCGGGGCCTTGTCTCCTGAGCTTAAATACTTTGTTCTTGAATGGCTCCAAGGAACCACGGAGGATCTTGGTGTTAGCCCGACAAGCCTTGCCGCGGGATGCTGCAACTGCCCGTGCACAAGTTCGGGGTACTAGGGTACCCCTATTCTAGTACACCGACACAATTGTTTCATACTTTTGATGTTCTCAAACCTTTTCAACTTTCACGCAATACATGAGCGTGAGCCATGGATATAGCACTATAGGTGGAATAGAGTATGATGGTGAAGGTTGTGTGGAGAAGACAAAAAGGGAGAAAGTCTCACATCGACGTGGCTAATCAACGGGCTGTGGAGATGCCCATCAATTGATGTCAATGTGAGGAGTAGGGATTGCCATGCAACGGATGCACTAAGAGCTATAAGTGTATGAAAGCTCAAACTGGAAACTAAGTGGGTGTGCATCCAACTTGCTTGCTCATGAAGACCCCGGTCATTTGAGGAAGCCCATCATCAGAATATACAAGCCAAGTTCTATAATGAAAATTCCCACTAGTATATGAAAGTGATAACTCAAGAGACTCTCTATATGAAGAACATGGTGCTATTCTGAAGCACAAGTGTGGTAAAAGGATAGTAACATTGTCCCTTCTCTCTTTTCTCTCATTTTTTTATTTTTTTCTCTTTTTCTTTTTTTTGGTGGGCTTGTTTGGCCTCTTTTTTGTGGGCTTCTTTGGCCTCTTTTATTTTTTTGTAAAGTCCAGAGACTCATCCCAACTTGTGAGGGAATCATAGCTTCCATAATCATTTCCTCACATGGGACAATGCTCAAATAATGATGATCATCACACTTTTATTTACTTACAACTTAATATTACAACTCGATACTAGAACAAAATATGACTCTATATGAATGCCTCTGGCGGTGTACCGGGATGTGCAATGATCTAGCGTAGCAATGACATCAAAAAATGGACAAGCCATGAAAACATCATGCTAGCTATCTTACGATCATCAAGGCAATATGACAATGAATGCTCAAGTCATGTATATGATGATGATGGAAGTTGCATGGCAATATATCTCGGAATGGCTATGGAAATGCCATGATAGGTAGATATGGTGGCTGTTTTGAGGAAGATATAAGGAGGCTTATGTGTGATAGAGCGTATCGTATCATGGGGTTTGGATGCACCGGCGAAGTTTGCACCAACTCTCGAGGTGAGAAAGGGAAATGCACGGTACCGAAGAGGCTAGCAATGATGAGAGTGCGTATAATCCATGGACTCAACATTAGTCATAAAGAACTCACATACTTATTGCAAAAATCTATGAGTCATCTAAACAAAGTACTACACGCATGCTCCTAGGGGGATAGATTGGTAGGAAAAGACCATCGCTCGTCCCCGACCGCCACTCATAAGGAAGACAATCAATAAATAAATCATGCTCCGACTTCATCACATAACGGTTCACCATACGTGCATGCTACGGGAATCACAAACTTCAACACAAGTATTTCTACAATCCACAACTACCCACTAGCTTGACTCTAATATCACCATCTTTATATCGCAAAACTATTGCAAGGAATCAAACATATAATATTTAGTGATCTACAAGTTTTATGTAGGATTTTATGACTAATCATGTGAATGACCAATTCCTGTCATCTCTCTAAATAGATATAAGTGAAGCAAGAGAGTTTAATTCTTTCTACAAAAGAAATGCCCACGCTCTAACAAATATAAGTGAAGCAAAAGAGCATTCTACAAATGGCAGTTTTCTATGTGAAGAGAAACAGACAATCCAAACTTCAAATGATATAAGCGAAGCACATGAAGCATTCTATAAAGCCATACTCAAATGATATAAGTGAAGTGCAATGAGCATTCTATAAATCAACCAAGGACTATCTCATACCAGCATGGTGCATAAAATAAAAGTGAAAACTAAATGCAAAAGACGCTCCAAGATTGCACATATCGCATGAACGAAACAAATCTGAAAACATACCGATATTTATTGAAGAAGGATGGGATGCCTTCCGGGGCATCCCCAAGCTTAGACGCTTGAGTCTCCTTGAGTATTTACTTGGGGTGCCTTGGGAATCCCCAAGATTGAGCTCTTGGCTCTCCTCCTTCTACTCACATCAAGACCTCCTCGATCTTCGAACACTTCATCCACACAAAATTCAACAGAAAGCTCGGTAAGATCCGTTAGTATAATAAAGCAAATCACTACTCTAAGTATTGTTGCAAACCAATTAATATTTTTTTTGCATTATAGCTACTGTAATATAACCCATGGCTTAATCCACAGATATAAATCGATAGTTTCATCAAAACAAGCAAACTATGCATCAAAAACAGAATCTGTCTAAAACAGAACAGTTTGTAATAATCTGAACATTCATCATACCTCTGTTACTACACAAATTCTATAAAAATTAGGAAAAATAAAAAATTTGTATAGGAAGACAGTGCAAAAAGTTTCAGAACCATTTGACGTTCCAGCAAAAAATGTAAAATCGCGCGCTACAGCCAAAGTTTCTGTCCTGCACCGTACAAACCAACAAGCATCTAAAACATCCTAAAGGCAAACCTTGGCACATTATTTTTATAATACAATGGAATTGTACAAGGGGATAATTATTTTTGTTGAAAAGTTTCTGTAATCAAGATTCACAAAGTTTCCGTGAGCATGAACAAAGTTCAAGGAGGCCCCCCACTTCAACCATGCTTGTCTCTCTCACTTTCACTTTCCTTTTTGAAAAAGTTTTGGGTTCCCCTCTTTATTTTTTTTGTTTTTAAACTTTATAAAAGCACAAAACAGAAATAAATGACTCTCTAAAACTTCCGGGTTGTCTCAATGGCAGCGCTTTCTTTAAAGCCATTAAGCTAGGCACATAGTGCTCAAGTAATGGATCCACCCGGATCCCAAGGTATATCAAAGCCAATTTTAATTAACAATGATTTGTAATTTAGTAGTGAGAACAAGGTAATATAGATCATGTAATGACGAAGTATAACTCTCTTCCTATGCATCGGCATGTCATAAAAGAACAATTCATGCACACAAAGTAAAGGCCAATGCATAGTATAAACAGTTTCTTGTAATTTTTTCGTGTTGGAAACATAAAGAGGCGGAGATGTAGTTCCTTTCTCATAATAATTGCAAGTAGGAGCAGCAGGCACGTGCATATTATATCTATCAAAATCATCATGTGTAATAGTAAAATGCAACCAATCAATATAATCCTTAATAAGGGTAAACTTCTCCGATAGTGCAGTTGGGAGAATTCAAAAAGATAATAGGACTATCATGCGTGGGTGCAATAGCAAAAAATTCATGTTTAACATAAGGAACTATAGCAAGTTCATCTCCATAAGCATAATTCATATTGGCATCTTGGCCACAAGCATAGCAAACATCATCAAAAAGGGATATTTCAAGAGAATCAACGGTATCATAACAGTCATCATAGCAATCATCCTTCGGTAAGCATGAAGGGAAATTAAACAATGTATGAGTTTAAGAGTTACTCTCACTAGAAGGTGGGCACGGGTGATCAATCCACTCTTCCTCCTTTTGTTCTTCGCTCTCCTCCTCATCTTTTTCATCCAATGAGCTCACAATGTCATCAATTTCTTCTTCCATAGACTCCTGCAAAATATTAGTCTCTTCTTGGACAGCGGAGACTTTCTCAATAAACGCATCAATATCGGTATTGTATTCATAATTATCATAGCAATATTGAAGGATAGCTAAATTTTCAGGTCTATAAACTGAATCATCAAAATTTTCACACTCTTTAAACAAAGATTCAATTTCATAAGCACCCATAAAAGCAACAAATTCTTCTATTTGTTCCACATCATAGTAATCATATATACCATTAGCATAAGAAGCCATGGTTTTATCATCATTAAATTTTCATGAAAAGGGAAGGTGTGGATCCTTCATCCTAGAGCAACAAGTATAGTCATATCTCAAGCATAGTTCTCGAGCATACGAATGCAACATATGAATTTGATCCCATAATAGTTTCCCTTTTTGAGTCAAGCGATAATCCCTAAAGTATTCACGTTGATCCAACGTGTCTCCCATAACATAATTGAATGGGGTTTTCTCAGGATTATCAAAGTAGTACAAAATCTCTTTCACATAACTAAAGATAGATAACAACTTAGAACAACAAATAAAAATTACTTAGTGATAAAGCAAACAAGCACACACGAGAATATTTTCACCCCACGCTATGGCTCCCCTGCAACGGCGCGAGAAAAAGGTCTTAATAACCCACAAGTATAGGGGATCAATTGTAGCCTCTTTCGATAAGTAAGAGTGTCAAACCCAACGAGGAGCTAAAGGTAGAACAAATATTCCCTCAAGTTCTATCGACCACCGATACAACTCTACGCATGCTTAATGTTCGCTTTACCTAGAACAAGTATGAAACTAGAAGTACTTTGTAGGTGTTTTTGGATAGGTTTGCAAGATAATAAAGAGAAAGTAAATAAAAAGTAGGGTTTGTTTAGATAAAGACACAACTAAGTTAGTTTAGTAAAGAGCTTTTTGTTATGAGAAAGTTATTTGTCCCTAGGCAATCGATAACTAGACCGGTAATCATTATTGCAATTTTATTTGAGGGAGAGGCATACGCTAACGTACTTTCTCTACTTGGATCATATGCACTTATGATTGGAACTCTAGCAAGCATCCGCAACTACTAAAGATCATTAAGGTAAAACCCAACCATAGCATTAAAGTATCAAGTCCTCTTTATCCCATACGCAAACAACCTACTTACTCGGGTCTGTTTTTCTGTCACTCACGCCACCCACCATAAGCAAATCATGAACATATTGCAAACCCTACAGCGGGAATCCCTCATGCTTGCGCGACATGGAGAGCACCACAGGACAGCACCAATAATAGAACATGCAACTCAAACCAATCACGATCATCAATTAACCCATAGGACAAAACGGATCTACTCAAACATCATAGGATAGCCATACATCATTGGGAAATAATATATAGTGTTGAGCACCATGTTTAAGTAGAGATTACAGCGGGTAAAAAAGGGGTTACACCACTGCATAGAGGGGGGAAGAGTTGTTGATGATGGCGGTGAAGTTGTTGGTGAAGATTGCGGTGATGATGATGGCCCCCGGTGGCACTCCGGCGCCACCGGAAGCGAGGGGAAGAGAGCCCCCTCCTTCTTCTTCTTCCTTGACGTGCTCCCTAGATGGGAGAAAGGTTTCCCCTCTGGTCCTTGGTCTCCATGGCGTGGGAGGGGCAAGAGCCCCTCCGAGATTGGATCTGCCTCCCTATCTCTCTCTATTTCTGCGTTCTCAGATTCTGCCCTTTCACCGTTTCTTATATTCCCGGAAATCCATAACCTCGATTGGGCTGAGATTTTAACACGATCTCTATCCGGATATTAGCCTTCTTGTGGCGAAAGAAGGGCGTCAACCGCCTTAGGGGGTGGCCATGAGGGCCCAGGGCGCTCCTGCCCCCCTGGGCCGCGCCCCTACCTCGTGGCCCCCTCGGGCATTGTCTCGCGTTGATTTTTCTTCCCAAAAATTACATATATTCCAAAAAAATCTCGGTCAGTTTTTATCCTGTTTGGACTCCGTTTGATATGGATTTACTGCGAAACAAAAAACATGCAACAAACAGGAACTAGAAGTGGGCACTGGATCAATATGTTAGTCCCAAAAATAGTATAAAAAGTTCCCAAAAGTATATGAAAGTTGTAGAATATTGGCATGGAACAATAAAAAATTATAGATACGATGAAGACGTATCAGCGTGCGTTCGGCGGAGCAAGGTGGCTGTGGGGCTGATACGTCTCCAACGTATCTATAATTTTTGATTGTTCCATGCTATTATATTATCAACCTTGGATGTTTTATATGCATTTATATGCTATTTTATATGATTTTTGGGACTAACCTATTATCCCAGAGCCCAGTGCCAGTTTTGTTTTTTCCTTGTTTTAGAGTATCGCAGAAAAGGAAAATCAAACTGAGTCCAATTGACCTGAAACTTCACGGAACTTATTTTTGGAAGAAAAGCAACCTGATAGAGTTGGAGTGCACGTCAGGGAAGAAACGAGGGAGCCACGAGGTAGGGGGGCGTGCCCACCCCCCTAGGGCCGCCCTCCACCCTCGTGGGTCCCTCGTGGCTCCCCTGACGTACCTCTTCCGCCTATATATCTTCATATACCCTAAACGATCGGGGAGCACAATAGATCAGGAGTTCCGCCGCCAGAAGCCTCCGTAGCCACCGAAAGCCAATCTAGACCCGTGTCGGCACCCTTTCGAAGGGGGCAATCCCTCTCTGGTGGCCATCTTCATCATCCCGGTGCTCTCCATGACAAGGAGGGAGTAGTTCTCCCTCGGGGCTGAGGGTATGTAACAGTAGCTATGTGTTTGATCTCTCTCTCTCTCTCTCGTGTTCTTGAGGTGATACGATCTTGATGTATCGCGAGCTTTGCTATTAGATGTGGATCCTATGATGTTTTCTCTCCCCTCTACTCTCTTGTAATGGATTGAGTTTCCCCTTTGAAGTTATCTTATCAGATTGAGTCTTTAAAGATTTGAGAACACTTGATGTATGTCTTGCCGTGCATATCTGTGGTGACAATGGGATATCACGTGATTCACTTGATGTATGTTTTGGTGACCAACTTGCAGGTTCCGCCCATGAACATATGCATAGGGGTTGGCACATGTTTTCATCGTGATTCTCCAGTAGAAACTTTGGGGCACTGTTTGAGGTCCTATGTGTTGGTTGAATAGATGAATCTGAGATTGTGTGATGCATATCGTATAATCATACCCACGGATACTTGAGGTGACATTGGAGTATCTAGGTGACATTAGGGTTTTGGTTGATTTGTGTCTTAAGGTGTTATTCTAGTACAAACTCTAGGGCTGTTTGTGACACTTACATGAATAGCCCAACGGATTGACTGGAAAGAATAACTTTGAGGTGGTTTCGTACCCTACCATAATCTCTTCGTTCGTTCTCCGCTATTAGTGACTTTGGAGTGACTCTTTATGCATGTTGAGGGATAGTTATGTGATCCAATTATGTTATTATTGTTGAGGGAACTTGCACTAGCGAAAGTATGAAACCTAGGCCTTGTTTACTATCATTGCAATACCGTTTGTGCTCACTTTTATCATTAATTACCTTGCTGTTTTAATATTTTCAGATTACAAAAACCATTATCTACTATCCATATACCACTTGTATCACCATCTCTTCGCCGAACTACTGCACCTATACAATTTACCATTGTATTGGGTGTGTCGGGGACACAAAAGACTCTTTGTTATTTGGTTGCAGGGTTGCTTGAGAGAGACCATCTTCAACCTACGCCTCCTACGGATTGACAAACCTTAGGTCATCCACTTGAGGGAAATTTGCTACTGTCCTACAAACCTCTGCACTTGGAGGCCCAACAACATCTACAAGAAGAAGGTTGTGTAGTAGACATCAAGCTCTTTTCTGGCGCCGTTGCCGGGGATGTGAGTGCTTGAAGGTATATCTTTAGATCTTGCAATTGAGTCTTTTAGTTTCTTGTTTTATCACTAGTTTAGTTTATAAAAGAAAATTACAAAAGAAATATGGAATTTAGTTTGCCTCATACGCTTCATCTTTTTAATATCTTTCGTGAGTATGATGGAAAGGAAAATTGTGCTCAAATGCTAGAAGAAGAATTACATAGAATGCTTGGCATAAAATATG
Organism: Triticum aestivum; assembly: GCF_018294505.1. Taxonomy (NCBI): domain Eukaryota; kingdom Viridiplantae; phylum Streptophyta; class Magnoliopsida; order Poales; family Poaceae; genus Triticum; species Triticum aestivum. Next base: position 29,359,975 of record NC_057806.1, on the reverse strand, counting down.
TGAATGATGAGCATGATTGCAATGTTGTTAGTATGAATTCTTTGAATATCCATGATACTAATTATGATTGCACTAGTTATGATGTCTCCTATAAACATGTCAATTTTTGTGGAGTACATTGGGTTTCTAAGTACACACCAAATAGGGAAGATAGATTTTGCAAGAGGCATAAGTACTTAGAAACTAAATTGTTGCAAGAAAGGCTAGATGAATGTGATGAAAATTTAAATTATCTTGGCCATACTTGTGAGCTTTGCAATGAACATGATCATTTCAATACCCAATGCAAATTGTTTCATGATCATATCATGTCCAAAAATTGTGATGACTTTATTTCCCTTGCACATCATAATGAACTTAGTTTTCTCTTGGGTTATGAAGAAATGAAATGTATAACTAAGGATATTCCAAAATTTGCCCTTGATGAGTTCTTAATTTTGATCTAGAGGAAATTTATATGTATTATGCGGTGAATTGTATTGAAAATCCTTATATTGCCAATTACATAAAGAAAACAAAACAAATATAAGATGAAGAGAATACTAATGAAAGGGAAGAGACCTCCCAATACCCTCCTATTATTTCTTATGATGAATCAGGTAACGAGGAGGAGCCTCCTATTCAACCAATCTCATTAATAAGGAGCTCCAAAAAGAGGATTGAACCCACACATGATGTGGTGAAGAAGAAGAAAAGAAAAAAGAAGAGAGGTAAAAAGATATCTCCCCAAATAGTGCTGCTCCTATTACTACTGTGCCTCATGAAAATATAATTGGGGAAGATAATGATACTTCTTATGATCTTGAAAAACTTTTTGGCACTTGCTTGGAAGAATATGATAATTGCTATATTGTTGGTGCTATCCATACTATTAATGATGAGAGTGATTATGCTTATGATATGAAAAGACCCAAGCTTGGGGATGCTATGTTTGGTGAAGATGATATTTTTGAGAATATATTTGCTGCTATTAATATTTGTCACAAGCTTGGGGATGCTACGCTTAATGAAGATGATATTTTTAGTCTCCCAAGTTTTGATATGCAAATTTAGAATGATGATAGTATGCCTCCTACTTATGATAATTATTGTGATGATACATATGCTATAAAAAGTAGTAATGGTTATATTTATATAACTTTTCATGATTATGATTACCCCTTTTCTTAACATTACTCTTTTAATGTGGAAACAATTTATAGTATTCGAGTTTCTTATGACACTTCCACTATCCCGAATGAGAAGAATTTTGCTTATGTGGAGAGTAATAAATTTTCTATGCTTGTAGATCATGAAAATAATGCTTTAGATGCTGGTTATATTGTTGAATTCATTCATGATGCTACTGAAAATTATTATGAGGGAGGAACTTATGCTTATAGGAATTGCAATAATATCAAGTTTCCTCTCTATGTGCTTAAAGTTTTGAAGTTATGCTTGTTTTACCTTCCTATGCAAGTTGATTCTTGTTCCCATAAGTTGTTTGATCACAAAATCCCTATGCATAGGAAGTGGGTTAGGCTTAAATGTGTTAGTTATATTCTTCATGATGCTCTCTTTATGTTTCAATTCTTATCTTTTATGTGAGCATCGTTGAAATCATCATGCCTAGCTAGGGGCGTTAAACGATAACGCTTGTTGGAGGCAACCCAATTTTACATTAGTTCCTTGATTTTTGTTCCTGTTTAGTAATAAATAATTCATCTAGCCTCTGTTTATATGTGGTTTTATGCTTTTAATTAGTGTTTGTGCCAAGAAGAACCTTTGGGAAGACTTGGGGAAAGTCTTTGCGACCATGCTGTAGAAAACAGAAACTTTAGCGCTCACGAGAATTGATGCCAGTTTTTATTGGAGAGTGCTATTGAGTTAATTATTTTTGAACATGATTAATAGATAAATTAGTCAGGTCCAGCAATTTATTTTAGTATTTTACGGATTCCAGAAGTTTGCGTTAGTTACAGATTACTACAGACTGTTCTGTTTTTGACAGATTCTGTTTTTGTGTGTTGTTTGCTTATTTTGATGAATCTATGGCTAGTAAAATATTTTATAAACCATAGAAAAGTTGGAATACAGTAGGTTTAACACCAATATAAATAAAGAATGAGTTCATTAGAGTACCTTGAAGTGGTGTTTTGTTTTCTCTCGCTAACGGAGCTTACGAGTTTTCTGTTAAGTTTTGTGTTGTGAAGTTTTCAAGTTTTGGGTAAAGATTCGATGGACTATGGAATAAGGAGTGGCAAGAGCGTAAGCTTGGGGATGCCCAAGTCACCCCAAGGTAATATTCAAGGACAACCAAAAGCCTAAGCTTGGGGATGCCCCAGAAGACATCCCCTCTTTCATCTTCGTTCATCGGTAACTTTACTTGGAGCTATATTTTTATTCGCCACATGATATGTGTCTTGCTTGGAGCGTCATTTTATTTTCTTTAGTTTTGCTTGCTGTTTGAATAAAATAACAAGATCTGAAATTATTAAATGTTAGAGAGTCTTCACATAGTTGCATAACTAACTAACTACTCATTGATCTTCACTTATATCTTTCAGAGTTGTTTGGCATTTGCTCTAGTGCTTCACTTATATCTTTTAGAGCGTGGTGGTGGTTTTATTTTATAGAAATAGATGAACTCTCATGCATCACCTATATTATTTTGAGAGTCCTAAACAGCATGGTAGTTTGCTTTGGTTATGAATTTAGTCCTAATATGATGGGCATCCAAGAGGGATATAATAAAAACTTTCATATAAAGTGCATTGAATACTATGAGAAGTTTGATACTTGATGATTGTTTTGAGATATGACGATGGTGATATTAGAGTCATGCTAGTTGAGTAGTTGTGAATTTGAGAAGTACTTGTGTTGAAGTTTGTGATTCCCGTAGCATGCACGTATGGTGAACCGTTATGTGATGAAGTCGGAGCATGATTTATTTATTGGTTGTCTTCCTTATGAGTGGCGGTCGGGGACGAGCGATGGTCTTTTCCTACCAATCTATCCCCCTAGGAGCATGCGCGTAGTACTTTGTTTCGATAACTAATAATTTTTTGCAATAATTATGTGAGTTCTTTATGACTAATGTTGAGTCCATGGATTATACGCACATTCACCCTTCCACCATTGCTAGCCTCTCTAGTACCGCGCAACTTTCGCCGGTACCTTAAACCCACCATATACCTTCCTCAAAACAGCCACCATACCTACCTATCATGGCATCTCCATAGCCATTCCGAGATATATTGCCATGCAACTTTCCACCGTTCCATTTATTATGACACGCTCCATCATTGTCATATTGCTTGCATGATCATGTAGTTGACATCGTATTTGTGGCAAAGCCACCATTCATAATTCTTCCATACATATCACTCTTGAGTCATTGCACATCTTGGTACACCGCCGGAGGCATTCATATAGAGTCATATTTTGTTCTAAGAATCCAGTTGTAATTCTTGAGTTGTAAGTAAATAAAAGTGAGATGATAGCATTGTCCCAGTGAGGAAAGGATGATGGAGACTATGATTCCTGCACAAGTCGGGATGACACTCTGGATGAAAATAAATAAATAAAAGAGGCCAAAGAAGCCCAAATAAAAAAACAAAAAAAGAGGCCATAAAAAAGAGAAAGGCCCAAATAAAAAAAGAGAGAAAAATAGAGAAGGGGCAATGCTACTATCCTTTTACCACACTTGTGCTTCAAAGTAGCACCATGATCTTCATGATAGGGAGTCTCCTATGTTATCACTTTCATATACTAGTGGGAATTTTTCATTATAGAACTTGGCTTGTATATTCCAATGACGGGCTTCCTCAAAATTCCGTAGGTCTTCATGAGAAAGCAAGTTGGATGCATACCCACTTAGTTTCTTTTGTCGAGCATTAATATACTTATAGCTCTAGTGCATCCGTTGCTTGGCAATCCCTACTCACTCACATTGATATCTATTAATGGGTATATCCATAGCCCGTTGATACGCCTAGTTGATGTGAGACTATCTTCTCCTTTTTGTCTTCTCCACAACCACCATTATATTCCACCATAGTGCTATATCCATGGCCCACGCTCATATATTGCGTGAAGATTGAAAAAGTTTGAGAACATCAAAAGTATGAAACAATTGCTTGGCTTGTCATCGGGGTTGTGCATGATTTAAATATTTTGTGTGGTGAAGATAGAGCATAGCCACACTATATGACTTTGTAGGGATAACTTTCTTTGGCCATGTAATTTTGAGAAGACATGATTGTTTAGTTAGTATGCTTGAAGTATTATTATTTCTATGTCAATATTAAAAGATTTAATCAATTTTTTGAATTTAATAAATTAATTTAATTCGAAAATTAATTAATGCATCAGCAGTCAACGTTGGCCGTTGGCTTGGTCAACCTGACAAGTGGGTCCCAATGTCATTGACTGTTTAGTTAATTATCAGTAGTTAATTAGCTTAATTAAACATAAATAATTAAGTTAATTAATTTAGTTAATTAATTGTTTAATTAATATTTGTATTTATTATTTATCTATTTATTTACTCCTTTTTTAAAACGTTCCAGGGCATGGGCCCCCCTTGTCACTGGCCCATAGGGCCAAACGGGCGCGGGAGAATGGGCATAGCCCGAACGAGCGAGGGGAATATGGGCGACGGGCGGGCGTCCTTTAACAGCGAACCCGGGCGGCGGTAGCGGCGGCTGGCGATGGCGACACGGGTGGCTGCGGGGCGGAACAGGGCGATGGCGCGGGGAGCCAGGTCAGCGTGCGGTCAGCGGAGCAAGGGGGCCCTGGGGCGCAGCATGGCGTTGGCGTGCGTGTGCACGGTCGATGGTGGTGAGCACGAGCGCCAAGTGAGCTCTCGACGCGGTGGTGTGGCGAACTTCGGCGATGGAGTAACGAAAAAGGGGGGAACAGGGGAGTCGAGGGGGAACCTCACATCGAGCGGCAGGGAAGGTCCGCGAGCTCGGGGGAAGCCTTGGCGGGTTGGAGAGGTGTCCGACGAGGCGCGGGCCGTCGATGACGAGGCAGCCAGGCAGGGGCGACTGGCATCAGCGGGGCGCGCGAAGGAGTAGTGGCGAGCTACGGGCGAGCGCCCACGCGCGCCGGCAGGTGCCAACCGTGGCCTGATGCATCATGGGAGGCGCAGGGTGCGGGCGACGCCGGTGACATGGGGTGTGCGGCAGGGGCGGGGTCGGCGCTCGTGCAGGTCGAAGGAGGAGCCGGCGATGCGAGGGGGTCAGAGGTGAGGAGCTCGCCGACCAGAACAACGACAGGGCGACAGAGGTGGTTGGAGCAGGGCAAGGAGGGCGCATGTGAGTGGGATCGGGTGCAGGGTCTCTTTCTCATCTCTGCTCTCTTCCTGGCGGTGTGAGGAGGGACAATGGGATCGATCGGGTGGAGTGGGGATCGAACGTGGGGGAGGGCGAGTGCGTGGGGTTAGGGTTCTGGTGGGGGAGGCCAATTAGGCCAGGGGCGTGCGGGGGTGGGCCGGCAAGTCAGTCGGCCATTCGGCCAACTAGGCCAAGGCCCAATAGGGGGGGGGGGTCCTTTTTATTTTAGTAATTTTCTTTACTGTTTTAACTCTATTCTCATTTGTGTTTTTTTGTTTTACAAAATACATACAAGAGCACCTACATTTGTGTGACTAGTTTTACCACTGCCACAAAAAGTTGCACTCCTGATTAACTAAAATAATTTAACACTTTACAAATTATAAAAGGCATTTATTTAATTGTTTAAGCCATTGTTTTATTTATTTTTGGGCTTTTAATTACTCCATAAAAATGTGGTTTCTTCTCCAATATTTTCTAGGGATTATTTTTCACACAAAGAACATTTTAGTTTTAACGTTTGAAAACTTGGACCGTTTGACTTTAATTTAAATTTCAACTTCAAATGGATCTGAATCAACGCGAGATTAACAACAGTGATAGCAGTGACATGTCATCATTAGTAGAGGTTTAGTGTAGCTTAAATATCCGGTCGTCACATGGACACACCTATTTGAGAGAGTCAAAATTATGTAATGTATTGTTAGAATTGCTCTCTATGCTTCACTTAATTTTGTTTATGAGAAATGGATTTGCTCTAGTGCTTCACTTATATCATTTTGAGCACGGTGTGCTTTAGTATTTTTGAAGAAATGCTCTCTTGCTTCACTTAGATTTATTTGAGAGTTAGTAAAATTTTCTAGAAATTCTCTCTTCACTTAAATTAATTTGAGAGAAAGAAAAATTATTATGCTCATGATCTTCACTTATATTTGTTGGAGCTTGTCAAAAGCAATACATGAAAATTAGTCCCAATGTGATAGATATCCAAGAAGGATATAATAAAAACTTTCATGAAGATCATTGGGCAAAATAAACTTGATTCTTAGTAATAGTTTTGAGATATTATGATGTGATATGTGAGTCATCTTGATGAGTAATTATGCTTTAGTAAGAATATTGGTGTTAAGGTTTGTGATTCCCTATGCAAGTACGAAAGTCAATAGTCATGCAATGAATTTATATCCAACTTATGGTGCATTATTCGGTGTTATTTATGCTTAATGCTTGGTTATGAGATTATTCGTTTCTTAGTTGGTCGCTTCCTAATCTTTTGCTATCCTTCATTTTGCACCAAGTGTGATCACTACTTGTGCATCCAAAATCCTTTAACCCAGTTTTGCCACATGAGTCCACTATATATACCTATATGCGGTATTCTTTTGCCGTTCTAAGCAAATTTGCATGTGCCATCTCTAATTTTCGAAATAAACTTCTCTTTTGTGTGTTTGTTTCGCTCGCGGAGCGGTGAGGGGTGGCTAATATTTTCCATGCTAGATGTGTTATTCTAAAGATGTGTGTTTATTCACTTGTCATTACACGAGAGTAAGGCAAAGGTATTAGGGATGCCCAGTCCCGAAATGCAAAAATGAATTTACTTTATGTTGTCAAATAATAAATTCCTTGGTAAGTGTTGGTATGGAGGGCACCCGTGGATACAGTTAGCCACAAAAAGTGAAAGTTATGGTGTAAAAAGGAATAAACTTTATTTTCTGTTTGGGAACTGCCTATGATATATCTATGCATGGAAAGTATTGGGAGCTCTAAGCTGTTTTCGTTGGTGGGATGGATACACCTCTCAAAATGTTTTTATGTCTAACTTTTTCGCTTTGAGCTCTGGCACCTCTACAAATCCCTACTTCCCTCTGCGAAGGGCCTTTCTTTTACTTTATGCAATTTTTATTTTGAGTCTCCATCTTCTCTTATAAAAGCACCAACTAGGAGGCAATATGGTCGTACTTAAGTATGGGGTGTAGCTAATATTTGAGTGTGTTTCATGAATGGATCAATGTTTGACCATGATGGGCTAGGGATAACTTATTTTAGTGTTGATATTTTGAAAGACATGGTTGCTTGTTGATATGCTTGAGTATCTAAATTATCATGTCAAAACTAGACTATTGCTTTGAACAACTAAAAGTCCAATTGTCCATGCTATAAAGAAAATAATATTATATGACATGATAGGCAGCATTCCACATCAAAAATTCTGTTTTTATCACTTACCTACTCGAGGATGACTAGGAGTTAAGCTTGGGGATGCTGATATGTCTCCAACGTATCTATAATTTTTGATTGTTCCATGCTGTTATATTATCAATCTTGGATGTTTTATAATCATTTATAGTTATTTTATATCATTTTTTGGTACTAACCTATTGACATAGTGCCAAGTGCCAGTTCCTTTTTTTTCCATGTTTTTTACATCGTAGAAAATCAATATTAGAGGCAGTCCAAATGCCACAAAACTTTACGAAGATTTTTTATGGACCAGAAGGAACATGTTGGGTCCTGGTTGCACCTGGGGGGAGTCCCGAGGAGGGGAAAACCCACCAGGGCGCGCCATGCTACCTCTTGAGCACTGCGTTGGTTTTCCCTTGAAGAGGAAAGGGTGATGCAGCAAAGTAGCGTAAGTATTTCCCTCAGTTTTTGAGAACAAAGGTATCAATCCAGTAGGAGATCACGCTCAAGTCCCACGCACCTACACAAACAAATAAGAACCTCGCAACCAACGCGATAAAGGGATTGTCAAGCTATTCATGGTCACTTACGAGAGTGAGATCTGATAGATATGATAAGATAATATTTTTGGTATTTTTATGATAAAGACGCAAAGTAAAATAAAAGGCAAAAGAAATAACTAAGTATTGGAAGATTAATATGATGAAAGATAGACCCGGGGCCCATAGGTTTCACTAGTGGCTTCTCTCAAGAGCATAAGTATTACAGTGGGTAAACGAATTACTATCGAGCAATTGATAGAATTGAGCATAGTTATGAGAATATCCAGGTATGATCATGTATATAGGCATAACATCTGAGACAAGTAGACCGAAACGATTCTGAATCTACTACTATTACTCCACACATCGACCACTATCCATCATGCATTTAGAGTATTAAGTTCATAAGGACAGAGTAATGCTTTAAGGAAGATGACAAGATGTAGAGGGATAAACTCATGCAATATGATATAAACCCCATCTTTTTATCCTCGATGGCAACAATACAATAAGTGTCGGTTCTCTTTCTGTCATTGGGATCGAGCACCGCAAGATTGAACCCAAAGCTAAGCACTTCTCCCATTGCAAGAAAGATCAATCTAGAAGGCCAAACCAAACTGATAATTCGAAGAAAATTGCAAAGATAAACCAATCATACATAAAAGAACTCAAAGGAGAATCAAATATTGTTCATAGATAATCTGGATCATAAACCCACAATTCATCGGATCTCGACAAACACACCGCAAAAGAAGATTACATCGAATAGATCTCCAAGAAGATGGAGGAGAACTTTGTATTGAGATCCAGAGAGAGAGAAGAAGCCATCTAGCTAATAACTATGGAGCCGTAGGTCTGAAGTAAACTACTCACACATCACGGAGAGGCCATGGAGTTGATGTAGAGGCCCTCCGTGATCAATGGCCCCTCTGGCGGAGCTCCAGAAAAGGCCCCAAGATGGGATCTCTCGGGTACAGAAGGTTGCGGTGGTGGAATTGGGTTTTCGTGGTGCTCCTGGATGATTGGGGGGGGGGGTAAGTGGATATATATAGGAGGAAGAAGTACGTCAGTGGAGCAACGGAGGGCCCATGAGGGTGGAGGGCACGCCCAGCGGGGGTAGGCGCGCTCCCTGCCTCGTGGCTTCCTCAGTTGTTTCTTGATGCCCACTCCAAGTCTCCTCGATCATGTTATTTAAGAAAATCACGTTCTCGAAGGTTTCATTCCGTTTGGACTCCGTTTGATATTCCTTTTCTTCGAAACCCTAAAATAGGCAAAAAACAACAATTTGGGCTGGGCCTCCGGTTAATAGGTTAGTCCCAAAAATGATATAAAAGTGTAAAATAGAGCCCATTAACATCCAAAATAGATAATATAATAGCATGTAGCAATCAAAAATTATAGATACATTGGAGACGTATCACACCAGGAGGCCCAGGCGTGCCCTGGTGGGTTGTGCCCACCTCGGGTGCCCCCTGGACCGCCTCTTTGCTCTATAAATACCCCAAAAATCCCAGAACCCTAGGGGAGTTGACCAAATATTCATCCAGCCGCCGTAGAGTGCAGAACCACCAGATCCAATCTAGACACCATCTCGAATGGGGTTCACCACCTCCATTGGTGCCTCTCCGATGATGCGTGAGTAGTTCTTTGTAGACCTTCGGGTCGGTAGTTAGTAGCTAGATGGCTTCATCTCTCTCTCTCTCTCTCTTGATTCTGAACACAATGGTCTCTTGGAGATCCATATGATGTAACTCTTTTGCGGTGTGTTTGTTGGGATCGATGAACTTTGAGTTTATGATCAGATCTATCTTTTTATATCCATGAAAGTTATTTGAGTTTCTTTAATCTCTTATATGCATGATTTCTTATAGCCTTGTATTTCTTCTCCGATATTTGGGTTTTGTTTTTCCAACTTGATCTATTTATCTTACAATGGGAAGAGGTGCTTTGTAGTGGGTTCAATCTTATAGAGCTTGATCCCAATGTCAGAAAGGGAAATGACACGTATGTATCGTTTCTACTAAGGATAAAACGATGGGATCTATATCTACATTGATAGATCTTATCTACATCATGTCATCGTTCTTATTGCATTACTCCGTTTCTCCATGAACTTAATACACTAGATGCATGCTGGATAGCGGTCGATGTGTGGAGTAATAGTAATAGATGCAGGCAGGAGTCGGTCTACTAATCTTGGACATGATGCCTATATAATGATCATTGCCTGGATATCGTCATAATTATTTGAGGTTCTATCAATTGCCCAATAGTAATTTGTTTACCCACCGTTTGCTATTTCTCTCGAGAGAAGCCACTAGTGAAACCTACGGCCCCCGGGTCTCTTTCTCATATTATTTGCCTTTGCGATCTACTTTTATTTGCATTTATTTTCAAATCTATTAATCCAAAAACAAAAATACTTTGCTGCATTTTATTGTATTTGTGATCTATTTATTTAATCTATTACAACTTTCTCCCATCACACATCAATTTCTGGCCCCGTTACTCGAAAGGGATTGACAACCCCTTTAACACGTCGGGCTGCGAGGATTTGTTATCTGTGTGCAGGGGCTGTTTATGTTGTGTTGCTTGGTTCTCCTACTGGTTAGATAACCTTGGTTTCATATCTGAGGGAAATACCTACCGCCACTATGCTGCATCATCCCTTCCTCTTTGGGGAAATACCGATGTATCTTCAATCGACATCAATGATCATCATCATTAGCTTCCTCACTGATTGGTGTAGGAGTCATTGGAACTGATTTTGTGATGAACTACTTTCCAATAACTGATAAGGTACAATTACCTCATGAAGTTCTACTTTCCTCCCACTCACTTCTTTCGAGAAAAACTCCTTCTCTAGAAATGATCTATTCTTAGCAACGACTATCTTGCCTTCGGATCTGTGATAGAAGGTGTACCAACTGTCTCCTTTGGGTATCCTATGAAGACACATTTCTCCGATTTGGGTTCGAGCTTATCAGGTTGAAGTTTTTCACATAAGCATCCACTGGTACCCGTCGGTGCTATACAGACGGTTTTAACCCCTTTCCGCGGCGACGTTCGGAACCATCACCTAGTGAGTGTGGGTGATAGGGGGGGTCCTTCCCACACGACCCAGAAACGGTCGGGGATATGCCCTCCTGGCACACACGCTCGGCAAAATGAGGTCGTGTGCGACCAGCGAGCGACCAAATACGGCTATACGTACAGTAGTGCTAAAAATACAATTATACAGGTGAAATCATTTCCGGTCGTAAGTACATCCCACACAGTCAGTCCCCGCTAAACGTTTCCGTTCGTATATACATCCCACACAGTCACTCCAAGGAAAACGTTTGCGCAAGGTGGCGTAACGCAAACAGTTTTCAAGAGAATGTCATGTGTGATTGTTCATTGATCCAACATGGTTTATTCCTAGAAACTATGTGCGTTGCCTGAGGTCATCGGCCATGGTGTTTTCTCAATAATCGTTTGCAATAGAAAACCCAATTAGCATGCTAATTGGCCAATTAGTGGGCTAATTGCCCTATTATTAATAATCCATTTACTAATCTAATTGACATTCATATTAGGCACATAATATATTCCATTTCCATATTAAGGAAGTAGGATTTCATAATTGAAATACATCGGAGTACAACATGATATAGCTTCGGCACTCAGCTACCCCATTACACAACTGCACCAGCAGTAAGTTTCACATGCAACATCTAGAACCTTTCAAAATTAGCATCATAGACGGTACATAGAGAGATGCATCTCATCTGGAAAACTGCTGAAGCGGAAGGCGAATATTGAGCCTTCATCCATGTTGTAGGTCTTTGCAACTTTAGGCCAGTGTGTGTGGATGATTGACCGTCCATCCTTCGACCTCTTCAGGAACACTTCAATATTGAACCGTGGGTGTTGTATGAAAACTATTCTCGCCTCCTGATCACAGAGGTGGTTTGAGAGGTAATCATTAGTGAACCCTGAAACAAGGATGTGCATTATATTCTCTATATTGGAAATGGGGCAAAGGAATAAAAAAAGGCAAGGTATAATAGTTAGCACCATCTTGTAAACCTCAGTGCTTCCCATTGTTTCCCTGCAACACATATAAGCTAGTTAGTCATCAGGTTAAGGGTTCGCATGCTATCAGTAAAATATGTTGATGATAAATAAGCACATTGCAGATTCATCACATTAATTCAAGCCACATGGAAAACTCGTTTATCCAAACCAAGCATGATTAAGAACTAGGAAATATAGCACTTGTATATGTTTCTCATGTATTAAGTGCAACCAAATTCAATTTATTCCTCACATGGTATACAATAATAGAATGCAGCCACAACAATTGAATATCGCATTACAGAATTGAACCAAGCAGTTAACTAAACACCACAAAAAATGAACCAAACGTTAACTAAGCACCACATTGCACAATATAACATACTCATAATAGAAGATCAGACGGTTAACCATACCAAGCAGTTAACTGAACACCACAACAACTAGGAAATATTGCACCTTGGAGAATTGAACATCACATTTGCAGAATTGAACCAAGCAGTTAACTGAACACCACATTGCACGACATATAGAACATATACACTATAGCAGAAGATTGCATGGTAAAACTAGATAGCACAATTCACTAGAATTTGTTAAGGAAAGGCAGTAGCTAGCAAACTGGACATGGGTCCTTATAGTGAGCTAATAAGACAAGCTACTCCTCATTGTTGGAGATATCGATGACGTTTGGCTCGTTGGACATGGAAGAGGGCGAGGCCTCCGCATCGTGGGTGACCTTGTTGTAATGGTGAGTTGCCTGAGCCACTCCGGGCACCAAACAGCTGGCTCTCGAGATGAGGCAAGCACATGCACGCTGAGAAAAAAAAACCCGTAGTCCTCGTCGAAGGCACCGACGGTGGCCTCAAGAAAAGTCCATGAACTGTTGTCTAAAGCAGCCAACCGCGTCGTTGCATCGACGCGCGAGGCATCAATGGTGGCCTCAACGTCGAGGTGCTCCTCCAAGATCTGGGGGTCAGCACGAATGGCAGCCATCGCGACCTCATCTGTGCGTGCGGCCATGATTTGCTTCTCCGTTGCCAAATGCTCCTTGAGATCCTGGCTATACTGCGTGCACCATAGCTTAGGCCGGCACTTATTTGGTGGAGGGGTCGGTGCTTTGGGTGGAAGGTGTCGTGCTTGTCGGTGTCAAAACCGGCGGATCTCGGGTAGGGGGTCCCGAACTATGCGTCTAAGGTCAATGGTAACAGGAGACAAGGGACACGATGTTTACCCAGGTTCGGGCCCTCTCTGTGGAGGTAATACCCTACGTCTTGCTTGATTGATATTGATGAGTATGAGTATTACAAGAGTTGATCTACCTCGAGATTGTAAGGGCTAAACCCTAGAGGTCTAACTGGTATTGCTATGATAATGAATCTCCCTCTCTCCGAACTAAGTCCTCCAGTTTATATAGGCACTGGGAGGATCTAGGGTCCACAAGGTCGGTTACAAAGAAAGGAATCTACATATCCGGTAGCCAAGCTTGCCTTCCACGCCAAGGAGAGTCCCATCCGAACACCGGTGCAGTCTTAGGTCTTCGTATCTTCACAACCCATCAGTCCGGCCCATGGCTAACAGGCCCGACGCCCAAGGACCCCTTAGTCTAGAACTACCTCAGCAGCCCCTGAACCTGGCTTCAATGACAAGGTATCCGGCGCATAGATTTGTCTTCGGTATTGCAAGGCGGGTTCCTCCTTCCGAACTCCAAAACAGTCTTTAGACAAGACAAACGTGTTCGGATCTGCAACACACAGCCGCAGAGAGTATAGTATTCCACGAATCCAATCTGCTGAAATCTTTAGTAATGTGACGTCACGCTTCCCGGTCATTATTTTGAGCCGTTTCCCGTCCCACCATTCCACGTTTCGGGGCGTGGTTTTTATTGGCACACCTTCTTGAAGCAGAGATCATGTCCCCTTATTGCGGGATTTTCATCAATACGAGCGTGGGTAACCCAACTGTCCTGCGGGAAAGATTCCTTAGGAATAGGCAGGTTCTTAGGCTTAGGAGGAGGCGTTCAATACCCGCTGCCTTTATAAAGGAACCAAGGGCCGTGTTTTTATGCCCAACCTCTCCTCAGCCTCCCCAACCTCGAGTTCTAGCACCCAATGTTCGACTTCATTGCTTCAAGCCTCCCCATCCTGTCCGGACCCATCTCTCAAGGCCAATTGGTGGCTTCCTCCGTTACAGAGGAGGATACCGCAAAGCTTTGGGCAGCCAGATATTTGACCGCGGAGGTCCACCACAGGCTTCTTGCTCAAGGACAGGTTATTCCGACCCCTAGATCTGGCGAGAGGGTCGTATTCATCTCCCACTGCCTCCGGGGCTAGGGTTCGCTCTTCACCCTTTCGTCCGGGGGCTAATGTTTTATTATGGACTAGATTTTCATGATCTAGCCCCGGACTCTATCCTCCACGTCTCGGTGTTTATCATTATATGCGAGGCCTTCCTCCGAATCACCCATACTTCGGCTTATGGCTCAAGACCTTCAGTGTGAAGACGAAGGTAGTTGACGGGGAACAGGCGGAGTGTGGTGGCACTGTAGTGAGCAAGATTACCAACACTCTATGGACAAAAGGCTCTTTCACCGAAACCTCCCACCAATGGCAGCGAGAATGGTTTTATGTCACGGAACCCCGCAACACCAAGTGGGTAGCTATTCCTGCGTTCCGCTCCGGCACTCCACCATAGCTTGCATCATGGATTAACAAGGGGCTGGACTGGGGACCAGTTCATGAAGTGCAGACTCTACAGAGCCGCATCCGAACCCTCCTTGAGAGAGACATCGATCTTGACAACGTGATTCAAGTGATGCTAGTTCGCCGAATCCTACCCTGCCAGCGCAGGTCTCGCCGCATGTGGGAGCTCAATCCGGAAGGACCACGAACCCTCCAACACTTCTTCGGCACTATGCATGAAGGGATGTGGAAGTTGTTTTTTGGGAAGCGAAAACATTGGCCGGAGACCACCGAGGACGCTGGCCTTAACTGCAATCGTCCGGATACCCCGGTAAGCACTTATCTTCTGAACACTTTGTAATTACGCATAACGTAATACGGTACTGAGCAAGCTATCTTTCTCCAGGGCTGGATAAAGAAGGCGGAACTAATTATGTGTTCGGCCCCTCTGCCCGAAGGCCCAGCGAATCATGTTTTAACAAGGATGCTAGCCCTGGCACCATACCATATGCCTGTGAAGGAGGGTGAGGCGGAGAGTGGAAAGACCAAAGATGGCCCCAATTCCAAGGGTACATCAGACATTGTGTCCAGAGGAATCAAAATTCCCTCATCCGAAGACAAAAGTGAAGGGGGGCCACTGTCTGTTCCCCTCATGGGAAGAAAAGGGCCGGCTCCGAAGATTTGGAGAAACAAGCTCCTAAGCGAGGCAAGATGCCTCTGCTAGATGTCTCGGCCTTGAGGGACGGCGAAGCACAGTCTCATAATGAGGACAAGCCTCAGGCCAAATCGTAAGTGAACAAGGACGTTTTAAACATATCCCGTTCTGTTCTCGTAATGCTTAGAATATATATTTTTTGCAGTCCGGTGCGCAGTCTTCTTCAACAATCCTCTTCCTCGGGGGACCTTCTCCCCGAGATGATGGAAAGCGAGACGCCTCCACCGGCCTCTCCACCCAATAGGGCGGATGAATTCGATGTGTCGTCGTAGAGGGTCTCCCGTGACCAACAGGTGGGGCGAGGAATGATGAAGCCATTGCCTGAAGGTGACACTTCGGTGGCCCAGGGTCCGGGGACCAACAATGAAGGCCCCGAACAGTCTGGTCTATAGCCGGATTCGAATGAATGGATCCCTTCAAAGGGAGGCCGTACTCCTACAGCAGCCTTCGGAGACCCCGAGGCGTCGGATATATTGACGAACATGCTGCGACATGCGTCCGTTTCAGAGGAACATCGTACTTTGATGAGCAAGGTGGTCGAAAAGATCATGTCCGTGAAAAGCAGATTGAATGAGGCCTTCGTGGGCCTACTGAGAGGCTTCGAGGTTTGTGATGTAATGTTTTCAGCTATATTTTATTTGCAAAGATGCACCTGTGTATAGGTAGTAGCTCCTGAGACTCGGGTTGGCTTCCCATGGGAGGCGAATGGAGGATCAAAACTAAATATTGAAGGCCTAATCTGATTAACATGAACACAGGCTGGCTCCCCACTGGATACTTCCCAGACTATAGATATTACCGAGCTACAGCGGAAGCTTGACGTGGCCGGGGATGACATTGCATTAATCAATATGCGTCCTGACGAGGCGCAAGGTATGTATTCGGGGTAGTCCCTTCACGTACATTTTTGTGATATAAGCATGACGCTGACAATTATATACTGGAATATGCATGACTGCAGATGGTGCTGCCGCCGTTGAAATTCTTCGGACGGAGCTAGTCCGGGCCAAGGAGCAGGCCCGGTTTAGTGATGCAGCTACCGAAAAGGCATCGACCGAGTTAAAAGCCGAACAAGCTGTTCGGCGCCAAGACGAGGAGAAGATATCCACGATGGTGCTCGAACTAAAAAATGCTGCTAGCCACTGTGAACTTCTTGAGAAAGAAAATGAAGCCGAAATGGCTGAACTTGACAAGGCCTTACGAGAGGCAAGAGAAGCACGGTCTGAATCCAGAGCAGTGATACGTCTCCAACGTATCTATAATTTTTGATTGCTCCATGCTATATTATCTACTACTTTGGACATTATTGGGCTTTATTGTCCACTTTTATATTATTTTTGGGACTAACCTATTAACCAGAGGCCCAGCCCAGAATTGTTGTTTTTTGCCTGTTTTAGGGTTTCGAAGAAAATAAATATCAAACGGAGTCCAAACGGAATGAAACCTTCGGGAACGTGATTTTCTCACCGAATACAACTCAGGAGACTTGGACCCTACGTCAAGGCACGTAACAGGAGGCCACGAGGTAGGGGGGCGCGCCCTACCCTACAAGGCGCACCCCCACCCTCGTGGGCCCCCTGTTGCTCCACCGACGTACTTCTTCCTCCTATATATACCCACGTACCCCCAAACCATCAGATACAGAGCCAAAACCCTAATTTCACCGCCGTAACTTTTTGTATCCATGAGATCCCATCTTGGGGCCCGTTTTGGAGCTCCACCGGAGGGGGCATCGATCACGGAGGGCTTCTACATCAACACCATAGCCTCTCCGATGAAGTGTGAGTAGTTTACTTCAGACCTACGGGTCCATAGTTAGTAGCTAGATGGCTTCTTCTCTCTTTTTGGATCTCAATACAATGTTCTCCCCCTCTCTTGTGGAGATCTATTCGATGTAATCTTCTTTTTGCGGTGTGTTTGTTGAGACCGAGGAATTGTGGGTTTATGATCAAGTCTATCTATGAATAATATTTGAATCTTCTCTGAATTCTTTTATGTATGATTGGTTATCTTTGCAAGTCTCTTTGAATTGTCAGTTTGGTTTGGCCTACTAGATTGATCTTTCTTGCAATGGGAGAAGTGCTTAGCTTTGGGTTCAATCTTGCGGTGTCCTTTCCTGGTGACAGTAAGGGCAGCAAGGCACGTATTGTATTGTTGCCATTGAGGATAACAAGATGGGGTTTTCTTCATATTGCATGAGTCTGTCCCTCTACATCATGTCATCTTGCTTAAGGCGTCACTCGGTTTTAACTTAATACTCTAGATGCATGCTGGATAGCAGTCGATGAGTGGAGTAAAGTAGATGCAGGCAGGAGTCGGTGTACTTGTCTCGGACGTGATGCCTATATACATGATCATACCTAGATATTCTCATAACTATGCTCAATTCTGTCAATTTCTCAACAGTAATTTGTTCACCCACCGTAGAATACTTATGCTCTCGAGAGAAGCCACTAATGAAACCTATGGCCCCGGGTCTATCTTTATCATATCAATCTCCTACTACTTAGTTATTTACTTTGCTTTGCATTTTTATCATAAAAATACCAAAAATATTATCTTATCATATCTATCAGATCTCACTCTCGTAAGTGGCCCTATAGGGATTGACAACCCCTATTTGCGTTGGTTGCGAGGATTTATTTGTTTTGTGCAGGTATGAGGGACTCGCGCATAGCCTCCTACTGGATTGATACCTTAGTTCTCAAAAACTGAGGGAAATACTTATGCTACTTTGCTGCATCATCCCTTCCTCTTCGGGGAAAACCAATGCAGTGCTAAAAGAGGTAGCAAGCATCTCGTGAGCAGATCCGGCAAGCCGGGGAGATTGCGGCTGGTAAGCCCTTTTTATTACAGACTAAGTTCGGCGATCCGAATTATGCTTAGCTTAACCAAGTGTGGAGTTCTCCAGACGTGTTTTTGGACCTGCCGAAGAGTTCATCCGATGCGGCGCAGTTTTACCAAGCGCAAGAGGGGTATGCAACAGAGAAGCTTTTCTCATCACAGTTCGGCGTATCAAAACGCCCTCTGCTACTGAATGAACAGATGTCCCAATGGGCCGAGCTTCACAAGATGTCCGGTGCTGCCATGAAGAACGTCATACTTCACCTGTGGCCGGCTGAGCCAATTCCGAATAGCTATTTTGGCTTGGTGTGGCGGCTTGCTGATGCGGTGCCATGTATCGACGCCGTGAAGCGGTCGGCGTGCATTAAACGCGCATGGGTGGCCTTTGCTCGAGTCAAGACATACTCGGAGAAGATGAAGGTCGTCGATGTTGCAACGCAGGGTCCACCCAAGGGCAAGGACCATCACACACCGGAGAATTACTTTGAGGATGTCTTAGAGGCTGCCCGCTTGATAGAGGGTCAATGTTCGAATGGCATAATATTCGAGTGAATTCTTTACGAATTGTAAAAGACAATTGTTGTAATCAGTCTATTTTTTCCTAAAGTCTTTTGTTCCTCCTGTGCGGCCGTTTTGTATATGATCTGAAAGTTTTCCAGTCGTCGGCTTCAGCCCCCTCGTAGGAAGTACGGGGGTGTTCGAAAAAAGCATCTGATCACTCTTGACCCAACGTCTTGGTTCGTGAAGGAGGTGTCAATGCAGCGAACCAGGCAACCGGACTATAGGGCGTTAACACTTTCACTTAGCCATAGGAGTTTTATGGTGGGTCTACGACATAGCCCCTGGTATGTATGAGGTTTATTCATATGATGCGTTTACATATTTGACCGGAAAGAGGTTCTTCGTGTGAAACGGAGGAATCACTAAAGATTCCGATAAGTCATCGAGTGGTTGACCAGCTCCCGCCGCATCATGACAGTCAGTTTTCCGCTTTCTCTACTGAGGTGCTTAACCAGGTGAACCGGAAGCACAATCGCAATAGTTCTTCCTTTACTACCCTAGCCGATAGAGCAGAACGTAGGATAGCAAGCACAGGAGCCGGGCAACCCAACTATTGACCCAAGACATGATTCGGTGCTGATGCATATAAGGCCAAACTCGCAACGCCGAAGTACGCTATAGAGCTGTTCGGATTTGTCGGCAACTTGTTTGTTCCCATACCTATCCCCTGGCAAGTTATGCCGAGGTGTATGTTTGAAATGACCGTAGGGGCAAAACTCGGTCCTTTAGAAAAGAATGGATTATTTTTACTGGGATCTAAGTGATATGCCAATCATGTATATAAATAACAAAGTCACAACCCTGGCTATTTAATATGCGAGGGGTCAAAGGTGGAGGAAAAAGGCACTTTACAGGCTTGAAATAGAGAGTGCGGTCTACAAAAAGTAATTTTGGACCTCCCGTCGCACGTTTGCGCCGCCTGTCCTCGGTGAAGGGACTCCTTGACGGGAATAGCCCCTTAGGTGAGTGTACAGATCCGAACTCCGATGGAGTCAGTTTATATGTTTGTCCTTTGCGTCACCTGTTTTTAAGAGAAAAGGAAGAAAAAGGAAAGTAGATAAAAAATGTTACTGGAATGCTTGCATGCTTTTCCGTATTGTGCTTCCGCCAATGCCCATGCTATCTTGAGTGCGTAGTGATGTATGCGCGGTACAAATTTTGCAGGTATATGAAGTGGGCGGTGGAAGCCGAACTGCTATTCCCATTCCATGATTGAGCGATCCTCGGGGGGAAATTGCTTCTGACCCCCAGTATTTGGTTGGTGAACCCTTCCATCGCCCCTATCGCCTAGCGGCCCCCTCCCCTTGTGTTCGGCTTTGATCTTGTCGGCCTGCTTAAAGACCCAGCAGCTTCTGTTGGTATGATTAGCTGGTTTATCGGGTGTCCGTGAATCTGGCAGGGTCGGTCCAATACCCTGTCTAGGTTGGATGGTCCGTCTTGGTTCACCTTGAATGGCTTTTTCCGTTAACCGGGTTTGGGATTGCTGAATCTGGCATTGACCGCTGTGTCGCGTGATCTGTCATTATCATTGTGAATGTTGTGTTTGCTTCGTCGTGGCTTGCCATTGCCGTCTCGGATTTCAGAGGTGCCCGAGTCGCTAGGACTGTTGCTTCTACAAGCGAGCCAGCTGTCTTCTCCCGCGCAAAAGCGAGTCATTAGAGCGATAAGGGCTGTCATGGATTTAGGTCATTCTTGACCAAGGTGGCGTGCAAGCCATTCATCCTGGACGCTGTGTTTGAAGGCCGCAAGGGCTTCCGCGCCCGGACAGTCGACGATTTGGTTCTTTTTAACTAAGAACCTAGTACAGAGCTTCCTGGCTGACTCTCTGGGCTGCTGGACAATGTGACCTAAGTCATCGGCGTCCGGTGGCCGGACATATGTTCCTTGGAAGTTGTCATGAAAGGCTTCCTCCAAATATTCCCAGCTGCCAATAGAATTTTCCGGTAGACTGTTTAACCAGTGCCGAGCTGGTCCTTTGAGTTTTAGTGGTAGGTATTTGATGGCATGAAGGTCATCTCCGCGAGCCATGTGGATATGGTGGAGGAAGTCCTCGATCCATACCGCGGGATCCATTGTTCTGTCATATGATTCGATGTTCATGGGTTTGAACCTGTCTGGTAATTCATGCTCCATTACTTCATCTGTGAAGCAAAGAGGGTGTGCGGCACCTCTATGTTGGGCCACACCGCGACGTACCTCCGATGGAGTCCGTTTGCGGTTTTCGGCCCGGGTGTGGCTATGTTTGTCACATCCGAATAGGTAGCCGTCGCGGCATGTCCAGGCACATCCTCATGATCCATAGATCGATCTGGTATTCCCCGCTCTATGTTCCGGTCCTGCCGGAGGTCATATTTGTGATCGAGAGTTGTTGTATCTTTGCCTTTATAATGAGGCGGAGCGGGATGGTGTTCGGCTTGAGTTGCCGCTTTATCCCGGCCACATGGTATTCTGTCAGCCCCATTGCGTGATGATGGTATGAGCTCTAGCCCCTCATCATCGAACTAAGGTAGTAATTTGCACTTCAGGTGACTTTTGGCTAGGTGCTTAGGGCTGTATTCTTCGGCTGCTAGGACATCAGTCCATCTATCATTTAGCAGATCTTGATCAGCTTGAAGTTGTGGCTGCTTCTTTTTCAGGCTTCTTGCAGTGGCTATTAGCTAGCGTTTGAAGCGCTCCTTCTTGAGAGGTTCCTCAGGCACGATGAAATCCTCGTCGCCGAGGCTCTCCTCATCCTCGGAGATCGGAAGATAATTACCGTCCTCCGAGTCTTCGTGTATGGCCTGTTCATCAGGGCTATCGTGCCCGTCTTCCCATTCATTCTGTTCGGACGTTGCCCCAACAGGGTCTTCATTGTATTCGGCATCGTCCGGAGTATTATTTTCTCTGGTGCCGGTGTTGCTATCTTTTGCACGGCGTGACTTAGAGCGGCGCCGCTGATGCTGGTGTCTAGGCTGTGTCCCAGGAGGTTTATCCTCAACTGGATCTTTGTCATCATCGTGAGGTTCTTTAGGCGTATCCACCATGTATACATTGTACGAAGAAGTGGCCGTCCGACATCTGGTAAGCGGCGGGTTTTGGCCATGTTCCTGCTCCGCATCGTCCTCCATACCGTTGATGTCTTCGGAGCCGTAATCGAGCATGTCGGTGAAGTCGTCGACAGTGGCTATGAAGTGGGTAGCGGGTGGGGAGCGAAATTCCCCATCATCAGCCCCTAGTTCAAACCGGATATAGTTCGGTTGCGGGTCCTTTGTTAAGGACATGTTTTTAAATTGGTTTAGCATATCTCCCAAAGGCGAGTGCTGGAAGATGTCTGCGGCGCTAAATTCGAATATCGATAAACGATCTAGTTCAGCGCCCGCGGGCTCACATGGTTCGGAATTTATGACCGGAAATGAGTCCGGAGTCCCGGGGGCACAAGTATCGTGTGAGATCAAGTCTATGGGCGGCTCCAACATCGGGAAATCTGTGGCCTCCGTGGCGCGGTTGAGCTTTCCGTCCTTGGATGGCGCAGTTTGCTCTGGATCTAAGGCCAGAACGGTTAGAGGAGCTGTTTCCTGGATGCGGTCTGATGAGAGATTTAGGTTATGTCCCTCGGGGTGACCAGGAGTGGTAGCCACGTTCTCGAATCCGGCAAAGATCAAGTCTCCACGAATGTCCGCAACATAGTTCAAGCTCCCAAATATGACCTAATGGCCAGGGGCGTAGGTATCGATCTGCTCCAGGTGGCCAAACGAGCTGGCCCGCAGTGCGAAGCCGCCGAACATGAAGGTCTGTCCGGGGAGGAAAGTTTCTCCTTGGACAACGTCACTATCGATGATTGAAGGGGCCATCGAACCTTTCATCGACGGCACAGTGGAACTCTTAATGAAAGCACCAATGTCCATGTCAAAACCGGCGGATCTTGGGTAGGGGGTCCCGAACTGTGCGTCTAAGGTCGATGGTAACAGGAGACAAGGGACACGATGTTTACCCAGGTTCGGGCCCTCTCTATGGAGGTAATACCCTACTGATACGTCCATTTTGCATCCTGCTTTTATATCGATATTTATTGCATTATGGGCTGTTATTACACATTATGTCACAATACTTATGTCTATTCTCTCTTATTTTACAAAGTTTACATGAAGAGGGAGAATGCCAGCAGCTGGGATTCTGGGCTGGAAAAGGAGCAAATATTAGAGACCTATTCTGCATAGCTCCAAAAGTCCGGAAACTTCACAGAAGCTATTTCCAGAATATATAAAAAATACTGAGCGCAAGAAGTTCCAGGGGGCACACCCTGGCCACGATGGTGGGGGGCGCGCCCTACCCCCCTGGGCATGTCCCCCTGCCTCGTGGGCCCCCTAGTGGCCCTCCGATGCCCATCTTTTGCTATATGGAGTCTTTCGTTGAGGAAAAAATCATAAGCAAGCTTTCGGGATGAGACTCCGCCGCCACGAGGCGGAACCTTGGTGGAACCAATCTAGGGCTCTGGCAGAGCTGTTCTGCTGGGGAAACTTCCCTCCGAGAGGGGGAAATCAACACCATCGTCATCACCAACGATCCTCTCATTGGGAGGGGGTCAATCTCCATCAACATCTTCACCAGCACCATCTCATCTCAAATCCTAGTTCATCTCTTGTATCCAATCTTTGTATCCAAACCTCAGATTGGTACGTGTAGGTTGCTAGTAGTGTTGATTACTCCTTGTAGTTGATGCTAGTTGGTTTAATTGGTGGAAGATCATATGTTCAGATCCTATATGCATATTGATACCCCTCTGATTATGAACATGAATATGCTTTGTGAGTAATTACGTTCGTTCCTGAGGACAAGGGAGAAGTCTTGCTATGAGTAGTCATGTGAATTTGGTATTCGTTTGATATTTTGATAAGATGTATGTTGTCTAGCCTCTAGTGGTGTTATGTGAACGTCGACTACATAACACTTCACCATTATTTGGGCCTAGAGGAAGGCATTGGGAAGTAATAAGTAGATGATGGGTTGCTAGAGTGACAGAAGCTTAAATCCTAGTTTATGCGTTGCTTCGTAAGGGGCTGATTTGGATCCATATGTTTCATGCTATGGTTAGATTTACCTTAATACTTTTGTTGTAGTTGCGGATGCTTGCAATAGAGGTTAATCATAAGTGGGATGCTTGTTCAAGTAAGAACAACACCCAAGCACCGGTCCACCCACATATCAAATTATCAAATCATCGAATGCGAATCATACGAACGTTATGAAAACTAGCTTGACGATATTCCCATGTGTCCTCGGGAGCGCTTTTCCTATTATAAGAGTTTGTTCCGGCTTGTCCTTTGCTATAAAAGGATTGGGCCACCTTGCTGCACTTTATTTACTTTTGTTACTTGTTGCTCGTTATGATTTATCCTATCGCAAAACTATCTGTTACCACTTATTTCAGTACTTGCAGAGAATACCTTGCTGAAAACCGCTTATCATTTCCTTCTGCTCCTCGTTGGGTTCGACACTCTTACTTATCAAAAGTTCTACGATAGACCCCCCTATACTTGTGGGTCATCACCTACGTCCTGCTTGATTGATATTGATGAGTATGAGTATTACAAGAGTTGATCTACCTCGAGATCGTAATGGCTAAACCCTAGAGGTCTAGGTGGTATGGCTATGATAATGAATCTCCTTCTCTCTGGACCAACTCCTCCGGTTTATATAGGCACCAGGAGGATCTAGGGTTACACAAGGTCGGTTACAAAGAAAGGAATCTACATATCCGGTAGCCAAGCTTTCCTTCCACGCCAAGGAGATCCCGATCCGGACACGGGTGCATTCTTCGATCTTTGTATCTTCACAGCCCATTAGTCCGACCCATGGCTAACAGGCCGGACACCCGAGGACCCCTTAGTCCAGGACTCCCTCAGCGCTCGCGCCGGCGGTCGGGGCATGTGGGATGTGGAAGGAGGAGGAGGATGGGGGTCGGGTGTGGATTATCTGCCTGGATAGGCAAGGCCGAGCAGCGTGAAGGAGGGTCATCGGCGAGGAGGCGGCGCTGCAAGCAAGGAGTGAAAGTTTCAACTTGGAAAGGAAGGCGGAAACAGGGGAAATGTGGCTTTTGGTAAGTGGGAGGGGGCGGGGAGGTAGATGTTTCCGCGTAAGCTGAAAATTTGGAATCGCTTCAGCGAAAAAACTAGCGCGCAAAGTGTCATCACACACGGCCCCTTATTCAGAGCGGGCTGTGGACTGTAGCCGTCGCACCTTCTCGCATAAGCCATATGCGTACTATACTCCAACGGTGCTCTAAGATATTTTGTGCTGCATCTCACATGGTTGGTTATAATAAACTATGTGGGGTCTACTTGATTTTTCATCTTGATTTGAATTACACAATGGGGTCGCAACGGCCATGGACGGTGTTTGAATTGCTAGACCTTTTATCTGTAGTGAACATGCAACTATATGTGTGTCATAAAAGAATTGGAATTATTCAGGGTTCGTTTGGACATTTTAATGCATTAAGTGAGTTTTCAATGCATGTATGTGCATAATTCAAATTTGAACTACATGCACATGCTCCAGTGCATATAAACTGGTTGAAAAATCAAATATTTGTCCTTGGGTGCATGCTTAGGTCCCATGCAAGAAATGGGAATGCATGTCAAACACCCTGCCACCGTCACTCGGCCGCAAACATTGAGATACCTTGTTTTTAAATTCTAGTAATTCCAAAACTCGTGTGAAATTCATGAAACTTGGCATGCTATCATGGAGCGGCATCAACATGCTGTGGTAAATTTTTTACCCCATTTGGGGCAGTTTTGGGTATATGCTTCTCACAAACCAGAGCTTCTCACAACAAGCATGATGGTTTTGGTAGGGAACGCCCCACCTTTGGGGATGAAACGATATCCATTGCCTCTTATTGCTTTCAAAATTATTCTTGTGTCAACATAGAACAACAGGAGTGTTGTGTCAATTTTTGGATTTTTCGGGGTTCGTTCGGACATTTTTATGCATTAACTGAGTTTTCAATGCATTTATGTGTGTAATTCAAATTTGAACTACATGCACATGCTCTAATGCATATAAATTGGTTGAAAATTCAAATCTGTGTCCTTGGTTGCATGCTTAGGTCCCATGCAAGAAATGGGACTAAAAGTCAAACACCCTGCCACGGTCACTCGGCCGCAAACATTGAGATACCTTGTTTATAAATTCTAGTAAATCCAAAGCTCGTATGAAATTCATGAAACTTGGCATGCCATCAAGGAGCGGCATCAACATGCCGTGGTAATTTTTTTATCCCATTTGGGGCAGGTTTGGGATAGGCTTCTCACAAACCAGAGCTTCTCACAAAAAGCCGGATGGTTTCGATAGGGAACGTCTCACCTTTGGGGACGAAACGATATCCATTGCATCTTATTACTTTCAAAAAATTTCTCGTGTCAAAATAGCACAACAGGATTGTTGTGTCAACTTTTGGGATTTTTCAGGGTTCGTTTGGATATTTTTAAGCATTACTTGAGTTTTCAATGCATTTATTTGCATAATTTAAATTTGAACTACATGCACATGCTCTAATGCATATAAATTGGTAGAAAAATCAAATCTATGTCCTTGGGTGCATGCTTAGGTCCCATGCAAGAAATGGGAATGAATGTCAAACACCCTGCCACGGTCACTCGGCCGCAAACATTGAGATACCTAGTTTTTAGATTCTAGTAAATCTAAAGCTTGTCCGAAATTCATGAAACTTGGCATGCTATCATGGAGTGGCATCAACATGTTCTGGTAATTTTTTTATCCCATTTGGGGCTGGTTTGGGGACATGCTTCTCACAAACCAGAGCTTCTCACAACAAGCCGGATGGTTTCGGTAGGGAACGTCCCACCTTTGGGGACGAAACGATATCCATTGCCTCTTATCGCTTTCAATTTTTTTCTCGTGTCAACATAGAACAACAGGAGTGTTTTGTCAATTTTTGGGATTTTTCGGGGTTCGTTTGGACATTTTATGCATTAATTGAGGTTTCAATGCATTTATGTGCATAATTCAAATTTGAACTACGTGCACATGCTCTTATGCATATAAATTGGTTGAAAATTCAAATCTGTATCCTTGGGTGCATGCTTAGGTCCCATGCAAGAAATGGGAATGAATGTCAAACACCCTGCCACGGTCACTTGGCCACAAACATTGAGATGCCTAGTTTTTAAATTCTAGTAAATCCAAAGCTCGTCCGGAATTCATGAAACTTCGCATGCTATCATGGAGCGGCATCAACATGCCGTGGTAAATGTTTTGTCCCATTTGTGGCAGGTTTGGGGATATGCTTCTCACATACCAGAGCTTCTCACAACAAGCGTGATGGTTTCGGTAGGGAACGTCCCACCTTTGGGGATGAAACAATATCCATTGCCTCTTATTGCTTTCAAAAATTTTCTCGTGTCAACATAGAACAACAGGAGTGTTGTGTCAATTTTCTGGATTTTTCGGGGTTCGTTTGGACATTTTTATGCATTAATTGAGTTTTCAATGCATTTATGTGCATAATTCAAATTTGAACTACATGCGCATGCTCTAATGCATATAAATTGGTTGAGAATTCAAATCTATGTCCTTGGGTGCATTCTTAGGTCCCATGCAAGAAATTTGAATGAATTTCAAACACCAGGGCACCGTTGATTGCTGGCAAAACGTTGAAATACTTTGTTTTAAATTCTAGTAAATCCAAAACTCGTCTGAAATTCATGAAACTTGGCATGATTTTATGGAATGGAACCCGATATGTTGTGGTGTTTTTCGTGTCCATTTTCAGAGAAGGCGCACTCGAATAACAACCAACAAAGGCATTTTGAAAAAATAGCTGCCACTTTAATATCTCAAACAGTTGTATAATTCAAATCGTGTGCATCAGGTAACCATTCACGTGGCGCTACGTGTCTTCGTTTTAATGGCTATAGGAGGTGCCGTGCGGACAACTCCTTGACCTTGACTGGACGGGTGGCGTGTGTTAACCCACAAGTATAGGGGATCGCAACAGTTTTCGAGGGTAGAGTATTCAACCCAAATTTATTGATTCGACACAAGGGGAGCCAAAGAATATTCTCAAGTATTAGCAGCTGAGTTGTCAATTCAACCACACCTGGAAACTTAATATTTGCAGCAAAGTATTTAGTAGCAAAGTAATATGATAGTAGTGGTAACGATAGCAAAAGGTAATGATAACAAAAGTAATGTTTTGGTATTTTGTAGTGATGATAGAAATAGCAACGGAAAAGTAAATAAGCGAAGAAGAATATATGGAAAGCTCGTAGGCAATGGATCGGTGATAGATAATTATGTCGGATGCGGTTCATCATGTAATTGTCATAACATAGGGTGACACATAACTAGCTCCAATTTATCAATGTAATGTAGGCATGTATTCCGAATATAGTCATACGTGCTTATGGAAAAGAACTTGCATGACATCTTTTGTCCTACCCTCTCGTGGCGGCGGGTCCTATTGGAAACTAAGGGATATTAAGGCCTCCTTTTAATAGAGTACCGGACAAAAGCATTAACACATAATGAATACATGAACTCCTCAAACTACGGTCATCACCGGGAGTGGTCCCGATTATTGTCACTTCGGGGTTGCCGGATCATAACACATACTAGGTGACTATAGACTTGCAAGATAGGATCAAAAACTCTCATATATTGATGAAAACATAATAGGTTCAGATCTGAAATCATGGCACTCGGGCCCTAGTGACAAGCATTAAGCATAGCAAAGTCATAGCAACATCAATCTCAGAACATAGTGGATACTAGGGATCAAACCCTAACAAATCTAACTCGATTACATGATAAATCTCATCCAACCATCACCGTCCAGCAAGCCTACGATGGAATTACTCATGCACGATGGTGAGCATCATGAAATTGGTGATGGAGGATGGTTGATGATGACGATGGCGACAGATTCCCCTCTCCGAAGCCCCGAATGGACTCCAGATTTGCCCTCCCGAGAGGTTTTAGGGATTGGCGGCGGCTCTGTATCGTAAAACGCGATGAATCCTTCTCCTTTATTTTTTTCTCCCCGAAAGCAAATATATAGAGTTGGAGTTGAGGTCAGAGGAGCTCCAAGGGGCCCACGAGGTTGGGGGCGCGCCCCCACCCTCGTGGCTAGGGTGTGGGCCCCCTGGTCTTCATCTTTTGCAAGGATTTTTTATTATTTCCAAAAATATGTTCCGTGAAGTTTCAGGTCATCCCGAGAACTTTTGTTTCTGCTCATAAATAACACCATGGCAATTCTGCTGAAAACAATGTCAGTCCGGGTTAGTTCCATTCAAATCATGCAAGTTAGAGTCCAAAACAAGGGCAAAAGTGTTTGGAAAAGTAGATACGACGGATACGTATCAGCGTGCTAACGGAGTACGGTGCGCAGGCTGACCGAGAGGCGTGCAAGCTATCCTCCAATGCGCAGGCTCATCGAGAAGGCGTGCGAGCTGTACGCTGCGTAGGCTCACTGGGAAGCGAGCCCTTTGACTTCCATGGCCACCCGCCCTCCTCTCCATTAATGGCACCCGAGCCGCTGTTTAATATGGGCGGCCTTACTATTCACCTCCCTTCCGCTGACCTCCACCAACGCCATGGCGCGGAATGATCATCTGCCACTAGTGCTCAATTTTGGTGAAGTCGACTCCGAGCCAGAGGAGATAGAAAATAAGGAGGAATGGGGCCTCATGGACATGGCCCAGAACGAGCTGGCCGCGGCGGTTGCTATCGTCGCTCCCGTCCTAGCTCCCATCCCCACGCCCGCACTAGCGACCAGCCCCATAGCATTGATGGGCTGGTCGCCGAGCACTATCGCAGAGCTAGAAGCCATGGGCGTCAACAAGGTCTCCGCGGACCCACGTGAGCTCGTGTATAAGCCAGCGCCAGTGCCCGTGCCCGTGCGCGCCCCTCCACCCACCGTGGCACCGGCCCCCGTGCGTTTGGCTGCACCCGCCGCGCCCGTGCCCCTTCCCATGCGCGCCCCTCCACCCACCGTGGTGCCGGTCCTCATGCGTTTGGCTGCACCCGCCGCGCCCGTACTCGTGCTTGTGCGTGCGCCCCCCTCAGCGGCATGGGACGCTGCCGTCAACCGCTACCTCTCAGCAGCGCCAATTGCCGTCCTCCCGCGCCCCGCCCGTCGATCGTGCGACGACATGATGTTTGATTTACAAGTGAAGAACATTTTGTGCTACCTTGAAGACTTCAACAACGGCGTCCCGGAGGACGACAACGACAACGACGGCGCGGCACGCCGCCTCCACTGTCGCCGGAAATAGTTTTTTTGGGGGTTTAATACTGTATCTCGAATTCTCGATGATATGAATATAAATTCGCAGTGTGACTGAATGAAATATGTGGTTTGAACGAACTTGCATTTTCTCTCTTAATGTACAGACTTAACAAATGATTTTCTTGTGAAAAAAATGTCAATGATTTTTAAATATAAAATACTCATCGCAAACGTTTTAGTTAGAACACCCATATGCAAACCGAGAGCTTCCCCAGGAAGCCAAGGGAAAATGTGTCGAGCAGGATTTCTGCATCCCTTCAACACAAACGGTTGTTTTGCATGACCCATGTGCAACCACGTAGAAACAATTGGGTAAGATTTGCATCTGTCATTATGGGTATGTTGCCATTTGTCAAACTGGAAAGATTGACATTTGTTTATCTAGTAATATTGCCATTTGTCAACCTTGTAACATGATGATTTTTCAAAATATGCAGCTAAAAATCACTAGCACTGTCTTATTTTTGTAACTAAAATCACTAGCACTATTTATATGGACACCACTAGCAGGCGTGAGTTGATGGACGCATATGCAAATGTACCACTGATTACATACAACAAGTCATCAACCCACAACAACAACAAGGATACACGTTGGATTATAGATCATTTCCAACAAAACATTCTAGCTAGTAAAATAAAGTTTTTCTCACACAACAAATAACAAAGCGGTGAAATGAAATTCAGCTCAACCACTCGTCGGCTTTGGAAACGCTTGCTTTGAACCAGAAGTGATTCTCAGGAAAGGGCCTGCTACTGTCAATCTCGAGAGCAACGCAGGAATGATCTTCCAGGCTCAAGCGGGCTATGATAGGACCCATAGTGCAATGGTAGGGAAGCATAGCAATGACCGAGCTATAGATACAATTGCTTCTCATAAATGGTAGTAACATTGTGTCAACAACAGCTGGATCACCGCCTTTCACCATCATCGGATAGTTTTGTCCAAGGAAGAGCGAGTTTCCTCCAAGACCTCCAATACTGAACCAGGGGGAAGGTGTTGGCGCTAGTACACTAGTATCCATCCCGAATACCCTACAACGGATGTTGGAATAGGTCCGGAGAGTGTGACCATGCGAGACAACTCCTGCTTCCTTAGTAACATCAGCAGTGCCCTATATACAGACAAGAAGAGGTGATCCATCAGAATAAGTTGCCAGGCGCCACTGAATATATGGGTCATGCTCGTGATCATCAGCATCGTCATCTCCCCCTTAGTTATATTTTTTTTCAAGTATAGGTGGAGGAATGTTCACAGGACCTTGCAAACACAAGAAGGTTAATTAATTAATAAAGGGAAACTAGCTAATCCGCATGCATGTGGATGAAACAATAATAATTACGGTGGAAGAGAAACATACCGAAAGCATGATGATTCCATGCAAAAACAGTGCCACGAGTGGTGGCAGCAAACACAAGACCCTCGTATTGAATTGCATCACAGTACTATACAGAAATTGATTTTTGAGCAATATCCATTGAGGCGTGCAAGTAAGGAAGGCAACAAGCTTGTCGAAGATAGCAACAACTTCATAGTTCGTGTAATCCCAAGAGCGGTTGGGAACTCGACAAATTGCTATCTTCCGTAGACGATAGTTACCATGATCGTATTTGAACTCACGTAGGTCATCTGTGTGCTCAACCTCTGGGCAGTCTGAGATTTTTGGAAGTGGAACCCGGTGACGAGTATACACATTCACAAGTTCCCACTCGTATTTGTACCCAATATAAGCAACCCAATCTTCATTTCCGCCTGCCAAAGCCTTGACCTCAAGCAATGGCATCTTAACATCACTCATATCATTATCAAGCGGCATCAACTTGCAAATGGCGAGGCTTCCATCGTGCTCGCGCCAGTCAGCAGGTTCACAACCAACAAGATAGGGGAGATCAAACCGCTCCTGGACCCTTGGGTAGCTTGTAATGATGTTATTAATTAGTTGAGTCAACAATGGTCTTGAACGAACCTGCGATGCTAGCCAAGGTGATGATGTCACACCGATCAATGAGTTCCTCCACCATGTCATCTTTCAGATCGGGGCAAGAATAATGGGGTCGTTTTCGTCCTGTTCCCTCCATGGAGAAGATGATCGAACAATGGCAGAAGGAAGGGTGAAGGCAAATGGAGGGAGGAAGAGCATGCGACAGCAGTCCAAATCGAGAGGGAAAGGCGAAGAGGCGGTGGACGGTTGCCACGGTACAAGAAGAGGCTAGTGGGGAGAGAACGGTTGCCACAGAGGTCACACACTGACGACAAGGCCGAGTGAACTGCATGCCGTATATCGCACACACCTTGATCTGGCTGACCGTTTCTTTTGTGTTGCCTAATCACAAACAGTTCATTCGAGTGAACTATATGCTGTACATCGCACACACCTTAATCCGCCTGACCGTTTCTGTTCTCTTGTCTCAACGCAAAAAGTTCATCCGAGTGAACCGCATGCCGTATATCGCACACACCTTGATCTGGCCGACCATTTCTTTTGTGTTGCCTAATCACAAACAGTTCATCCGAGTGAGCCGTATGCTGTATATCGCACACACCTCCATCTGGCTGATAATTTCTTTTATTCCACCTCATTGCAAACAGTATATTGAACTGAACCATATGCCCTGCATCGCACACACAACTAAAATCTGAACTGTGTTTGATGCATCTGTCATCGGAAACGTTTTGCACCTTTTTGACGGGTTTTTTACACCACTGTTTGCGATTATTGCATCGCACATAGTTTCGTTGAAGGGTCTTTGATCGTAGTGTCGCGTTAGCAGCATCCTGCAGTAGTGATCACAGCCCCAAACTTTAAGAAACGACAACTTGGGTTTCTTGCCAAACACAGTTCATATAGTGTCGCCTCAACGGATTTAGATGTTTACCTATTTAATGTGAATGCAGCCGTCTCTAAATCATAACCCCAAAATGGTAGCGGTAAATCAGTAAGAGACATCATAGATCGCACCATATCTAAGAAAGTGCCGTTACGACGTTCGAACACACCATTACGCTATGGTGTTCCAGGTGGCATGAGTTGCAAAACTATTCCACATTGTTTCAAATGAAGACCAAACTCATAACTCAAATATTCACCTCTACGATCAGATAGTAGAAACTTTATTTTCTTTTTATGATGATTTTCCACTTCACTCTGAAATTCTTTGAACTTTTCAAATGTTTCAGATTTATGTTTCATCAAGTAGATATACCCATATCTGTTCAAATCATGTATGAAGGTCATAAAATAATGATACTCGCCGCGAGCCTCAACACTCATTGGACCGCATACATCAGTATGTATTATTTCCAACAAGTTAATTGCTCACTCCATTGTTCCGGAGAATGGAGTCTTAGTCATCTTTCCCATGAGGCATGGTTCGCAAGCATCAAGTGATTCCAAAATCCCATTAGCATGGAGTTTCTTCATGCGCTTTACACCAATATGACCTAAACGGCAGTGCCACAAATAAGTTGCACTATCATTATTCAACTTGTATCTTTTGGATTCAATATTATGAATATGTGTTTCACTACTATCGAGATTCAACAAAAATAGACCATTCATCAAGGGTGCATGACCGTAAAAGGTATTACTCATATAAATAGAACAACCATTATTCTCTGATTTAAATGAATAACCGTCTCACATCAAACAAGATCCATATATAATGTTCATGCTCAACGCTGGCACCAAATAACAATTATTTAGGTCTAAAACTAATCCCGACGGTAGATGTAGAGGTAGCGTGCCGACGGCGATCACATCGACTTTGGAACCATTTCCCATGCGCATCGTCACCTCGTCCTTAGCCAAACTTCATTTAATCCGTAGCCCCTGTTTTGAGTTGCAAATATGAGCAACAGAACCATTATCAAATACCCAGGCGCTACTACGAGCATGAGTAAGGTACACATCAATAACATGTATATTAAATATACCTTTCACTTTGCCATCCTTCTTATCCGCCAAATACTTGGGGCAGTTCCGCTTCCAGTGACTAGTCCCTTTGCAGTAGAAGCACTCAGTCTTAGGCTTAGGTCCAGACTTGGGCTTCTTCACTTGAGCAGCAACTTGCTTGTCGTTCTTCTTGAAGTTCCTCTTCTTTCCTTTGCCCTTTTTCTTGAAACTGGTGGTCTTGTTAACCATCAACACTTGATGATGCTCCTTCTTGATTTCTACCTCCGCAGCCTTTAGAAATTGCGAAGAGCTCAGGAATTGTCTTATCCATCCCTTGCATCTTATAATTCATCATGAAGCTTTTGTAGCTTTGTGGCAGTGATTGAAGAACTCTGTCAATGACACTATCATTAGGAAGATTAACTCCCAGTTGAGTCAAGTGGTTGTGGTACTGATACGTCTCCAACGTATCTATAATTTTTGATTGCTCCATGCTATATTATCTACTGTTTTGGGCAATATTGGGCTATATTATCCACTCTTATATTACTTTTGGGACTAACCTATTAACCAGAGGCCCAGCCCAGATTTGCCGTTTTATGCCTATTTCAGTGTTTCGAAGAAAAGGAATATCAAACGAAGTCGAAACGGAACAAAATCAACTGGAGAAGTTATTTTTGGAAGGAAACCTACCGGATAGACTTGGACCCTACGTTAGAAGATTAAGGAGGTGCTCACGAGGGTAGGGGCGCGCCCACCCCCCTGGGGTGCGCCCCCTGCCTCGTGCCCCCCCTTCGGTCCACCGACGTACCCCTTGTACCCATATATACCTATGTATCGTAAAACTTCCGGAGAACACAATAGATCGGGAGTTCCGCTGCAAGAAGCCTCCGTAGCCACCGAAAGCCAATCTAGACCCGTTTCGGCACCCTGCCGGAGGGGGCAATCCCTTTCCAGTGGCCATCTTCATCATCCTGGTTCTCTCCATGACGAGGAGAAAGTAGTTCTCCCTCGGGGCTGAGGGTATGTACCAGTAGCTAGGTGTTTGATCTCTCTCTCTCTCTCTCTCATGTTCTTGATTTGGCACTATCTTGATGTATCGCGAGGTTTGCTATTATAGTTGGATCTTATGTTTCTCCTCCCCCTCTTCTCTCTTGTAATGAATCGAGTTTCCCCTTTGAAGTAATCTTATCGGATTGAGTCTTTAAAGATTTGAGAACACTTGATGTATGTCTTGCCGTGGATATCTGTGGTGACAATGGGATATCACATGATTCACTTGATGTATGTTTTGGTGATCAACTTGCGGGTTCCGCCCATGAACCTATGCATAGGGGTTGGCACACGTTTTCGTCGTGATTCTCCGGAAGAACTTTGGGGCACTCTTTGAGGTCCTTTGTGTTGGTTGAATAGATGATTCTCAGATTGTGTGACGCATATTGTATAATCATACCCACGGATACTTGAGGTGACATTGGAGTATCTAGGTGACATTAGGGTTATAATGGATTTGTGTCTTAAGGTGTTATTCTAGTACGAACTCTAGGGCTGTTTGTGACACTTATAGGAATAGCCCAACGGATTGATTGGAAAAAAATAACTTTGAGGTGGTTTCGTACCCTACCATAATCTCTTCGTTCGTTCTCCGCTATTAGTGACTTTGGAGTGAATCTTTGTTGCATGTTGAGGGACAGTTATGTGATCCAATTATGTTAGTATTGTTGAGGGAACTTACACTAGCGAAAGTATGAACCCCAGGCCTTGTTTCCTAGCATTGCAATACCGTTTACGCTCACTTTTACCATTAGTTACCTTGCTGTTTTTATATTTTCAGATTACAAATACCTTTATCTACTATCCATATACCACTTGTTTCACCATCTCTTCGCCGAACTAGTGCACCTATACAATTTACCGTTGTATTGGGTGTGTTGGGGACCCAAGAGACTCTTTGTTATTTGGTTGCAGGGTTGCTTGAGAGAGACCATTTTCATCCTACGCCTCCTACGGATTGATAAACCTTAGGGCATCCACTTGAGGGAAATTTGCTACTGTCCTACAAACCTCTGTACTTGGAGGCCCAACAACGTCTACAAGAAGAAGGTTGTGTAGTAGACATCAAGCTCTTTTCTGGCGCCGTTGCCGGGGAGGTGAGTGCTTGAAGGTATATCTTTAGATCTTGCAATCGAGTCTTTTAGTTTCTTGTTTTATCACTAGTTTAGTTTACAAAAGAAAACTATAAAAAATGGAATTGAGTTTGTCTCATACGCTTCACCTTTTTAATATCTTTCGTGAGTATGATGGAAAGGATAATTGTGCTCAAGTGCTAGAAGAAGAAATCTATAAAATGTTTGGCACTAAATATTTGAATGATGAGAATGATTGCAATGTTGTTAGTATGAATTCCTTGAATATCCATGATGCTAATGATATGCAAAGCCACAAGATTGGGGAAGCTATGTTTGATGAAGATGATATTTTTTGTCCCCCAAGTTTTGATGAGCAAATATATTATGATGAAAGCATGCCTCCTATCTATGATGATTATTGTGATGACACGTATGCTTTAAAGAATAATGATAACCATGAAACTTGTCATCTTGATCTTAATTTTCAATCACATGATAGTTATTTTGTTGAGTTTGCTCCCACTATTATTCATGACAAGAATTTTGCTAGTGTGGAGAGTACTAAATTTTGCATGCTTGTAGATCATGAAAAGAATGCTTTAGGTGCTGGTTATATTGTTGAATTCATTCATGATGGTACTGAAAATTATTATGAGGGTGGAATATATGCTTGTAGGAATTGCAATAATAACAAGTTTCCTCTCTATGTGCTTAAAATTTTGAAGTTATGCTTGTTTTACCTTCCTATGCAAGTTGATTATTGTTCCCACAAGTTGTTTGCTCACAAAACCCCTATGCATAGGAAGTATGTTAGACTTAAATGTGCTAGTCATATTCTTCATGATGCTCTCTTTATGTTTCAATTCCTATCTTTTATGTGAGCATCGTTGAAATCATCATGCCTTGCTAGGGGCATTAAATGATAGCGCTTGTTGGGAGGCAACCCAACTTTATTTTTGTTACTTTTTAGTAATAAATAATTCATCTAGCCTCTGTTTATATGTGGTTTTATGCTTTTAATTAGTGTTTGTGCCAAGTAGAACCTTTGGGAAGACTTGGGGAGAGTCTTGTTGATCATGCTGTAAAAAACAGAAACTTTAGCGCTCACGAGAACTGCTGTCACTTTTATTTGGAGAGTGCTATTTAGTTAATTCTTTTTGCAGATGATTAACAGATAAATTCCTCAGGTTCAGCAATTTATTTGAGAATTTTATGAGTTCCAAAAGTATACGTTTGATCCATATTACTACAGACTGTTCTGTTTTTGATAGATTCTCTTTTTCATGTGTTGTTTACTTGTTTTGATGAATCTATGGCTAGTAAAATAGTTTATAAACCATAGAGAAGTTGGAATACAGTAGGTTTAACGCCAATATAAATAAATAATGAGTTCATTACAGTACCTTGAAGTGGTGATTTATTTTCTTGTACTAATGGAGCTTAGGAGTTTTCTGTTAAGTTTTGTGTTGTGAAGTTTTCAAGTTTTGGGTAAGGATTCGATGGACTATGGAATAAGGATAGCCAAGAGCCTAAGCTTGGGGATGCCCCGGAAGGCATCCCCTCTTTCGTCTTCGTTCATCGGTAACTTTACTTGGAGCTATATTTTTATTCACCACATGATATGTGTTTTGCTTGGAGCGTCAATTTATTTTGTTAGGATTTGCTTGCTGTTATTTAGGACAATGTTTTGCATCTTTTATTTCAATAACAGTGTCATTGATAGCTTTTACTATGCCTATGTTACAAGTATACATGTTGCTGTTTGAAAATAGAAAGTTTACCGCTGTTGCAATAATTCCCTAGAAAAGTAAGAATGTGATAAAATGTTGAAACCTTTTGCATATTAAGCTCTGATAAATTTACTACAGTGGGAATTTTCGTTCATAATTTTTGGAGCTAGGGAAGTATGGATGTTGCTGCATTCTTTACAGACTGTCCTGTTTAGGCAGATTGCTGGTATGTTTGCATTGTTTGCATATGTTTGCTTCCTTAATGATTCTATTTGAGGATAGGACTATTAAATATGCAGAGACATTTAGTATGCAATGTTGAATAATAATTTTATTATTTTCTACAGTAGAGTATGATATGGTTTTTGCAATGGTTTATACTAACTTATCTCACGAGTCCTTGTTGAGTTTTGTGTGGATGAAGCTTTTGAGATTTAGGGAGACCGTGATATGAGAGGAATTAAGGAGACAAAAAAGCTAAAGCTTGGGGATGCCCAAGGCACTCCAAGATAATATTTAAAGAAGTCTCAAGCGTCTAACCTTGGGGATGCCCCGGTTGGCATCCCACCTTTCTTCTTCAACAACTATCGGTTAGTATCGGTTGATCCTAAGTTTTTGCTTGTTCACATGATGTTTGCTATTCTTAGATGTCAATTTACTTTGCTTTTCTTGCTGTTTGAATAGAGTACCAAGATCTGAAATTATTAAATGTTAGAGAGTCTTCACATAGTTGCATAATTATTCGACTACTCATTGATCTTCACTTATATCTTTCGGAGTAGTTTGTCGTTTGCTCTAGTGCTTCACTTATATCCTTTTAGAGCACGGTGGTGGTTTTATTTTATAGAAATAGATGAACCCTCATGCTTCACTTAGATAATTTGAGAGTCTTAATGCATGGTAATTTGCTTAAAATCCTAATATGCTTGGTATGCAAGATTAATAATAAAACTCTCTTATGAGTGTGTTGAATACTATGAGAAGTTTGATACTTGATAATTGTTTTAAGATATGAGGATGGTGATATTAGAGTCATGCTAGTTGAGTGGTTATGAATTTGAGAAATACTTGTGTTGAAGTTTGTGATTCCCGTAGCATGCACGTATGGTGAACCGTTATGTGATGAAGTCGGAGCATGATTTATTTATTGATTGCCTTCCTTATGAGTGGTGGTCGGGACGAGCGATGGTCTTTTCCTACCAATCTATCCCCCTAGGAGCATGCGCATAACACTTTGCTTTGATAACTTGTAGATTTTTGCAATAAGTATATGATTTCTTTATGACTAATGTTGAGTCCATGGATTATACGCACTCTCACCCTTCCACCATTGCTAGCCTCTCTAGTACCGCGCAACTTTTGCCGGTACCATAAACCCACCATATACCTTCCTCAAAACAGCCACCATACCTGCCTATTATGGCATTTCCATAGCCATTTAGAGATATATTGCCATGCAACTTTCCACCATTCCATTATTATGACACGCTTCATCATTGTCATATTGCTTTGCATGATCATGTAGTTGACATCGTATTTGTGGCAAGGCCACCATTCATAATTCTTTCATACATGTCACTCATGCATCATTGCACATTCCGGTACACCGCGTGAGGCATTCATATGGAGTCATATCTTGTTCTAAGTATCGAGTTGTAATTTTTGAGTTGTAAGAAAAATAAAAGTGTGATGATCATCATTATTAGAGCATTGTCCCAGTGAGGAAAGGATGATGGAGACTATGATTCCCCCACAAGTCGGGATGAGACTCCGGACGAAAATAAAAAAATAAAAGAGGCCAAAGAAGCCCAAATAAAAAAAGAGGCCATAAAAAAGAGAGGAGAAGTCCCAAATAAAAAAATAAAAAAATGAGAGAAGGGGCAATGCTACTACCCTTTTACCACACTTGTGCTTCAAAATAGCACCATGATCTTCATGATAGAGAGTCTCCTATGTTTTCACTTTCATATACTAGTGGGAATCTTTCATTATAGAACTTGACTTGTATATTCCAATGATGGGCTTCCTCAAAGTGCCCTAGGTCTTCGTGAGCAAGCAAGTTGGATGCACACCCACTTAGTTTCTTTTTGAGCTTTCATACACTTATAGCTCTAGTGCATCCGTTG
The DNA here is from genome assembly GCF_018294505.1 of Triticum aestivum. NCBI lineage: Eukaryota > Viridiplantae > Streptophyta > Magnoliopsida > Poales > Poaceae > Triticum > Triticum aestivum. The sequence continues at coordinate 29,319,903 of NC_057806.1, read as the reverse complement.
CATGGCAATCCCTACTCACTCACATTGATATCTATTGATGGGCATCTCCATAGCACATTGATACGCCTAGTTGATGTGAGACTATCTTCTCCCTTTTTGTCTTCTCCACAACCACCACTCTATTCCACCTATAGTGCTATATCCATGGCTCACGCTCATGTATTGCGTGAAGATTGAAAAAGTTTGAGAACATCAAAAGTATGAAACAATTGCTTGGCTTGTCATCAGGGTTGTGCATGATTTAAATATTTTGTGTGGTGAAGATAGAGCATAGCCAGACTATATGATTTTGTAGGGATAGCTTTCTTTGACCATGTTATTTTGAGAAGACATGATTAGTTTGTTGGTATGCTTGAAGTATTATCATTTTTATGTCAATATGAACTTTTCTCTTGAATCTTATGGATCTGAATATTCATACCACAATTAAGAAGAATCACATTGAAATTATGCCAAGTAGCACTCCGCATCAAAAATTCTATTTTTATCATTTACCTACTCGAGGACGAGCAGGAATTAAGCTTGGGGATGCTGATACGTCTCCAACGTATCTATAGTTTTTGATTGCTCCATCCTATATTATCTACTGTTTTGGGCAATATTGGGCTTTATTATCCAATTTTATATTACTTTTGGGACTAACCTATTAACCGGAGGCCCAGCCCAGATTTGCTGTTTTATGCCTATTTCAGTGTTTCGAAAAAAGGAATATCAAACGGAGTCGAAACGGAACGAAATCAACTTGAGAATTTATTTTTGGAAGGAAACCTACCGGATAGACTTGGACCCTACGTCAGAAGATGAAGGAGGTGATCACGAGGGTAGGGGGCGCGCCCACCCCTGGGGCCCACCCCCCTGCCTCGTGGCCCCCCCTTCGGTCCACCGACGTACCCGTTGTACCCATATATACCTATGTATCGTAAAACTTCCGGAGAACACAATAGATCGGGAGTTCCGCCGCCAGAAGCCTCTGTAGCCACCGAAAGCCAGTCTAGACCCGTTCCGGCACCCTGCCGGAGGGGGCAATCCCTCTCCGATGGCCATCTTCATCATCCCGGTGCTCTCCATGATGAGGAGGGAGTAGTTCTCCCTCGGGGCTGAGGGTATGTACCTGTCGGTGTACTAGAATAGGGGTACCCTAGTACCCCGAACTTGTGCACGGGCAGTTGCAGCACCCCGCTGCAAAGGCTTGCCGGGCGAACGCCAAGATCCCCCAAGTTTCCCTTGGAGCCATTCAAGAACAAAGTATTTAAGCTAAGGAGACAAGACCCCGGCAAGAGGAGCTTGTCGGGAAGGCCAACCAAGGCGCTCCAAGGAACTTGCCGCGACGCGCCATGCGCTCCGGCAAGGCAACAAGGCCCCGACAAGAGGAGCTTGCCGGGAAGACTAAATAAGGTACCCCGAGGCCCGGTGAGCGACGAGCTTCTGGACCCGGCGAGATAACAACAGCGGCAAGGCGCTTGCCGCGGCAGGCGGCCACTCTGCGCCCACGCTCCAGCGCATCCACCAACGTGTCGCTCTGGGGGCCTCTCCGGGCGCGCGTGGCGGGAGGCTGTGCAGCCAACGGTGCGCAGTGGCATGCGAAGCTGACAAGATCGCCATCGTGGCGAACGGTGGCGCCCCTAACGGTCCTTTTCTGCACTGTTCGGGCGACTCAGACGGGCATTTAATGCCCTTGTCCCCCGCCGTCAGGGTTAGGTAGGGTGCACTGTACAAGCAACTGTATCAACTACCTCGCTTTTTACGTTTTTACCCTCCTCTGCGTTGCCACCTGTCGGTGACCCCTTTAGCGTATAAAAGGAGGCCCATGCGCAACGTAGAGGGGGTTCGGACAGTTTGCTTCGATTCATTCGTAGCCCAGAAAACATCACACTCTCTCGCTCGAGAGCAAGAACACCAGATAATACAACCAGAAAAGCAGCAGTAGGAGTGTTATCTCTCCGGAGAGCTCCGAAGCTGGGTAAACTGCTCGTGTGCCTTGCCTCGATCTGCTCTTCGTGCGACCTCCGCCCCCCCCCGCCGAACCGAAAGGGGCCCGGTCCGCCGGCCCCATAGGTGTTCGTGGATCAGTTTCCCCGACATCTTTGGCGCGCCAGGTAGGGGGTGTTGAGATTGTGTGAACCAGATCCGGCGTTCACACGAGCTAGATCTTTATTCCCTTCATCAACATGCCACCGAAGAAGAAGACTTCGGCGGCAGCCGCTCCATCCACGTCACTTCCGCCACCGTTGGAGCAAACAAGTGGTGGGATGGACACCGGCGGAAGAAAGGACGTCGACGAGGAAGCTCATGATGCCGCCAGGTCCAAGAACAAGGCTGCACAAACCTCGGCGACTGTACATGTTCCACACCACTCTCAGGAGGCGCAAGATCAACAGCGTCATGGCACTAGCAGTGCCATACGCATGATAGCCCAAGACCAAGCTGGTGGATCTCGGGGCGCTCAAGACCAGCATGCACGCCAGCGTGCTAGCACGAGCGGGGCACGGTCGCCTGGACGGGATACTGCTCCTTCTAACATAGTTAGAAGTTCGAGCACATCCCGCTCCTCGCGCCGTCCGCCACTGCTACCCACCACTCCAGCAGAAGCTTTGGCACGAGCTCAACTTCTCCTAGATTACCCTCCGACGTCGGACAAGATCGACGAATGGAGAGCCACCATTCAGAGTCTCATCGGCTACGCCAACGGCGACACTCCACGGCGGCCGAGCGCGCCGCCGCCGCGGCAGGGCCGCCGGACACGAGCCGGTGGCGACGAAACGGGCGGAGGTGCAACTACCATGCAATCACCGCCCCGAAGGCCAAGATCGCCGACTCGCCGGATCCACCTCGACAGCGACTCCACTGCATCGTCGGATCCACGAGCTCGTCGCGATCAGCGCCAAGTTCTTCATGATCGACAACAAGAAGACGCTCGAATCCGCATCGAGCGCCGAAGAGAAGCGCGACGTCAATCCGACAAGCGCGCTGGGCCCTCTGTTGACATGCATGCGCCAGGGGAACCAGGCGATCTGCCATACGCGGTAGGTTGTCCTGCGTTCACTCGTGAGCTGCGGCAAGTCCAGTGGCCCAGTACAAAGAACTTCAAGCCAGACGTACCGGAGAAGTACGACGGCAAGACGCATCCGTCAGAGTTCCTCAGCATCTACACCATTGCGGTGCAAGCTGCCGGGGGACGAGATGACAAGATCCTTGCCAACTACTTCCCGCTGGTGCTTAAGCCCAATGTCAGATCCTGGCTCATGCACTTGCCGGACAACTCCATATCCTCTTGGGCTGATCTGTGCCATCAGTTTGTCAGCGCCTTTACAGGCGGACACAAGCCTCATGGCCAGGAGAGTAATCTTCATCTGCTCGCCCAGAAGGAAGGAGAGCCCCTGCGCAAGTACATTCAGAGATTCAGTAGTGTGCAGCACAACATCCCAGACGTCCACCCTGCCGCGGTGATCAGCGCGTTCCATCAGAACATGCGGAACCGCAGGATGCGGGAGGAAATGGCGATGTGCAAGATCAGGGACGTCAGTGAGTTATATGCACTGGCCGACAAGTGTGCGCGTGCTGAGGAAGGGAGGAGACTCCCCGGAGAAAATATAGGAGCGGGAGGATCTGACAGTGAAGATGCTGCCCCGACAAGGAAAAACCGGCGGCGGAACAACAGAAGGAGGAAAGGCAAAGAAGTGCTAGTTGTTGAGCAGTCCGGCAACGGTGGTGGCGCCAAGGAAGCCAAAGCTGGTGACTACGGCAAGGAGGTTGCCGCGGAGGTGGCGGTCGCCGACAAGCAGGACGGCAGCAACAAGCAGTATTGCAAGATTCACCGCACCAAGGGCCATGATCTTCAGAACTGTAAGAGAGTCGAGCAGCTTGTTGAGCAACAGAAAGATGAATACGAGTGGCGCGACAAAGAAAAGGCCCAGGAAGGAGCTGGTGGATCCGGCAAGAAACGTCCCGGCCGAGGAGGACGCCGCGGCAAGGCCAAGCAGCGGCAAGGAGATAGACCTCCCCGTGGCCGCGAAAATGATGAAGATGATAACGAAGATGAAGATATGGATGATGAGGAGACTGATGAGCAGGAGTTCCAGAAAGCCACAGAGGTCCTGTGCGTCGACGGTGGTGCTTCTCTGCATGCCTCGCACCGCTAGCTCAAGCAGTGGGTGCGGGAAGTTAATGCAGCAGAACCACCCGACGAGTCACGCAAGCCTCTGAAATGGTCCGGCACGCCTATCATCTTTGATATTGAGGACCACCCGGATCGCATAACTGCGGTCGGGTGCTTGCCGATGTTGGTTTCACCAACAATCCGCAACCTCAAGGTCACTAAGATGCTAGTTGACGGTGGGGCCGGCTTGAACTTGATCTCCTCTGCGGTGCTCCAGAAACTCTAGATCCCTGACAGCGAGCTCGAAGAGACCGACACATTTCAAGGAATCAACCCGGGAAGGAGCAAGCCAAAGGGAAAGATCACGTTGCCGGTAACATTTGGCAGCGAGCTGAACTTCAGGACCGAGAGGGTCACGTTTGACGTTGCCGACCTCCCATTGCCTTACAATGGAATCCTTGGCCGACCGGCACTCGCCAAGTTCATGGCAGCCTCTCACTATGCGTACAACATACTGAAAATGCCAGGCCCAATAAGTGTCATCTCTGTCCCTGGTGACAAGAAGGATGCTCTTATCTGTGCCGACAAGATCTACCGGGAAGCCGCAACCGCAGCAGAACGAAGGACACTTGCCACTGAAGCTCCCGGGGGGAAGAAGAAGACCAAGTCCGGCAAGAGCTCTGATGCCCACTCCGGCAAGCGCACTTCTTCGGAGTGCTGCGCTACCGTCGAGGACGCACCATCGAGCTCCACCGGCAAGCGTAAGAAGGCAATGGCAGCTCCACCTGAGACTAAGAAGGTGTCCGCCAAGGAGGATGGCACTGGTGGTACCTTCACCATCAGCGCCACTCTTGACCCCAAATAGGAAAGCGCGGTCATTGCTTTCCTGCGGGCGAATGTCGACGTGTTTGCGTGGCAACCGTCTGATATCCCCGGTGTTCCCAGGAAAGTGATTGAGCACCACCTTGCCGTCTGTCCTCATGCGCGGCCCGTCAAGCAGAGAGTCAGGAAGCAGGCAGTAGAGCGCCAGGAATTCATCGCAGAAGAAATCAAGAAGTTGGAAGCAACAAGCCTTGTCAGAGGAGTACTCCATCCCACGATACCATCAGATCTTCATGGCAGAAGAAGATGAAGAGAAAACCGCATTTATCACCCCGTGTGGCACGTACTGCTTCGTACGGATGCCTTTCGGTTTGAAGAATGCTGGTTCAACATTCGCAAGGGTAGTCCACCATGCTTTTGAGCCGCAAATGAACAGAAATGTGGAAGCTTACATGGATGACATAGTGGTCAAGAGCAAGAACAAGGCGACCCTGATTCAAGATTTAGACGAAACATTTGCAAACCTACGCAAGATCAACCTCAAGCTTAACTCCGAGAAGTGCGTGTTTGGAGTCCCTTCCGGCAAGCTTCTCGGGTTCTTCGTGTCTCAGCGGGGAATTGAAGCCAATCCCGACAAGATCAAAGCCATTGAGCAGATCGATGCACCAAAGCACGTCAAGGATGTACGAAGGCTTGCCGGTTGCGTGGCTGCTCTCAGTAGGTTTATCTCTAGATCTGCCGAGCGCGCCCTGCCATTTTTCAAAATTTTGAAAAAGGCAGGTCCAATGGAATGGACTCCGGAAGCGGAGGCTGCGCTGCAGGACTTGAAGAGATACCTGTCCTCCACTCCAACGCTTGTCGCACCTAAGCCGCAAGAGAAGTTGCTGCTGTATATAGCGGCAACCAATTAAGTGGTTAGTGCTGCGTTAGTGGCGGAGAGGGAGGCGGATGATGAGCCAGCAACCACGGCAGATCCATCCAGCGACAAGCAGGGGGCTTCATCGACAAGCTCTGGTCCCGACAAACATGGGTTTGCGCAGGAACATGATAAGATGCCAAGGAGAATGGTGCAGCGCCCAGTTTACTTTGTCAGTTCTCTTCTGCAGGGGGCTAGATCAAGGTACCCTGGTGTGCAGAAGTTGCTTTTCGGCCTCCTCATGGCCTCGAGAAAGCTGCGCCATTACTTCCAAGCACATGAGATCATAGTCGTCACTCGCCTTCCGCTGAAGAGGATACTGCAAAATCCAGAAGCAACGGGCAGGATTGTCGAGTGGGCGCTGGAACTGTCAAGCTTTGGCCTCAAGTTTGAGAGCACCTCAACTATCCAAAGCAGAGCATTGCCGGAGTTCATAGCAGAGTGGACGCCAACCCCAGATGAAGAAATTCCAGAAACGAGCATCCCCGTCAAAGAGGCAAGCAAAGAGTGGCTGATGTACTTTGATGGTGCCTTCTCGCTGCAAGGCGCCGGTGCAGGCGTGCTGCTTGTCGCACCCACCGGAGAGCACCTCAAGTACATAGTCCAAATGCACTTTCCCAAAGAGCAAGCAACCAACAATACTGCAGAGTATGAAGGATTGCTTGCCGGTCTCAGAATCGCAGCAGACCTTGGGATCAAGAAGCTCATTGTCAGGGGTGACTCACAGCTTGTCGTACGACAAGTGAACAAGAACTACCAGAGTCCGTTGATGGAAGCGTATGTTGATGAAGTGAGGAAGCTAGAAGAGCACTTTGACGGCCTACAAATGGAGCATATCCCAAGAGCTCAGAATGATATTGCTGATGGCCTGTCAAAGTGCGCCGCACTAAAGTTACCTGTGGAACCAGGGATCTTTGTGCTTAAGTTGACTCAACCATCCGTAACACCCTCAACTGGACAAAGCAAGAAGAGGAAGTTGGTTTCCGGCGACTACTTTCCGGCAGAGCTCCCCGAAGCCACCGCCAAGAAAGTCCCCAAGATCAACACCAAGGATGCTGAGGGGCAGTCTGCTCCGGCAAGCCTTACAGTTTGTTCCGCTGAAGCAGACGCTCCCGACAAGTTTTGCTCCGGCAAGCTTGCCGGGGAACATCAAGCTCCGGCAGGACCACAAGTCCTTGCCGTGGAAGCGGATGTTCCCACAGCAGAAGATGTGCCTTTAGTCCTTGTTGTCGAGCCACAAGCTCCAGCATGGGCACAACAGATTGTCCACTTCCTTCAGACGGGAGAACTTCCCGAAGAACAAGAAGAAGCGGAAAGAGTAGCCCGGCAGTCAAGTACGTACCAGTTTGTCGATAGCTTACTGTACAGAAGAAGACTCAACGGCGTGAAATTGAAGTGTATTCGCTGGGAAGATGGACAAAAGCTGTTGGCAGAGATACTTGGAGGCATATGTGGCCACCACATTGGCGCAACAGCACTTGCCGGCAAAGCTTTCTGGCAAGGTTTCTTTTGGCCGACAGCCCTCCAGGATGCAACTCCACAAGTAACCGAGTGTGAAGCGTGCCAGTTCCACTCCAAACAGATACACCAGCCAGCTCAAGCTCTCCAGACGATCCCTTTATCCTGGCCATTTTCCGTCTGGGGGCTCGATATCCTCGGCCCCTTCCCCCGAGCTGTCGGGGGCTTTGAGTACTTGTACGTCACAATCGACAAGTTCACAAAGTGGCCGGAAGTGCAGCCAGTAAGGAAGGTGACAGCACAGTCACCAGTCAAGTTCTTCAGGTCGTTTGTTTGCCGTTTCGGGATCCCTAACAGGATCATCACCGACAACGGCAGGCAATTCACGAGCCGCACCTTCATGCAGTACGTCCAAGACCTTGGCGCCAAGGTCTGCTTCGCTTCTGTTGCTCATCCGAGAAGCAACGGTCAAGCAGAGAGGGAAAATGCTGAAGTGCTGCACGGGCTCAAGACCAGAACTTTCGATAGGCTGCACAGGTGCGGAAGGAACTGGATCGAGGAGCTGCCGGTGGTTCTTTGGTCGATCAGAACGATGCCAAATCGAGCCACTGGCCAGACACCTTTCGCTCTAGTCTATGGAGCAGAGGCAGTTCTGCCCACGAAACTCGTATACGGATCACCTCGAGTGCTCACTTATGATGAGCTTGAGCAAGAACAGCTACGGCAAGACGACACGCTGCTCCTTGAGGAAGATCGTCTTCAGGCTGCTGTACGAGCTGCTCGATACCAGCAAGCTTTGCGCCGCTATCATAGCTGCAAAGTTATAGCCAGAAGCTTCAAGGAAGGCGACCTTGTTCTTCGGCGCGTTCAGTCCGCTAAGAATTCCAACAAGTTGACGCCGAAGTGGGAAGGCCCTTATCGGGTGAGACGAGTCACAAGGCCTGGCGCTGTCCGCCTTGAGACCGAAGATGGCATTCCGGTGAGCAACTCCTAGAACATAGAACATCTTCATAAGTTTTTCCCATAAGGCGCGGTTGCCGGAACCCGTTCCGGCAACCACCTTTTGTACAAGTCTTGCCGATGTTGCATGTAATCCTTTGTACAAAGCCGGGCGCAGATCCCGTGCATAAGTAAAACCCCATGTGCTCTGCACAGCTTGTCCATTTCATGCGTTAGTTCCTTTCTTGCATGCGATTATCTGACACTTTGTGCAGCACCCACATCCGGTAAGCAGTAACGAGCCGAAGAGCTCCATATTATTATTTTCTCTTCTTTCTTTTTCTTTTAAAGGAAAAGAAGGTTCTC